>NC_140992.1:67917131-68532263 GCF_052327205.1 Somniosus microcephalus | reverse complement strand
AGAGAGAGAGGGGGAAGGGGAGAGAGAGGGGGGAAGGGGAGAGAGAGGGGGAGGAGGGGAGAGAGAGAGGGGGGAGGGGGAGAGAGAGAGGGGGGAGGGAGAGAGAGGGAAGGAGAGCGAGGGGGAAGGAGAGCGAGGGGAAGGAGAGCAAGGGGGAAGGAGAGCGAGGGGGAAGGAGAGCGAGGGGAAGGAGAGAGAGGGAAGGAGAGAGAGGGGGAGAGGGAAGGAGAGAGAGAGGAGAGGGAAGGAGAGAGAGAGAGGGAGAGGAAGGAGAGAGAGAGGGAAGGAGATAGAGAGAGAGGAAGGAGAGGAGAGAGAGAGGGAAGGATAGAGAGGGAAGGAGAGAGAGAGGAGGGAAGGAGAGATAGAAATAGAGAGGGAAGGAGAGAGAGACGAAGGAGAGACAGAGAGAGAGGGAAGGAGAGAGAGAGAGAGGGAAGGAGAGAGAGACAGAGAGAGAGGGGAAGGAGAGAGAGAGACAGAGAGAGAGGGAAGGAGAGAGAGAGAGAGAGACGAGGAGAGAGAGAGAAGGAGAGGTTGGTTTGGGGGAAGGGGGTGAAAGGGGTTTTGGGGGGGGAAGAAGGGTGGGGATGGGGGAAGGGGGAAAGGAGGGTGGGGAAAGTTAGAAGTTGAAGGCGCTAGATAAATGCAAGCTGTGTTAACGGCGTTTCTTGGAATCCCTCTGATATAGAAGATAGGAGCAGCAGTAGGCCATTCGGCCCTTCGAGCCTCTGCACTGTTTTTTTTCCCTTTTTTTTTCCTCCCCCTCCCCCCTCCCCTCCCTCCCTCTTCCCCCCCCTCCTCCCTCTTCACTCCCTCCCTCCCCCCTCTATCTCCCTCCCTCCCTCCCCTCTCTCCTCTCCTCTCCCTCCCGCCCCGCTCTCCTCTCCCTCCCCTCCCCCTCTCCCTCTCCCTCCCTCCCCCTCTCCTCTCCCTCCCTCCTCCTTTCCGGTACCAGAACCGAGTCAGTCTGACATCGGGAGGCCGGGTGCCCATCGCTCCGAAGCGAGCCCGGGGTTTGCTCATCGTGAACGCGGCAGGCCTTTGGAACCGGTTGGCCGGGCGGCAGACGAACGCCTTTCACTGCGGTGGGGGGGGGGGGGGGGAAAGAGAGAGACGCCGCCGCTCACCTGCTCTCTTCCCCCGGGCTTTCGGGCTGCGCGGGGAAGAGAGTGAGAGAGACTGGGGGCGGTGGGGGGGGGGGGGAGAGTGAGACGCCGAGAGGGCCTTCAACAGGCTCGACAGGTTCCGGGCGTGCCGGGAATCCGCTGAACTCGAGGCCCAGGCTTCCCGCGCTGCTAGGCCGCGGCTCCGCGCATCCACTACAATAAAGAGAGATTCCTAAATATCAAGCTCAGGTTTTTTAAGCACCCCATAGCTAAGAAGACAACTGAACAAAAGAACCTAACGGGGTACACACAGAAAGTGGGAAAAATAAACACACAGAAAGTGGGAAAAAAAATCGTTAGGAATCAAGATGGTGGACACTCATCTCAGTTGAGAGTGATTAGGCCCACCCACACACGCACCGATTGGTCAACCATCAGGTCACTGAAGTGTAGGATTGGTCAATCATCACGTCACTCAAATGTAGGATGGCCCGCCCGCACACGCAATGAACCTGCCCCCGTGACGCAGCGATTGGTCGACCGTCAGGTCGCTCGACTGTACGATTGGTCAACCTTCATGTCACTCAATGCTAATGAGCGGAATTTTGAACGTTTTTTAGATGCTGTCGGCACAATTTTTGTCTCACCGAAAAGTACATATGCTTATGACCGTTCCGGAATCGTAAGCTTTCTTTTGATGTAACACAAGTGTAGGTACGCTCTATAACATTTGAGTGTATAGAGGACGGACGGACAGACAGACAGACGAGCAATTATATATAGATTAGATAATAAACAGGCAGGTGGACACGCAGGGACATTCAACTACTGGCATGGCCATTGTCCAATCCGGGCCAAATTCATAGCCTCATTGGCCCAGAAATTCGGGTCGGAGGCTTCCCGCGGGTGCAAGCCTCCGACCTGCACTTACCTAGCGCGCCGGCCGTTGAGCTGTGTGCCCGCGTGGGATTCCGACCCTGGGCCTGTTCCAACTGCCGGCACGCAGTGCTTGCGTATCCCAGGGGCGGTTAGTTCGATGCGTCCCCTGGGATCACGTGGGCCATGGAGAGCCAATGGTAGCAGGGAAATGTCCATTCATAAAATTGACAGGAAGAGCTGTCAAAACTCCAAAAATCACTAAAACTTCAAGTACATTTTTTAAAAATCACATTTTTTAAATAACTATAAATTATATAAAATAACTATTTTAAACAATAATTTAAATTTTTGAAAAAATTAATTACATTTTCTAATGGGGCTAAAAATAAACTTACCTTTCTTTAAAGTATTTAAAAATAATAAACCTGTGGAAAAAATGTTTTAATTTTGATTAATTCACCACTTTCCTTGTTAAAAGCCAGGAAAAAAAACGTAAGTTCAATGTGCAAGCGCTGCCTCTCCGGCGCACGCGTTCCACCTCTGAACCCCTTCTTTCAAGGGAACGGAAGTTCCGGTTTCCCGCGCATGCGCAGTGCATGCACGAAACCGGCACTTCCATTGGGCCTACGGGTGAGTACCCCGTGCGTACTCACCGTGGAGACCCGAATTTCTGGGCCATTAAATTATTACAATTAAAAATACTTAACTTGCACAATAACAATTACAGTTATTGATGTAAAGGTAAATTTGTAAGTACTCTTTCAGTTCCTTCAAAAATCATTCAGCATTAACAAAGCACACCGAAGATTTATAGTACTTTTCTGTGTTTTGGGAGCTAGCCATTATTTTACACGAGCAAATGGTACTACAGTAACAAATAGCTTTTCTGTAATTAGTATGTTTCAACTTTTGCAATCAAATCACAGCCTACAATAGATCTCGTGTGCTTTTAGAATATATTAGAAAATGAATCAGTACAATAAAAATCATGAGATTAATAAAATGCGCAGCAGGGTTAGAATAAACTGTGGATTTATACTTTTGGAAAAAACTTACGGTAGAGAAGCAAAAAGAAAACAGCAAATCGAGGCAAGTCCTAGAACTGCACTCCAGAATTCCCACAGATTCTGTACACATTCTTCCAACACAGAGGATATCCAGGTTTCATTTCCACACAACAGTCCATTCCTGCCCACAGTGACATTGGATTCATGGTGGTTCCTGGCAAACTGTAGTAAAGCACCCATGATACAAACACGGTGCAACTGGAGATAAGTGGCTGCAGTATCTTGGGCTTGGAGATCTAATATTTCAAGTAGTGGAACTTGCTACAGGAATTCGTCTTTTTATATTTAGCCATCAAGATCTTATCAGCTGGACACATCCTACTGCAATTTCAATGTGAGTCACCCTGAAAAAAAAATATCCGCATTAGTTCAATCTAAAATTTGACTTGACCTGAATGTGTTTCAATGAAAAGTCACCATAAGTGTAGAAAGGGATGTTTTCCCTCATAGATATGAACAAGAATGTATAAAAAGCCTGCTTAAAATATCTTGCATAGAATTACATAGAAAACTATTACACAGGCTATTCGGTCCAACCAGTCTGTTTTTATGTTTATCTTTCACTCCCAGTAGCCTTAATCCCATGTGCCTGCTCTGTTCTCATATCCCTTTAACTTCCTTTCCTTCAACCACCTATCTAGCCCACTTTGGTGGCAAAAACAGGAAGACAGATTATTACCTGAACGGCAATAGATTGGGAAAAGGGGAAGTGCAACGAGACCTGGGTGTCCTTGTGCACCAGTCGCTGAAGGTAAGCATGCAGGTGCAGCAGGCGGTTAAGAAGGCAAATGGTATGTTGGCCTTCATAGCAAGAGGATTCGAGTACAGGAGCAAAGATGTCTTGCTGTAGTTGTACAGGGCCTTGGTGAGACCACACCTTGAGTATTGTGTGCAGTTTTGGTCACCTTATCTGAGGAAGGATGTTCTTGCCATGGAGGGAGTGCAGCGAAGATTCACCAGACTGATACCTGGGATGGCAGGAATGATGTATGAAGAAAGATTGAGTCGATTAGGCTTATATTCGCTAGAGTTTAGAAGAATGAGAGGGGATCTCATTGAAACTTATAAAATTCTAACAGGACTAGACAGACTAGATGCAGGAAGAATGTTCCTGATGGTGGGGGAGTCCAGAACCAGGGGTCACAGTCTAAGGATAAGGGGTAAGCCATTTAGGAATGAGATGAGGAGGAATTTCTTCACCCAGAGAGTGGTGAACCTGTGGAATTCTCTACCACAGAAGGCAGTTGAGGCCAACTTAGTAAATATATTCAAGAAGGAGTTAGATATATTTCTTAAGGCTAAAGAGATCAAGGGATATGAGGAGAAAGCAGGGACAAGGTACTGAATTTGGATGATCAGCCATGATCTCATTAAATGGCAGAACAGGCTCAAGGGGCCGAATGGCCTACTCCTGCTCCTATCTTCTATGTTTCTATTTTTAAGCGTCGACATGGTATCAGGTTCAATCACTAACTCTGGTAGTGCATTCCAGAGTGCCTCAATGCTCCGTGTAAAAATGTTTCTCCAGCTCTCTTTCCTAAATCTCTTACTTTTAATCTTATATCTATACCCCCTCGCATTCAAGACTCCTCAATCACTGGAAACGGTATGATTCTATCTACCCTGTCCCATCCCTTCATAATTTTAAAAATCTCTAGCAACTCACCCCAGAATACCCTCTGATCTACCAAAAGCAACACTAATCTTTACAAGCTTTTCTTCTTATTTGTACTTCAGAATATAAGGCAGCATTAAGCCCTATAAATCAGAAAGCCACAGGTTTATTTCATGTTCCGTGCTCAATCTCAGGCAGGCACCCCTGGGCTAGGAAGAAGTTGAAAAAAAACAAGCGAACCAAAGTTCCTGCTCCCAATTGCAATCAGGTAAATCCTGATTGAAAATGCCAGTAGTTGGGCAGAACTGGGCTCAACTGTGACACCAATGCCCAGTGTCTAGAGCTACTAGATGACGAACGGCCACTAGTACAGGGACACCGAAACGGCCCTAATCAAAGTCACAAATTCCATCCTCTGTGACTGTGTGACTGTGATGCATTTTCCCTCCTCCTGGATGCAGCCTTTGACGTGGTGGACCACACCGTCCTCCTCCAACACCTTTCCTCTGTTGTACAGCTCAGTGGGATTGCCCACACTTGGTTCTACTCCTACTTACCACAGCATTTCTAGCAATGCCATTTCTTACCGCTGTTACCTCTGGAGTCCCTCGAGATCTGTCCTTGGTCCCCCTCCTCTTCCTCATCTACATGCTGCCCTTCTGCAACATCATCTGTTGACATGGGGTCAGCTTCCATATGTGCACTAACCATATCCAGCTCTACCGCTCCAACCACATCTTTTGGCCCCTTAATGTCTTTGTATTGTCATGTTGCTTGTCTAATATCCAGTCATGGATGAGAAGACTGAAGGCATCATCTTTGACCACCGTCATAAACTCCATATCCTTACCACCAATTCCATACCTCCCAATTTCATCCCCCTCCTCAGTCATTGCCTCAGGCTGAAATTACTGTTTGCAGTCTCAGCATCCTAGTTGACTCCGAGGTGAGCTTCTGTGAGAACAGAGCAGGCACATGAGATTAAGGCTACTCGCCATTCCAAAGACAATCTATTTCAACCTCTATAACATTGGGAACCTCTACACGTGCCTCAGCCCATTTGCCTTTGTCACCTCCATACTTGACTATTCCAATGCTCTTCTGCCAGCCTCCCATCCTCCAACCTCTGTAAACTTCAGGTCATCCAAAACTCGGCTGCCCGTATCCTATTCCGTATCAGGCCCCCCTCCCTACTTCCCCTGTCTTTGATGACCTACTGTGGCTCCCAGCCCCCCAACAACTCCAATTTAAAATTTTCATTCTCATATTGTGGGGCAGCATGGTGGCAGTGGGGCAGCACGGTGGCATAGTGGTTAGCACTGTTGCCTCACAGCGCCAGGGACCCAGGTTCGAATCTGGCCTCGGGCGACTGTGCAAACTCCACACAGACATTCTCCCCGTGTTTACGTGGGTTTCCTCCGGGTGCTCCGGTTTCCTCCCACAGTCCAAAGATGTGCGGGTTAGGTTGATTGGCTATGATAAATTGACCCTTAATGTTAGGGGGATTAAATACATGGGGTTACGGGGATAGGGTGGGATATGTGTTGGTGTAGGGGTTATGGGGATTGGGTGGGATATGTGTCGGTGCAGGCTCGATGGGCCGAAATGGCCTCTATCTGCACTGTGGGGTTCCTGTGATTCTGTGATATTTAAAAATCGCTTCACAACCCCCCATCACCAACGATCTGAATGATCAAGGAAATTCAGTCCTCGTTACCATCCATAAAGCAGTTTGCTGGAAAGCTTGTAGCTGCTTAATGATAAAATATTGTAGTCCCAGTCGGAGCGTTATGACCAAGGACTCTGCTTGAAAGGTTAACATTCTTTCTTTCCTTACGGATGCTGCCTGACTTGATCAACGCTTCCAACATATTCGGTTTTTGTTTCAGATTTCCAGAACCAGTTTTTTTTGCTGGAAATGCGGTATTGATTTAACTGATCTCAACCAGATGGTGACAGAAGTTCAACTGGCCTTAGTACCATGGTCCAGGAAGAGGGGGGGGGGGGGGGCGGGAAATCAGCCAGCACTAATCAGCAAAGTATGGTTGAGGACAGGAGTGACCTCAGTTGTGGTCCACTAGCATTCACTGGCTAAACTCATGCCTGAAAGGAGGCCACTTGCGTAAGGTCCCAGAGGCTGCCTAGCGCCCATGGAACTGTATTCCAGCAAGGAATAGATCGATGCCTTCAGGAGAGAATGAGGGGAGGGGAGAAAATTGGTGGAAAAAAGTTTAACAGTCGGTGAATGAATTCAAGCCAAAATTACTTTTTAAAATATTCTATTTGTATTCTCATGAATTAATTCAACCAGAATATTCCCAACAATCTAATGCGGCTGTTTCAATTACTTTAAATAAGCAGAATATTACTAAATTCCGTAGTTGCTTCACAACTGTCAATTGCAATTGTTTGAAAGTTGTATGTTAGTATATTTGGTCTAAAGATTATTTACAAAAGGACTTGAGATTTCTTTTACAGCAAAAGGACACTAAAAAAGCATGAATCCATATTGGTAAACATCATCATTTCATGAATAATTCCAAAAATACAGCAGTAATTAAAATACGGTCTTCACCAGCTGTTCAATTGTGCACAATGTTTACTTTCTCCTATGTGGCCTTATGATTCTAAGGGACCCACTACTCACAGTTTTATTTTATTTAAGAACACTGCAATCAAAAACAAATTTAAAAGGCAACCATTTATTTAAATTGTCACTGATCTGGACTCTCTTTCAGGGAAGTTTATCATGATAAGTAGCTGTTCCAGCTAAATATATTAAATCTTTATTTATAGAACGTCACATCTAATGAAAGATTACCACAAAGACAATAAAAGCACATAAAATATGGGGATAAATCTCATTTTAATTGATATTTAATGAAACCACACCATGTGCACCTGCTTCTTATTTACTGACGACGATGAAAATGGATTATTTGAACGATATATAAATAAATATTGCATAAAGTGTCTCGTTTCCTCCTTGGATGCTTATAGGAAATTACATTTTCCACTTAGGTCACTGATAAGCAGCTCAAATTTAACAGGGGTAGAGTGTACTTTGTGCTTCATGGAATATTTCTTGGAGGACATTTGCCATTATTCCAAGGTAAAAGCCAGTGGGACTAAGTGCTTTCAGGTTACTGCTCAGCATGCACTGGCCACAACAGCACAGTGCAAGCACAGACCAGGCCTTCACCATTTCACACAATTCTGGTGGATGAACAGGCAAAGCTGGAAAGCTCCAAGCTGAAACAGACAAGTGTTTGCAAATTATATGACAATAACACAGAAGTGATGCAATAGCATCTTCGGTATCATTTTCTGGCCTATCTTGACTGGATTTAAGGCACTGACCATTTGTCATAATTGCCCATTTTAATAGACGTCCTGAGTTTGCTAGGTGTTAAGTAGTAAAAAGGAAGCTTAAAAGGCCCCCAAAAAAAACAATCTTTTTTCCTGCTGGCACTTAGGTATCCATGAACCTTTCTGTTGGCAGGGGGATGGGCACCAGGATGTAGCATTCAAAAAGAGAAACAAAGAGCACAAAGGATTGGGAGAGACGGATAGCACTAAAGCAAGAAATAGTAAGGTACTAGGTGGGGTCAGACTAAGAGAGAACACAGGATGATCTAAGATAGGTTTACAGTGTATGTATGTGAACGCACGAAGTCCCAGAGACCCAGGTAAGGCCTCACAGCGTCGGCGGGAATCCTGAGCGGCAGAGCGGGGCTATGAAAGTCCCAGAGACCCAGGTAAGGCCTCACAGCGTCGGCGGGCATCCTGAGCGGCAGAGCGGGACTATAAAAGTCCCAGAGACCCAGGTAAGGCCTCACAGCATCGGCGGGAATCCTGAGCGGCAGAGCGGGACTATGAAAGTCCAAGAGACCCAGGTAAGGCCTCACAGCGTCGGCGGGAATCCTGAGCGGCAGAGCGGGGCTATAAAAGTCCCAGAGACCCAGGTAAGGCCTCACAGCATCGGCGGGAATCCTGAGCGGCAGAGCGGGGCTATAAAAGTCCCAGAGACCCAGGTAAGGCCTCACAGCGTCGGCGGGAATCCTGAGCGGCAGAGCGGGGCTATAAAAGTCCCAGAGACCCAGGTAAGGCCTCACAGCGTCGGCGGGAATCCTGAGCGGCAGAGCGGGGCTATAAAAGTCCCAGAGACCAGGTAAGGCCTCACAGCGTCGGCGGGAATCCTGAGCGGCAGAGCGGGGCTATAAAAGTCCCAGAGAACCAGGTAAGGCCTCACAGCGTCGGCGGGAATCCTGAGCGGCAGAGCGGGGCTATAAAAGTCCCAGAGACCAGGTAAGGGGTACCAGTCTCCAGTCTGGGAACTCGGAGGGAAGGAGAGAGGTAAAAAGTAATCCAAGTGTGATGTCACCAAAAAGCGGGTAAGTGATTGGTTGGTGAGTATTTCTCCCTTTTGAAGCTTAAATCTCTTTGGTTTATAGTTTCTAAGGTGTGATATTCACCATCTAGAATCGGGGCAGAGGGTATTTAAGAATAATATTAATAAATTTAATTAATTACATAGAATGGGAGATCAGGTGATGTGTTGCTGCTGCAATATGTGGGAGCTGGTGGACACCATTGATGCTCACGGTGATCACATTTGCAGTAAGTGTTGGCTGCTCGAGGAATTCCGGCTCCGTGTTGAAGAGCTGGAGTCCGAGCTTCAAACACTGAGACACATCAGGGAGGGGGAGAGTTACCTGGACTCTGTGTATCAGGAGGTAGTCACACCAATTAGATTAATTAATTCAGATGTAGTCCGTGGCCAGGGTCAGGATGGTGTGACTAGAAGTGAGGCAGGTACGGGGATCCAGGAGGTAGTGTTGGAGGAGCCGCAGCCCTTGCACTTGTCCAACAGGTTCGAGGCTCTTACTCCCTGTGAGGTTGGGAACAGGGACTGCGGGGAGGATGAGCAACCTGGCCACAGCACCGTGGAGCAGGGGGCCATTCAAGTGGGGGGAGTTAAAAGAAATGTTGTAGTGGTAGGGGATAGTATCGTTAGGGGGATAGATAGAGTTCTTTGCAGCCGAGAGTGAGAGTCCCGAAGGCTGTGTTGCCTGCCCAGTGCCAGGGTTAGGGACATCTCCTCTGGACTGGAGAGAAACTTGGAGTGGGAGGGGGAGGATCCAGTTGTCGTGGTCCATGTTGGTACCAACGACATAGATAGGACAAGGAAGGAGGTTCTGCTGAGGGAGTTTGAGCAGCTAGGGGCCAAATTAAAAAGCAGAACCACAAGGGTAATAATCTCTGGATTATTACCTGAGCCACGAGCGAATTTGGCTAGGACAAATAAAATTAGAGAGTTAAATGCGTGGCTCAAAGACTGGTGTGGGAGAAATGGGTTTTGCTTCCTGGGACACTGGCACCAGTACTGGGGCAGGAGGGAGCTGTTCCGTTGGGACGGGCTTCACTTGGCCAGTGCTGGGACTAGAGTCCTGGCGGATCATATGACTAGGGCTGTAGAGAGGGCTTTAAACTAACTAGTGGGGGGGGAGGTTCTGTGGTAAACCACTGTTGTTGTTGTTGTTACACACTGTTGTACCTATGCATGCCTCAACATGTCTCGGCTGGCTCCACCCACACAGGCCCAGGTATAAAGGTGATTGACCTGCAGCCCCCTGCCTTCTTGGAACCCAGTCAACCACGAGAGGCATGCTCTGTTCTTTGCTAATAAAAGCCTTCAGTTACTCTCTTAACTCAGTCTTTTATGAGTAATTGATAGCGCATCAATTTTATTAGCAAAAACAAAATGTCGACATTTGCTGAACAGCAGGCTGCTGCACCAAACGCTGAGCAACAGGAGCTGCTGTGAGCCCTCAGACCAACATGCCTGGACCTAGACCCCCAAGAAGCGGGTTCGGCTACCAAATTCGCGCATTGGCTGCGTTGCTTCGAGGCCTACCTGCAAGCCTCAACTGTGACCCTGGACAAAAACAAGTTGGAAATCCTGGCCTCAAAGGTGAGCCACCAAGTTTATACAATAATCCAGGACGCGACGACCTACGCGGCGGCTATCGGTCTGCTAAAAGGGCAATACGCACGCCCGGTAAATACGGTCTATGCCCGGCACCTCTTAAGATCCCACAGACAGCAGCCCGGGGAATCAGTGGAGGCCTTCCTACAGGCACTACGGATACTCGGCCGAGACTACGATTGCAAAGAAGCATCAGCCGCAGCACACACGGAGGGACTGATCCGAGGTGCTTTCGTTGCAGGTCTAAGGTTCGACTACTCCCGGCAGAGACTGTTGGAAAAGGGAGAAATGGACCTGAGAAAGGCAGTGTCCCTCGCGCTCTCGCTCGACGCGGCCCACAGGAATATGGACGCCTTCTCCCCTAACCGCTCCGCAACGTGGACGCCACAACCTTGGGTCATGGGACCGCCACCTTCAACTGTTGCTGCGATGTCCAAGGCACAGAAATGTTATTTTTGTGGCCAGGCAAAACACCCCAGAGCACGCTGCCCGGCGAGAAACGCTACCTGCTCCGGCTGCGGGAAGAAAGGACACTATGTCAGCGCCTGCAAAGGTAAAACCGCTAACGCCAGCAGCGCCGCGTGCGAACCGTGGGGGCAGCCATCTTGTCCGCGTGGGGATCAGGACCATGGGCGCCGCCATTTTGTCCGCCATCTCGGACGTCTCCAACTTCAACCACGGGGGACCCGGACTCAACCACCGCCTCATCTGACGACCACATCGACTCGCTCGACCATACGCTGCCCTCCGTGATGCTGGACCAATCTCTCCCTCAACTGTCCAGGTCCATCATGGACATTAAGGTAAACGGCCGCACCACTACCTGCCTTTTTGACAGCGGGAGCACGGAAAGCTTTATCCACCCCGACACGGTGCGCAGTTACTCTCTCCCGGTCCTGCCGACGCGACATCGGATCTCTTTGGCTTCCAAAGCCCAGTCAGCGGACGTCAGGGGCTACTGTGTAGTGACCCTTTCAGTAAGGGGCACAGAATACAAAAATTTTAAACTCCTGGTCCTGCCCCATCTTTGCGCTGCCGTTCTACTGGGGTTGGATTTTCAGTGCAACCTTAAGAGTGTCACATTAGCGTACGACGGACCCCTCCCCCCACTCACAGTCTGCAGCCAGCAGCTTTTAAATCGCCCGCCGCGCACCAGTTGCAGCCTCTCCACCCTTAAAGTCCCCCCCCCTCCTTGTTCGCTAACCTCACCCGCGACTGTAAGCCCATCGCTACCAAAAGCAGGCGTTACAGTGCCGGGGATAGGAGCTTCATTAAATCCGAGGTAGCAAGACTCCTGAAGGAAGGGATTATTGAAAGTAGCACCAGCCCATGGCGAGCACAAGTGGTGGTAGTGAAGACTGGCGAAAAACAGCGCCTAGTTATTGACTACAGCCAGACGATCAATCGCTACACCCAGCTAGATGCATACCCACTCCCCCGCATATCTGACATGGTCAATCAGATAGCACAATACCGGGTGTTCTCGACGATTGATCTGAAGTCGGCATACCACCAGCTCCCCATCAGGGCTGAGGACCGCCAGTACACAGCTTTTGAAGCTGACGGTCGTCTCTACCACTTCCTCAGAGTTCCCTTCGGCGTCACCAACGGGGTTTCAGTCTTCCAACGGGAGATGGACCGGATGGTCGACCAGAACGCGCTCCAGGCCACTTTCCCCTATCTAGACAACGTCACCATCTGCGGCCGCGACCAGCAGGACCACGATGTTAATCTAGAGAAATTCCTCCGTACGGCCCAGCGGCTGAACCTAACATACAACAAGGACAAATGTATGTTTCGTACCAAGCGCCTTGCCATTCTTGGCTGTGTAGTGGAGAACGGAGTCATCGGCCCCGACCCCGACAGGATGCGCCCCCTTATGGAGCTCCCCCTCCCCCACTGCCAAAAAGCACTGAAGAGATGCCTAGGGTTTTTCTCGTACTATGCTCAGTGGGTGCCCAACTATGCGGACAAAGCCAGACCCCTCAAGTCCACCTCCTTCCCCCTGACAGCAGAGGCCTGTGCAGCCTTCACTCTCATAAAAGGAAGAAATCACACAACACCAGGTTATAGTCCAACAGCTTTATTTGAAATCACAAGCTTTCGGAGCGCTGCTCCTTCTTCAGGTGAAGTGGAGAAATGCATAAAGACACAGCTTATATAGTCAGAGAATCATGTCAGATGTTTACAGGTAACCTTTCCAACTGCCATTGATAGCCAAGTTCCGCACCCATGAGGACGGCCTTAACCGAGATCTTGGGTTCATGTCACGCTACATGTAACCCCACCTGATGCAGGGTCATCCAGACTCGAGTCGACATTGGCTTGTTCTCTCTAAACAGATGCGGCTGGACCTGCTGTGATTTCCAGCCAAAAAAATTTTTTTTGTCTGTTTTTTTGTTTTTCATACAGACCCCAGCATCTGCAATATTTTACCCCTTGTGACCCCACCTCATTGTTCTTTGATGTAATGTTTCCCTGACTGACCTGTTTGGACACCATTCACACCTTTGACTGCTGTGATTATCTCTCTGCTGAGGTGCGATAAATGGCAGTTGGAAAGGTTACCTGTAAACATCTGACATGATTCTCTGACTATATAAGCTGTGTCTTTATGCATTTCTCCACTTCACCTGAACGAGCAGCGCTCCGAAAGCTTGTGATTTCAAATAAAGCTGTTGGACTATAACCTGGTGTTGTGTGATTTCTTACATTTGTCCACCCCAGTCCGACTCCAGCATCTCCACACCATGGCTCATAAAAGGAGATATTGCGAAGGCCACAATGCACGCAGTGGATGAGTCCATCCCTTTCCAAGTGGAGAGCGACGCATCCGACTTTGCCCTAGCCGCAACCCTTAACCAGGCGGGGAGACCCGTGGCCTTTTTCTCAAGGACCCTCCAGGGCCCCGAGATTCGACACTCCTCTGTCGAAAAGGAGGCCCAGGCCATTGTGGAAGCTGTGCGACATTGGAGGCATTACCTGGCCGGAAAACGATTTACCCTGCTCACTGACCAGCGTTCAGTAGCTTTTATGTTTAATAATAAGCAAAGGGGCAAAATCAAGAACGACAAGATCTTGAGGTGGAGAATCGAATTCTCCACCTACAATTACGATATCTTGTACCGGCCCGGGAAACTCAATGAGCCCCCAGATGCCCTATCACGTGGTACATGCGCCAACGCGCAGGTCGATAGACTGAAGACCCTCCACAATGACCTCTGCCACCCGGGGGTCACCAGGTTTTTTCACTTCATCAAATCCCGTAACCTGCCCTACTCCATCGAGGAGGTCAGGACCATGACCAGGAACTGCCAAATCTGTGCCGAGTGCAAACCGCATTTTTATAGGCCAGACAGAGCAAGCCTGATCAAAGCCACGCGCCCCTTTGAACGGCTGAGCGTCGATTTTAAAGGGCCCCTCCCCTCCTCCGACCGCAATGTGTACTTCCTCAACATAATTGATGAGTACTCCCATTTCCCGTTTGCCATCCCTTGCTCAGACATGACCAGTACCACGGTCATTAAATGTCTGAATGACCTCTTCGCCTTGTTCGGTTTCCCTAGCTATATTCATAGCGACAGGGGCTCATCCTTTATGAGCGACGAACTCCGGCAGTACCTGCTCTCGAGAGGTATCGCTACAAGCAGGACCACCAGCTACAACCCCCGGGGGAATGGCCAGGTGGAAAGGGAGAATGCGACGGTCTGGAAGGCAGTCCTTTTAAACTTGAAATCTAAGGGCCTTCCGACCTCTCGCTGGCAGGAAGTCCTCCCTGCGGCGCTCCATTCCATTCGGTCACTGCTCTGTACAGCCACCAATGCTACCCCTCACGAGAGAATGTTCTCCTTCCCCAGGAAGTCCACATCGGGGATCTCGTTACCGACATGGCTGACTTCTCCAGGACCCGTCCTACTGCGGAAGCACGTGAGGTCCCATAAGACGGACCCCCTGGTCGAGAGGGTGAGCCTCCTCCATGCCAACCCTCAGTATGCCTACGTGGTGTACCCGGACGGGCAGGAGGACACAGTCTCCATACGAGACCTCGCACCTTCGGGTGCTCCCGAAACACCCCCTCGCCATCCACCACTACCCACGCCTACCCCCAGTACGCTTACGTAGCGTACCCGGACGGGCGGGAGGACACAGCCCCCACACGAGATCTCGCACCTTTGGGTGCCCCTGAAACACTACCATTGCCACCCACCACTACCCACAACCCAACCCCGCTAGACGGCATGCCGCAGCCCCAGGACCCGTCATTGACCACCCAACCACTCAATGAGACGCCAGACTCAACGTTGGATGCTGCACCATCACCGCCGCCACCTCGACGATCAGGGCGGCATACAAGGCCACGTGATAGACTTACTTACACGAACCTTTAGTACACTTCACCCCGCCGGACTCAATTTTAAACAAGGGGTGAATGTGGTAAACCACTGTTGTTGTTGTTGTTGTTACACACTGTTGTACCTATGCATGCCTCAACATGTCTCGGCTGGCTCCACCCACACAGGCCCAGGTATAAAGGTGATTGACCTGCAGCCCCCTGCCTTCTTGGAACCCAGTCAACCATGAGAGGCATGCTCTGTTCTTTGCTAATAAAAGCCTTTAGTTACTCTCTTAACTCTCAGTCTTTTATGAGTAATTGATAGCGCATCAGGTTCCTAGAGAGCAAATAATAAAAATGACAACAGAGAAGGTCATAGACTTAGGTAGCAGTGGGGAAATTGAAAACCAGAGCGTGTCAGGAAGGGTCAGAAGGTATGGAGTAAAAGGTAAAGTAATAAAAAGGGCAAAAGCAGGAACTAAGTGTCACAAAACATCTTTGAAAGTTCTCTATCTGAATGCACGTAGCATTCATAACAAAATAGAGGAGTTAATGGCACAAACAACTACATATGGGTATGATCTTGTGGCCATTACAGAAACATGGCTGCAGGGTGACAATGCCTGGGAATTAAACATACCAGGTTATTTAACGATCAGGAAGGACAGGCAGGAAGGAAGGGGAGGTGGGGTGGCTATGTTAATAAAGGAAGGAATCACTGTAATACAGAGAAATGATATTGGGTCAAAAGATCAGGATAATGAAACAGTTTGGGTGGAGGTAAGGAATAATAATGGGAAAAAAACACTAGTGGGCATAGTCTATAGGCCTCCGAAAAGTGGCAACTCTGTTGGACGGAGTATCAATCAGGAAATAGTGGAGGCTTGTAATAAGGGAACATCTATAATTATGGGGGATTTTAACAATCATATTAATTGGATAAATCAAATTGGGCAGGGCTGCCTTGAGGATGAGTTCATTGAGTGTATTAGGGATGGGTTTCTTGAGCAGTATGTAACTGAACCGACCAGGGGGCAAGCAACCTTAGATCTGGTCCTGTGTAACGAGACAGGATTAATTAAAAATGTCCTAGTAAAGGATCCCCTTGGAATGAGTGACCATAACATGGTTGAATTCCATATTCAATTAGAGGGTGAGAAGGTTGGATCTCTAACAAGCGTGCTAAGCTTGAATAAAGGAGACTATGAAGGTATGAGAGCGGAATTGAGTAGAGTGGATTGGGAAAATAGATTAAAGGGTAAGACGATACATGATCAGTGGTGTACATTTAAGGAGTTATTTTACAACTTCCAAAAAATATATATTCCACTGAGAAGAAAAGGGTGTAAAAGAAAAGACAGCCATCCGTGGCTAAGTAAAGAAATTAAGGATAGTATTCAACTAAAAACAAGGGCATATAAGGTAGCCAAATCTAGTGGGAGGATAGAGGATTGGGAAAACTTTAAAAGACAGCAAAAAATAACAAAAAGATTGATTAAGAAAGGGAAGATAGATTATGAAAGTAAATTAGCAAAAAATATAAAAACAGATAGTAAGAGTTTTTATAGTTATATAAAAAGAAAAAGGGTGGCTAAAGTAAATGTTGGTCCCTTAGAGGATGAGACCGGGAAATTAATGGTGGGAAATATGGAGATGGCAAAAACACAATGAATATTTTGTATCAGTCTTTACAGTAGAAGACACTAAGAATATCCCAACACTGGACAAACAGGGGGCTAAAGGGGGGGGAGGAGCTAAACACGATCAAAATCACTAAGGAAGTGGTACTTGGTAAAATAATGGGACTCAAGGCGGATAAATCACCTGGACCTGATGGCTTACATCCTAGGGTCTTGAGGGAAGTGGCGGTAGGGATTGTGGATGCATTGGTAATAATTTTCCAAAACTCCCTGGACTCGGCAAAGGTCCCGGCAGACTGGAAAACTGCTAATGTAACACCCTTATTTAAAAAGGGCAGTAGACAGAAGGCTGGAAACTATAGACCGGTTAGCCTAACATCTGTGGTAGGTAAAATTTTGGAGTCCATTATTAAGGAGACAGTAACAGGACATTTGGATAATCATAATTTAATAGGACAAAGTCAGCATGGTTTTATGAAGGGGAAGTCATGATTGACAAATTTGCTGGAGTTCTTTGAGGAAGTAACATATAGGGTGGATAAAGGGGAACCAGTGGACGTAGTGTATTTAGACTTCCAAAAGGCATTTGACAAGGTGCCACACAGAAGATTATTGCTTAAGATAAAAAATCACGGGATTGGGGGTAATATTCTGGCATGGATAGAGGATTGGCTATCTAACGGAAGGCAGAGAGTTGGGATAAATGGTTCATTCTCAGACTGGCAATCAGTAACTAGTGGTGTTCCGCAGGGGTCAGTGCTGGGTCCCCAACTCTTTACAATCTATATTAACGATTTGGAGGAGGGGACCGATTGTAACATATCAAAGTTTGCAGATGATACTAAGATGGGAGGGAAAGTAGTGAGTGAGGAGGACATAAAAAACCTGCAGGCTAAGTAACTGGGCAGAGATTTGGCAGATGGAATACAATACTGGAAAGTGTGAGGTTATGCACTTTGGCAGGAAAAATCGTAGAGCAAGTTATTATCTTAATGGCAAGAAACTGGAAAGTACTGAAGTACAAAGGGATCTGGGGGTCCTGGTGCACAAAACTCAAAAGGTTAGTATGCAGGTGCAGCAAGTGATTAAGAAGGCCAATGGAATGTTGGTTTTCATTGCTAGGGGGATAGAATATAAAAATAGGGAGGTATTGCTTCAGTTGTACAAGGTATTGGTGAGACCGCATCTGGAATACTGCGTACAGTTTTGGTGTCCATACTTAAGAAAAGACATACTTGCTCTCGAGTCAGTACAAAGAAGGTTCACTCGGTTAATCCCGGGGATGAGGGGATGGACATATGAGGAGAGGTTGAGTAGATTGGGGCTCTACTCATTGGAGTTCAGAAGAATGAGAGGCGATCTTATTGAAACATATAAGATTGTGAAGGGGTTGCATCGGGTGGATGCGGGGAGGATGTTCCCGATGATGGGTGAAACTAGAACTAGGGGGCATAGTCTTAGAATAAGGGGCTGCTCTTTCAAAACTGAGATGAGGAGGAACTACTTCACTCAGAGGGTGGTAGGTCCATGGAATATGCTGCCCCAAAAAGCTGTAGAAGCTACATCATTACATAAATTTAAAACAGAAATAGACAGTTTCCTAGAAGTAAAGGGAATTAAGGGTTATGGGGAGCGGGCAGGAATTTGGACATGAGTCTAGGTTCGGATCGGTCATGGCCCTGTGGGTAGCGTAGCGGGCCCAGGGGCCGTGTAGCCTGATCCTGCTCCTATTTCGTGTGTCTAATTCTGTTAGATTCAGGAGATGGTTCTGTGATAGTGGATTGGCGGTTAGGATCAGATCAGCCATGATCTTATTGAATGGCGGAGCAGGCTTGAGGGGCCGATTGGCCTACTCCTGCTCCTATTTCTTATGTTCTTATGTTCTTATAGTAAACAAGGTTGGTGAGCTGCAGGCGCAAGTAGCCACATAGGATTATGAAGTCATGGCAATAACGGAGACCTGGCTCATAAAAGGGCAGGATTGGGTATTAAATATTCCTGGCTATAAAGTTTTCAGGAAAGATAGGAGGTGGTGTGGCAGTATTGATCAAGGAGAATGTTACAGCGCTGGAGAGAGAGAGGATGTCCTGGAGGGGTCAAGGACAGAATCTATATGGCTAGAGTTAAGAAATAATAGAGGTGCCATTACAGTACTAGGTGTATTCTATAGGCCACCAACTAGTGGGGAAAATATGGAGAAGCAAATTTGCAGAGAAATTACAGAGCGATGCAAGAACTATAGAGTAGTGATAATGGGGGACTTCAACTATCCTAATATAGACTGGGATAGTAATAGTGTAAAGGGCATAGGGGAGGAAGAATTTCTGAAGTGTGTTCAGGAGAACTTTCTTGATCAGTATGTTTCCGGCCCCAGGAGGAAGGAGGCATTGCTGGATCTGATTCTGGGGAATGAGCTAGATCAAGTGGAGCAAGTGCCAGTAGGTAAACATTTAGGGAACAATGATCATAGTATCATAAGATTTAGATTAGCTATGGAAAAGGACAGGGAGCAAGCTAGAGTAAAAATACTTAATTGGAGGAAGGCCAATTTCAGTGGGATGAGAACAGATCAAAGATTGGCAGGCAAAACTGTAATGGAACAATGGGCTGCCGTTAAAGAAGAAATATTTTGGGTACAGTCGAGGTACATTCCCACTAGGGGGGCAGTTAGGGCAACTAAAGTCAGAGCTCCTTGGATTACGAAAGAGATAGGGAGTAAGATGAAGCAGAAAAAGAGCGTGTATGACAGATGTCAGGTCGAGAATACATCTGAGAATCAGGCTAAATTTAGAAAGTTCAGAGCAGAAGTGAAAAAGAAAATAAATGGGGCAAAGAGAGGGTATGAGAATTGAATGGCAGCTAACAATCCAAAGGTCTTCTATAGGCATATAAATAGTAAATTGGTAGTAAGAGGAGGGGTGGGGCCGATAGGGACCAAAAAGGAGACCTATGCATGGAGACAGAGGGTATGGCTGAGGTGCTAACTGAGTACTTTGCATCTGTCTTCACCAAGGAAGAAGATGCTGCTATAGACATAGTGATGGAGGAGGTAGAGGAGAAACTGGATGGGATAAGCATTGATAAAGAGGAGGTACTAGAAAGGCTGGCTGTACTTAAAGTAGGTATGTCACCAGGACCAGATGGGATGCATCCTAGGACGCTGAGGGAAGTGAAGGAAGGTACTGGCCATAATCTTCCAATCCTCCTTAGAAATGGGGGTGGTGCCAGAGGTCTGGAGAATTGCAAATGTTACACCACTGTTCAAAAAAGGGCGTAAAGATAAACCCAGCAACTACAGGCCAGTCAGTTTAACCTCGGTAGTGAGGAAGCTTTTAGGAACAATAATCAGGGACAAAATGAACAGTCACTTGGACAAGTGTGGATTAATTAAGGAAAGCCAGCACAGATTGTTAAAGGCAATTCGTGTTTAACTAACTTGATCGAGTTTTTTTTAATGAGGTAACAGAGAGGGTTGAGGAGGGCAATGCGGTTGACGTGGTGTACATGGATTTCCAAAAGGGGTTCGACAAAGTGCCACATAATAGGCTTGCCAGCAAAGTTGAAGCCCATGGAATAAAAGGGACAGTGGCAGCATGGATACGAAATTGGCTAAGTGACAGGAAACAGAGAGAGTAGTGGTGAACAGTTGTTTTTCGGACTGGAGGAAGGTATACAGTGGTATTCCCCAGGGGTCGGTTCTAGGACCACTGTTTTTCTTGATATATATTAATGACTTGGATGTGGGTGTACAGGGCACAATTCCAAAATTTGCAGATGACACAAAACTTGGAAGTATAATGAACAGTGAGGAGGATAGTGATAGACTTCAAGAAGACATAGACAGGCTGGTGAAATGGGCGGACACGTGGCAGATGAAATTTAACGCAGAAAAGTGCGAAGTGATACATTTTGGTACAAACAATGAAGAGAGGAAATATAAACTAAAGGGTATAATCCTAAAGGGGGTGCATGAACAGAGAGAGCTAGGGGTATATGTGCACAAATTGTCGAAAGTGGCAGGGCAGGTTCAGTCAGAGTCATAACGGCACAGGAGGCTGCCATTCGGCCCATCGAGTCCATGCCGGCTCTCTGCATAGCAATCCAGTCAGTCCCATTCCCCCGCAAGTTTATTTCCCTCAAGTGTCCATCCAGTCTCCACCTGGAAACATTCGGGGAGATTTTAACTCAGGTGCGGGATGGTGTCGTGTTATCCGAATTTCGTGTTTCCCACATGAATCTAAATGGCTGTGGGAGATTGATGCAATTTTAACTCAATTGGCCAATTGATTTCCAACGTGTGCAAAGCCTTTGCAAAGGGGTTTTCCATGACAAAGTCCCTTCTGATGATGTCATCATTGCTGCTGCATTGAAGGTCCACAGCAAGCCTTGCTTCTGCATTTAAGGTCCACAGCAAGCCTTGCTTCTTCTGCAGACTGCCAAGCTTCTTGACTGTGCAGTGTGAGGGAGCTGCAGCAAATATGACAAGCGGGAAGGCCAGATCAGCTCCCTGCTTTGACGAGGTGGTACTGCAGGCATTAGTGGATGGGGCTAGGGCCAACAGGGAGGTGCTCTTCCCTTCATCAGGGAGGAAGAGGCCTCCCACTCAGCCCAAGGCAGTGTGGATGCAGGTGGCTGAGGTGGTCAACTCCTTGGGAGTCACCCGCAGTACCTGGATACAATGCAGGAAAAGATTTCATGACCTTCAGCGCACTGGAAAAGTGAGTATGAATTTCCCATCACCCTCAATCTGATCCCCATTGCCTTTCCTCACCAGCACTCAGCTTTAGCAATCTCTTCCTCCACATCCCACTCGACACTGACATCCATGCACCCTTACCCATTCCCTCTCTCTCTATGCTCACATTCACGTAATTATTCGACCATGCAGCCCTCACACCCCCTATCACTCTGATGCTTTGAACACAACTGACAACACACAGGGAGGGCCTTTGGTCTTGCAACCTCACTCCATCTTTGTCTCCTTCTAAGGATCTATGCTATGCAATCTCTACACTCACTCCTTCATTCTCACTCAACCTCCACTTGTCTCCCTCATTGCAGGAAAAGAGAGCTCACAACAAAAGAGAGCGAGCCAGGACAGGAGGAGGGACAGCCTCAATAGCCCACCTGACCCCCTGGGAGGAGGCCTTCCTGGAAATTATGGGAATAGAGGATGGTTCGCGTGTGGGGGACGGACAGACGGGTGTAACACAGCAAGCTGGTGACAGAAAAGTTTCCCATCTCTCTCTTTGACATTGCATGAGTCGCTGATAATGATTGTGAAGCTGTAACAGATGGACTTATGAATATCTGCCAAAAGCTATGTGCATGTAGCCTTTGCATCACATCTCTGACTCTTTCCTTTACTCCCCCACAGGACCATCACAAGCATCCATTCCCCCTAGCCAGGAAGAAGAGGCTGAGCAGCCAGACTCCTCAGAGGAAGCTGCAACCTCTGAGGGCGCAGCATCACCAGAATTCAGTGCACCCAGCACCAGCGCAGACACTCACACCTCGGTGGGACTTTCGGGACATAGAGTAGTGTTGTCACCTGGTGCATCACAGCTCACAAGTGAGCATCAGCAGATTGTGGAAACAGGGACAGCAGTGGAGAGTCCTAGTTGGAGGGCACAGGACTCTGCCAGCACAGCTCAGCAGCATGTTGACCCTCTGCCTCTGGGTCCATCCGTAAGATCAGAGGTGATGGAACTCCAGGCACAGATGCAGGAGTCTCTGGCAGGTTTTGTCTCTAGGGTCGCTGCGAGCGTGGAGTGAATGGAGGAGTCCATAGCGAACATGAGCAGAGCCTTTGTGGAGTCATTGGCGCATGAACGCATCACCACGGAAAGGATGGCTACATCTGTGGAAAGGATTGCTACCTCCGTGGTAAGGCTGGCTACCGTAGAGGAGAGGATGGCTATGACCATGGAGGAGCTTAGTCGCCAGGGTATGGAAAACATGGTCATTGTTCAGAATCGAATGACATCTCTTGAGGAGTGATGGGCATCTATTGAACAGAGAAACCAGACCTTCATGGAAGTCCTTCTGAGTAGGACTGCCATTGCAGATACGGGTCCCCATGGCCCCTCTGATGTGCAGCAAGGTGCTCTCCAGCCACTTCCAGGCGCTGGCCCCTTCTGGCCTGTGCAGCTTCAGGTGGGTGAGCAGCAGCCTGGTGCTCCTGCTGCTGCTGATGTTGCTGGTGCTGCTGTTGTTCCTGGTTCTGCTGCTGCCGCGGCTGGTGCTCGAGCTCCTCTAATGCCCAGATGGGAAGGAAATAAATGGCTCCCATGCTTCTGGTATATGCCTCCGTTGAGGAAGCGCTGAGTGAAGGTGGCGAGAGGGGTTTCCCAGGTCACTCTGGAAATGGGTGTGAGGCTCCAACCTTCCACAGGTGTGGTTAAGCCTTTAAAAGTTGCCCAAACCTGAGACCACTAAGTCCTGCCACCTGCAAATCATGGCTGATCAAATCTCCTCTTTAATGGTTGACCTGCAGTTGATCGTCAGCAATCCAATAGTGCTCCTGCCAGGTTTCACATTTGTGTTTCCCACCAGGCGTGTTTCATGTGGGAAAACGGTTAAATGCGCAAGAGCCTTTCAAAATAGGATTATAGAGGCCATTTAGTGGTTTTTAAGGGCCTTAACGACCAGTCCCGCCTGTTGGATGCGAGACGGAGTCGGGACCATCAGACACGACTGAGTTAAAATTGCTCGGAGTTGGGAACCAGGCAGGGGGCGGTCCCGCCCGCCAGTTTTTGCGATTTTAACCCCCCGCACGCCTCCACGGCTCAATGAAAATCAAGCCCATTGAGTTTCTCCGCTTCCACCACTTCCGTCGGCAGCGAGTTCCAGGTCCTCACCACTCGTTGCGTAAAAGTTTTTCCTCACATCGCCCCTGTATCTCTTGCCCAAAGCCTTAAATCTGTGTCCCCTAGGCCTTGTACTATCAACTAGTGGGAACAGCCTTTCCCCGTCTAGCCTATCCAAACCCATCATAATCTTGTACACCTCTATCAAATCACCCCTCAACCTCCTTTGCTCTAATGAAAACAAATTCAGCTTCTCCAACCTGTCCTTGTAGCTAAGATCCCCCATCCCCAGAACCATTCTGGTAAATCTCCTCTGCACCCTCTCCAGGGCCTTCACATCCTTCCTAAAGTGTGGTGACCAGAACTGAACGCAATACTCCAGTTGTGGCCTAACCAGCGCTTTATAAAGATTCAGCATAACTTCTCTACTTTTGTACTCAATACCTCTATTTATGAAACCCAATATCCCATATGCTTTGCTAACCACTCTCTCAGTATGTCCTGCCACTTTCAGGGTCCTATGCACATTAACTCCCAGGTCCCTCTGTCCCTGCACACTCTTTAAAACTGTGCCATTAAGTGTATATTGCCTCTCCCTGTTCCTTCTGCCAAAATGCATCACCTCACACTTCTCTGTATTAAATTCCATCTGCCACTTGTCTGCCCATTCTGCTAGCCTTTCTATGTCTTGTTGCAGTCGATTGGTATCATAGTCACTGTTTGCCACAACACCAAGTTTGGTGTCATCGGCAAATTTAGAAATTCTACTTTGTATTCCAATATCCAGGTCATTTATATAATTATCAAAAAAAGCAGTGGCCCCAGCACTGACCCTTGGGGAACATCACTGTCTGCCATCCTCCAGTCTGAAAAACAGCCATTTACCACAACTTGCTGTTTTCTGTCCTTAAGGCAATTCCTTATCCAAGCTGCCACTGACCCACCTATTCCATGAGTCTCAATTTTGTTAACCAGCCTTCTATGTGGTACTTCGTCAAACGCCTTCCTAAAATCCATGTCGACAACATCTATTGCAGTCCCTTCATCGATCCTCCCTGTTACTTCATCAAAAAATTCAATTAGATTAGTCAAACAAGATCTGCCTTTAACAAATCTGTTAGCTCTCCTTAATTAGCTTAAATCTCTCCAAGTGCCCATTAATGTTTTCCTTTATTATTGTTTCTAAAACTTTACCCACCACTGATGTTAAACTGACCAGTCTGTAGTTACTAGGATTGTCCTTACACTCTTTCTTGAACAATGGTGTCACATTTGACACTTTCTAATCCTCGGGCACCTCCCCCACATCTAGAGAAGATTGGAAAATTATGGCAAGCCCTTCTGCTATCTCCTCCCCTAATTCACTTAGCAATCTGGGAGGCAAGAGAGCCCCAGGTGGGCAGAGGAAACGCTTCAAGGACACCCTCAAAGCCTCCTTGAAAAAGTGTAACATCCCCACCGACACCTGGGAATCCCTGGCCCAAGACCGCACAAAGTGGAGGAGAAGCATCCGGGAAGGCGCCAAACACCTCGATTCTCTTCGCCGGGAGCAAGCGGAAGCCAAGCGCAGGCAGCGCAAGGAGCGCACGTCAACCCAAGCACCCCACCCACCCGCCCCTTCAACCACCACCTGCCCCACCTGTGACAGAGACTGTACATCCTGCATTGGACTCATCAGTCACCTGCGAACTCATTTTTAATGTGGAAGCAAGTCATCCTCGGTTCCGAGGGACTGCCTAAAACAAACAAAACAGAGCCATCTGGACCAGGCAACTTATCCACTCCAAGCATACCAAGCCTTTCTAGTACATCCTTTCTATCAATTTTCACCTCTTCCATTGCTTCTACCTTTTCCACTTCTACCGATATTTTGTCAGCATTCACCTCCTTAGTTAGCACCAATACAAAGTACTGAATGAGTATTCTATCCTTGCCCTTCGCCTCTAAGCATATAACACCTTCTTTGTCGCTAATGGGCCCCACCCCACCTCTTACTACCCGCTTACTGTTAACATGCCGGTAGAAGATTTTTGGGTTCCCTTTTATGTTAACCACCATTCTACTCTCATATTCTCTCTTTGCCAATCTTATTTTCATCTTCACTTCCCCTCTCAATTTATTGTATTTGGTCTGGTTCTCCCTTGAAGAATTCACCTGACATGCATCATACACCCTCTTTTTTTGTTTCATCATCTTCTTTATCTCCCTTGTCATCTAAGGAGCCCTTGCTTTGGTTCCCTTACCCTTCCCTCTTGTTGGAATGTACCTAGCCTGTACTTGGAACATTTCCTCCTTAAAGATCACCCATGAAAGCAGTAAAAAAAAACTTACGGGATCCTGGGCTTCATGAATAGAGGTATAGAGTACAAAAGCATGGAAATGATGATGAACCTGTATAAAACACTGGTTTGGCCTCAACTGGAGTATTGTGTCCAATTCAGGGCACTGCACTTTAGGAAGGATGTGAAGGCCTTAGAGAGGGTGCAGAAGAGATTTGCGACAATGATTCCAGGGATGAGGGACTTCAGTTACGTGGATAGACTGGAGAAGCTGGGGTTCTTCTTGGAGCAGAGAAGATTGAGAGGAGATTTGATAGAGGTGTTCAAAATCATGAGCAGTTTGGACAGAGTAGATAGAGAGAAACTGTTCCCATTGGCAGAAGGGTCAAGAACCAGAGGAGACAAATTTAAGGTGATTGACAAAAGAACCAAGGCGACATGAGGAAAAACTTTTTTACTCAGCGAGTGATTAGGATCTGGAATGCACTGCCTGAAAGGGTGGTGGAGGCAGATTCAATCACGGATTTCAAAAGGGAGTTGGATAAGTACTTGAAGGAAAAAAATTTGCATGGCTTCGGGGAAAGGGCGGGGGAGTGGGACTAGCTGAAGTGCTCTTGCAGAGAACCAGCATGGGCTCGACGGGCTGAATGGCCTTCTACCGTGCTGTAACCATTCTATGATTCTATGAATTCTTTGAACTGTTTTGGCCCCCAGCACAAGTGGCCTCAATGGGTTTCCCACAGGGAATCACCTATCTGAGGGCCAACGAAGGAATGTTAGGCAAGTCAGGCTTCACGAGGTGTTCTGTGCCCACCTGCCAGCATTTTCATACCCGCTTCTGCAGACAGAGGTGAGCATGCCTTGCTTTGGCATATGATTCATGCATGCAAAGGGTCCAACTCTGAAGGAAAGTTGTGAAAGCAAGCCCAATGCTACAGACATGTATGAAGGCTTCATAACCATTATGCAGGATGGCTCTTCAGAAGTATCTCAAATCACAGTATGTCATGCTTTACATAGTATGGCATGAAAGAGAGTGTTCCAAGGTAATAATCAGCCAGAAAAGCCTGAAAACCCACAAAACTGTCACCAACTAAATTTGCATTGTCACATCAAGTAGAGCCAAAACGAGGGAAAAAATATGCAGCGAGTTGTGATGATCTGGAATGCACTGCCTGAAAGGGTGTTGGAAGCAAATTCAATAGTAACTTTCAAAAGGGAATTAGCCAAGTACAGTACTTGAAGGAGAAAAATTTGCAGGGTTATGGGGAAAGAGCAAGGGAGTTGGACTAATTGGACAGCTCTTTTAAAGAGCCAGCACAGGCACGATTGGCCGAATGGCCTCCTTCTGTGCTGTATCATTCTATGATTCTAGAAGCAGAGCTGATACCTACTGCTAACAGCCAGTGGCAATACTGGTCAGCTGCAGTCTCAAGCCTGCCAACACCTCCATCCAGGCATGCTGCATTCCTTATGGGGATAGTGGCAGAGGGTGATCCTCTTTGCAATCACCTCATGCAGCACTACCTCCACTTCAGTATCAAGCAGGTGCTGGGCTGCTCCATTACTTACCTACAGAATCATGCATGTATATTGGGTTTCATTTCCCTTCATTTTTTCTGTTGCTTCTTAAACAGTTACTCCCTCCACCACCGGCGTACCGTGGCTGCAGTGTGTACCATCTACAAGATGCATTGCAGCAACTCGCCAAGGCTTCTTCAGCAGCACCTCCCAAACCTGCAACCTCTTCCACCTAGGACAAGGGCAGCAGACACATGGGAACACCACCACCTCCAAGTTCCCCTCGAAGTCACACATCATCCTGACTTAGAAGTATATCGCCGATCCTTCAGCGTTGCTGGTTCAAAATCCTGGAACTCCCTACCTAACAGCACTGAGAGAGTACCTTCACCACATGAACTGCAGCTGTTCAAGAAGGCAGCTCACCACCACCTTCTCAAGGGCAATTAGGGATGGGCAATAAATGCTGGCCTTGCTAGCGACGCCGACATCCCATAAAAAAATTTTTTTTTTTTAAATCTCCTGCCCCTTCAGCCCTGTCAAAGACTACAAATGGTTGAGATGCTTTTTAAAGATTTTCAGAATTTTTGGCACCTTATTATACCACTTTCTTTCAATTACCCACATACCTTTGAATTCCACTTGCACACAATTCTCTGCTCCTACCATGATTGTGCTCTCTTCACCTGTCCAGGTAAATAATTATGTAAATGACGACTCAGGAAATGTGAATGACATTAGCACTTTTTTTAAAGAATTAAATGATGGTTTCAAAGAATACAAAAGTATTTTTTCTTTGCTCTGATTTGCAGTTAAACTATTTGGAGATACTACCAGGTCTTTGAAAATGGTAAATGCAATTTATCCTTTCAGATTTTTGAAGGATGCAATATTAATTATATGCTCATTCATTCATTCTGAAAATTAAATTCTGAAAAGTGGGCAAGAAATGTCCAGAAAGCTGTTGAATGATTTTTTTCTGGGCCTTTAAGCTTTCTTCTTCATACTGCTTAGTGCCAGTAAACAATAATCAGGACTATTATGTCTGAGGTCAATATGCAACAGTAATTACTGCATGCACACAGATTTCTGGTGACACAATGAGGTCAACAGCAAGTTTACAGCTGCCAAAAAATTGCTGGAAATAAAACAAGCAATATGAAGTGTTCCGATTTCTTTTTATGCTATTTTTCTCCTCTCCTCCATCTCTCCTGAAGGTGTTGACTCCTTACTGGGGTACAGTTCCAAGTGTGTGGTCATCTTTCATTCTTCATGTGTGTGCCAAGATAGTGAGTGTGGACAGGCTATTCAATTACAGGAGAACAAGCGGAGCTTGATCCCTCACTTTCCTTGGGGATTCTAGTCTGTAGGTTCACTACTCACTTGTTGACATAACTGGCTGAGCCATCAGGGGAACTGAAATCTGTTGAGTTCTGAAAAGTGCAGGATATTTTCAATAATACAGGAGGAAATTAAAGGAAGATAGAAAATATTTACTTAAGTGGCTTATTCAATGAAATTCACTGCATATTCAATGCTTTATGAGATTCATTTTAACTTAAAACTAAAGTCTTATCTATTGCGAAGGAGAAATAAGATCCTAACTTTTGCTTTCCCCTCTATGGATCTCCCTCCATCATACATCACCCATGCTCACAAACTAATGCTAATACTGCTCTATAACTGGCCACCAGGAAGTGCTCATAAGCAGATTGAGCAATTTTACTTCCCTGTGGAAGATGTACTTGGCCTGCAGTTGCTCCCTCCCACACCAACACAAATAGGATCATTTACACACCGTGGAGGTAACTTTAGGAGATATCGATTGGCTGCCCGTTATACATCTCTCACAATTTTCCTTTTCATTGAAGTCAATGGAAAGAAAATTGGGAAAGGTGTATAACGGGCAGCCGATCATATATCGCCCAGGCACAAATCCATATCCCACCACTTTATGGCACAGCACTGCCCCCTTTAAATCCTTCAATTTTAAACTGCAAACACTTCACCTCTTTCTTCCCTTGGAACAAGAACTCTTGCACAGCCTACAGAATGCAAGAGTTCTTCAAATATGCTCATAAAACCCTAGTGTTCATCTTGTGTTGCATTGTTCTTGAGAGAGTTTCATGCAACTTAGATATCATAATTTTTAAAAACCCAGCATTTACATTAGTTAGCCTAATTACTATTATGCAGATTAGAATAGATATCAAAAATATAACAATTTGAAATGCCCTGAAAGTGATCTCAAAATTAGTAAGTCAGCAAGTGCATTTGAGTCCGCAGAATATGGGATTCATTAGATATTAAATCAACTATCATGTATTTTACTCTCAATAAATGGTAGTGTTCAACAATTTTACCTTAAACTTCACATAGAATTATCAGAGATAAGTGATCCAAAAAGTATTGAAATGTTCTAGATATGATGATAATAATCGTAGCCTGCAAAATTCTGAATGGAGGGATTGCATTTACCATTTTCAAAGACCTGATTGGAGCTCCTAACAATTTAAACTGTAAATCTGAGCAAAGAAAAAAAATACTTTTGTATACTTTGATACCTTCATTTTTACCACTATATATTAAAACTTGGCTTGATATTTTCTGTGATTTTAAGCTGTTGTTATCATTTTCATTTCAAACAATCCTTTCTTTGAAGAACACTGAAGGTGGAGAATGACAGCCTACATGCTGGCGATGAAAATAGATTGCAATTCACAAACTAATATACTGGCACAGAAAATTTCACAATATGCTAACTGTGTAACAGTATCAATCCACATTGTCCTGTGGACAATTAAATCTACCCAGGGCTTCAGTGTTTCAAATGCTTAATTTGTTGAGCATTTAATTATGTTGCATGCAGTTGAATCCAAGTTTATTTGAAAAGTAAGTGATGACTGAATTAGACATTGGGTGGAAAATAATGCATCACCTTTAGTATTGAGAAGAAATTTGTTGCGAAAAGATGAACATTATCCACCTCTTTTTTTTTTAAGGGCTGCAAAGTCTTCAGTTAGAAGTATTAGCTCCTTATGCTAATTACATCCAACCTATATTGGAACAAACAAGTAGTAAATGTTGCAGTAGGAATTCTCAAGACAAGGCACATTACTAAGATGGCCTATTTCCGCCTCCGTAATATCGTCTGACTCCACCCCTGCCTCAGCTCGTCTGCTGCTGAAACCCTCATCCATGCCTTTGTTTACCTCCAGACTTGACTATTCCAACGCACTCCTGGCCAACCTCCCACATTCCACCCTCCGTAAACCAGAGGTCATCCAAAACTCTGCTGCCCGTGTCCTAACTCGCACCAAGTCCCGTTCACCCATCACCCCTGTGCTCGCTGACCTACATTGGCTCCTGGTTAAGCAACGCCTCGATTTAAAAATTCTCATCCTTGTTTTCAAATCTCTCCATGGTCTCGCCACTCTCTATCTCTGTAACCTCCTCTGGTCCTACAACCCTCTGAGATATCTGCGCTCCTCCAATTCTGGCCTCTTGTTTCCCCCTGATTTTATTCGCTCCACCATTGGCGACCGTGCCTTCAGTTGCCAAGGCCTTAAGCTCTGGAATTCTCCCTCTAAACTGCTTCTTCTCTCTACCTCTCTTTCCTCCTTTAAGATGCTCTTTAAAACCTACCTCTTTGACCAAGCTTTATACCCTAATATCTTTTTATGTGGCTCGGTGTCAAATTTTGTTTGATAACGCTCTTGTGAAGCGCCTTAGGATGTTTTACTATGTGAAAGTTGCTATATAAGTACATGTTGTTGTTGTTCTACAATGCTTAGATCTGCTTAGTAATGAGATATTGTAGCAATGTTTGGCACTGGAAAAAAAACAATTTCTGGGTTCTGGGCTAAAGACATGCAGACCCATCAACAGGATAAGGATGACCTATTGTATGCTAGCATCCATCCTCTAAAACATCAGGGAAATGAAGCAGTTATTCTTCTAAAAAAAAAAAGGGCAACATAAATACAGATGAAAGAAGCCATTTGGCCTTTCTGAGCTCAACTATCTAGGCATGAAAAACTTAAGTCACCCCATCACTGTAACTGTATCTTGATTGGATTTAAGGTTTCCATCTTCAATACTCTACACAGGAAACCATTCCAAGTGCCGATCACTCGTTTCATTAAGATTTTTTCAAATGAATATTTTGACTTATCTGAAGTAATGCTGTGGATTTACTTCATCTGTATCATTTAATACCTTGTATAATTCTAAAAGATCCCTTTTCAGTCTTTCAAGGATAAAAAGTCCCAGATTATCCATTTTTTCCCCTCATAACTCAATGCTCCAATGCCTGTGGTTAGCCTTGTGGTTCTTCCTTGCACCATCTCCATGACCTGAAAGTTTCCCTTATGTTTTGGCGACCAAAATCCAACACAGAGCTCAAGTTTGTAAATTACGAAGTGTTTTCATAGAGTGAAAAGGGAAAGACTATTTACTCTGGTTGGGGAGTCCATGAGAAGAGATCATCAATTATAAATTATCACTAAGAGGTAAGGAGAAAGGTTACAAAACATTATTTTAGAGAGAGGTTTGTTGGAGCTTTGTCACAGGGAGTGGTTTAGGTAGAGACAATTGCATCTTTTAAGGGAAAATTGTATAAATATTTGAAACAAATAAAGACACAGAGCAATGGGGAAAAAATAGGACAGTGGGATTAGTTTGCAATTTCTCTAGCAAAGAGTAACCAGAGACTTGATGGGCCAAATTGCACCCTGTGCTTTATATAATTTGGTATTTTTAGTCATTTTGTTTATTGTCAATCTATATATTTAGTACGGTGTCTACTATCATCCCCACTGTGGCTGGGCCTTTTCTTGTTAGAGAAGATCTTTGCTTAATGCTTATTTGGTGGAAAATTACCGTTCCCTTATGAGCCCAAGCCGGGATGTTGTCTATGTCCTGCTGTGGACTGGCAGGGACTACTTCATAATTGGAGGAGTTGTGAATGGAGCTGAACACTGTAGAATGAACCTTATGATGGAGGAAAGGTCACAGACTCCGTTCTGATGATTCTCAAGCACCTCACAACTCACAGCCTTAGTCTGTTTTAGTAAATACCATCAATCCCCACAAATATGATTGTTTTGAGCCCTTTATGTAACAAACTTATGCAATATTTTTCAAAAATACTAGTTCAAAGCAACAAATCCTCATTACAGTATTATATCTGTTTCACAGTTTCCCCTTTAAACTTAAATTATATTGTGTTTTCTTTCAGCATTTTTGTGACAGAGCTCAAATTCCTCTGATCGCCACTCTCCCAGTTCCCTAAACAGCAGCTCCACTGTGATTTTAAATCAGAATAAAATCTCACAGGTTAGGGTTAGGTTAAGGAGCAGGATTAAGGTCAGGATAACTATTTCCGGAGTGAGTGAAGAATAGAGTTTATTTTGAGGAGGAGTTTCTGTACCTATTTCACTGGGAAGAGGGAGCAGATTCATTTTGTCACACTGGCAACAGTGAGAACAGCAGGAGCCACATGGCTAGCAAGATCTGCAGCTGTAGAAACTCTGGCAGTAACACGACTCGCATGAACTCTGGGGAGGGAAGCAGCTGGATTTTAGACACCTGAAATGTTATATCTTTCTCCTGTTGGTGGCTGGTGCTAGTCTGTTCAAAGAGGGAGAAGGCATTCAAAAGGGGAGAGGTTAGTACATGCCCACACAGAGAAAAGGAAAAGTTGGAAAAATTCTGCGTCAATCAAACAGTTGGAAATTAAGCCTGGGGACACTGGTTGCATGCCAATGCAACACACTCAAATATGTCAAAGAGAAAATTGCCTAACATATTGCCATAAAATGGTGTTTGTAAATCTTTTTTCATTTCTTTATGAATACACAAAACAAGAAATATGTTGTGTTGAAATATTTCACTTGCACATTATGTAATCATGGTAAAAATGATACAGCCTTCAGGATTTTCTCCTTCCTCAAAAAACTGGTTTGCTGGCGGTATTTCTTTAAAAAGACAATGCCCCTCTAAATTTGTATCCATAGCACTATTACCAGTGTTCCTCTGATCTTTCTTCTCTTGTTCCTTCCAAGCTATACATTGTTCCTCCTCATTACATTCTCACTGTGTTGAAATCAAGACTCATCATGCAGGCTCTTCATACTTTCCCAGGTCCTCAAAACTGAGGAACTCTTCACCTCCTGCAGTCTTCAGGTTTTTAAACTCCAAGCTTGGTGTTGCCTAAACAGTACCACATGACTCGCCTCATCTCTTCTCCACCTTGGTGGTGTACTGTACTATGAGCCTTACTCTGTTATTTTAGTTTTTTTAATTTAACAAGTACCCAAAATGATTACACGGCAGGAATTACATCAAGGGATACACTATTATAAAAGGAAAAAAACAAAGTGATTTTTAAAGTCATTTGAGGTCTGATGATAGATTATTGCCTTTTAATGATTCCAGCGTATTTTTGCCAAACTTATAAATTGATTTGATGGGGTGATTTTGCTCAGTTTTGGATCCTTTTCTTTTAGCTGTCATTGCTAATTGTGATTATTGTACAATCCATGTCACTGATGTGTGAATTTGTTCACAATGCTGAATTAATGATATAACATTATTGCCAAAAATTTAATTGAAAAATGATTTGGAGTTAATTACTGCCCATAGAAGTTCTTGGTTTATATACCAGTTTTACAAAATCGCACATAGCATTTTAGCCCCATGAAACTAAATGTTAGAAAATGTGTTTTTCTATAGCAACAGCACACTGTGGTTATTTTTCATCCCCAGATTAGCGCTTTGGCTGCCTTTTTGAAAATCTTCACCCCTAAATGAGGATTTAAATATTCATGGGAAATGATGGGCTCAAAAAACTCATGGAATAGGTCCAGATAAAGTGAAGTGTGACATCTGGGCTGGCAATAGGCAAGGTCAGGGTTTTCTTCCAAAGATATGAAATTCAAAACTACTTATACCTGCCTTTGGGGAAGCTTGTCTTTGAAAATGTTGCTGGCCAACAGCCAAGTTACTCCATCCTAAAGGATCACTGAATGCAAATATCCTGGCAACTTTGTGACTTTTAAACAAAAGCATGTTTGTTAAATTGTGACAGCATACTTAATTAGGATTTTTTATTTTGTGTGCTTTCTGCTAACTTTTCAAGTGTTTACAGATATATTTTGTGAAGGCATTATATGTTTTGATAGCATATTGCTTGTAGGTTGGATTGGGGGTGGTAAATATAAATTTATATTTATATAAATGCAAGTTGTTGTTGCTGTTGTTGTAAAAACAGAGCTACTGCATGGTGGCCCTATGAGTTGGATGTCACTGCCCTTACCTGGCTTCAAGTAGGGTTTTTCCTACTTGGCTTATTTCCTTACCTGTGTTGGCCTTCTTTCACCTCCTAAGAGGTTGTTTGGGTGTTCAGGCGAGGGCTTTGTGCTAAGTGAGCCATGTGGCTTCAGACACCCTGATATTTGCCCAGTTCCAGGAAGAGGCCAAACACAACTTGCTCTGTCGGCATATGTACCGTCGGTGATTCAGGGCTACACGTTGCCACAAAGATATGCACTCTCTTACCATGAGCAATGAGAATTCTGATAGGGAATTGGCTCAGGTGGCACAAGGTTATGTGTGCAGCAAAAATGGCTGAATGTGACGGCATGACCAAAATGTAAAAAAGTGTGCCTTTCTAGCCGCAGCCGCTCCAGCAGTCATCCAGCAAGGAAGACAAAGGAGACAATCTGAGGAGTTTGTGTGGGGTGCTATACGCTCGATGTATGATCTTGTGATGGTGCGGACACATTTTAGTACATGTAGTGATCCATTTTCTTACCTTTCACCATTCCTCCGCTATTATCTGCCAGACTAGGCATCATTTCAGGATACTCTTCATGTTTTCCATGTTGTCTTTTATCATCAAGGTGGACAGGGTGGAGAACTGTTTACAAAGATCTGTTGGGGAGCAGAAGTTCTGGGGGGGGGGGCAGCTCTGGTTGGATTTATGGAGTATTGTTGGATTTTGGAGGTTGTAGCTAATTTTGAAATAGCTTTAGAAAGAATGTTGAATGAGGAGAAATTTGTCAGCTAAATATTAAAAAGGCATAATCTATCCCTTGTTGAGGAGTTGGCCCTATTATGAAAATTATAAATCCTGATTTTCTTTATTAACACAGTTAATACATTCTCATTTTGTGTACAAATCTCCCATGGCGTTCTGCACGGTAAGCCTGTTTAATAACCAACAGGAGCATTATACTCATGTAATACACAATAAATTATTCTATTGGTAAGATGAACACTCATTTAACTAAGCTTTTCCTGTTAAGCAAGTCCAATTGCTCAAAATAACAGATTCTGAGGTCAGAGGTTCAGTGCTGAGATTCAGAGACGAGTGAAGTTTGCAGATGCTTAAAAAATTTTGAGCTGAATCCATCATGAAATAATTGTCATTCTTTTTTCAAAAAAAACTTTAGACACTTTGATGTACTACTTATATATTTTCCATGAATTAGTTAAAATTCTGTGAAGTTTCTCACAGTGACACAAGTGCTAAATGGTGGAGTTTCACACTGTTAGAGAGAGGTTGTGGCCTGGATCTGTTAACAATAACTGTGTCTTAGAGGCACCTAATTTTTGAACTTGTGTGTGCAGTTCAAAACAGTTTTTCTACAACAGTTTCAACCGGTAACTCAATATAATGAATAATTTGTTTGGTTTCAACATGGGTGACTGATGAAAGCTCCAGCACCATTGTTAAACGTTTAGCTGCTTCGAAAACCAATTTCTTCAATCTTGCCTTCTTGTACAATACGTGCATTAATTATCTGACATGAAGGATGCTTTCAATAGTTTGTCCACATGGCAATTTTAATACAAACACAAATCATTTTTCAAATGATATATAGGTTAAGTGGAAGGATCTATGTGCAACATTTATCAAGAGAAAGATACTGCTGAGCTGTCAACTCACCCAGAAGACATCAATATCGTGCCAGATTTCTATTTATTATTGATTTGTTTTATTCAAAAGCATGATTGATTTCATAACAAAAAAATTAGAAACTTTTCTCCCATTTGGTGGCAACAAAGTCATATAATAAACTTCAATAAATTGTATGTTTCCTGCGTGGGATATCATGATGACAAAAATGAGGCATTTCTCTTTCCCATCTCAAACAATAAAATCCTGGAAAATTAAGTAGCCATTAAGATTACAGCCTGCACCATTGGTGTGTTAGCTCCCAGTAATTACCAGTGTGCCAGACAGTACACAGTTTGCCATCTTTAGCACATAATATAAGTTAAATACCAGAATGAAGTGACTAAATAGTTTAGCTCGTTATTACCAGCATGATTGGTATTTAAATGAAACCCACACATATTGCAATGTTTGTGGTTTATATGCTCAGTGCATTTCCAACCTTATTTAAAAGCTGCATTGCACCAGCAGCTGCAGATTGCTTTGATTTATTGAGTGCTGATGTGGTACTGATCAGAGCTACTTCCTCGATTGCTTGGATTGAGCTAAGTTTACGATGTGCGAGTTAGAACAAAATAAATTTGCACAGGTTTAAAAAGAAAGGCCACAGGCATTTAAGAATGTGTATTAAAGCCAGATAAGCTAATATGTGGGCTGTCACAATTCAAAGTCTATTTCAAACTGATACAGCGAGGCTGTATTGTCTCATCCCAGGCTTATTATCCAGCTCGATCAGGGACGTTAAGCAATTCATCATCTTGTCGCAGGCAGCCAACTAATATTAACATGTGGTGAGGACAATTCTTGTGGACACGGCATGACTTGTCTGCAGAGAATAAACTTCTAAGGGAGGGGTTAGTTGGTGTGGTTGACTGGCCTGCTCTCAAATCGCTGCTTGAGAAGATGTCAGACACACTAGTGCTCTGCTTCCAGGAATAACAGGAAAGAGAGGAAAACCCATACTTGGGAGGCAATCACATTTCAAATAAAGGAAGAACAGGACGGATGACTTGTATTTATTTCTATAGTGCCTTTCACGACCACCGGACGTCCCAAAGCACTTTACAGCCAATGAAGTACTTTTGGAGTGCAGTCACTGTTGTAATATAGGAAATGCGGCAGCCAATTTGGGCACAGCAAGCTCCCACAAACAGCAATGTGATAACGACCAGATAATCTTTTAGTGATGTTGATTGAGGGATAAATATTGGCCAGGACGCCAGGGATAACTCCCCTGCTCTTCTTCAAAATAGTGCCATGAAAGAGAGCAGATGGAGCCTCGGTTTAATGTCTCATCCTAAAGATGGCATCTCTGACAGTGCAGCACTCCTTCAGTACTGCACTGGAGTGTCAGCCTAGATTTTTGTGCTCAAGTCCCTGGAGTGGGACTTGAACCCACAATCTTCTGACTCAGAGGCAAGAGTGCTACCCACTGAGCCACAGCTGACACTAGGGGGGCAAGATGTGTGGTTTACTATTCCCCCCCATTTTTTGAGTAGTAAAATGGAGTGAAGTGAGTGGAATTTACTGTGACTATTACTCTGCATGCTCGCTTGCTGTCTGTGAATTAAAGCAGCTTAACAATTTGTACCTGGACACGTTTCACCAAGTATTTCTCAGTCTGCCTCGAGATAATTGGAGAGCCACAAGTCAGGGCATGTGCGAAAAGCACGATATCCAGTTCAACTCACTAGATTGCTACACTTCTAATTAAATATTGGGCTGTATGGGCACACTCTTAAATACAAGACGCTCAGACCGCTGACAAGCGCTGCTGTACTCAAGAGAATATCTACGGCAGGCCCTAATCTTAACAGTAGATTCAGTGTGCTTGATGTAAGGTGACACACTAGTCAGTGGAAGTCCCACTGGCACCCAACTCATCAAGTCTAATGTCCGAGGCACAGCTATCTGGGAATGTGTGATCAGCAGTAACTTTTTTAGACTGAAGTTAAATTAGGAGGCTGTGACAAAACAATGTAACCTACTCAATGAGGACCTGCAGACAGGGTCTGGAAGGCACTGCCAATGGCCCTGAAAGTCAGCATTGCTTTATAGCTCGTACTTTCCGATAGGAGGCTTCCTGCGCGGATGCCTCCAATCGGAAAAAAATCTACGAACTTACGTGAGGGCTCCCGAGGTCCGGACACTTCCGATGCTGGGCCTCTCCACAGTCAAAATGTGCAGGGCCCATGTAACCCAGGTAACCCAGGGGCGCAGGCAGTTCGCAAGCGTCCCTGGGATCACATGGGCCAGGCCACCCAATAGGAGAAGGGAATCTCCCTTCATACTTTTGACAGATAGACCTGTCAAATATATGAATGAAGATCACCCCAAAAAGACTGTAAAACATTAAATAATTTTTTTAAAAACCATCACGTTTTTAAAATGAGTTAAAATTACATTAAACATTTTAAACAAAAATTTAATTTTTGAAAAAAAAATAAAGTTTTTTTTACAGGGCTAAAAATAAACTTACCTTTTTAAAAAGTATTTTAAAATTATAAATGAGTGAAATTTTTTTTAAAAACTTTTTTGGACTCTTATGCTGGTAAAAGCAGGCCTTACACCTGCTTTTACCAGGCGTAAGATTTCTAAGGGTTTTCTGCGGGCGGAGGTTCTGCAGAAAGCGGAACTCTCCCCCCCCCCCCCCGCAGAGGCCCTTCTCTAGCTTGACAGATCGGAAATGCCGGTTTTCAGCGCATGCACTTGGCATGCCTGAAACCGGCATTTCCATTGTCTCTACAGGCCTATATTTCTATCCATTGGATCTTTCCAAGCTCACACTAGTGACATATGTCACTGGTGTCTCTCAGACAAGCAAGCGATAACTTATTTTGCAAAACCAACTATTCCTTTGCTTCTCCAAATCAACAACAGGATAAAACACATTGTTGCCTTTCCAAGAATACAGTGAGTCAATAAATATATGCATGTTGCTATTTGGGGACTTTTCCACAATACAATAAACTGAAAGAACTGCAATGCTTTGAATTAAAGTGTGTAGCTGATACATGACCACTACCACAGGATAATATAGGTGAAGGCCTGATTCTTCAGGAGTCTGCACAATTACTTGTACGATAGCAAAATACTGCAGATGTTGGAAATCCGAAATAAGAGCCAAACGGAGATCCCGTCGCAGAGAAGAGCAGAACTTCTTCAAGCTAGGCATTCCTAGAAGAGGTGTGGCAGTGAACCAAACACTAGTACGATAGCAAAATACTGCAGATGTTGGAAATCCGAAATAAGAGCCAAACGGAGATCCCGTCGCAGAGAAGAGCAGAACTTCTTCAAGGTAGGCATTCCTAGAAGAGGTGTGGCAGTGAACCAAACACTAGTACGATAGCAAAATACTGCAGATGTTGGAAATCCGAAATAAGAGCCAAACGGAGATCCCGTCGCAGAGAAGAGCAGAACTTCTTCAAGGTAGGCATTCCTAGAAGAGGTGTGGCAGTGAACCAAACACTAGTACGATAGCAAAATACTGCAGATGTTGGAAATCCGAAATAAGAGCCAAACGGAGATCCCGTCGCAGAGAAGAGCAGAACTTCTTCAAGGTAGGCATTCCTAGAAGAGGTGTGGCAGTGAACCAAACACTAGTACGATAGCAAAATACTGCAGATGTTGGAAATCCGAAATAAGAGCCAAACGGAGATCCCGTCGCAGAGAAGAGCAGAACTTCTTCAAGGTAGGCATTCCTAGAAGAGGTGTGGCAGTGAACCAAACACTAGTACGATAGCAAAATACTGCAGATGTTGGAAATCCGAAATAAGAGCCAAACGGAGATCCCGTCGCAGAGAAGAGCAGAACTTCTTCAAGGTAGGCATTCCTAGAAGAGGTGTGGCAGTTTTGAAGAAGGGTCAAACCCGAAACGTCAACTCAAATTTCTCTCCACGGATGTTGCCTGACTTGCTGAGTTTTTCCAGCATTTTCTGTTGTTATTTCTGCACAATTACTTCATAGGTGTCAGCCTTGTCTCAGTGGTAGCACTCTCGCCTCTGAGTCAGAAGTTTGGGTGTTCAAGTCCCATTCGAGACTTGAACACATAATCTAGGCTGACACTTCAGTGCAGCACTGAGGAAGCGCTGCACTGTCAGAGGTGCCATCGCTTGGATGAGACATTAAACAGAGGTCACGTCTGCCATCTCAGGTGGACGTAAAAGATCCCATGGCAATATTGAAGAAAAGCAGGAGAGTTCTCCCTGGTGTCCTGGCCAATATTTCTCCCTCGACCAGCATCACTAAAACAAATGATCTGATCATTATCTCATTGTTGTTTGTGGGACCCCGCTGTGTGCAAATTGGCTGTCACGTTTCCTACATTACAACAGTGACTACATTTCAAAAGTACTTCATTGACAGTAAAGCGCTTTAGAATGTCCCGAGGTCATGAAAGGCTTTACATACATGTAGGTTCTTTCCATCTTTCTTTCTGAAGCAAACAATGTTATCTGATGGAGGAGCAAGAGTGAAAGAACAAGAGGTCCCTCTACAGCCATAGCTCGTAATAACTGTGTCAGCTACTCAAAGAAACAGAGTACAGGTACAATGAGGAGCTGCCTACAAAGAGGACAATAACAAAATACAACATTGAGGTCATGACACAGCATTTTAGATGCCTAGATTGGCCAGGAAGGCCACAGTTTGGAATGACAATGCATGCGGGCTTGCAACAAAGTCTTCCTGACATCCTGCCAGGTCCCATGACTTCTTGAGTAACCATTCACACAATCAGCATTTTTCACCTATGTCTGCTGAACTTTGTGCTTTGTGAAGGTGGGGGTAAAGATGCTGTGTCTCATCGATTGCCTCCTTCCTTTCTCTCACTCCTTCAATGAATGCATCAAACAACTATTCATCAGAACAGGACTCCCTGTGACCACTACAATGTCTTGACTTGATATAGCACCTTTAATAAGGAAAAAAAACTTGGATTTATATAGCGCCTTTCACAGCCTTAGGGCATCCCAAAGCACATTACAGCCAATGAAGTACTTTTGAAGTGCAGTCACTGATGTAGTGTAGGAAACACGACACCAATTTACACATAACAAGGCCCCGCAAACAGCAATTGGATAAATCACCAGATAATCTGTATTAGTGATGTTGGTTGAGGGTTAAATATTGTCCAAGAACCAGGCAGAAACACAGAAGATAGGAGCAGGAGTAGGCCATTCAGCCCCTCGAGCCTGCTCCGCCATTTAATGAGATCATGGCTGATCATCCAAATTCAGTACCCTGTGTGGTAAACCACTGTTATTGTTTTCATTGTTGTCCACTACTCAATCAATCAAAAATCAAATCAACTTTTATTGTCATTGTTAGTGCACAAGTGCAGTACAACGAAATGTAGGCTTGCGGCTCCCGAGAGTGTACAATTTGGATTAGGACACTTAAACATTCAACATACATTTATACATTTGGCTTGCAGTATATTAGCATAAACATGACCATAATAAAGTGCATTGGCAGATGTGCAGGCTTTAGTGTTTATTTGTGGAGTTCAGTAGGGTGACAGCCCTGGGAAAGAAGTTGCTCCTAAATCTGGTCATACGGGTGCAAATGCATCTGTAGCGTCTTCCAGATGGTAGGAGGGCGAACAGACTGTGGCTGGGGTGGGTAGGGTCTTTGATGATGGACCGTGCCCTCCGTAGGCAGCGTTTATTGCACATTGTTACCTCTTGCTACTCACTGTGTACCAATGCATGCCTCAGCTGGCTCCGCCTACATGACCTGGTATAAAGGTGGCTGCCCGGCAACCCACTTCCTTCTTGGAACCAGTCGTCCACGAGAGGCATGCTCTGTTCTTTAGTTAATAAAAACCTTTTCATTACTTCCCTAATTCATCGCCTTTTATGGAGTAATTGATAAGCGTATCAATTTTATTAACTAAAAGTAAAATGTCCGGAACTGAGCAGCAACAACAGCAGGCGTTGCTGCGAGCCCTCAGACCAGCATGCCTGGACCTTGACCCCCAAGCGGCGGGTTCATCTACCAATTTCGAACACTGGCTGAGCTGCTTTGAATCCTTCCTAGAAGCCTCCGCCGTGACATCGGAGGAGAACAAATTAAAAGTCCTGACCGCCCGGGTGAGCCCTCAAGTATATACACTCATCCGGGACGCTACTACGTACACGGCGGCTCTCGACCTGCTAAAAGGGCAATACACGCGCCCAGTGAATACGATTTACGCCAGACACCTCCTGGGATCCCGCAGGCAGCAACCGGGGGAATCGGTAGAGGCATTTTTACGGGCATTACAGACGCTCTGCAGGGACTGCGACTGTAAGGCGGTAACGGCTGCGGCGCACGCGGAGGGACTTACCTGTGATGCCTTCGTTAAGGGCCTCCAGTCCGACTACTCCCGGCAGAGACTGCTTGAAAGCAAGGAGCTCGACCTGAAGACGGCCGTAGCCCTCGCGCTCTCACTAGATGCGGCCCACCAAAACCTCGAAGCATACGCACGTAACGGGGCCGCGCCATGGTCATCGCGACCTTGGGACATGGGACCGCCGCCCCTGGTACCAACTACTGCAGCGATGTCCCGAAAGCAACCGGGACCGCCGCCCCCGGTACCAACTACTGCAACGATGTCCCATAACCAGGCCCAAAAATGCTATTTCTGTGGCCAGTTAAAACACCCCAGAGCGCGCTGCCCGGCGAAGACCGCTACCTGCTCTGGCTGCGGGAAGAAAGGCCATTACGCCAATGCCTGCAGAAGGAAACCCGCGAACGCCAGCAGCACCGCGTGTGAACCGTGGGGGCAGCCATCTTCTCCGCCATTTTGTGCACCTCCGGCCGCGTGGGGATCGGAATTATGGCCGCCGCCATTTTGCCCGCCGCACTCAACCGCCAATTTGTCTCCGGACTCGACCACCGTCTCGTCGGACGACCATATCAGCTCACTCAGCCATACACTGGCCTCCGTTACGCTGGATCAAGCCCTCCCTCATCATCTGTCCAGGTCCATGATGGACATTACGGTAAACGGCCGCGCCCCAATTGCCTGTTTGACAGCGGGAGCACGGAGAGTTTTATTCACCCCGACACGGTGCGTAGCCACTCCCTCACGGTCCTGCCAACGCGCCATCGGATTTCTATGGCGTCCAAGTCCCATTCAACGGACGTCGGCGGCTACTGTGTGGTGACCCTTTCGGTTAGGGGCACTGAATATAAAAATTTTAAACTTCTTGTCCTGCCCCGTCTTTGCGCTGCCGTTCTGCTAGGGTTGGATTTTCAGTGCCACCTCAAAAGTGTCACATTGGCATACGGTGGACCCCTTCCCCCACTCACAGTCTGCAACCAACAGCTTTTAAATCGCCCGCCGCGCACCACTTGCAGCCTTTCCACACTCAAAGTCCCCCCCCCCCTTGTTCGCTAACCTCACCCGCGACTGTAAACCCATCGCTACCAAGAGCAGTCGGTACAGCGCCGGGGACAGAGCTTTTATTAGCGCTGAGGTGGAGCGACTCCTGAAGGAGGGCATTATCGAAGGGAGCACCAGCCCATGGCGAGCCCAGGTTGTAGTCGTTAAGACCGCCGATAAATGCCACCTGGTCATCGACTACAGCCAAACCATAAACCGGTACACCCAGCTGGACGCATACCCCCTTCCCCGCATATCTGATATGGTCAATCAGATTGCGCAATACAGGGTATTCTCCACCATTGACCTTAAGTCAGCATACCACCAACTCCCTATCCGCCATGAGGACCGCCAGTATACTGCCTTCGAGGCAAACGGCCGCCTCTACCACTTCCTTAGGGTCCCCTTCGGCGTCACCAATGGGGTTTCGGTCTTCCAAAGGGAGATGGACCGGATGGTTGACCAGAACGCGCTGCAGGCCACCTTTCCCTATCTGGATAACGTCACCATCTGCGGCCACGACCAGCAGGACCATGACGTTAATCTAGCGAAATTCCTCCGTACGGCCCAGCGGCTGAATCTAACATACAATAAAGAGAAATGTATGTTTCACACCACACGCCTTGCCATCCTCGGCTGCGTAGTGGAGAACGGAGTCATCGGGCCCGACCCCGACAGAATGCGCCCCCTTATGGAGCTCCCCCTCCCCCACTGCCTAAAAGCACTGAAGAGATGCCTGGGGTTTTTCTCTTACTATGCTCAGTGGGTGCCCAACTATGCGGACAAAGCCAGACCCCTCATCAAGTCCACCTCCTTCCCCCTGACATCAGAGGCGGGTGCTGCCTTCACTCTTATCAAAAGTGATATTGCGAAGGCCACAATGCACGCAGTGGATGAGTCCATCCCTTTCCAAGTGGAGAGCGATGCATCTGACTTCGCCCTAGCTGCAACCCTTAACCAGGCGGGGAGACCCGTGGCCTTTTTCTCAAGGACCCTCCAGGGCCCCGAGTTTCGACACTCCTCTGTCGAAAAGGAGGCCCAGGCTATTGTGGAAGCGGTGCGACACTGGAGGCATTACCTGGCCGGAAAACGATTTACCCTTCTCACTGACCAGCGTTCAGTTGCTTTTATGTTCAATAATAAGCAGAGGGGCAAAATCAAGAACGACAAGATCTTGAGGTGGAGAATTGAACTTTCCACCTACAATTACGATATCTTGTACCGGCCCGGGAAACTCAATGAGCCCCCAGATGCTCTATCACGAGGTACATGCGCCAACGCGCAAGTTGATAGACTGCGGACCCTCCACAATGACCTCTGCCACCCCGGGGTCACCAGATTCTGCCACTTCATTAAGTCCCGCAACCTGCCCTACTCCATCGAGGAGGTCAGAACTATGACCAGAAACTGCCAAATCTGTGCCGAATGCAAACCGCATTTTTATAGGCCAGACAGAGCAAGCCTGATCAAGGCCACTCACCCCTTCGAGCGCTTGAGCATCGACTTTAAGGGGCCCCTCCCTTCCTCTGACCGCACCGTGTACTTCCTCAACATTGTTGATGAGTACTCCCGTTTCCCGTTTGCCATCCCTTGCCCAGACATGACCAGTACCACGGTCATCAAATGTCTGAATGACCTCTTCGCCTTGTTCGGGTTCCCCAGCTATATACATAGCGACCGGGGCTCATCTTTCATGAGCGACGAACTTAGTCAGTACCTGCTCGCGAGAGGTATTGCTACGAGCAGGATCACCAGCTACAACCCCCGGGGGAACGGCCAGGTGGAAAGAGAGAACGCGACGGTTTGGAAGGCCGTCCTCTTAGCCTTAAAATCTAAGGGCCTTCTGACATCTCGCTGGCAGGAGGCCCTCCCTGCGGCGCTCCACTCCATCTGGTCACTGCTTTGTACTGCCACTAATGCCACCCCTCATGAGCAAATGTTCATTTTCCCCAGGAAGTCCACATCGGGAACCTCGCTACCGACATGGCTGACTTCTCCTGGGCCCGTCCTACTGCGGAGGCACGTGAGGACCCATAAAACGGACCCCCTGGTCGAGAGGGTGAACCTCCTACACGCCAACCCCCAGTATGCCTACGTGGCATACCCAGATGGGTGGGAGGACACGGTCTCCATACGAGACCTCGCACCCTCGGGCGCCCCTGAATCACCACCGTTATTATCCACCACTTCTCCCGACCCAACCCCTGTAGACGGCATGCCGGAGCCCCAGGACCCTTCATCGATCACTCAGACACCAGACTCGACGTTGGATACTGCAGCACCGCCGCCGCTGCTACGACGATCAGGACGGCATACAAGACCTCCTGATAGACTTACCTACACGAACGTTTAGTACACTTCACCCCGCCGGACTCAATTTTAAACAAGGGGTGAATGTGGTAAACCACTGTTATTGTTTTCATTGTTGTCCACTACTGTTATCGTTATTGCACATTGTTACCTCTTGCTACTCACTGTGTACCAATGTATGCCTCAGCTGGCTCCGCCTACATGACCTGGTATAAAGGTGGCTGCCCGGCAACCCACTTCCTTCTTGGAACCAGTCGTCCACGAGAGGCATGCTCTGTTCTTTAGTTAATAAAAACCTTTTCATTACTTCCCTAATTCATCGCCTTTTATGGAGTAATTGATAAGCGTATCACCCTGTCCCTGCTTTCTCCCCATATCCCTTGATCCCTTTAGCCTTAAGAAATATATCCAACTCCTTCTTGAGTATATTTAATGAATTGGCCTCAACTGCCTTCTGTGGTAGAGAATTCCACAGGTTCACCACTCTCTGGGTGAAGAAATTCCTCCTCATCTCTGTCCTAAATGGCTTACCTCTTATCCTTAGACTGTGACCCCTGGTTCTGGACTCCCCGACCATCGGGAACATCTTTCCTGCATCTAGTCTGTCTACTCCAGTTAGAATGTTATAAGTTTCAATGAGATCCCCTCTCATTCTTCTAAACTCCAGTGAGTATAAGCCCAATCGACCCAATCTCTCCTCATACGTCATTCCTGCCATCCCAGGTATCAGTCTGGTGAATCTTCGCTGCACTCCCTCCATGCCAAGAACATTCTTCCTCAGATAAGGCGACCAAAACTGCACACAATACTCAAGGTGTGGTCTCACCAAGGCCCTGTACAACTGCAGCAAGACATCCTTGTTCCTGTACTCAAACCCTCTCGCTACGAAGGCCAACATACCATTTGCCTTCTTAACCGCCTGCTGCACCTGCGTGCTTACTTTCAGCGACTGGTGCACAAGGACACCCAGGTCTCGTTGTACTTCCCCTTCTCCCAATCTATTGCCATTCAGATAATAATCTGCCTTCCTGTTTTTGCCACCAAAGTGGATAACCTCGCATTTATCCACGTTATATTGCATCTGCCATGCATCTGCCCAATCACCCAACCTGTCCAAATCATACTGGAGTTTCTCGGCATCCTCCTCACAGCACACATGCCCACCCAGCTTTGTGTCATCTGCAAACTTGGAGATATTGCATCTAGTTCCCTCGTCTAGATCATTAATATATATTGTGAATAGCTGGGGTCCTAGGACCGATCCCTGCGGTACCCCACTAGTCACTGCCTGCCACTCGGAAAAAGACCCGTTTATTCCAACTCTTTGCTTCCTGTCTGCCAACCAGTTCTCTATCCAAGTCAGTACCTTGCCCCCAATCCCATGTGCTTTAACTTTACACGCTAATCTCTTATGCGGGACCTTATCAAAAGCCTTCTGACAGTCCAAATACACCACATCCACTGGTTCTCCCTTAACTATTCTATCAGTTACATCCTCAAAAAATTCCAGTAGATTAGTCAAGCACATTTTACCTTTTATAAATCCATGTTGACTTTGTCTGATCCTGTCACTGTTTTCCAAGTGCTCTGCTATTACATCTTTTATAATGGACTCTAGCATTTTCCCCACTACCGATGTCAGGCTTACCGGTCTATAATTCCCCGTTTTCTCTCTACCACCTTTTTGGAATAGTGGGGTTACATTAGCTACCCTCCAATCCATGGGAACTGTTCCAGAGTCTATAGAATTTTGGAAGATGACCAGCAATGCATCCACTATTTCTAGGGCCACTTCCTTAAGTACCCTAGGATGTAGATTATCAGGTCCTGGGGATTTATCGGCCTTCAATCCCGTCAATTTCCCTAACACCATTTCCCTACAAATACTGACTTCATTCAGTTCCTCCCTCTCAGTAGACCCTATGTTCCCCGACATCTCTGGGAGGTTATTTGTGTCCTCCTTTGTGAAGACAGAATCAAAGTATGTATTTAATTGGTCTGCCATTTCTTTGTTCCCATTATAAATTCCCCTGATTCTGACTGCAAGGGACCTACGCTTGACTTCACCAATCTTTTTCTCTTCACATAGCTATAGAAGCTTTTACAGTCAGTTTTTATGTTCCCTGGAAGCTTACTCTCATACTCTATTTTCCCCCTCTTAATTAATCCCTTTGTTCTCCTTTGCTGAATCCTAAACTGCTCCCAATCCTCAGGTTTGCTACTTTTTCTGGCCAATTTACATGTCCTCTCCTTGGATCTTACGCTATCCCTAATTTCCCTTGTTAGCCACGGTTGAGTCACCTTTTTTTGTTTTATTTTTATGCCAAACAGGGATGAACAAATTCTGTAGTTCATCAATGCGATCTTTAAATGTTTGCCATTGCCTATCCACCGTCAATCCTTTAAGTAACATTCCCCAATCCATCCTAGCCAACTCACGCCTCATACCATCGTAGTTTCCTTTATTTAAATTCAGAACCCTAGTCTCTGAGTCAACTACTTCACTCTCCATCTTAATGAAGAATTCTATCATATTATGATCGCTCCGACCCAAAGGGCCTCGCACAAGAAGATTGCTAATTAATCCTTTCTCATTACATAATACCTAGTCTAAGATGGTCTGATCTCTAGTTGGTTCCTCGACATAATTGGTCCAGGAAACCATCCCGTATACACTCCAGGAATTCCTCCTCCACAGTATTGTTACTAATTTGGTTAGCCCAATCTATATGTAGATTAAAGTCACCCATGATAACTGCTGTGCCCTTATTGCACGCGTCTCTAATTTCCCGTTTAATGCCATCCCCAACCTCAGCATTACTGTTTGGGGGTCTGTATACAACTCCCACTAATGTTTTCTGCCCCTTGGTATTTCTCAGCTCTACCCATACAGATTCCACATCATCAGAGCTAATATCCTTCCTTACTATTGTGTTAATCTCCTCTTTAACCAGCAATGCTATCCCACCTCCTTTTCCTTTTTGCTTGTCTTTCCTGAATATTGAGTACCCTGGATGTTGAGTTCCCAGCCTTGGTCACCCTGGAGCCATGTTTCCGTAATCCCAATCATATCATATCCGTTTACATCTATTTGCGCAGCTAATTCATCCACCTTATTACGAATGCTCCTCGCATTAAGACACAAAGCCTTCAGGCTTGTTTTTTTAACACTCTTAGACCTTTTAGAATTATTATTTACTGTGGCCATGTTTGATTTAAGCCCTTGCTTTCTCTGACTGCCACTTTGCTTTTCTCCTTCCTGTCTTTTGCTTCTATCCTTGTTTCCCTTTCCTCTGTCTCCCTGCACAGGTTCCCAACCCCCTGCCATTCTATGAATAGTGCCATGAGATCTTTTAGGTCCACCTGAGAGGACAGATGGGGCCTCAGTTTAATACCTCATCTGAAAAATGACACCTCTGACAGTGCAGCAGTCCCTCAGTATGGCGCTTGAAGTGTCAGCCTAGATTTTGTGCTCCAGTCTCTGGTGTAGGACTTGAACCGACAACCTTGTAACAGGAGGTGAGAGTGCTACCAACTGAGCCACATCTGACACCTAATGTAAAGAAATGTCCGAAGGTGCTTCACAAATAGGCACAAGGAAAATGGGCAATGAGCAAGAAAAGGACACGTGAAAGCTTGGTCAAAGAAAAGGGTCTTGAGGAGGTTTATGAAGATGGAAAGTGAGGTTGAGAAGTGGATAAATTTAGAGAGGGAGTTCCAAAGTGTAGGATTGAGGCAGCTATGTGCTCTATCATCAATGGGGAGGTGAACGGTTGCGACGGCAACAAAAGACCTTGGTCAGAAGAACAGAGCATTTAGGAGGGGTTGTAGGGCTGGAGGAGATTACAAAGATAGGGTGTGGCACGTAGAAATTCATAGATGAGGATAATGGTTTTGAATTCATTATTTTGGGAAATCAGGAGCCTGTGTAGGTCAGCAAGGACAAGGATAATGGGCCAGTGGAATTTAATGCAGGACAGTATACATGTAGCGGAGTAACAACAGAAAATGCTGGAAAAACTCAGCAGGTCAGGCAACATCCGTGGAGAGAAATTTGAGTTGACGTTTCGGGTTTGACCCTTCTTCAAAACTGGAGAGAAAAGGAACTAGATCGAAGGCAGGGCTGCGATCGGACAAAAGAATAAAAGAACCAAAAGAAGTAAAAGAGATTAGAAGCTAGACGAGATGGTAATAGGCTGGGATTAGGTGTAAAGTGTACTGGCAGGGCAGAAGATAGCTGCCAGGTGTGAGAGAGAAACAAAAGGAAAGGGGGGGGGGGAGGAAAGGAGTGGAAAAATGTAAGTAAAAATGAAATAGGGGCCGAGGTTATGATCTGAAATTGTTGAACTCGATATTGAGACCGGAAGGCTGCAGAGTGCCTAATCGGAAGATGAGGTGCTGTTCCTCGAGTTTACGTTGAGCTTCCGTGGAACAGTACAAGAGGCCAAGGACGGTGAGGTCCGAGTGGGAATGGAGCGGTGAATTGAAATGACAGGCGACCGGAAGCTCGGGGTCACCCTTACGGACTGAACGGAGGTGTTCCGCAAAGCGGTCACCCAATCTGCGTTTGGTCTCCCCAATGTAGAGGAGACCGCATCGTGAGCAGCGAATACAGTATACTAGATTGCGAGAAGTACAAGTAAATCGCTGTTTCACCTGGAAGGGGTGTTTGGGGCCCTGGACAGTGGGGAGGGGGGAGGTATAGGTGTTAACACCTGCCCCACTCGGACCTCACCGTCCTTGGCCTCTTGTACTGTTCCACGGAAGCTCAACGTAAACTCGAGGAACAGCACCTCATCTTCCGATTAGGCACTCTGCAGCCTTCCGGTCTCAATATCGAGTTCAACAATTTCAGATCATAACCTCGGCCCCTATTTCATTTTTACTTACATTTTTCCACTCCTTTCCTCCCCCCCCCTTTCCTTTTGTTTCTCTCTCACACCTGGCAGCTATCTTCTGCCCTGCCAGTACACTTTACACCTAATCCCAGCCTATTACCATCTCGTCTAGCTTCTAATCTCTTTTACTTCTTTTGGTTCTTTTATTCTTTTGTCCGATCGCAGCCCTGCCTTCGATCTAGTTCCTTTTCTCTCCAGTTTTGAAGAAGGGTCAAACCCGAAACGTCAACTCAAATTTCTCTCCACGGATGTTGCCTGACCTGCTGAGTTTTTCCAGCATTTTCTGTTGTTATTTCGGATTTCCAACATCTGCAGTATTTTGCTATCGTACATGTAGCGGAGTTTTGGACAAACTGAACATTGTGGAGGATGGGAAGCCAGCAAGGAAAGTATTAGAATAGTCAATGGTATGATATGGTCATAGGCAATGGTATGTAGAAGGAATTTGTTGGCAGAACAGCTGAGATAAAGGCAAAAGGGGCAAAGTTGCAGAGGTAAAAATAAGCAATCTTGGCAATGGATAGGATATGGCGTTTATAGCTCAGCTCAGGGCTGAACAGGGGATCAAGTTTACAAATGGTCTGATTCAGCCTGAGTGTGACCATGGGAAAAGGTGGAATCAGTGGCAAGGAAGTTGGAATTGGGACTGAAAATTATGCAGTTGGTCTTCCTGATGTTATTGAATCATAGAATCATACAGCACAGGAGGCCATTCGTCCCATCGTGCCTGTGCCAGCTCTTTGGTAGAGCTAGCCAATGAATCCCACTCCCCTGCTCTTTCCCCATAGTCCTGTAAATTTTTCCCCTTCAAGTATTTATCCAGAAATTTAGCCCAGAATTGGCCACAATACTCCACCAGAGGCCTAACCAGTGTTTTATAGAGGTTTAGTATAACTTCCTTGCTTTTGTACTCTATGCCTCATTCGTAAAGCCAAGGACCCCATATGCTTTTTTAAACAGCCTTCTCAACTTGTCCTGCCACCTTCAAAGATTTGTGTATATGCACCCCCAGGTCTCTCTGTTCCTGCACCCCCTTTAAAATTGTACCATTTAGTTCATATTGCCTCTCCTCATTCTTCCTACCAAAATGTATCACTTCACCTTTCTCTGCGTTAAATTTCATTTGTCATGTGTCTGCCCATTTCACCAGTCTGTTTATGTCCTCCTGAACTCTGTTAGTATCCTCCTCATTTCTGAGTTTCATATCATCTGCAAACTTTGAAATTATACCCTGTATACCCAAGTCCAGGTCATTAATATATATAAAAAAGATGGAAATAGATAAAAGTGATCCTAACACCGACCCCTGGGGAACACCACTGTATAACACCACTGTATACTTCCCTCCAGTCTGAAAAAACAAGCATTCACCACTACTCTTTGTTTTCTGTCACAAAGCCAATTTTGTATCCATGCTGCCACTGTCCCTTTAATCCCATGGGCTTTAATTTTGCTAACAAGTCTATTATGTGGTACTTTGTCAAACACCCTTTGAAAGTCCATATACACAACAGCAACGACACAACCCTCATCAACCCTCTCCCATACGTCATCAAAGAACTCGATCAAGTTAAAGAAAGACTTGCATTTATATAGCACCTTTCAAGACCACCGGACGTCCCAAAACACTTTACAGCCAATTAAGTACTTTTTTTGAAATGTAGTCACTGTTGTAATGTAGGAAATGCAGCAGCCAATTTGTGCACAGCAAGCTCCCACAAATAGCAATGCGATAATGACCAGATAATCTGTTTTTAGATGTTGATTGATGGATAAATATTGGCTAGAACACTGGGGATAACTCCCCTGCTCTTCTCCAAAATAGTGCCATAGGATCTTTTACATCCACCTGAGAGCGCAGACGGGGCCTCAGTTTAACATCTCATCCAAAAGACGACACCTCTGACAGTGTAGCACTCCCTCAACACTGCACTGGCGTGTCAGCCTAGCTTTATGTGCTCAAGTCCCTGGAATGGGATTTGAACCCACAACCTTCTAATTCAGAGGAATAGAGGGTTATGCCGATAGATTTATATGAGGAAAGAATGGGAGGAGGCTGGAGTAGAGCATAAACGCCGGCATGAACTGGTTGGGCCGAATGACCTGTTTCTCTGCCCTAGATCCTATGTAAAAAATGGTAACTTCTGCTTGAAAAGTTTGCCACTTTGTGAAGCTGTGTGCAAACCTTGTAGCACAGAACTCAGCTTCACACGGCCACTCAGAAAACTAGCATGAATTAAACAATTAAAAATCCTAACTACACAAACATCGACTGCTTTTCATAATTCATTTCATTATAAAAATGGTTCCTGAATCTATATTGTATTTGTGTTTAATAATTCAATCAGATAATCTCTGCATATGCTTATTCACCGGGAAATGTTTTATCTATTTCCATCGGTGACACGTATTTGACCACCGATCCTGCACTTGTTCAGAATCTGATGAGGGAGATCGAACTACTGTCGCTCCTGACGGTACACGTTGTACTCACCTTTTAGCCTCTCGAAATGTCCATCCTCGTCCCTGCTGAAGATGGTATACTTTCCCCCAACGTTATTTCTCTAAATTCGCCATTTAATTTGACACTGCGAACATTTTTTTTTTAAACAGCAGCGAAAGCACTGAGCCTCCAAGCTGCAGTTCAAACCTGGGGCCACACTCGCTCCATCAACAGCGCCTCTGCATCGGCGGACTGGGATCTTCAAGCTGCATCTGGTGCTTTTTACTGAGACACAAAACTAACCATTTTAAACATTAAAAGGAAGGGAATAACTACAGGCTGAAAAACGGGACAACATTTCACAGGAATTTAGAATTTCTACTTATTATTCTTGGAAGACTTTGTGAATCGAACTTCATGCACAAAGTATTTTTTCTCATTACATAGTGTTTTTAAACTGAAAGATCTGTCAACCTTTGTAATTCATGCGAGTTTGACAGCCATCTACACTGGCGCTATGTACTTTGGTGAATTCTTTCGTTGCCCTAAGAACATTAAGCTGCATTTTATCGATTGGGTTTCCAGTATCACACTGTCCCACAATAACTACAATTATTCCCTCTTCCTGTGAGGCCCATCTCTACTATTAGGGTTCTGAATATCTGTTGAAGATCCGGATCTAACAGAATACTTCATTGGAACAGCTCAGGGTTACCCTTACGGACTGAATGGAGGTGTTCTGCAAAGCGGTCACCCAATCTGCATTTGGTCTAACCAATCTACAGTTCTGACAAAGGGTCATTGACCTGAAACGTTAACTCTGTTTCTCTCTCTACAGATGCTGCCTGACCTGCTGAGTATTTCCAGTGTTTTCTGTTTTTATTTCAGATTTCCAGCATCTGCAGTATTTTGCTTTTGTAATAATTTTTATTGTTCTACTTAAATCTAAACCCCAATATAAAATATTTCAGTTGTCTCTCATTGTGTGAAACTGTAGCTAAACCAATTCACTGAGATTTCCTTTCTCTTGATGGAGGGAGTGAGTGCACGCAATCCATATCTACTGTCTGGAATGAGTATCGAGATTTAAAGAGAATACCAATCTCCATTTATGGTACGGCTCTCATCAACTCAAAAAATATTTGTCTAATAACTCAGATAATACATGTGAGTTTGCCATTGTGAAAAGATTGTAGAGCTGCTACAGTCTGAAACGGTTGTTCCATTGGGGTATCCTGTTGGAAAGGTGGTTGTTGCCTCAAGATTATCAGCTGTAAAGTGGAATGGCAGTAGGCTTTGTTTAATCCTGGAACGAGTGAACAACACATGCAGCTTCTACATCCCATTCACCCAGGTAAGAAAAATAATTCATAGTGATTACTAGGCTGTTGAGAAAGGATTTGAAATTTCTTGTAAAGTATATGCCTACTGTGATGCATCTGCTTTTGAGTGAAATCGTCAAGTTTAACTATCAGCGTAAGTTAAGGAATGTATTGCCATTTAGCCCCCACCTTATGTTTGCTTCAGTGTGACTTTTTTTCCTGTAATAAATTAGACTGATGATTTAGCCTCAACTATATGTCATAAGAACATAAGAACATAAGAAATAGGAGCAGGAGTAGGCCAATCGGCCCCTCGAGCCTGCTCCGCCATTCAATAAGATCATGGCTGATCTGATCCTAACCGCCAATCCACTATCACAGAACCATCTCCTGAATCTAACAGAATTAGACACACGAAATAGGAGCAGGATCAGGCTACACGGCCCCTGGGCCCGCTCCGCTACCCACAGGGCCATGACCGATCCGAACCTAGACTCATGTCCAAATTCCTGCCCGCTCCCCGTAACCCTTAATTCCCTTTACTTCTAGGAAACTGTCTATTTCTGTTTTAAATTTATGTAATGATGTAGCTTCTACAGCTTTTTGGGGCAGCATAGTCCATGGACCTACCACCCTCTGAGTGAAGTAGTTCCTCCTCATCTCAGTTTTGAAAGAGCAGCCCCTTATTCTAAGACTATGCCCCCTAGTTCTAGTTTCACCCATCATCGGGAACATCTTCCCCGCATCCACCCGATCCAACCCCTTCACAATCTTACATGTTTCAATAAGATCGCCTCTCATTCTTCTGAACTCCAATGAGTAGAGTCCCAATCTACTCAACCTCTCCTCATATGTCCATCCCCTCATCCCCGGGATTAACCGAGTGAACCTTCTTTGTACTGACTCGAGAGCAAGTATGTCCTTTCTTAAGTATGGACACCAAAACTGTACGCAGTATTCCAGGTGCGGTCTCACCAATACCTTGTACAACTGAAGCAATACCTCCCTATTTTTATATTCTATCCCCCTAGCAATGAAAGCCAACATTCCATTGGCCTTCTTAATCACTTGCTGCACCTGCATACTAACCTTTTGAGTTTCGTGCACCAGGACCCCCAGATCCCGTTGTACTTCAGTGCTTTCCAGTTTCTTGCCATTAAGATAATAACTTGCTCTACGATTTTTCCTGCCAAAGTGCATAACCTCACACTTTCCAGTATTGTATTCCATCTGCCAAATCTCTGCCCACTTACTTAGCCTGTCGATGTCCCCTTGCAGGTTTTTTATGTCCTCCTCACTCACTACTTTCCCTCCCATCTTAGTATCATCTGCAAACTTTGATATGTTACATTCGGTCCCCTCCTCCAAATCGTTAATATAGATTGTAAAGAGTTGGGGACCCAGCACTGACCCCTGCGGAACACCACTAGTTACTGAACAGCATGGGTTATTCCACCTATTTTAGTGGACAGGAGCATGTGGTGAACAACCTAAATGGAACTCCAGAGTAAAATTATTTGGTAAAAGAGTAATTGTTAACCCCGCAGCACACTAACCCATTCACACTATATAAGCATCTAAGTTTCGGACTTGGGTTTGCTTAAGGAAGCTGCCCTTTGATGTGAAAATTAATAAAGAGTGTTGGAAGAAAACACAAATTGTAACATTCACTATAATCCTCAAAATGTTTGAAGTTGATAAAATCAAACTGTTTTAATTTCCCATTCATCCGCCATAACTTTAGGGGAAGATCCAGGGAAACCCTGCAGAAATGAAGTAAACACATTGGACCAGAATCTGCAGTGGGTAATAACAGCGAACCAACAGCATTTGCTGTTATTACCCCTTTGAAACTGACCTCAACTTCAGGATGTAGCGCATGCGTATCCTAACACGGAAATCCTGAAGTTGTGGCCGATCATTCACTGCTCCAACACTGGCTGTGCCCCACCCCCCAGCAATCAGTGTTATTGTGATAAATCCGTGTAGTGAGACAAAGACTCGAAGAAGCGAGGTATTAGGATTAATACGAGTGCTTTATTAAACGACTGCGAAACAACCAGGCAGGCTTGCATCCAGGCATTGCACCTTTGCTGACCTTGACAGGAAGCAAACCTCTGACCTTAACAGGAAGCAAACCTCTGACCTTAGCAGCAGCATTGGCTACAGCACCATCTGGTGGATAACCTTAATCATAACATCCCAGATTACTATATCCCTCCCTCCTTAAGATTTCAGTATGAATTTCTTAACAAACAACCATTCCTGAGGGCCATATAAGGAGCCTCCATTCATCATGTTCCATACTTGATGAATCTAACAGTTCAGTATCAATCTCTCTGGTGGCTTGCGAGCCATAGAAACATAGAAGATAGCAGCAGGAGTAGGCCATTCGGCCCTTCGAGCCTGCTCCGCCATTCAATGAGATCATGGCTGATCATCCAAATTCAGTACCCTGTCCCTGCCTTCTCCCCATATCCCTTGATCCCTTTAGCCTTAAGAAATATATCCAACTCTTTCTTGAATATATTTAATGAACTGGCCTCCACCGCCCTCTGTGGCAGAGAATTCCACAGGTTCACCACTCTCTGGGTGAAGAAATTCCTCCTCATTTCAGTCCTAAATGACTTACCCCTTATCCTTAGACTATGACCCCTGGCTCTGGACTCCCCGGCCATCAAAAACATCCTTCCTGCATCTAGTCTATCCAGGCCTGACAGAATTTTATAGGTTTCGATGAGATCCCCTCTCAATCTTCTAAACTCCAGTGAGTATAAGCCCAATCGACACAATCTCTCCTCATACGTCATTCCTGCCATCCCAGGTATCAGCCTGGTGAATCTTCGCTGCACTCCTTCCATGGCAAGAACGTCTTTCCTCAGGTAAGGCGACCAAAACTGCACACAATACTCAAGGTGTGGTCTCACCAAGGCCCTGTACAACTGTAGCAAGACATCCTTGTTCCTGTACTCGAACCCTCTTGCTACGAAGGCCAACATACCATTTGCCTTCTTAACCGCCTGCTGCACCTGCATGCTTACCTTCAGCGACTTGTGCACAAGAACACCCAGGTCTCTTTGCACTTCCCCTTCTCCCAATCTATTGCCATTCAAATAATAATCTGCCTTCCTGTTTTTGCCACCAGAATGGTTAACCTCACATTTATCCACATTATAGTGCATTTGCCATGTTTCTGCCCAATCACCCAACCTGTCCAAATTGTACTGGAGTTTCACGACATCCTCCTCACAGCTTACCCTCCCACTCAGCTTTGTGTCGTCTGCAAATTTGGAGATATTACATCCAATTCCCTCGTCCAGATCATTAATATATATTGTGAACAGCTGGGGTCCTAGGACCGATCCTTGCGGTACCCCACTAGTCACTGCCTGCCACTCAGAAAATGACCCATTTATTCCAACTCTTTGCTTTCTGTCCACCAACCAGTTCTCTATCCGAGTCAATACCTTGCCCCCAATCCCATGTGCCTTAATTTTGCACGCTAATCTCTTATGTGGGACCTTATCAAAAGCCTTCTGAAAGTCCAAATACACCACATCCACTGGTTCTCCCTTATCTATTTTACAAGTTACATCCTCAAAAAATTCCAGTAGATTAGTCAAGCATGATTTACCTTTTGTAAATCCATGTTGACTTTGTCCAATCCTGTCACTGCTTTCCAAGTGCTCTGCTATTACATCTTTTAGAATGGACTCTAGCATTTTCCCCATTACCGATGTCAGGCTTACCGGTCTATAATTCCCCGCTTATTCTCTACCACCTTTTTTGAATAGTGGGGTAACATTAGCTACCCTCCAATCCATGGGTACCGTTCCAGAGTCTATCGAGTTCTGGAAGATGACCAGCAATGCATCTGCTATTTCTAGGGCCACTTCCTTAAGTAGCCTGGGATGTAGATTATCAGGCCCTGGGGATTTATTGGCCTTCAGTCCCATCAATTTTCCTAACACCATTTCCCTACAAATACTGATTTCTTTCAGTTCCACCCTTTCATCAGACCCTATGTTCCCCGGCATCTCGGGGAGGTTATTTGTGTGCTCCTTTGTGAAGACAGAACCAAAGTATGTATTTAGTTGGTCTGCCATTTCTTTGTTCCCCATTATAAATTCCCCTGATTCTGACTGCAAGGGACCTACGCTTGACTTCACCAATCTTTTTCTCTTCACATATCTACAAAAGCTTTTACAGTCAGTTTTTATGTTCCTCGCTAGCTTGCTCTCATATTCTATTTTCCCTTTCTTAATTAATCCCTTTGTCCTGCTTTGTTGAATCCTAAACTGCTCCCAATCCTCAGGATTATTGCTTTTTCTGGCCAATTTATATGTCCTCTCCTTGGATCTTATGCTATCCCTAATTTCCCTGGTTAGCCACGGTTGAGTCACCTTTTTTGTTTTATTTTTATGCCAAACTGGGATGAACAAATTCTGTAGCTCATCCATTCGGTCTTTGAATGTTTGCCATTGCCTATCCACCGTCAACCCTTTGAGTGCCATTCCCCAATCAATCCTACCCAACTTGCTCCTCAGACCATCGTAGTTTCCTTTATTTAAATTGAGGACCCTAGTCTCTGAGTCAACTACTTCATTCTCCATCTTAATGAAGAGTTCGATCATATTATGATCACTCTGACCGAAGGGGCCTCGTACAACAAGATTGCTAATTAATCCTTTCTCGTTACATAATACCCAGTCTAAGATGACCTGATCTCTGGTTGGTTCCTCGACATATTGGTCCAGGAAACCATCCTGTAAACACTCCAGGAATTCCTCCTCCACAGTATTATTACTAATTTGGTTGGCCCAATCTATATGTCGATTAAAGTCACCCATGATGACTCCTGTGCCCTTATTGCATGCTTCTGTAATTTCCCTTTTAATGCCATCCCCAACCTCCGCCTTACTGTTTGGAGGTCTATATACCATGCCCACTGATGTTTTTTTCCCCTTAGTATTTCTCAATTCTACCCATACAGATTCCACATCATCAGAGCTAATATCCTTCATTACAATTGTATTAATCCCTTTTTTAACCAGTAATGCTACCCCACCTCCCTTTCCTTTTTGCCTATCTTTCCTGAATATCGAATACCCCTGGATGTTAAGTTCCCAGTCTTGGCCATCCTTGAGCCACGTTTCCGTAATCCCAACCAAATCAAAAGACCTTTGTGAACGTCTAACAGTAAAGTCTCTGCTTGTTTGTGGTGAAGCCACCAGCTGCTCCTGAGCAGTTCTCAGAGTATCTGACTCTGCAACGATGGTTTCCTCTTGACGAATAGGTTCCTGTGGAATTGTCTCTGTCCCTGGTGTTGGCACCACAGATGCACTTGGATAACCGGGGGCAACCCTGTCTTCAGTCATTGCATCTGGAACCTTCATTTCAATTTCCCCTTGTCTGGGAAGTATCTGATCTACATGTCTGCGTACTACCCTACCATCTCCCAACATGACCTTGTATGATACTGGACCTGTCATTGAGTTGATGAAGCCAGGAATCCACTTTGGTCCATAACTGAAATTCCTGGTAAGGGCCGCATCTCCTTCTCCAAAACTTCGGCTCTTTGTTCTTTTGTCGTGGTTCTCTTTTTGTTTGGTTTGTCTGTTTTCCATTTACCTTTTTAGGTCTAGGTGGACAAGGTCAAGAGTGGAGCGTGGTCTATGACCTAATAACATCTCAGCAGGAGAGAGTCCTGTGGTGGATTGAGGTGTTATTCTGTAGCTGAACAGAACCCATGACACTTTGGCTGCTGAACTCCCTTCTGCACTTTTTTTCATCATCTCCTTAAATGTTTGTACGGCTCTCTCCGCAAGTCCATTCGAGGACGGATGATATGGAGCTGAGGTCACCTGCATTATGCCATTTTTTCGCAAGAACTCTTTTGTCTCTGTACTCACAAAACAAGTGGCATTGTCACTCACCACAATCTCTGGTAGCCCTTGATTACTGAAGCTCCAACGCAGGCAGTCTATAATAGTAGTGGCGGAAGCAGAATTTACAGGATAAACATTCATCCATTTGGAATGTGCATCAATGATTATGAGGAACATCTTCCCCATGAATGGACCCGCATAATCTAAGTGCAATCTTCTCCATGGTTTATCCGGCCACTCCCAGGGGTGGAGAGGAGCCGCTGCTGGTGCCTTCCGGTGTTCCTGACAGGTGCTGCATGTCTTGACTAGATTTTCTATCTCCTCATCTAGCTTTGGCCACCACAAGTAACTCCTAGCCAAGGCTTTCATACGCGAGACCCCAGGATGACACTGATGTAGTTGCTTTAGGATAGACTGTCATGCTGGCTGTGGAATAATCACTCGTGCGCCCCACAACACGCAACCATCCTGCACACTCAGCTCTGTTTTCCTGACACTGTAGGGTGTGAAGTCAGCCCCTTCCGGATGCTGTGGCCATCCCCTCACCACATATTCTCAAACTCTAGACAGTACTGGATCTTTACCTGTCCATGTTCTTACTTGCTCTGCAGTCACAAGTGCCGTGTCAGTGTCCTCCAACATCAAAACTCTGTCCTCTGGAGCTGCACGGATAGGTGTGCCTGGCAGTGGAAGACGGCTCACGGCATCTGCATTCCCATGGTACTTGCCCGCCTTGTAGATGATGACATAATCATATGCCCTCAACGTCACTGCCCACCTCTGGATCCAGGGTGACACCATCTGGGGAACTGCTTTCATTTCATTGAAAAGAGAGAGAATAGGTTTATGATCGGTGCATATGGTGAACTTTCTGCCATATATGTACTTGTGCAACCTCTGTAACCCAAACATTACTGCTAACCCCTCTTTGTCTAACTGGGAATTTTTTTTTTCCGCTGGTGTTAGAGTTCAGGACATAAACCCTATTGGTCTTTCAGTTCCATCTTCCATGCAGTGTGAAAGAACTGCCCCCACCCTGTAAGGTGAAGCGTCACAAGAGAGAATGATGTATTTCTCTGCATTGTAGTGAACCAGCACATCTGACGACAGCATCAGATCCGTGGACTGTTCAAATGAAACCCCCTGCTCCTCTCTCCACTGCCACTGTGTCTCCTTGTGCAGTAGTTTGTGAAGAGGTGCTAACACAGTTGACAAGTTTGATAAAAACCTGTTATAATAGTTCAGCAGTCCCAGGTAAGCTTTTAACTCAGCCACATTTGTAGGAGCAGGGTCGTCCTGCAGTGCTTGTACCTTCTCCTTGAGTGGATGGAGCCCGGTGGCGTCCACTCTGTGTCCCAGGAACACTACCTCATTCCCCAGGAAAGTGCACTTACTCCTCTTGAGCCGGAACCCTGCCCTCTCCAATCTCTGTAGTACCTCTCTCAGAGTGCTCAGATGCTCCTGGTCGGTTCTTCCCGTCACCAGAATGTCATCCAGACAGATGGAAACATGTGGAATCCCTTGCAGTACACCTTCGATTGTCCTCTGGAAGATAGCTGGACTAGATGAGACACCAAACGGTAAGCGGTTATATGTTAGCAAGCCCTTGTGTGTATTTATGGTGACATACTTCTTTGATTCATCATCCAGTGTAATCTGCAAGTAGGCATGACTCATATCCAACTTTGTGAATTTCTTTCCTCCAGCCAGGTTTGCAAAGAGATCCTCTGTTTTGGGAATCGGATACTGCTCTAGTTTGGACACCCGATTGACTGTCAATTTATAGTCTCCACGAGTCTTACCGAATTGTCCGGTTTTAAAACAGGTACTATGGGAGCTGCCCATTCCGAACATTTCACTGGCTCCAGTATGTTCTCTCTCAATAGACGGTCAAGCTCAGCCTCTACCTTTGGCTTCATGGCATAAGGCACAGGTCGTTGTTTAAAAAATCTTGGCGGTGCCTCCTTGTCTACATAAATCTTAGCTGGAGGGCCATTAAATGTGCCAAGTTCCTCCTTGAACACATTCTCATGTTCACTCAACACTTCTTGCAAAGTCAACTGTTTGCCCACATCTATTTGATGTACTGCTCCCCAGTCTAATTTAAGTTCTTTTATCCAGCCCCGACCTAACAGGTTTGGTCCGGTACCCGATACTATAACTACAGGTAGCTGTTCCACTGTGTCCCTGTGTTGCACAGTTACATTAGCTGTACCTAATGTCGCTACTCATTCACCTGTATATGTTTTAAGATGCAGGGAGCAAGGCTTTAACTCTGGAACTTTTGCATGGTTCCACAATTTTGAGTACTCTGCCTTGTTCATTATGGTCACGCCGCACCCTGTATCCACTTCAAAGTTCACCTTAGAGTCATTTACTGTCAGTTGCAATGTGATAGGAGCCACTTTTGGAATGTTCTCTAACATGCTATACATTATGAACATGTCCTCTTCTTCCTCAGCTTCCCCGCTGATGTGGTGTGCTCCATGTTTTTTCACTTCTCTCCCTTGGTTTTGCTGTCCTCCCCTTTTTGGTTTGGATTCCTCCACAGGTGATTTCACCCTGCAAGCTCGTTTTGTGTGTCCTTGTTTCCCACACTTGTAGCACTTTTCCTCCAGAAACCGGCATTCACTCGCCAGGTGATCGCCCTTGCATCTATAACATGCCTTCACATGCTCATGTTGTGGTTTCTGACGCATGTTCAACTTGTGCACAACAACCTGACCTGCAACTTGAGTAGCATTAGCCCTGTCTGAACCCTGTCTTTCTTTTACATCTCGGTTCGCTGTCTCTATGGCTTGAGCAAGTTCCAATGCTTTTTCATAAGTAAGCCCAGTCTTGGATAATAATCTGCGCTGCATTTGGTCGTCCATTATTCCACAAACTAGCCTATCTCTCAGCATTTCCTTCAGGTTGTTCCCATAATTGCAATCTTGTGCTAATTTATGCAACACCGCTACATAGTCCATTACACTCTCTTGCTCTTTCCTGTTCCTTGAATTAAACTTGAACCGCTGTACAATCTCACTAGGCTTAGGGTTGAAATGTTCTTTTAGCAAGTCCACTAATTCAACAAATGATTTGTCTCCAGGCTTTTCAGGACTGAGCAGATTCTTTGTCAAACTGTAGGTTTGGCTTCCCACTGAACTAAGCAGAATGGCTTTCCTTTTTCTGGCATCATTTATTTCATTTGCTTCGAAAAAATAACCCAACACTTCACAGTATTCCTCCCAGGTTTGTGCTTGACTATCAAAAGCAGAAACCGTTCCTATCGTGGCAGCTATGCTCTCTTCCAGCTGGTAGCTAACCGTAGCTCATAATTTTGTTGTTTAAATGTCCTGGCAGACTTTTCTTCTTTATTCAGGGTCCTTTCAGAGTTACCTCGTCGCCAAATGTGATAAATCCGTGTAGTGAGCCAAGGACTCGAAGAAGCGAGGTATTAGGATTAATACGAGTGCTTTATTAAACGATTGCGAAACAACCAGGCAGGCTTGCATCCAGGCATTGCACCTTTGCTGACCTTGACAGGAAGCAAACCTCTGACCTTAACAGGAAGCAAACCTCTGACCTTAGCAGCAGCATTGGCTACAGCACCACCTGGTGGATAACCTTAATCATAACATCCCAGATTACTATAGTTATCAGCGAAATCAGAGAAACAAACAAAAACTTTGGCTCTTAAATATGCTATTAAAAGTTAGACCCTTTTGGATTAGGTGTAACTGGGGTTTTAACAGCATACTGATTTTTAAACAAACGTTATGGCCCTGAAAAACGAATTTTAATTTGTGGTTTGTCAAATTTATCCATTTTAATAAAAATTAAAATTAAGAAACTTTAATTTTTTTTTAAGTTTGTTCATCTTTATTTCAGGTTTACCTTTCCCCATGTGAGAGCCCTAACCTTTGTTTTGCTCTCTATAACATTTTAAAAAAGTTAGAATCAAAGGAGCTTACTCACTTCCTGGTTCTTGGTCTGTGAGAATTCTGCATTATGATTGGCTGCTTAAATAGCTTGTTGATGTCACAGCCGCTCGCGCTATGGGATTCCCACTAAACTTTGTTGATTTCAATTGCACATCGGAAATGCTGAACTTCTCGCCACAGAGATCATGAGATCTTTGTAGGCAGTTTACTTTGGGGCCAGCGGTGAACGCCTTTGCTTTGGGACCGCAAATTATGGGCCATTGAATTTGAAGTGCCTTTGTTTATAATTGGCATAGCCGGCTTTCCATAGACTAGCTTTTGGCATCTGAGTGGGATTTAAGTGAGGTGATAAAGTAATCTTGTCCACCGAGGAGCCTATTTCACTCTCAGATAAGGGATCTTATAATATCGCCTAAATAACAACGGAAAATGCTGGAAAAACTCAGCAGGCCAGGCAACATTTGTGGAGCGAGAAATAGAGTCAACCTGACACGTTGACTTTATTTCTCTCTCCACGGATGTTGCCTGGCCTGCTGAGTTTTTCCAGCATTTTCTGTTGTTATTTCAGATTTCCAGCATCTGCAGTATTTTGCTATCATATTATAATATTGCCTTCCTCACCCTCCTCTGGGATGGCCATGATCCCACTTCCTTACAGGTGAGGTAAGGTTTTGGCATATTCACATTTAGATCTGGCACATACATGATTGATTGGGTGTCCTAACTACACAATTTATTTTAATGTGCCTTTCAATCCTTCTTAGGGTTACCAACTCTGGGTAAAGGCATTCCTGGATGTTTGATCATGTGACGTTCTGACAGCATGACATATGACTATGTGACATCTGATCACATGACATCTGCAAATGTTACTTCATTTACCTTATAGAGGTTAGGTTGCTTGTAGTTGAGTATGGTTGCTCATGGTCTCATGTTCGGAGAAGCAAGAGACCACAAGTGAAGAAGGGAAACCAGGGGCAGGGAAGCGATTTGCAGGGAGGAACCAAAGTGTTAAATCTCAAGAGTTTAATAACCTTGCTTGTATAACAGTTAAAAGAGTACGCAGGAGACAGAGTTCAGTTCACAGCCATCACTTTCCAGAATCTTCTCAACTCAATGCACTCTATTTCCCATAGTTCATTGCACATCACAACTACGGTAAGCTATGTGGGACAATTCAAATACAACATTCAAAATACACAACATCTCCTCCCCTGTTTCATTAGATGTCCCAATAGAACCACAAAATTTTTAAAACACAATAACCTGGGAATGAGGGTAGACTTCCTCCAACCATGGCTATACCCATGGGGATTATTCTGCCCCAGATAAAGGGTAAACCTCTGAATTACAAGTTCAAACATATAGGGGCCCACCGCTCTCTGGTAGGATACCAGCGGTCAACCTGGCTCTCCAGTTCATTGTCTCTCACAAGTGACGTCAACACAGGTGTAGGCGGCTGAGGTGTCTGTATACAGGTCTCCCTTGCTGATGAGATAGGGGCTGAAGCGGCTGCTTCCTGAGAAGGTGAGCCTCTTGGTGTAGAAGGCAGATGACCCACAGCGTCACCCAATGGCAGATAAACTGCTGTTGGTGGTTCAGTGGGTGTTGCTGCACTTCGTAGAAGCTGATCGGCGTGTCTCTTCCAGACAATGTCCTCAGGTGTCTGTACAGTGTAGGATACTGGACCAGTCTGTGCAATGACAGTAACAGGAACCCACTTAGGTCCACCACTGTAGTTCCGTGCCAACATATGTTCACCTGGACTGAAGACTCTGTCTTTGGAGCATTGTTCACGTCGCTTGATCTGCTTGTCCTGCTGATACTGTACCACGTCTTTCACCTTTGGTGGTTTCAGCAGGTCGAACTTGGTTCGTAGCTCTCTTTTGAGCAGTAGAGTGGCAGGTGATGCTTTTGTGGTCGCATGTGGTGTGTTCCTGTAACTCAACAGGAAACTATTCAGGCACGGATGAAGCGTTCCCTGGCCTTGCGATGCATTTAGAGAGTGTTTCATGGTCTGAACAAACCTTTCAGCTAGACCATTGGTCGCAGGGTGGTATGGTGCAGCCCTGATATGTTGTAGACCATTCACCTGCAGGAATGTAGCCATTTCTTGTGACACCCACTATGGACTGTTGTCTGAGACAAGTTGCATCGGAGATCCAAATCGGCTGAACACCTCACCTAACTTCTCGATGGTCTTCTCAACAGTGGTGGACCTCATTATAACAACCTCTGGCTACTTACTGTGCACGTCAACAGCCACCAGGAACATTCTATCCTCAAATGGACCTGCAAAGTCTGCATGACTGCGGTGCCATGCTTCCTCCGGAAAGTCCCAGGGGTGAAGAGGTGCAAGCTGTGGCACATTACGAACCCTCTGACATGAGGAACAGGTTTTAGCTTTGTCCTCAATCTGTCCATCCATACCCGGCCACCAGAAGTAGCTCCTCGCTATTTCTTTCATACGAACCATTCCGCAGTGTCCAGAGTGTAGTTGCTGTAACACTGGTTTCCATAGCGATGGTGGAATAACCACTCTCCTCCCCCACAGCAAACATCCAGACTGCACCGACAGTTTGTTTCTCCTTAAGAGATATGGTTTCAGGTTTGGGTCATTGCTGTCAAGCTTGCCCCTGACGATAATGTCCAGCACTGCAGACAACACTGGGTCGTTTCTGGTGTTTCGTCGGACCTGTGTCAAAGTAACAGGCACATTCTCCACCTGCCTAAAATAGCAGATGTCTATGCTACGCGTCATAGGCTTGGTGACTGTGGTAAACCACTGTAGTTCACTGTGTTCACTGTTGTTGTTGTTGTTGTTGTCGTTCACTCTTGTTTCACTGTTGTGCCTGACTATGCCTCAGCTGACTTCGCCCCTGGGCTACCGAGTATAAGAGCGGCCACATGGCAGCTCCTGGCATTTGGTCGTCCACTAGAGGCATAGTCCTGATCTGTCTGAAGTGCAATTCAGTAGTTAATAAAAGCCTGTTGTTCTGAACTCTGCCTAGCCTTTTATTAGAATTGATAGCGCATCAATTTTATTAACTACTGAAAAAAAAACGATGCTGCAGATTCTTAAGATCAAGTGCCTGGAACTCGACCCGCAAGAACCGGACTCGACTGCTAAGTTCTCGCACTGGCTGCACTGTTTTGAGTCCTTTCTGACTGCATCCGGCGAGACCGTCGCCGCCGATGCCGACAAGCTCAGGGTGCTGAACTCTAAAGTAAACCACCGAGCTTTTGCCCTTATCCGGGACGCTACAAGCTACCAGGGGGCTATCGACATCTTGAAGGAGCAATACGCACGCCCGGTCAACTATGTTTACGCAAGACATCTCCTGGGGTCTCGCAAACAACAGCCCGGGGAACCCACAGAAGCATACATACGGGCGCTGAAGGAACTCGGCCGAGCCTGCGAATGCAAGCAAGTAACAGCCACGGAACATACGGAGGAGCTCATCCGGGACGCCCTCGTGGCGGGCCTCAGGTCCACTCACACACGGCAGCGACTGCTGGAAAGTAGCGAGCTCGACCTGAAGAAGGCGATTTCACTCACCCTCTCGTTGGACGTAGCCCACCGGAACATGGAGGCCTACTCCCCGGACCGCGCGGCCGCCTCATGGATGCCGCAGCCGCCGCCACCTTGGGACGCAGCGCCGCCACGGGCCCTGGCCTCAACTGCTGCAGCGATGTCCCGCCCGAGCCAGAAATGTTATTTCTGTGGCCAAACCAAACACCCCAGGGCGCGCTGCCCCCCCTGTTCGCCAACCTCACCCGCGACTGCAAGCCTATCGCCACAAAGAGCAGGCGATACAGCACCGGGGACAGATCCTTCATAAGATCTGAGGTGACGCGGCTCCTGAAAGAGGGGATTATTGAGGATAGTACCAGCCCCTGGCGAGCCCAGGTGGTAGTCGTTAAGACTGGCAACAAGCAGCACCTAGTCATCGACTACAGCCAGACTATCAACAAGTACACCCAGTTGGACGCATACCCCCTCCCCCGCATAGCCGACATGGTTAATAAGATAGCGCAATACCGCGTTTTCTCAACCATTGACCTCAAGGCAGCATACCACCAAATCCCTATCCGCCCTGAGGACCGCCAGTACACAGCTTTCGAGGCAAACGGCCGCCTTTTTCACTTCCTCAGGGTTCCTTTTGGCGTCACCAACGGTGTCTCCGTCTTCCAGAGGGAGATGGACCGGATGGTCGACGAGAATGCGTTACAGGCCACGTTTCCCTACCTAGACAACGTGACCATCTGCGGCCATGACCTGCAGGACCATGACGCCAATCTTGATAAGTTCCTCCGCACGGCCCAACTCCTAAACCTCACGTACAACAAGGAAAAGTGCATATTCCGCACAGCCCGCCTCGCTATCCTTGGTTGCGTGGTGAAACACGGAGTCATCAGTCCTGACCCTGACCGGATGCGCCCATTGATGGAACTTCCCCTGCCCCACTGTCTCAAGGCCCTCAAAAGGTGCCTGGGCTTCTTTTCCTATTACGCCCAGTGGGTCCCTCATTATGCGGACAAAGCCCGTCCACTTATCAAGTCCACTTCCTTCCCCCTGACGGCGGAGGCCCACTTAGCCTTTCACTGTATAAAAGATGACATTGCCAAGGCCACCATGCACTCGGTAGACGAGTCCATCCCCTTCCAGGTGGAGAGCGATGCATCCGATTTCGCCTTGGCCGCTACCCTTAACCAGGCGGGAAGACCCGTGGCCTTCTTTTCACGAACCCTCCAGGGCTCCGAACTCAGACACTCCTCTGTGGAAAAAGAGGCCCAGGCCATTGTGGAGGCGGTGCGCCACTGGCGGCACTACCTGGCTGGAAAACGATTTACCCTGCTTACTGACCAGCGTTCAGTTGCTTTCATGTTCAACAACAAGCAGAGGGGTAAAATCAAAAATGACAAGATTTTGAGGTGGAGAATCGAACTTTCCACCTACAATTACGACATCTTGTACCGGCCAGGGAAACTCAACGAACCCTCAGACGCTCTATCGCGAGGCACATGCGCCACCGCGCAGATCGATAGACTACGGGGCCTCCACAACGACCTCTGCCACCCGGGGGTCACCAGGTTCTTCCATTTCATTAAGGGCCGCAACCTGCCTTACTCCATCGAGGAGGTCAGGACCATGACCAGGAGCTGCCCAGTCTGTGCAGAGTGCAAGCCGCGCTTCTATAGGCCTGACAGAGCAAACCTGATCAAGGCCACCCGCCCTTTTGAGCGCCTGAGTATCGACTTTAAAGGGCCCCTCCCCTCCTCTGACCGCAATGTGTACTTCCTCAACATAGTTGATGAGTACTCCCGTTTCCCTTTTGCCATCCCCTGCCCGGACACGACCACCGCTACGGTCATTAAATGCCTGCACAACCTCTTTGCTCTGTTCGGTTTTCCCAGCTATATTCATAGCGACCGGGGCTCGTCCTTCATGAGCGACGAACTCCGTCAGTACCTGCTCATGAGAGGTATTGCCTCAAGCCGGACCACCAGCTACAACCCCCGGGGGAACGGACAGGTTGAAAGAGAGAACGCGACGGTCTGGAAGGCGGCCCTCCTAGCCTTAAAATCTAGGGGCCTTCCGACCTCCCGTTGGCAGGATGTCCTACCCGATGCGCTCCACTCCATCCGGTCACTGCTGTGTACAGCCACCAACGCAACCCCCCATGAGCGAATGTTTGTTTTTCCCCGGAGGTCCACATCCGGTAACTCACTACCACACTGGCTGACGTCCCCAGGGCCCGTCCTGCTGAGGAAGCATGTAAGGTCCCACAAAACGGCTCCCCTGGTAGAGAAGGTTCACCTCCTCCATGCCAACCCCCAGTACGCCTACGTGGCATACCCGGACGGGCGGGAGGACACAGTCTCCATTAGAGATCTGGCACCCTCGGGGTCCACTGACCCGCCACCATTGCCCCCCACCACGACCCCCTCCGACACAGCCCAAAATTTAGTAGACCCAATTCTCACCCCTGTCCATTCCACCCCAGTGGACGGCATGCCGCGCCCCCAGGACCAGCCGGAGCCCACTCGCCCACCCAACACCAAAGGGGACGATACGCCGGTGCTGGACCCCGCTCAAGACGCGTCGTGGGAAGCTGTACCATCGCAACCGTCGCCACGAAGATCTCGACGGCAAACGAGGCCGCCCGACAGACTCGCCTACTCGAACTTTTGATACACTTCACCCCGCCGGACTTAATTTTAAACGAGGGGTGAATGTGGTAAACCACTGTAGTTCACTGTGTTCACTGTTGTTGTTGTTGTTGTTGTCGTTCACTCTTGTTTCACTGTTGTGCCTGACTATGCCTCAGCTGACTCCGCCCCTGGGCTACCGAGTATAAGAGCGGCCGCATGGCAGCTCCTGGCATTCGGTCGTCCACTAGAGGCATAGTCCTGATCTGTCTGAAGTGCAATTCAGTAGTTAATAAAAGCCTGTTGTTCTGAACTCTGCCTAGCCTTTTATTAGAATTGATAGCGCATCAGTGACAGGCAGCGGCAACCTGGAAAGACCGTTGGTGTTGCTGTGCAGGTCAGACTTACGATATCTAATGTCAAATGTGTGTGCAGACAACAGCAGCGCCCACCTTTGCATTCTGCTCGCAGCAAGTGACGGAATCCCTGTATGTGGCCCGAAGATGGTCATGAGAGGGCGGTGATCTGTTAGTAGGGTGAACTGTCTCCCGTACAAATATTGGTGAAACTTGCGAACGCCAAAAACGATGCTCAGTGTTTCTCGTTCTATTTGGGCATAGTTAGTTTCAGCTCTGTTCAAAGTCCTAGATGCGAATGCTATTGGCTTCTCTTCTTCGTTTGGCATGATATGAGAAACGACCGCTCCCACACCATATCACGATGCATCGCAAGCTAACTGTATTGGTAATGAAAGGTTAAAATGCGTCAAAGCCTTTGACTTCAGGAGCGTGTCCTTTGCTGTCATGAACGCCTCCTGGCACTTGTTAGTCCATTCCCACTTCTTGTCTTTACATAGCAATCAATGCAGCGGCCTCAGCATCAAGGCTAGGTTCGGTATGAACCGTCCATAGCAGTTCAGTAACCCTAGAAAAGAATGCAGCTGGCTGATATTTTCAGGTGCTGGGGCATCCACGATTGCCTTGGTCTTGGACAGTGCCTTGTGAAGGCCTGTGGCATCGATCACATGACCGAGGTACTCAACTGATGCCTGAAAAAAATCGCATTTATCCCTGTGAACTCTGAGTCCGTAATCCCTCAGTCTCTGTAGCGTTGCGTCCAAGTTACGCAGATGGTCTTGGTCATCACACCCAGTAACTAAGATATCATCTATGTAGCACTGGACTCCAGGCAATCCACTAAGGATCTGGTCCATAGCACATTGGAAAAGCGCGGGAGCTGATGTAATTCTGAAAGGAAGTCGACAATACCTAAATAGGCCCTTGTGCGTCACAATAGTCAGCATTTCTCATGACTGTTCATCCACATGCATTTGCAGGTAAGCTTGACAGAGGTCGATTGTGCTAAACTTCTGGCCCCCAGCAAGTCCCGCAAACAAATCATCAATATGGGGAAGCAGATATTGCTCCACTGACAATACAGGGTTAACAGTTACTTTAAAATCTCCACATATCCTAACTCCATCCCCTTTCTTGAGCACTGGTACGATGGGCGTTGCCCATTCACTCACGCTGACTGGTTCTAGTACTCCGCTTTCAACTAAGGCTTCTAAGTCAGCCTCGACTTTTGGTCTGATGGCATAAGGTACGGGTCGTGCCTTCATGAACTTGCATTTTCTATCCTGCTTAATACGAAGCTTCACAGTAATATCTTTCATGCTACCCAGTTCTCCATTAAAGACTTCTGCATGTTTCTTTAAGATGGCGGGTAAGCCTGGATCATTGTGTGACATCATGTAGACTGATAACCAATCCAATTTTATTCTCTCCATCCACGAACGTCCCAGCAGGGAGGGGTAGTCTCCTTTAACTACGTAGAGTGGTAACTTCCTAGTTTGTCCATTCAACTGAACTGTGACCTCAGTGATACCTCTCACGGTTACTCTTTCACCGGTATATGTCTTTAACGCTATGTTAGCTGGCTGAAGTAGAAGGTGCTTTAATGTCTTTTTGTAGACTGTCTCTGACATAAGAGATACTGCTGCCCCGGTATCGATCTGCATTCACACAGGCTGCCCCTCTAGTAAGGGTGAGACCCAGTAGTCATGCGAATCCCCAGCTATAGTCAGCACGTTCAGTGATAGTTCCTCCTCTGAAGTGTCACTTGCCTCTGTTTTGTCCTGTTCTACAGAGCAGACATGCTTCTTTATCTTTTGTCTGAATGTTTTTTTTCTTCCTTCCGTCTTTGACGTTTTCTCTGTGTCCTTTTTATTTCTGCATGCGCGCTGAATATGTCCCTTTTTACCACAGCTGTGGCAATCCACGTCCACACACCAGCATGCAGACGCAAGATGCCCCGTTTTGCCACAACCGAAGCATGGCCCTTGGCTCTCTGTTCTTACTTTGTGCACTTTTTCTGTTGCACCCAACTGTTGAGCTTCCTTAGCTGCCAATTCCATGGAAATACTGATTTCAATGGCCTTTTGTAGAGTCAGATTACTCTCCGTTAATAATCTCTTCTGTATGGCTTCAATTCTCATACCACACAGTAGCCTGTCTCTTATAGTATCATTTAGCATGTCATTAAACTCACAGTGCTCTGGTAGTCTTTTTAGTGCAGCTACAAACATGGTCACTGTTTCTCCTTCTTCCTGGTTACGCCTGTGGAACCTAAACCTCTCAGCTATGACTAGGGGTTTGGGTGAAAAATGCCCTTTTAGTATCTCCACAATTTCGCTATATTGTTTAGTCCCTGGTTTATCTGGATGCATTAAAGTACGCAAAAGATTGAAAGTCTTTGGTCCCATCACACTTAACAATGTAGGTACTACTTTGTTCCCTCCAATGTCATTTGCTTGTGTGAAGTATTCAAATCGTTCTGTGTACGAGCTCCATCGTTTGACATTCTCATCAAACAGTCCAATGTTACCAATAATTCCAGCCATTTTCCTTCTCTCAGGCTCCTAATTATCATTCACTAAGGATCCTTCCAATGTTGAACTCAACTAAAATCACTATCAGTATTTTAGTGCTTCAATTCACAGATCGTTTCACAGTTGAATAAATGTCCTTCCTGATTTACTCACTTTAATTAACTGTCCATGGCACAAATAACAGTTTTAAACACGTAAAACCCGACTATCTTCTGCACAGCAGAGCCACGTAAGTTCAGACGTCCTCGTCGCCACTTTTGTTAAATCTCAAGAGTTTAATAACCTTGCTTGTATAACAATTAAAAGAGTACGCAGGAGACAGAGTTCAGTTCACAGCCATCACTTTCCAGAATCTTCTCAACTCAATGCACTCTATTTCCCATAGTGCATTGCACATCACAACTACAGTAAGCTATGTGGGGCAATTCAAATACAACATTCAAAATACACAACACAGAGGTGGGAGGAACTTTAATTCCACCAATGGCTAATAGTAACTCACTGAAATTGTGCTGATAACTGATAACAATACTGGTAACACTCAGATTCTTCTCTCAACCAACAGAAATACAATAACTCATTGATAGTCTATATGTAACTGATAGTATTAGATGTAACACCCCAATATCCTAGTAGTAATCCTATAACCCACTGATAGTCACGCATAATCTACGGCCAGAATCCCCTGCACTGCACAAGGTCCAGTCAGGCACCCCAGTCGATGCCATTTTTAATAGGCCTGACCTCTCTCGCTATCTCCTTTGACTCTGGTTTGAACTTGAGTTGTGTGTGAAGGTGAGAACGCTGAACTGGAAGGCTGAGTAAGAGCCAATCAGTGTTTGGACTTTCAATAACGGCCTGAACAGACTGACCTGAACCAAACCGAGAAATTCCACAAAGGGAAGTGGGCTTGGTGTTTCTCATCACAGGGCACATTGTTCTAAACTCCAAGCACCAACATTTCGAAGCCATTCCCTAGGCTCTGAGAGTTAGAAATTACAGCACGGGAGGTGGCTATTCGGCCCGGTGCAGGAGCTCTCAGGTTAGACCCATTCCCTAGAATGCATCATCACCCCGGCCAATCAAATTCTAATTTAAATTTGTTCAGTTTTATTTTAATGTTTTATTAATTTACAGTCGATTTGTTCAATCACCCCCACCAGAAAGAGTAGACCCATTCCCTCTCTAGTTCTCCTTTTTAAACATTAATCCCATTCCCTCTTAAATGACGGACTAGTTTGCCTCAATAGCCAGCTGGTAAAGCAACCCGTGGTATAATAGAAAAGCAGAATATTGCGGATGCTGGAAATCTGAAAGAAAAACAGAAAATACTGGAAATGCTCAGCAGGTCAGGCAGCATCTGTGGAGAGAGAATCAGAGTTAATGATTGAGTTCTGACGAAGGGTCATCGCCCTGAAACGTTAACTCGGTTTCTCTCTCCAGAGATGCTGCCTGACTTGCTGAGTATCCCCAGCATGTTCTGAGTTTATTCCCTGGTCTAACAGCGGCGAGTGGCGGTGTTCAGTTGTGAGGTGTAATCGCTGGCGCTCGGGGGCGCTGTTGCTGCTTTTGCTGGGTCCAGTCCTAAACCGGCCGGACCTTTCACCATTGAGACGGGAATAAACATCGAGTTTGACTGGTCAGCAATTTGTTGCTGCGAATAAAAAAAATACACGAAACCTCGATGCGTTTTTGTTTTCGATTGTTGGGAAAGTTACAACCTGGAGAAAAAGTAAGTTATTAAAGTCAAATAACTTGCTGGAGCATTTTACCTGCCTTGCCACCTCACTAAACTGTCATGGCCAAATCTAACGGACAGATTAAGGAAATAGTTTTGCTTTCATTTATTTTCAGAAAATGTTAACTGTAGGATCACAAGAGAGTTTCCTGGTCTCTGTGTCTAATGGTCTTCCCGAGGATGCCTTTCCTGCGTTACACGCTGGATAGAGTGACTCCTGTAATGTTAATGGGGAGTCTTTTCTGGCCGTTCCCGGGACTTCTCGTAGAATTCTCCAATATGGTAATGATGATCCAAAAAATTGTCATTTTGTGAAATTATTTTTTCTGTATGTGGTTCTATATTCACGTGAGAGACTTACTTAACTGACATTACATGACAGTGCTTGAAACTTAAAGTCACTCTAACCACCTCTGTTGTAATAATTGGCGAATGGGTGCAGGTATTTGGTTTGGAGAAAGGACCGTAATATTGAGAGCATTTACCAAGAATATGGAGATCACAAAAATACGGGCTGGGGAAAAGTGTGCGTTAATGTTGTATTACGTATGTTTACTTATATCAATATATTTTAAATGGTATGCTTTTGAAAAGGGAAAATAAACAAAAACAGGACTCCTCGTCCTCCTTTTAATTGCCAATTAGGATGACATTGTTATCAATCAGAAATCCATTAAATCAAAAGTGCCTCCCTTTTTAAAGGGGGTGAAACAATAAATCCAAATTATAAGTAAAACAAAAGGAAACTTATCAAATTAAATCAAAATGTGGTTGCCCATGTCTACCATGCACTCTAGTCCCTCCGGTGCCCACCGGTCAGGGAAGGCCTTAAGCGTACTGGCAGACATCACGTGCTTCCTCTCGAGGGACACCTGGGACAGTACTCTTCCTAATTTTGTGAAAAAGCTGACTTGTTGATGAATGTAGTTTTGCTCCCTGTTAGTGGACAGTAATTTTGGATTTATTGTTGATTGGCAGCATTTACTGAAGCGAAGAGTATTACAGCAAATTTGCAGTTTTAATAAATTTGTTTTTATTGTGGATAGGCCAAGATATTTTGGGGGGTTTACTAATTTCACGCACTGGGAACTTCAAAGTGTATATTCTTATTAAGAGTGACATTTCCTAGGAATGTTGCCTGTGGTAGCATGAAGCTACTTTGTATACATTTTCTTTGAGTTATTGAACACAGAGAGATGACATATTTTAAACAGCAAGAAGAATGTTTGGGGCAACCTAAAATGAAGTATCCTCAAAATATTCCATTGGAAATCTTATGGAGCTTTCATATTTAATGGTAAAGAATTTTTGCAGGAATAATTGATTATTGTAATGTACAGTGGCTTGCTGCAGAAGATACATCATGGTTTTAGATAATTGAAAAAATGTTTGATGTCTTAGTGGTATAAAGTTTGATGTCTCAGTGGTATAATTCATTGTTTAATATGCAATTCTATCACACTTGCATAAAATTGATGTACTATATGTTGCCAGTTAGTAAAGTTAAGGGCTTCTGCCAGTACTTCTTAAAAAAAAAAATGATTATGAATCCAAAAGTCTAAGGGAAGGTTTATTTTTACTGCCCTCTCATGTTTTCATTGTTCAGCAGTAAGTGCGCACAGGAATTTGATACAAAAACGTATCTTTGCCCAAGCAAGAAAACTTTTCATGCATGCTTGGAACAAGTACTGTTTGGCAGTATTTTGTTTGACAAAGTGGTTGTCTAAATATTGAGTACATTGTTTCCATACAAAACAAGCCTTAATGTAATTATTCTGTTTTAAAAATATAGTATTAGAACCTAGACCATTTTGGGATCTTGAGTACTAAATCCACAATCTACTTTCAATCCTAAACTACTACAGCGCAGTCTGTTAGCATATTTTAGAATAAGCGCAAAATAAAATACTTCTGAATAAGTAAAAGAATATTAGAATGCTTAACTGTAAGTTGCTGATGTTCTAAACCTTGTGTAACAAAAGTTAGATACTACAAACATTTTAAACACTTGTTTCCTCTTGTATTTTGCAACAATTAATTCAGTTACTATGGAGTGACTGTAGAAGTCAATAATATCCCAGGGCTTTTACTTTATAACCTGACATGATATTTATCAGAGCTGCAGAAACAAAACAAGGTGTTTTGAAAGTCAGGAATAAGTACATATAGGCCTGATAAGCATCCAGATATAGTTTTTGGCATTTGCTTTTGTATAATGCCCTCTGGAATAACTCTTGTGTTTTATTTTGCCAATACCTCTTTCTTATTTATATAAAATGTTTTGTTCTAGAAAATAAATAGGGACGAGTTACATGAGGGAACAAATTCTGTGTGATTGTAATGTTGTTTAAAAGATTTTGTGACCATTCAGTAGAACTCTAGTTGATTTTGTTTCATTTTTCTCTGTGGATTTAGATTTCTGTTTCTATTTCAGACACAGGCCCTCGGTTTCCTTCTGATTTTCACCCAGATAATGGCTTAATTTGGGTGGAACAAGTCAAATGGCGTAAAAGATCGTGAAACTTTAGGCATAAATGAGTCACGGCCGTAACTACAATACGCTCAAATATCCGTTATCTTTTAAGTCCGTTCATTGAACCTTGCACCCGAGTGAGTCCCTGCCCACAAAACTGGTCAGACCCCCAGGCCCGAAAGGTGAGTTTCCTCCAATTGCGCTTGTTTGAGGGTTTCATTGCAGTGCGCCTAGATTCTCGGCTGCACAGGCACCAGTGGTCGTATGAATCCAGGATTAATCAGGTGACCAGCAGTTAATTGAAGCTACTAGGCCTGCCCTGCTGCTGTAGAAATAATCAATTAGTAAAAAAAAAACTTGAAGACTGGATAATTTTCTGGCCATTCCACTCATCTTTGTGATGCTGGAGGAGGAGGAGGAAGAGGAAGGAGAGAAGGGAAAGTTCCAGAGACTTGCATCTTTCGGGAGGGGGGTGGGTGGGGTTCAGGCCATCCGACAGGTCACTGCTTTGGTTGCTGTGCCTGAGTCTGACAGATTGGGCATGGCAGAAAGTATTGGAAATAAATGTCTTGCCTTCCCTGACCTTTTCAGGTCACTGAACCTCTTACGGCACTGGTCCGCCACCTTGGGGGCTATGGATGAGGAACTGAGTGCCTTGGCCCAGGCATGCTTTCTCGCCACCTGTGAGGGCAGCACCTCTGATGAGGTGACCAGCTTCCCCTGACGGGCCTCGACCTCATTGAGGAGGGCCTGAAGGTCCTCCTCTGCAAAATTGAAGGCTCTCTTGCGGGCATCTTTCATTTCTTTCTTTTCAATATCCGTCATCTACAGGAAGGGAAAAGTTACAAATACTTTCAGACTCTGTTCAGAGTGATTTCAACTAATTACTATGTAAAGTTTTAATGTTTTCAGGACAGGGAGAGATAAGTGCTACTTACCTTGAAGTCTCCAGACTCACTCTGAAGGGGAATTTTTTTTCTTTATCTTTACTGCAACAAAAGGCGCAAAGAAGATTTACAAGGATGATACCAGAACTGAGAGGTTATACCTATCGGGGAAGACTGAACAGGCTGAGGCTCTTTTCTCTGGAAAAGATAAGATTGAGCGGTGAACTGATGGAGGTCTTTAAGACTATGAAGGGGTTTGATAGGGTAGACGTAGAGAAGATGTTTCCATTTGTGGGGGAGTGCAAAACTAGGAACCATAAATATTGGATTTATTAGTGACTACCTTATAAAGGATTGAGGAGAAACTTCTTTACCCAGAGAGTGGTTAGAATGTGGAACTCACTGCCACAGGAGGAGCTGAGGCAAACCGCATAGATGCATTTAAGGGGAAGCTAGATAAACACATGAGGGAGAAAGGAATAGAAGGATTTGCTGATGAGGTGAAGAGGGGTGGGAGGATGTTCATGTGGAACATAAACATTGGCATGGACCTGCGGGGCTGAATGGCCTGTTTCTGTGCTGTAAATTCTATATACTGCCCCATTGCCCCAGTTCTAGTCATGAATCGATTATTTTGCTTGCTTGGGCTGATTCATGGGAGATTTCATGTTCCACCTTATGTTAGTTAGTTTGCGTGGAAACTTGGGCGCAGTTTTATCTCGGCCTGATGGGTGCAATGTCAGAGACATTTTGGGTGCCATTTGCTGAATGGTGCCCTTGGAGAAACTTCAAGGCCACAATGTTCAGTGTCCTTGTTTAGATCCCAGTCACATTCATAGATATTGTATGCACTGACCTATGAATAGCTTCTGCAATTTAGAATGCTTTTCATGACGGTCTTATTAAAGGGCTATATCAGAGAGTTGTACTTAATGCAAGAACAAAATCTGCTAGCTGTATGTGCATGAAGTCCCTTCTCCGCTGTCTCCTCCCTTCCTGTCGCGAAGACATGCTACCTTTCATTTCTTCCCATTTGGGTACTTTGCTGCCCCTAATCCCTACCCCAAACCATCACTACTCTTCTGCCTTCCTATGCTCCTGCTATTGTTCCAGGCTTGAATCCCACTTAAATGTCCACAGCTACCTTCTATGCCTCTCACAGTATTCTTGAGGCACCAATCGCAGCCTCCTTACAAGCAGCAACTCCAACTGTTCCATCAACCTCTCTTGCTGACCTTCTCACCCAGTGTGCCTGATAGGGGCTAACCTTGCTAACCCCTTCCTATCCCACTCACTGTACCCACTACCACTCTGTTCGACTTTGCCAGTGGATCAATCACTGTGCCTCTCTACACCCCTCTAGAATGTACATTCACTCGTCAACAAGGTCCTTGCCATCCATGATCTTATTGTGAATGATTGCATTGACATCTTGGCTTTGAGAGCAACTTGGCTCACAAGTCGTGACCACTTGCCCCAATTGAAGTCTCCCCACCTTACTATACTTTTCATTACAATGTTGGGAAAGCAAGTACAGTACTGAGGATTTTTCCTACATTACAACAGTGATTACACTTCAAAAGAACTTCATTGGCTGTAAAGTGCTTTGGGATATCAGGTGGTCATGAAAGGTGCTATATAAATGCAAGTCTCTTTTTTTTTCTTTTATGGTGCATATAGTTGATGCTTGGGATAGAGTAGTGAAGGGAAAAGGAGAGCGAGTAGTCACAAAATTGGTTCACTAATGTCCTTTTAGGGAAGGAAACCTGCTGTCCTTGCCTGGTCTGGCCTATATGTGACTCCAGTCCCACAGTAACATGGTTGACTCTTAATTGTCCTTTGAAGTGGCCTAGCAAGCCACTCGGTTGGATCAAACTGCTACACCACACAGACTGCCACAGTTCAAGAGGAAGGCCCACCACTGCTTTCTCAGTGCAACTAGGGATAGGCAACAAATGCAGGCCTTGCCAGCAAGGCCCGCATCTTTGAAATGAATTTTAAGTTACTCACTCTCATTTTCCCTTCACTACTTTATCCCAAGCATCAACTACTCACCATAAATCTCTCCAAACTACTTGCAACTCCGACATCACCTCATTTCCCCAACCCACTTAACTATTCTCCCCCCAGACCCAATTCCTTGCAAACTCAACATCCGCCTCTCACAAACTATATTGTCTCAGTTATCATAAGCATTTCTACAACAGGTCCATTTCTACAACAGGTCCATTTGTAAGCACTCTGAGTGCCACAGGAGACAACGAATGTTTCAAATAAATTTTAACTGAATGATTTGGAAAGGTATGTGAATTGCAGTATTAAAACATTATAGAGATAGTGGTTTATTTTTGTTGTAAAAGATTGATATTGAAATTGCATGTCATAATAGGAGGATGAACTTGTTTTACTGTGCATTTGTTGTAAATTACATTTTCAGTACTGATTTCTATGAATTGGCATCCCTGCTTTATCTGTTACTTATCTATACTGAAGAAGTCTATTGAAGCTCTACCTTTCCATTCCTTTAAAATAACCATGATGAAGTTTACTGAATTAATTGTTATTTTAGGTAAAAATAAATCACCTAGTGATTAAATTTATTGAATAAACATTGGAGCCAAAATATTATAAATTGACAGTACCAAATGGTATGGGGGCAGGGAGTTATGGATGTGCAGGGGCAAATGTTGAGAAAAAAAATTATTTTAACAAATCCACTGAGCCCAAGGCCAAGAAAAGGAGAGGAGACCGTGTATGAGAAATGGTTTAGCAAGCGAGGTGAAACAAAAGGAAGAGCGAACGTATGGGAGGTTGAAGAAAGAGGAGAGAAGCAAGGGGAAAGGAAAAGGAACAAGAGAAACGAGAGGGGAAGAATCTTCAGTAGAGCAAGAAAAAAGACAAAATATTTTTAAAAGACGGAGCTGGGAGGATGGGATAGGTTCCTGTGATGTGGTCAGATAGGACACAATTAAGTGCCAGAAAGCTGACAGAGGGTGGGTTGGGGTGGGGAAGGGGGAGTGTGACTGGTGGCTTCACCGCTAAAGCAAGTTAAGTAGGTACTGATGAGTGAGCAGGGGAGGAATCTGTGTGATGACCGCTTGCATAGATGCTGCTGGTACTGAGAAGTTGTTTGTTAGTTGCAGACCTGGGATGCTGAAATGTAGAATGTGTCTGTTGTCAAAAAGAGCCATTTGTCAGAGCAAAACATGATCTAAATTTCCTGCCTATGTTAAATGAGTGAGGAAGAGGCCATTGACCACAAAGCCCAACATATATTGTGTTAATATTTAAAGAGGTTGCCCCTGTGTATAACTATGGGTGGGTAACAGGGGGTGGGCCCCTATCATGCAGCCTGACCTGCCTGGCATCCCTATGCCAGTGCTCCTCTTCCAAGCACGTCAAAAAGGGGGATTCCCATCGATGATTAATGATCCTGGGGGGAAACAAAATTGCATCAGTTGACACAAATAATTACGGTCTTGGCTTTTACAAACTTTGAAAGAGATACATTCTCAAAATTACTGAATATAGTGAATTTGATTTTTTTTTTTTTTAAATAGTCAACATAAAGTAGCATCAGCTACCATGACTGCAGAGTCCTCATTTCGGTCGTTGTATAAAATTTAATGTTTTCTTGTAAACCTCTTTATGATGTTGATTATCATTGGATTCCATGAATAGTGCACTAAGTTGGCAGAAATTCAGCAACAGGCTTCTTATTGATAAAAAATGTAAATATTGATCATAAAAATATATTTAACACCGTTCAGAGTTTATGGAAGTAATTTCAAAATGATTGCAAATGCAGATTCTCTGATAAATGTCTTTTCCTGCATCTGTCTCTGTCCTAGGGAATTGATAGCTCAGCAGTGATACAAAAGAGTCCTGTTTCTTTCACTGGCCTCATTTTAAAGGGGGAGTGCCATACACAGTACAGGGACTGTTGGTATCACAGATCACTAAACTGTGCCTGTGCTTTGCGCAAAAACCTTGATAGAACTTCATTCTAATCAATTGCTGTTTTTGTTCAGATCAAGCCTCACCAGCTGACTGTGCCACTTAAGACTCAATTTTAGGCAGATTTTACAGCCTGCATTCTTTGCATTCCTAGCCCACAACAGTTAAATAGATTGCTGGAAGTGCATGGTTTCAACAGAAAGTTTCCATTGCCTTTTACTTCTCATAACCATGACTACAGTGTACTGTGTGTTACAATACAAAGACAGCAGGAACCTTCAGAGTAAGTTGATCACAAGTGTGCCTACTGGGACTAGCGTGCAGGTAAAACAATATCTCTAACTTGCTCATATTTCTTTCAGTGCAAGGAATAGTAATAGAGAAATAGGCTTTCCAGTAGTTCTAAATGGTAATTTGTTTCATACTATTTAGATACTGCTTGTAACTTTCAGTGAGATTTGGCATGAATGATTCTGCTGTCATTTGAATTTTGCAACCAAAATGTTACTTGTTTTTGTTTCCATAAAAGAAAGTAAGAATGTTAGCTGACCAAAGCAAGCTCACATGAAATTTAGCATAACAATAAACAATCCTTTGGGTCACACAAAGTATCTTTTATAAATTGAGGACCAGTTCTAAGTTGGTGCTGATCACGGCAGACTTTGTGTGTGTGTGTACTTACTGCATGTTTCATGCTTGATGATAATACTTTCTTAAATTGTATAATGTTTTCAAAAATTATTTCAAGAAAGCAATCATTACAAATAAACCAGATTACAAATTAAAACAGGAAAATGGGCAATTGACAATTAATGGTCGAGGTATAAACATTTAAAAGAAAAAGGTTGTTGAGAAAAAATTGCGTGCTGTTTTTCATATTGATATACAGGGTAGTCGTAATATATGTTCTCAACCTGGTTTTACAGGGAGCACATAGACATCTTAATTGTACTTTAGTTTAACCTGCTTATTAGTTTGATTTGCTTAGATTTCAATTTTTTTTCCAATCCTATTTATAATTAACGCAATTTCAACACGAATTAGCATAGCTATTGCCATATATCTTTATTGAATTTGAAATAGTAACAACAGCAACTTCCATTTAAATGCTGCCTTTAATGTAAGTTTAAAAAATGGACACCAAGCCAGAGGAGATATTACAAGGGGTGGGTCAAAGAGGTGAGTTTTAAGTAGGGTCTTTGAGGTGGAGAGGCAGAGAGGTTTAAAGAGGGAATTCCAGCGCGTGGGGCATAACCACCAATGCTAGGGCAAAGGAAGGGGGAATGCTCAAGGGTGAAGTCAGAGGAATGGAGAGTTTGAGGAGGACTGCAGTGCTGGCTGATATTAGAGATAGGGAGGGGTGAATAATTAGACTTTTGTGCGTGGAAAAACTAGGTGATGTGGAGGAGCAGAGGGATTTGGGGGTTCAAGTTCATAAAACATTAATAGCAACACCTCAAATGGATAAAGTCATAAAGCTGGCTTTTGCGAAAAGAGGTATAGCATATAAAAGTTGAGATGTAATGGTGAATCTGCATAAAACCTCAGTAAGAACACAGTTGGAGTACTGTGTGCAATTTTGGACTCAATACCATTAGGAAGGATGTAAAGGCAATAGAGAGGTTACAGCATAGATTCATTAGAAGGCTGCCTGATTTAACTTGTTTTTGGCTCTGAACAAATTAAGACCAATGTGCTGCATTTGTCTGCAACTATACTATTGCATTCTTTTTTAAATCGAGTACACATGTATAAATGTTTCAAAATTGCAGTACATAATTTCTGTTTTACTGTTACATACACCAAAACAGTGAAAATAGGTTGTTTAAAAAATCCATACTTCCGAAATGGAAAAGACCTGCGAATTGTTTCTAGGAACAATAAATATTAAAATAGTTTTCACATTAGAAGGTACAAACGGGAAAAGTGTTGCATCTTTACTTGACAGTCTCGATTATTTATCTTTTTGGTGAGCCAGGTGTCTGACATGTACCATGTTTGAGACGCTAAAAGAAGTTACGGAGATATCCACATAGGTAGAAGCTTTGTTTGCTGTTATGCAGTGCACTCTCTCTCCTTTGGGGCAAAACCTGGTTAGCCAAGTACATAGAATCAGGACACAAGTTGGTGTATCCAAGACGTAAAGTCAATGGAACAGAATATCGGAGCAAATGTAAAATGGGCTGCTGATGTGCTTTGCCCATTTTGCACTACTGCCGAAGATGAATTTCACTGCCAGCGACTCCCAAGTATGTGCATGAGTATTGCTGGAGTTTAACCAGCTGAAATCATGCAGCCTACCAACAGAGTAGGCATTCTTCCCTGCTATATTATTATTCAGTTCAGCATCCTTATTTATTACCTCACAGATTAAAAAGATAATATTCATAAATCTTAAAGTTAATCATTAGGAAAAATATCCTGACTAATAGTGTCTCCAATGAAAATTTAAAAGAGCTCTATTTTTGTGAAAATATATTTGGCAAGGCTTTTTAAAACTTTCCATTTTCTTTCCAAACACATGACACAACTCTGCATCATTGTGTCAAAAATTAGGGTCTTCTCTATTTGTCTCCATCAAAAGTTTTTGATTTATTTTTCATTAAGGTGCAGCTACTTCACAGAATTCACCAGGAAAGCAAACAACAGGATACAATTTACTTTAATGTATTGCTTTATAATATGACATTTGGAGTGAATATTGAATAGTAATTCTGTATTATACCACGACTGCTTTCACTGTTCCATGTCTCTCTTTGTTCATTGCTGTGTCTTCTATTCTTTTCTGTTACTTAAAAACTTTACTGATCTCGTAGTATGACTAACACGAGCCTTTTTGTTCTAACTCTGTTAAATATAGTTAATGATTATGAAGGTCAAGCTCACTGGTGAATAGTACAATATCAGTAAAACTAGTGCGCGTAGAGAAGGCAACCTTCTAATGCCTACATGCTGAGTTTGCCAGTTTAATGCCCGGTGAAACGAATAGTAACTATAGTGTCGGATCTATTGTACTAGTCCTGGGAATCCAGTGGCCTCGGCCCTTGTATTAGAATTCCCATAATGGACTCCCGCAGAGCAGAAGAGGTAACCGAAACAGTGTTTCAGTTACCATCGAATGTAATGAAAGACGGTGAAGGTTTGTTGTCTGCATTTCTTCTTTCTCTTAACATGTTCTTCATCAGAAACAAAACAGACTTCACTGTTTGCAAACCCTTTGAAATCTACTTTGCGTATAAATGAACATTATATGTAATTTAAAGCTTTACAAATCCTTTTATATAGTATCGGAAGGCTGTAAAGTGCCTAGTCGAAAGATGTTCCAATGAAGCTCAACGTAAGCTCAAGGAACAGCACCATATCTTTCGATAAGGCACTTTACAGCCTTCCAGACTCAACTTTGAGTTCAACAATTTCAGATCATAACCAGTGCTCCCATTTTTTTCAGACAACAGCTGTTGATGATTCTGCTGTTCCCATTTACACCTCTTCTAGACCCATCTTTTGTTTATTTGCTTGTCCCATTACATCTCCTTTTGCCTTGCGCCATCATCCCTTTTGTCATTTAATCTCTCCTGCCTTCCACCCTATCACAGACCTTCCCTTTTGTTCTTTCCTCCCCTTTCCCTGCCCCTGCACGTGTTTCAAACCCATTATATCTCTAACTCTTTCCAGTTCTGACAAAAGGTCATCGACTGGAAACGTTAACTCTGTTTCTCTTTCCACAGATGCTGCCTGAGATGCTGAGTATTTCCAGCATTTTCTGTTTTTATTACATAATTGCTTTAGTTGCTGTGAATTTGCCTATATTCCTGTACCAGCTGTCTACATGTATGTATGCATGGACCTCCTTTATCACCTAAGCTCCGTGCGAGGTGCAGTTGGCAGTTTGTTGGTGCAGATTACGCTCAACAAATAACAATCGAAATAACAACAGAAAATGCTGGAAAAACTCAGCAGGTCAGGCAACATCCGTGGAGAGAAATTAGAGTCAACGTTTCGGGTCGAAACCCTTTTTCAAAACTGGAAAGGAAATAAAATAGATCGAAGGCAGGGCTGCGATAGAACAAAACAAGTAAAGAGGTATTCAAAACCAGACGAGATGGTAATAGGACAGTGGAGACAAAAGACGGCTCAGATTAGGTGTGAAGTGTACTGGCAGGATGAGAGACAGCGGCCATGTGGGAGAGAGAGGGGAAAAAAAGGAGGAGGGGGGTGGGGGAAAGGGAAGACCCAAAACAAAGGGGTGGAAAAAAATATAAGTAAAAATATAATAGGGGCCGAGGTTATGATCTGAAATTGTTGAACTCGATATTGAGTCCGGAAAGCTGCAAAGTACCTAATCGGAAGAGGAGGTGCTGTTCCTAAATAACAATCGAAGACTGTATTACAACTACATCCTCAATGGCTGAGGAAATTGTTTTTGACCCTTTCAATTCTGAGCAGCAACCAGTCTGTCTGGACCTTTAGACAGCAAATACTGACAAAAATGGAGGGTCAAATATGAAGTAATGTCTTACAGAGCTTCTGTTTGGACTGATTGGCTCTTTCAAGTGCTAGCCTGACCAAACAGCTTGTTTGTTCTTTCAGGAAAAGGTTTACAGTGCTAAATGAATGAGATTTGTATGTTGGTATTCAGACTACAAATATGCTTCCTTCTAATGTAACATTCCAGCCTTCCTGACCTTTTATAGATGCTGCTTAATCAAGTCTCATCCTTAAATCATTCAACTGAAAAGATTCCCACATGAACTTTGCCACTCACCTATGACATTTGAAATGAAAGCCAAGTTAAACCTTTCATTCACATCTGCTTCTGTCAAGGATTTGAATATTCCGATGGGATATTAAACCGAGCCCCCATCTGCCTTCTCCGAGGCATGTAAAAGATCCCATGTCACCATTCGAACAAGAACAGGGAACTTCTCCCAATCTCCCTGTCCTGTATTTATCTCCCAACCAACAACTCTAAAACAGATTATCTGGTCATTTATCTCATTGCTGTTTGTGGGACTTGCTGCATGCAATTTGGAGAATGTAACTCCCTACATTACAACAATAACTGTGCTTCAAAATTGTTTAATTGACTCTGAAATTATTTGGGTTCCATTGTACTTTTCACAGATCACAATCAGATTAATGACGCATTGTGCATTGAAACAGATGTCTTATTCTGCAATCCATTTTTTTCAGATGAGTGATGAGATGATGGAGTGACATCACCTTTGCAGATATGAACCTCAAGTGATTTAAACATTTGGTCCACATTCTTAAACTTGATGAACTTGCCCACACTCGGATACGTGCGAATGTCGCTTTTACACTGAATTGGAATTGTCCATTATGCATCGACTTTTCAGTGTGGTGCTAGGGCAGAGGGATCTGTCTCGTGCAGGAGATCTCTTCTCCTTGGAGGATACTGAAATTGAAGACTGTCTATCAGAAGCTCTTGAGCAAATAAAAGAAATATCTTCCTCACCAGTAAGTGTCAGTAAACAGTACCATAAATTCAATATTAGAAACTTTCCTAAAAAAGTGTTTTTATTTTGATCTAATTCAGTACAACAAGCTGATGCAACGGCACACCTTTTGAGTGCTGTATTCAGATTACATTGTGAGAATTATTTTTAAATTGCAACTGATGTGGCTCTTTTTCTGTGATTCAGATGTTTGCAATAGATTAAAAGTTGATACTTAAGCCAGCTGTAATACTTCAATTGTATGCATTGATTTAATAACACTGAGTATAATTAGTAATATGACAATAATAATAGACACAGATCTGTAACGAGTTCATCAATGTCTGGCATCTTGATGTTGCTAATTGACAGTCAGGACTGGTTTGAAATTTAAAAGAAATCAGTTGCAACTGTTACATTTCATGTTAGGATCTTAAGTTTGTTTCTTTATCGTCAACTATATTATTTTCCCTCAAAGGCCAGCATTTATTGCCCATCCCTAATTGCCCTTGAGAAGGTGGTGGTGAGCTGCCGCCTTGAACCACTGCAGTCCATGTGGTGAAGGTACTCCCAGAGTGCTGTTAGGTAGGGATTTCCAGGATTTTGACCCAGCGACAATGAAGGATCAGTGATATACTTCTAACTCAGGATGGTGTATGACTTGGAGGGGAACTTGGAGCTGGTGGTGTTCCCATGCACCTGTTGCCCTTGGTGGAAGAGATTGTGGGTTTTGGAGGTGCTCCCGAAGAAGCCTTGGCGAGTTGCTGCAGTGCATCTTGTAGATGGTACACACTGCAGTTACAGTGCTCCGGTGGTGGAGGGAGTGAATGTTTAAGGTGGTGGATGGGTTGCCAATCAAGTGGACTGCTTTGTCCTGGATAGTGTCGAGCTTCTTGAGTGTCGTTGGAGTTATACTCATCCAGGCAAGAGGAGAGTATTCCATCACACTCCTTACTTGTGCCTTGTAGATGGTGGAAAGGCTTTGGGGAATCAGGAAGTGAGACATTCAATGCAAAATACCCAACCTCTGACCTGCTCTTGTTGCCACAGTATTTATGTGGCTGGTCCAGTTAAGTTCTTGGTCAATGGTGGTCCCCAGAATGTTGATTGGGGGGGAGGGGGAATTTGGTGGTGATAATGCTGTTGAATGTCAAGAGGTGGTGGCTAGACTCTCGCTTGTTGGAAATAGTCATTGCCTGGCACTTTTGTGGCGTGAATGTTACCTGCCACTTATCAGCCCAAGCCTGAACGTCATCCAGGTCTTGTTGCATGCGGGCATGGACTGCTTCATTATCTGAGTAGTTGTGAATGGCACTGAACACTGTGCAGTCATCAGCGAACATCCCCATTTCTGACCTTATGTTGGAGGGAAGGTCATTAATGAAGCAGCTGAAGCTGGTTGGGCCTAGGACACTGCCCTGTGGAACTCCTGCAGCAATGTCCTGGGGCTGTGGTTCCCCCCCTGCCCTAGCCCTGAACTCGCCTCTTTCTCCAGTTTCACGCCAGTCTCCCCTCGTGCCCTCTCTGAGCTCATCTTCTCCATGGGACCTACTTCCTGCTCCCTCAACCCTATTCCCACTAAACTACTGACCACCCAACTTCCTTTCCTGGCTCCCATGTTAGTTGATATTGTTAACAGTTCTCTCTCCTCAGGTACTGTCCCTCCTTCAAATCTTCCATCATCACCCCTCTCAAAATACCAACCCTTGACCCATACGTCCTTGCAAACTACCGCCCCATCTCCAACCTCCCTTTCTTCTCCAAAGTCCTTGAATGTGTTGTTGCCACCCAAATCCATGCCCATCTTTCCCAGAACTCCACGTTTGAATCACTCCAATCAGATTTCTGACCCTGCCGCAGTACTGAAATGACCCTTATCAAAGTCACAAATGGCATCGTATGTAACTGTGTGACAAAGGTAACCGATCTTTCCTCGTCCTTTTCAACCTGTCTGCAGCCTTTGACATGGTTGACCACACCATCCTCCAACACCTCTCCACCATCGTCCAGCTGGGTGGGACTGCACTCGCCTGGTTCCATTCTTATTTATCTAATTGTAGCCAGAGAATCACCTGCAATGGCTTCTCTTCCTGCTCCCGCACTGTTACCTCTGGTGTCGCCCAAGGATATATCATTGGCCCCCTCCTATTTCTCATCGACATGCTGCTCCTTGGCGACATCATCCGAAAATACAGCATCAGTTTCTACATGTACGCTGACTCTCTACCTCACCACCACTTCTCTCGACCCCTCCGCTGTCTCTAAATTGTCAGACTTCTTGACCAACATCCAGTACTGGATGAGCAGAAATTTCCTACAACTAAATATTGGGAAGACTGAAGCCATTGTCTTTAGTCTTCGCCACAAACTCCGTTCCCTAGCCATCAACTCCATCCCTCTCCCTGGCATCTGCCAGAGGCTGAACCAGTCTGTTCGCAACCTTGGTGTCATATTTGACCCCAAAATGAACATCCGATCACATATCCTCCCCGTTACTAAGACCGCCTATTTCTATCTCTGTACCATCGCCCGACTCTGCCCCTGCCTCAGCTCATCTGCTGCTGAAACCCTCATCCAGGCCTTTGTTACCTTTAGACTTAACTATTCCAACGCACTCCCGGCTGACCTCCCACCTTCTGCCCTCCGTAAACTTGAGTTCATGCAAAATTCGGCTGCCCGTGTCCTAACTCGCACCAAGTCCCGTTCACCCATCACCCCGTGCACGCTGACCTACATTGGCTCCCGGTTAAGCAGCACCTTGATTTTAAAATTCTCATCCTTGTTTTCAAATCCCTCCATGGCCTTACCCCATCCTATCTCTGTAACCTCCTCCAGCCCCACAACTCTCCGCGATATCTGCGCTCCTCCAATTCTGGACTCTTGAGTATCCCTGATTTTATTCACTCAACCATTGGTGGCCGTGCCTTCAGCTGCCAAGGTCCTAAGCTCTGGAATTCCCTCCCTAAGCCTCTCTGCCTCTCTACCTCTTTTTCTTCCTTTAAGATGCTCCTTAAAACATACCTCTTTGACCAAGTCATCTGCCCTAATATCTCCTTATGTGGCTCGGTGTCAAATTTTGTTTTGTAACGCTTCTGTGAAGTGCCGTGGGACATTTTACAATGTTAAAAGCGCTATATAAATACAAGTTGTTTTTGGTCATTTCCTCATGGATTTTAGATAGCGCTCTCTCACTTTCGCTGTCAATCTCACCCAGGCAGATAGTGAGCACCTTGCTGGGCTTTTGATAAATAAAACCCATCAACCCTCACACTTTCCTTACAACATATGAGATCGCTTTAGCTCCAAAAAAGATCTATTTGCAATAGATATATTCACTGAATTGGTCGTAACTATCAGGTTTTACTGGGAAATATTGGGGTAGATTTTCAACTTGCCACAATTGGTGTGAAACTGGTGTTGTAAACGCCTGATTTTCATTGAACTCAGTGGATATTAAAGTTGTGCATTTTCTATAATGGGTGGCTGATCCATAATGCTAGTTGTACGCCCAGGCGGCGAGTTGAAAATCTACCCCCATCTGTTTACGTGTGTATAGCATGATGTGTGTGTGGATAGAGAGGTGGGACCAGTTCAAACCGGACGGTTTGCACGTTGGCAGGGCCGGGACCGATGTCCTAGGGGGAGTGTTTGCTAGTGCTCTGGGGGAGGGTTTAAACTAAAATGGCAGGGGGTTGGGAACCTGAGCAGGGGGACAGAGGAAAGGGAAACAAGGATAAAAGCAAAAGATAGGAAGGAGAAAAACAAAAGTGGCAGTCAGAGAAATAAATGGTTTAAATCAAACATGGCCACAGTAAATAATAATTCTAATAGGTCTAAGAGCGTTAAAAAAAACAAGCCTGAAGGCTTTGGGGGAAAAATTTAGTTGCTTGCGCCTCCTGTTAGCGCCTTAAGAGGGCGCTAATGGGGCGCAAGCCAACTGGCGCCCGGGCGCGGCACTGTCCACGCCTCCCGCTAAATTCCGTGGGACGTTAGTGGTGGTGCTAACCGTTAGCGCTGCGCCGCTACCGATGACGTCATCGGTGTGCGCAGTGCCCCGTTGACGCCCTGGCCGTGATATTTGGCAGCGCCCCCTGATTTACCACCGGACGTTATGTCCGACCAGTTCAGGGGGGCCTACCTGCGGCCTACCTTCTGGGTGAAGAAATTCCTCCTCATTTCTGTCCTAAATGGCCTACCCCTTATCCTTAGACTGTGACCCCTGGCTCTGGACTCCCCGACCATCGGGAACGTCCTTCCTGCATCTAATCTGTCCAGTCCTGTCAGAATTTTATAAGTTTCAATGAGATCCCCTCTCATTCTTCTAAACTCCAGCGAGTACAAGCCCAATTGTCCCAATCTCTCCTCATACGTCATTCCTGCCATCCCAGGTATCAGCCTGGTGAATCTTCGCTGAACTCCTTCCATGGCAAGAACATCCTTCCTTGGATAAAGTGACCAAAACTGCACACAATACTCAAGATGTGGTCTCACCAAGGCCCTGTACAACTGCAGCAAGACATCCTTGTTCCTGTATTCAAACCCTCTCGCTACGAAGGCCAACATACCATTTCCCTTCTTAACTGCCTGCTGCACCTGCATGCTTACCTTCAGCGACTGGTGCATAAGGACACCCAGGTCTCGTTGCACTTCTCCTTCTCCCAATCTATTGCCGTTCAGATAATAATCTGCCTTCCTGTTTTTGCCACCAAAGTGGATAACCTCACATTTATCCACGTTATATTGCATCTGCCATGCTTTTGCCCAATGACCCAACATGTCCAAATCATCCTGGAGTTTCTCGGCATCCTCCTCACAGCACACACGCCCTCTCAGCTTTGTGTTGTCTGCAAATTTGGAGATATTACATCTAGTTCCCTTGTCTAGATCATTAATATATATTGTGAATAGCTGGGGTCCAAGGACCGATCCCTGCGGTACCCCACTAGTCACTGCCTGCCACTCGGAAAAAGACCCGTTTATTCCAACTCTTTGCTTTCTGTCTGTCAACCAGTTCTCTATCCAAGTCAATACCTTGCCCCCAATCCCATGTGCCTTAACTTTACACACTAATCTCTTATGCGGGACCTTATCAAAAGCCTTCTGAAAGTCCAAATACACCACATCCACTGGTTCTCCCTTATCTATTTTACCAGTTACATCCTCAAAAAATTCCAGTAGTCAAGCACGATTTACCTTTTGTAAATCCATGTTGACTTTGTCCGATCCTGTCGCTGTTTTCCAAGTGCTCTGCTATTATATCTTTTATAATGGACTCTAGCATTTTCCCCACTACTGATGTCAGGCTTACCAGTCTGTAATTCCCCATTTTCTCTCTACCACCTTTTTTGAATAGTGGGGTAACATTAGCTACCCTCCAATCCATGGGTCCTTTTCCAGATTCCATTGAATGTTGGAAGATGATCAGCAATGCATCTACTATTTCTAGGGCCACTTCCTTAAGTACCCTAGGATGTAGATTATCAGGCCCTGGGTATTTATCGGCCTTTAATCCCATCAATTTCCCTAACACCATTTCCCTACAAATACTGATTTATTTCAGTTCCTCCCTTTTATCAGACCCTATGTTCCCCAACATCTCTGGGAGGTTATTTGTGTCCTCGTTTGTGAAGACAGAACCAAAGCTTGTATTTAATTGTGTCCTCATTGAAGGAGTGAATTCATGATTTAATGGCTGCAAGATTGTGAGAACGTAATTGCAGCAAACTATTGGCGGCTAAGTGTTAAATAACTATTATTTGTAGCAGTGTGCGTATGTAAAATCTCCGTAATTTTAATTGTTTTAGATTATGAATTCATTTAACAATATGCTACTTTGAAATGATTGAAGTAGAGACTATGTTGACTTTTAAGAATAATTTAGATGGATGGTTGAAGGAATGGGATACGGAAATGGGGAGAGTACATGGGATTAGGACTACCATTCACATCGAGTATAAACACTGACGTGGACTGGTTAGGCCAAACTGCTTGTTTCTTGTCATTTCTATGTAATCCTATATAAGCCATAGCTCTGCCTGTGACAATAACATTATTTGTCAGAAGCTGTAACAACCTACATTGCTTTAACCTAAATCCCCGTTTGGGGATTTGCAATAAAATGACAAAAGAAATCAGATTTAGCTACAGTGTTGTTCAGTGGCTAGGCAAAGAATAAAAATATATATTTTAAACTTTAGCAGGTTTAGGTAAGTAATGCAATGATTTTTTTTTTGCTTTGTTAGGACTATCTGACGAATGACAATGATCAGGCAGTGGTAGAAATCTGCATTACTCGAATCACTACTGCCATTAGGAAGACAAAATCTATTGAGAAACATGGAAAGTCACTAGTAACATTGTGGGAATCATGCTTGGAGCATAACCTGAAACCAGTCAGCAAGGATGAAGACACTCCACATGCTAAAATCGTTTCTGATATAATGAGTTGCATCTTTCAAGTAAGTTGTGAGCAACAGCACTTAATAGTGTGTGTAAAAAAAAATTCAAGTTTAGTTTACCTTTTATAAATTTGTCTTGACTCTAGAACGTTGTGAAATGATTTCCAAATGGTATGAAAATGTTTAAGTAAGTGTAATTTGATAAGGTGGTAAATGCACTGATGTTCGATGCAATTTTTTCTGACAACACTATTGAATACTAGATGTCTCTGATTTAAAATAATTACATTCCATGCTAGCATAGTAGGATATTTTTATAACTAGCATGTCTCCTGGCCTGGGTCCTGGGACCTGGGTGGAGGGGTTGGAAGTATGGGCTGGGGGTTCCTGCGGTCCAACAGGACTGTGGAGCAGGTTTTGCCTGATTGGGGAGCCAGGGTCTGGCAGTACTGGTGGGGAGGGGGTTATTGGGATCTGGCAGTAATGGGGAAGAGCAAGGTCCAGTAGCCTTGTGAGGGAGGGGAACCCAGGAGAAGGGGACACAATCTGCCTTTAGTCTCTTTTGAACCATCAGGCTCCAACCCTCCCCACCGCGTTTCCACCCATCAGGGTCCTCCCTACACTCATCCACAGTCTCTTTTACGGGTAAATGAATCGACAGAAAAATCACACGCCCTCCCAGCCTGCACCAAAAGCACAGAAGTGCAAATTCTATGCTTGTATGTGTTTGTTAATGAGTTTACTGTTTTGCATGAATTTCAATAAACAAAAATTACTTCATACAATACATAAACATTCATTCCTTACACGGTTTTCAAGCTGTATAAAAAGATTCTCTAAGCCTTAAAAATGGTTCAAAAGGGAAAGATTTATTAACTGACCATACAGAACCAAAATAAAAAATGTATTTTCTCAGTCATGGCAGAAAGTTGCATTAAGGTAGGTGGCAGCATTGTGACGTAACTGCAGCTTTTGCATATTGTTTATCATAATGCAGTATAACTTGAGAGTATTGTTGCTAATTGATGTCATATCAAAATTTGGCAACAATGTAACACCATCTTGATAACATAAATGCAACTGGTTCACTTTTGTTTAATATTAAAAACATAACGAGATTTTGATCCCATTGAGTAGAGTTCTGTAAATGTATGTACGTAGGTATGAGCATAGCTCCACTTGCCTGAGTAGAGAGCAATGTGGAGCAATGCAGTTTAATCCAGCGCTACCAATTCTGCATTGCTCTAAGCAGGTACTGGTGCCTAGTCAGTGCCTGTGGTACATAACAGCGCCATAAGTTGGTTTTTGGTTTAGCTTCGATAGATCTGTTTTTCCTGTGGGTTATACATCTTGTTCTTGCCACCCCAGTGGTGGGGATGGAGATGTATTTAGTTCATACAAAAGCAAAATACTGCGGATGCTGGAAATCTGAAATAAAAACAGAAAATGCTGGAAATACTCAGTAGGTCAGGCAGCATCTGTGGAGAGAGAAAATGCTGGAAATACTCAGCAGGTCAGGCAGCATCTGTGGAGAGAGAAACCGAGTTAACATTTCCGGTTCTGACGAAGGGTCATCAACCTGAAGAGTTAACTCTGTTTCTCTCTCCGCAGATGCTGCCTGACCTGCTGAGTATTTCCAGCATTTTCTGTCTTTAATTCATGATGGTCTAATGAAGGTAATATTTTTGAGTTTCTCAGTTTGTTGGCGTCTCCCTACTTTCACACTGACCTTGTTATTCAAAACTTCCAAAACCCAAGTGTTAATTGCTCTGAATGTTTATCCTAAAAACAAGGTATTATGCTAATCCCTTGTTGCCTAGCAGTAATGGATGCATTTAGACATGGGTAATCTAAGAAAGCTTTTAATATATTGTACATTATCCCTTAATATACTTCCTTATTTTTCCTTTTTGTATTTTCATTCTTCATTTGTTCTAAGGACATTTGAAGATTTGGTAACCTGATCTACATTCTCTTTAGCTATTTGAACACGTGTCTTTAGGAATAGAAATCATTTTTCTTCAGTACTATATTTAGCTTGGCAGAAAGAAATTAAGAAACAGAATTAGAACAAAATTTGGATTCATGTAACTGTTAACATTTGCATTCATAATGGCGATAACACAAAAAAGTATATACTGTAATATGCTTATGTGCCGAATATGTTATGAGCTCAAAAGAGAATAATCTGTGGTGGATAAGCCAGAATAATGTGGGTGAGCTTGCAGTGGCATACTGCGATTGCCAAGTCATAGCTTGACTTCTCCCCATGCTTCTCTGGCACCTACTCTTCCTTCTAGCCATCTTTCACCTTCCCACCCCTCATTCAAAATCTTTGCCATGTACCACCCTCCCAAGTCCCACTCACGGCAAGTTTTTCACTGAGATGTCTTCTGTTCACCTCTGCACCAAGTGAATCTTCATGCTCTGTAACTTTAATTTACATTTAAACTACTCTACCCCTGCATTCCTATCATCACTCAATCCCATCTTTCTCACAATCTCACCCACCCATATCCATGACTATACCCATTTATGATGGCCTCTCACCTTTGTAGGTCTCGATCACTAACAAGGCTTTCCCAGGACCGAGACAGAAGGGCAGGCAGGTATGGGGGAGGGGACTTCTGGCAGGCATTTCTTGCATTAAATGGTCAATTTTATTACTAAGTCTAATTTTTTTTTACAGTTTTGTACATTTTATGTGTGTTCTGTTATAAATTTTGTTTTTAAGTTATAAACCCTGGACTGAATGAATTAGAAAAATGGCAACCCAGAACACTATGAAGAAATTATTTGGGCAATTCATTTTGTGATATTTCCTGGTGCCAAGATTTGGAAAAATAATAATTTGGGTGGATTGTGATGCTTGTTCATTGCAGACAGAAACTTTCCTGTCTGGTGAATGAAATTGTTTTTTGATTGCTTTGCAATTAGTCAGGAGAATAGATTGAATCAGCATGGTTCACTTACCACATCGTGGTAATGTGAGCCAGTCATAATTTATTATCCTATAGACATTAGGGCCTAGAAATTCAATGGTGCCTCATCTGTTTTTAAGATGCCAAATGGGTGTCTAAGCATCCAATATGGCGGGTGGGACATGAGTTCATTACATGGAGGAAGTGCTCCGCCCGCCATATTGGTAAAGGCAGAAAAAGAGACGTCTAGGGTAAGCGCCTGAAAACCAGCATTAGGCGCTTTGCATATGGTCCTACATATACCCTATCGCACTCTTTCTTTCTATCATTCTATCTTTCTCTCTCTTACTGTGTTTCTCACTCTCTTTCTCACTCACTCTCTTTCTCCTTCACTCTTTTTCACTCTCATTCATTCTCTTTTTCACTCTCTTTTTACACTTGTGCTTGGAGTTCTGCAGTGGTTGCATCACCTTCACTGAAATGCAACTCCAGGTCATCTATTCAGCATTTACTTGAGAGTTCATTTTATGGAATTTGGAGATATCAGTACACCTGCTTAGCAGATTATTTCTGAGGTTGCCTTTGGTCTTCTAACATTCTTCTGAGAGGGAGGTGCAGTTCAGCCAGCAAGTCAGTGTAGCCCATTGTGGGGAGAAGGTTACATCATACTATAATTGGCAGACAATGGGGACTTCAGCTGAGGGCATGCTTGGACATCAGGTGGGCAATTAGTTGTCAGGCTGGAATTGTTACTGTGGGAGGGCTTGTGCTGTGGTTGCTGAGGAGGTTAATGGCATTAGTGTTGGCTGCTCTGTGGAGTCATGTTGGACCTGGGGGTGTTCTGTAAGCATTGAGTCCTTGCACGACGGACTAACTGGGAGCTTGAGTCTGTACCATTTGGTGGGAGGATTGTTCTACAGATGATGCTGGTGATGCTGTTTTTAGAGGAGCATTTCCAGGTGGATTATGTGCTGGGCCTAGTCTGCTCCATTTGAGGTCTGGATGGAAGTTGGTCAAAAAGGGTGCTTGATTCTTTGTGCTTAATCTGGCTGCATTGAGAGTAATTTTCTTGGTGGGAAGGTTTGAAGTTGTTGCTGACTTTTCTTTTATTAATATGCTTTTAGTAGTTAAGGTTGGGTACATTCTTAGTAATGAATCAGTAGGTGCTGGTGCAGGGGGAAGCTGAGATGGTGTGAAGATGTACCCTGAGTGCTTTTCTATCTCTCTCGGAAGAGAATACTATTTATACAATCCGGACCTCCCATGGGGATACTCTTTCTTTAGTTGCAGCCTGCTGTCTTCTGTGTGTATAGCAGCCTGTGGGAAGATACTGGCTAAAATCCGTCATGGGCCCTCGCATCCTAATATAGCTGGTGACTTTCTACAGTTGTGTTCTTTTAAACTTTTCTCCCTGCACATTCTTTGAATTGTCATGGAATTCATGGTCTGTTTGTTTCACATTCCTACCATTATGCATTCATAAAAAGCCAATTCATCTCTCTAAGTGGATTATTCTAACATTCCCCCTTGAGGGCGCTATTGCCTATTTTATCTCCAGTTAGCTTCTGAAATGGTGCCAATACAACAGAAATCATTTGAATGCCTGTTTGCAATTCGTTTTCCCAACCTTATTGTGGTGCTTTTCCCTTTGCACTAACGCTGACAGCAAGCAAAAATAAAAATGATAATTTCTGGTGGTTTCAATTGTGTTAGTCAATGTAGGTCTGAACTGTATTTTCCACTCGTTACTTTGGTAAGAAAAACTTACTTTAAAAATTCTGGGATGTAATGTGTGCGTTAGAATGCGATTTAAAGAAAAAGTAAGCAGTCTGCATAAAAATTCAAACAAATACTTCACTGGGTTTAACTTTGTACGAAAAATATAAACAATCCCTATTATTTAGTATTAATTGGACTCTAATGTTAAGCAGTTGCAAGTGATTTGACACCATTTTAAAAACATACACGAGGAGGTTCCCTGTGACCTTGATCATGAGCACCATCCAAGGGACCTGGGGTAGGCCTACCTGAGCCAAAAGCAGAGCAAAAGACTCTGCCAAAGATGGGTAGGGCAATCCTCGACCAGGAGGACTTATTAGGTGTACGAGCTGGGAACAGAGCAAGAGCATGCTGGGTGCTCATTAGCTAGGAGCTCATCTACATCAGAAGTGAAGCCAGAGCACTTGAGTCAGCCTCTGGGAAGCAAATTTAACATTTTAGTAACAGAAGGTTGAATGTCTGCTGCAAGGATAGCACTTCATTTCCACATGTACGCTGACGTTAGCCAGCTCTACCTCTCCTCCACTGTCTCTAAATTGTCAGACTACTTTTCCGACATCCAGTACTGGATGAGCAGAAATTTCCTCCAGCTAAATACTGCACAGGGAAGACCGAAGCCATTGTCTTCGGTCCATACCACAAACTCCATTCCCTTATCACCGACCCCATCCCTCTCCCTGGCAACTGTCTGAGGCTGACCCAGACTCTTCACAACCTTGGTATTGTATTTGACCCCTAAATGAGCTTCCTACCACATTTCCACGCCATCACTAAGACCGCCTATTTCCACCTCTGTAACATTGCCCATCTCCGCCCTTGCCTCAGCTTATCTGCTGCTGAAACCCTCATCCATGCCTTTGTTACCTCTAGACTTGACTATTTCAACTCATACCTGGCCGACCTCCCTAGTTCTACCCTCCATAAACATGAGGTCATCCAAAACCCGTGTCCTAACTTGCACCAAGTCCTGTTCACCCATCACCCCTGTGCTCGCTGACCTACATTGTCTGCCGGTTAAGCAACGCCTCGATTTTAAAATTCTAATCCTTGTTTTCAAATGTCTCCATGGCTTTGCCCCTCTCTATCTCTGGAATCTCCTCCAGCCCTAGAGCCCTCAGCGATAGCTGCGCTCCGCCTATTCTGGCCTCTTGAGCATCCCCGATTTTAATCGCTCCACCATTGGCAACCGTGCCTTCAGCTGCCAAGGCCTTAAGCTCTGGAATTCCCTCCCTAAACCTCTCTGCCTCTCTACCTCTCTTTCCTCCTTCAAGACACTCCTTAAAACTTACCTGCCCTAATATCTCCTTATGTGGCTCGGTGTCCAGTTTTGTTTTATAACACCTCCTGTCAAGAGCCTCGGGACGTTTCACATGTTAAAGGCGCTATATAAGTACGTCGTTGTTGTTGTTCAGTGGGCACTGAGGTTGCTCACATGCCATGGACTGAGAAATGGTCAGGGGGCGGGGTTACCCACGATGGCGCTGGCTGCCTAAGGACAAACCAATCTTGAGGGACCTCATACAAGCATTCGGCCCGTTAATCGCACATGCAAAGGGCCTAACCTCTGCTTTGGGTGTGTGTCAAGGACGTCTCTTGTTTGTCCTTGCCCAATATGAGAGAAGGCGCACTTCCGGCCAGAAGTGCGCACGCGTTTCCTACCCGCCATTTTGAGGCCATGGGTGCCCACGCAGCGCCCAAAAAATAGGTACTGCATGATGAAATTTCTAGGCCTGAGAGCACTGGAAATTTGAAATAAAAACCGAAAATGCAAGAAATACAAAAAGGTTCATTAGCATTTGAAAGCAGAGAAATTAATATCTTGAGTGGAGCCAGAACTTTATGCTGTTTTAGCATCTTTTTTGTATCTTTTGAAGGTTTTTTGTCATTATGATCAGTTTATTAGGACTATAATGTAATACAGAATTCGCTCTATATTCAGAATTTAAAAAGGCTCCAGACTGAACAGTAAAGTAGATCCAATGACTTAATGTAGACCTTTCAGCAACATACTAATTTTAGAATGGTACACTGTGTACTTCAATCTGTTCCTCTATTACAGTAGTAATGACTTTGTGGTTAAGCTTTACACCTGAAACACTATTCTGAACTTAGTCAATTATGTATATTTAGTTTGCAAATAATTTTAAGACCAACAGCATGGATATCAAGATACTGTGCACCTAACAGAGACTCATTGTAGCTGAAAGTATGCAAGTTTTACCTGTAGTAAATGAAAAATGCACAATTTAAAAACAAATACAGTCATCAGATGAAGCAATTTAAATCCAAAAGCACAACACTGCGGATGCTGGAAATCTGAAATAAAAACAGAAAATGCTGGAAATACTCAGCAGGGCAGGCAGCATCTGTGGAGAGAGAAACAAAGTTAACTTTTCAGGCCGATGGCCTTTCATCAGAACTGGCAAAAGGTCATCGATCTGAAACATTAACCCTGTTTCTCTCTCTACTTTAAATCCAAACGCTGTACAAAAGATGATGTTGCTCATGGCTTACTACTTTGTATTCTGTCACTGAAAAGGGTCATATGTGTACGTATTGTAGATAAGGAAATAAAGGAGAGAGTATCTCTGCTTCGACAGGAGACAATGGGCAAGTATTTATCTGGTCTATCTATGTAGTACAGTCCCCACCGCTTATAGCGTTCATACGAACGCGCTTTGCTCGTTATGCGAGATGGCCGGTATAACATGGTATTCTTGCTGTCGAAAAAGGTTTCACTGAAGATGTTTTCCTTTGTCAAACTTTCTGTCCTTGATATAGTAATTGGATAAGTTCCTTGGCAAACTGAGAGGTATGAAAAAGATCATGGACAGGAAGCATGCATAATCCTGCACAAAGGAAATGAACATGAATATATACTATCATCTTGCAAATGCAGCAAGATCCTAAAGTTGATTATGGCCAAATTGGTGGAAATGCTTGCCAATTTCTCCATAGGAAAAATATTTATCAGTTCATACATCGGTAAATTCAATTTCTCTATTCATGCAATATGACTTGTAGAAAATTTCACTATTAAATTACCCATCATATGATCAATTTGACAACCGTATTGAATATAGAAGGGTGAGGAATAGAACTTATGAAAGTTGAGAGTCTAGAAAAGGCATTTTTTGGCTTAATCTTGTCCAAAAATACATGTTGTACAAGGTATTGGTGAGACCGCACCTGGAATACTGTGTACAGTTTTGGTGTCCATATGTAAGAAAGGACATACTTGCTCTCGAGTCAGTACAAAGAAGGTTCACTCGGTTAATCCCGGGGATGAGGGGATGGACATATGAGGAGAGGTTGAGTAGATTGGGACTCTACTCATTGGAGTTCAGAAGAATGAGAGGCGATCTTATTGAAACATATAAGATTGTGAAGGGGTTGGATCGGGTGGATGCGGGGAAGATGTTCCCGATGATGGGTGAAACTAGAACTAGGGGGCATAGTCTTAGAATAAGGGGCTGCTCTTTCAAAACTGAGATGAGGAGGAACTACTTCACTCAGAGGGTGGTAGGTCCATGGAATATGCTGCCCCAAAAAGCTGTAGAAGCTACATCATTACATAAATTTAAATCAGAAATAGACAGTTTCCTAGAAGTAAAGGGAATTAAGGGTTACGGGGAGTGGGCAGGAATTTGGACATGAGTCTAGGTTCGGAATGGTCATGGCCCTGTGGGTAGCGGAGCGGGCCCAAGGGCCATGTAGCCTGATCCTGCTCCTATTTCGTGTGTCTAATTCTGTTAGATTCAGGAGATGGTTCTGTGATAGTGGATTGGCGGTTAGGATCAGATCAGCCATGATCTTATTGAATGGCGGAGCAGGCTCGAGGGGCCGATTGGCCTACTCCTGCTCCTATTTCTTATGTAAATAAAATAGCAAGTGCTTGTTCCAGCAGCTTTTCAGAAGCCACTGCTTCCCCAAGCAGGACAATCTGTTGTATAAAATCATTGAGCAAGAGCACAGTTTCTTATCAATATCTGAAGCTTGACTGAGAAGGGGTATTCAAAACCTGGATTTTTGACTTCAAATTTATTGTACAGTAGGAGGCTGTTCTGGTGCTAGCTCTTTAACTAGAGCCACCCACCCTAAACCTTGCTCTCTGTATCCTTTTATAATCTTTCTGATCCAGGTGTCAGCTTGTCTAGCCTCCGAGTCCGAAGGTTGTGGGTTCAAGCCCACTATAGATTTGAACTAATTTCTTGAAAGTCAATCCCAGGCATTCATCATTCTTCATGTAAAGAAGAGCTTCCTGACAAGAATTGATTTGTTGTCTTAGATGCGACAGACCGAGAAACTGGGGATCGATTTTGGGGTGGGTGGAAGAAGGAGCATATTTCAAGTGGTTGTGAGAGTCAGTGGCTTTGTAATAAATGCCTGTGGAAAATGCTTCACCAGATATAGAAAAGGGAAGAAAGGAGTCCGAGATAATGAAGGTGGGAGATGGGTGGAAATTGATTGCACAGTTAATGACATTTTGAGCAAAACAATTCTCAATGTAGTAGAAAAAAAATGTCTGGTAGGGGGCCTAAGTAGGACTGGAACAAAGAGTGTTCAATATATTCTGCATAAAGACAAGCATAGCTTTTTAAAAAATTCATTCATGGGATCTGGGCATCACTGGCAAGGCCAGCATTTATTGCCCATCTCTAATTGCCCTTGAGAAGGTGGTGGTGAGCCGCCACCTTGAATAGCTGCAGTCCGTGCGGTGAAGGTTCTCCCACAGTGCTGTTAGGGAGGGAGTTCCAGGATTTTGACCCAGTGACGATGAAGGAACGGCGATATATTTCCAAGTCAGGATGGTGTGTGACTTGGAGGGGAACTTGGAGGTGGTGGTGTTCCCATGCGCCTGCTGCCCTTGTCTTTCTAGGTGGTAGAGGTCACGGGTTTGGTAGGTGCTGCCGAAGGAGCCTTGGCGAGTTGCTGCAGTGCTTCTTGTAGATGGTACACACCAGCCATGGTACGCCAGTGATAGAGGGAGTGAATGTTTAAGGTGGTGGATGGGGTGCCAATCAAGCGGGCTGCTTTGTCCTGGATGGTGTCGATCTTCTTGAGTGTTGTTGGAGTTGCAATCATCCAGGCAAGTGGAGAGTATTCCATCACACTCCTTACTTGTGCCTTGTAGATGGTGGAAAGGCTTTGGGGAGTCAGGAGAATACCTAGCCTCTGACCTGCTCTTGTTGTCACAGTATTTATGTGGCTGGTCCAGTTAAGCTTCTGGTCAATGGTGACCCCCAGGATGTTGATGGTGGGGGATTCGGCAATGGGAATGCCATTGAATGTCAAGTGGCGGTGGTTAGACTCTCGCTTGTTGGAGCTGCCACCCATCTGGGTTTCCATAACCTTTTATTTGGAGGAAATGAATGGAGTTCAAAGAGAAGTTGTTCAGTGTGAGAACAAGTTAGGTGGAGGAAGGTGGCGATAGATGGAGACTGGTTGGGCCATTGTTCAAGGAAGAATTGGATGGCCCACAGACCCTGGTGAGAGATGGTTGTATAGAGGGACTCTACATCCATGGTGAAAAGATAATGATTGGGGCTGGAGAATCTGACATAGTTAAAGTGAAAGAGGACATCAGTGGAGTCATAGATGTAGCTAGGTAGGCACTGACAAGGGGGAAAGATGTGCATCAAGAGGACATTAAGTTCAGTCAGACGGGGCAAGCTGAAGCAGTCCTATCTATGTGAGAAGCTAGAAACAGGCTGCACAGGATTGAAGAACTAAGGTTTGAGGCAGTGGAGGAAAAATCACGAAGAGGTGAGATCAATAATAGTGTGTGAAATAATTGGTTGATGTTTGGTAGTGGGGTCATGGTTGAAAAAGAATGCATAGAGGTGAAAGTGGAAGTGCTCAGAATTCATTAACGTAGGAGTATATAAAAATGAAGATGTTTCCCGTGCTGAGGACAGATCATTGGGGGTCAGAGGGAATAGTGAAAATCTGGTAAAGGGTAAGTTAAAATTAAAAATGGGGTCAGAAGAAAATGAAGGGGCAGAGCGATTGGCAGGTAGGCTGGCGCACAAGAATTCTTCGAGTTTCTGGTCCTTGCTATTTGAAAGGAGGAAAAAAGTGTTTTTGTTAAAGATGAGATAAAGAGTGACGTGGAACTGAGGACCAGGCAGCTCTGAAATAAAATGAGTTAGTGCTGCTAAGAAAGGTTGAGAGTATGCATTCAGCAGCACATGGTAGAGAGGGTGAACTACATGAAGCGATGAGCGTAGCAGTTTAGAGGAAATATCAGTGATCTTGGATAGATTTGAAACAGGAAAGGTGAAATTTGAGTTGGAATCCATATGGAATGAGCTGGAGACTGCATGCTGAGAAGAGAGATGTGGCTATAAAAGTGGTTCATGGCAAGTACGTAATCAAAAACAGAACATAAAGGTGAACAGGGAAAGAGACAAACTGAAATCATGGCAAAATAATGCTGCCATTATCTGAGGGAGACAAGTCAGTTAATTGAACAATGCAAGTAAAAATAAAAATGCTGCAGATACTGTAAATCTGAAACACAAACAGTGTCTCTTTTTTAGTAATGAGCAAACTAGCCAATTAAAAAAGAAATGATCATACTAGGCTCAGAAAAAAATGAGTGCCACAGAAAATGATCATTGTCAATATTGCTTTTGTTTTAAAAAATCAAAATGTAGCTGCTGCTTTAAACAATTTCTGCTAGATTCTCTGCCCTGAGAAAATCTGAAGAAATTGTCATGTGATTCTTTTAAAATTTATTAATACCACATACTTTATAGAACTTTATTCTTTTTGAAAGCTTTGTTAGAACATAGGACACAACATAGACAGTTCAACACTGTTCTTTACTGAAACTTCTGCAAGCTTCAGAGTAATTCTTGAAGCTTGTATTGAAAGAGGATGTCATAAAAAAAATTAATATTTCAGATCTTTTTTTAGCTTGCATTCCTATTGTAAGAAAGTAACTGTTGCCCTTCCTAACTCTATGAAAACTCTGTTTAGTCCACACAATTTAGTATTTATGAATAAATTGGTTTGAGGTAATCCAAAATGATTGTTGTGAATTGTTCAAGCAAACAGACATGATGCAGTATAACCAAGTGCACCATTTTATGAAAATGCACCATTTTATGAAAATGTAGATGTTATCTGGTTCCCAAATTCCAATTTATACTGTTTCATGAGACATTTACTAAGTATGTGCTCCTTGTTTTGTAACCTTTAAAATATTTAAATTGTAATCATTGTACCATTTCCCACTCACAGTTATTTTGTTTGTTTCAGCAGAATTACAGTAATCCAGCTGTAATGGCTCTTGCTGTTCCAGTAGCAGTAAAGTTCCTGCAGATGGGCAACAAAGAACTCTCCCGGAACATGTCTAGCTACCTATCACTTGCAGCTATTGGCAAACCAGAAATCCTTGCAAAGCACACAGCAACGATCGTAAACAGTATACTTCAAGGTAAGATAAAATATGTGTGTTACTAGAATTTCCTGAGTCACAGCTCAAGCTCCACTTCAGGATTTGAGCATATAATCTAGACTGACACTTATGCAATACTGAGGGAGTGCTGCATAATTGGAAGTGTCGGCTTTCGGATGAGGCGTTAAACTGAGGCCTATTCTGCCTGCCCAGGTGGGCATAAAAGACCCTATGGCACTATTTGAAGAAGAGCAAGGGAGTTCTCTCGGTGTTCTAGACAACATTTATTCCTCGACCAACACCACCCAAACAGATTAACTAGTTATTTATCTCCTAGCTGTTTGTGGGACCATAGCAAGCTGGCTGCGGTGTTTGCCTATATAACAGCAGTGCCTAGATTTCAAAAGTAATTCATTGGCCAAGAGCACTTTGGGACATCCTGGGAATGTAAAAGATGTGATTTAAATGAAAGTTATTTCTTTTATTTATCATTAGACTATGCATTCGACATTGGATAAATATCTACAGATTTCTCAGCATCTTAAAATGCATATGGCTACACAAATAATACTGTGTTTAAATGATTGTATGTTTCTGCTGGAGACAAGTAAGGGGTTAATGTATAAGTTTCATTTTCCTGAAAGCTCATATTAGAATTTGAGACAAAATGTCTTCAGTTACTTAGATTGGATGAGGCATAAACATTCCACACAGGGGCCCACAGGATGGCCTTGCCTGTTACATCTGTTGGTTGTAAGTTAGGGTTTTGACTTTGTTAATGTACCTTTAATTTGGCCAATGAAGGCCCAACCTATGTTTCTTCCATTATTACTAATAACCATATTATAATCTCTACAGGTAGAATTTGGAGTTTGTTTAGCAGAACTACTTGTGAAGATAATTAAAAGTTAATTAATATAGAAAGACATAGAATAAAAGGAATTTAGGGGAGTTAAGGTATCCATCTCAGGATGGAGCGGTTTGCTAGTTGAAAGTGAGATAATGACTGACTGAAGTGGGACAGCTCTGGCTTGGGCCTCATGATTGAAAGGATACAAGGCCAGACCTAGTACCTAATTGTACCAGGGAGATGGGACGAATTCCAATGGAAGAACCTTCAAAATGTAAAAACAAGAAAGATAAATTGGCCGAGATCATGAGACCCCTTTTGAGGGAGGGCTTTCATCCAAGAATTGAAACAAGGAACTCGACGCTCCATTGGGTAATGAGGTTTTAGGGGAACCTCTATAGGTTAAATGGCCTTGTCAATAATTTGGCCTCAGGCCCACACCTAATAAAAAGAACAAAAGTAACACCCTAAGTGCTTGCCCACACAGATGGTGGAGGGGAGAGCTAAACAAAAGTTGGGCTCGTCTAGTGCTCTTTTGAGAGTGATCTTATGCTCACCAACTTGGAGGTTCTAGATGATAGGAAGAGAGGACGCAAGCCAGAGAACTGTTCACGTACGCCAGCCGTCTGTCCAATCGGGACCGGTACCAGCTGCTTGTCATGGCCGTATGTTTTGCTGTATTACTAGTGTGTTATATTCCGTCCTAAACTCTGATTAAACACAATATACCCACCATATTGTTTGCACTCGATCCTGTTTACCAGAGATACGTAAATCTCTACACTTTGGATTAAGTTTAGTACTGCAGAGGTATAGTAGTTATAGAAAATTGCATTCAGTAAAGAACAGTGTTGAACTGTCTGTTGTGTCCTATGCACTAACAAAGCTTGAAAGAATTTGGTCCTAAGCTATTCATATCTATTAAGCCAATGGGCTGGATTTTGCTTCAGTGGCGAACTAACAGTGCTACTTGTTCGTTACACTTGCACTTGCCCATAGACTTTCTATGGGCTTTTGCACTGGAAGTTCCTGTCAGCCAACTATCGAAAAAGTGCAGCGCTCTCTACAGGGCATCTGGGACCTCTGTGAACAGGGCAAATAACTGTAGCTCCTTAACCAATCTGATTGAAGAATCGTTAATGAGCAACCCAGTCTGAACCAGGAAGTGTCAGTTAGAATATTGGCCCAGAAATTCGGGTTGGGGGCTTCCCGCGGGTGCAAGCCCCCGACCTGCACTTAACTTGCGCGCCAGCCGTTGTGCTGTGGGCCCCTGTGGAATTCCGATCCTGGGCCAGCTCCAACTGCCGGTGCGCAGTGCTTGTGTATCCCAGGGGCGCAGTTAGTTCGATGTGTCCCCTGGGATCACGTGGGTCATGGGGAGCCAATCGGAGCAGGGAATGCTTCATTCATAAGTTTGACAGGAAGTGCTGTCAAACTTAGAAATACTACGAGCCCCAAAACATCTCTAAATCTTAAAATAAATTTTAAAAAACATCACATTTTTTAAATTAACTATAAATGACATGAAATAACTATTTTAAACAATATAAATTTTTGAAAAAAATAATTTTATTTTCTAACGGGGCTAAAATAAACTTACCTTTCTTTAAAGCATTTAAAAATAATAAACCTGTGGAAAAAATGTTTTTATTTTAATTAATTCACCACTTACCTTGTAAAAAGCAGGCCTTGCGACTGCTTTTTAAATGTCTAACTTCTGGAGACTTACCCTCCCGGGAAAACCTGCAAAAAATAAAGAAGTTCAATGTGCACGCGCAGCCTCTCCCGCGCATGCGTTCGACCTCTTAACCCCTGCTTTCAGGGGAGCGGAAGTGCCGGTTTCCCACGCATGCAGGAAACCGGCACTTCCATTGGGCTTACGGATGAGTACCCCGTGCATACTCAACTGTGGAGACCTGAAGTTCTGGGCCATTGTATTCAAATCAAGTGCAGAAAGCAAAATAGCGGGAAAGAAAGATTTAAGAGAGAGAGATAAAAGAGACAGAAAGCAAAATATTTTTAATTTTTTTCAATCTCCAACAATAATTACAATCTGAAGGAATGAGTTTCCACAGTCGTAAAATTTAATTTTCAGTGCCAGAGAGGTTGTTTGGCAGAAACTTATCACACTGTTAAAAGGGTTCTTAAACTGGAATGGACAAGCACTAACTTTTTCTGCCGAGTTTAGTCCCTATCTATGAGGTAAGTACAGCAACATCACACTGTTCAATATATTTGAATGGCGAGCCTCTCGGTGAGATACTGTTATTGCACAGTTTTTGGAGGAGCAGGGCATCTCGGACAGCAACATCCTGATTTCTGTGTTGTGTGGTCGCCGGAAGTTGCTGTCCGATTTCCACGTAAATAATGGTGAATGCTGTTAGCCTCAGCATTATTCTACAACAAAATCCGTCCCAGTGTGATTTGTGTCATATAACATCTCTATTAGATTTGCATCTTATACACAAATGAGTCAGTCTTGAGAACAAGTTTATGAATAATTATTATATCCTTTCAGAGGAATCAGTAATTTGAGTGGTGCCAGAAATCCTCAGTGCTTAACGATGTCTGGAAACCCCACTTGCAACTAGAATGTGTTCTGTAACCTAGACAACCAGTGTAATTTTAACTATGCCCCTTTGCAAGTGATTGAAGCAATCATAGGTGAAACACTGGCTAAGCAGTTCTGATTACTCATATTTATATATCCTATAATTAATGCTATAAAATTGACACCAATTATGGTTTATTTGTGGCGATTCTCTTTATTACCTTGAGTCTTCAGTAGTGTAACACATCATTCACCCTTGCTTCTACTTCACTTTGCTACTTCCATGTGTTTTATCCCTGAAATTAATTAATTTTTTGGTATCTTTCATTGCTTACTTTCTATTGCTCTCTTCCATGCAGCATTCTACCCCAGTTCTTTGTCTGGGAGTTAGGTCAAATATTTTCAACTTCAAAATTGTATTGTGCATTGGACTGTGGCAGCAGGAAGCTGTGATCAGATGAACTGTAAAAGGATTATTTGCTGAGGCAGGCTGGTGAGCTTGGCTTGTGGGACAAATCACTTAGAGCTCAGGAAAATTAAAGTTGAAAACATGAGGCACGTTGCATGTAAAAGTTAAATGCTGCAGTAATTTGATTTTATAAAAGCTGACAGACACTAATTGAGTAAATATTCTGTTAGTAATTTTTTTAGGTGAATTATTTTTGTGCTCTTCATAGTGATGTTACAGTACATAAGTCCCAATCGTCAGCATTTCACATCAGAATCAGTGTTTTCTGGTCTATTCAAATAAGCACTGAGCCCCCACCTCCCATGTCACACTTCTCCTGAGTATGACTAGCTAATGCCCCAAACCAGCCTGTTGGTGCTCTCAGCAAGCTCCCAGTGCTAATGGCTGGGAGTGAAGCCTCTGCGTACTTTACGTGAGTTTTTCCCATTCTCATGATCGTTTCCACATAAAATATACAGAGGCTATAATCCAGGCCATTAGAGCTGGAAGCACACAGAGGAGGAGCAGGGCCTGTCTGTTACGTTAACTACTGAACTGGGGTAGGATGAGATTCGATTGCAAGGCAGAGAGTGGATGTCAAGAGGAGGGGGGACAAATGGACGTTAAGGATAGGCGACACAGCAAAATTGATGGCAAAAGAAGACAATAGATGGCAAGGAGAGGGGTGTTGGCAAATTGGTGGCAAACTGAGGGGGAAAGGGAAAAGTAGATGGAAAGGGAGTGAGCAAAATGGATGGCAGTGAGAGGGAAGTGCATAATAATGAAAAAGAGGGAAGTGAGTGGTAGTGAAAAGGGTGAGTGGATGGTAATGAAGGAGAAGTTTTGGTTGGCAGTAGAGGGAAAGGGGAAATGTACAGCAACGAAGGAGAGAGGGAAAGGGGCAGAAGCTGGGAGCAGTACTTAGAGGAGGGGAGGAAGTATAGTGCCAGCAGAAACAGTGGAAAGAGAGAGTGCCACCATGTACAAAGAGTGTCAGCATGAACTCTAAGATGGGGGTGGGCAAGAATACTGTCCTGAATGGAGGAAGTGTAAGAAGAGTACCAACTAAATTGGGTTGAAGGGGAGGAGAGTGCCAGGTTACATTGACAAGGGAGAGACCAAAGAGTCTTTGTGTGAACTGAGAGGTTACGAACAGTGTCTCTGTGAAAGAGTGGGCTACAGTGTGTTTTGAATCTGGGTCCACAGACTAGAGTGCCTTTGTGAATTGGATGTGGGAGAGGGATCATTGAAATAACATTTGAATAAATGATGGCCTGGTTGGCCTGTTGAAAATCCAAATGTCACTTTATTTTTTCCTTTTTGTAATTTTTAAAGATCTTTTAATTAAAAAGTATAAAAGTGCATAAAATGATCACCTGGAAATGCGTTACCAATTTTGCGTTTTGAACATTATGATTTCCGCTTCAGGTTTTCACGTTCTTATGTTTCTTTTAGCTCCGATGCAAGTGAGGGAATGTTGTGTATACCTACCACTTAAGTTACAAAGCCCATGTAACTGCTTGTTTTCATAGGTCAGGGCCATTCTTCAGTTTCAGCTTTTTTGTAGCTGACATCAGCTTTCTAGATTGGCATGTATGGTGTTGTGGTATGGATCAGTTTCTACATTTGGCTCTGTCACATCAAGTGCTCGGGTCAAATCTACCACAAGCTGAATAGAGAGTAAAGTGCCTTCTATTCCGTTTTCAGCAATGTATTTTTAATTTCTTTATTGCATCTGAATCATTTCCCACACTACCCATCTTCATAATCTCTCCTGAGGAAGGAAGGGTGCTTTGCAACCTATAGCATGGTTACATTGTGCAGGCAATAGAATTTCTTGGTAATCTACTGAAAATAATAGTTTGATTTAGACTTGTTTGACTGATGCAAACGTTTTAATTGTTCCATGTGATCATCACCAACATAGTCAAGAAGTAGTCCAGCAATTGTGTAACAACGAAATGCTGTCAGTGCCAAGAAAATGAATCCATGGCAACAAGATGATCCCATAAATAAACTGTGGGGTCGATTTTCATGGAGCTGTCAGGCGGGGTTTCAGGCGTGTGGGGGGGGAAAATCCCAAATTCGGGGGTCCCGACACCATCCCGCCCAAAACCCCGCTCCACGCAACTTTCAGGGGCGGCGGGTACCCGCCCCACACTGGGACCCGCCGAAACCAGGTGGGAAGGGATTAGTGCCAATTAACTGCCTGTTAACAGGTATTTAACAGGCAGTTTTTAGCCTAATCCCTATTTTGAGGGGTTTCGTGTGGGATTCCCAACGGCTCCAAACCACGCCAGGTTAGAGCAGGTGGGCCGTCGGGTTGAAGGAGTTGGAGGGGTCGCGATGTCGGTGTTCAGGTGAGTGATGGGTGCATGAGTACAAACGTAAGTGTGCTTGGTGTGTCTAAAGTGTGTAAAGAACTTTTACTTGCCTGTACTTACCTTAACAGCCTTTCTTCCTGTAGCCATCAGGAGCCCATCACTCAGCCGGAACTTAAAGCTGAACGGCTGCGATCTGTGAAAAGTGACAGCCTTCAGCTTTGAGTGCCGGTGTGAGTTCTAACTGAGTCTGTGCAGAAGGACTCATGTTAGAACTCGGACTGTCAGTGTTTCACAGCTTCAAACAGCTGTGAAACACTGATATTTCATCTGTCAAGAACTCTTGACAGATGAAATTGCAGTCTGTGACGTCACCTGTTGCCGGGTGGCCCTTAATTGGCCTGTTGAGCCCGCCAGCGGGCTCAACAAGGTCAATCAAGGGAAAATCGCATGGATTAGCCAGATGTCGAAGTAGGCGGGTCTAAAACCCGAAAGTTGTAGTCCCGCCTTCTTCCTGACAGCTTTGGGAAAATCGACCCCTGTATGTTTGATTGAAACATCTTGGGGGTGCAAGTGCACTTGGCTGGTAATGAAAAATGGCAGCCCCTTTTACACCTCACTCGATTTTCCATTGACTTTAATGGAAAAGAAAATTGGGCAGGGTGTGAAACGGATTGCTGATTCGCTAATGCCCTTTGCACTACTGCTGAAAACCAATTTTACCACCTGGGAGTGATTTCAAGACAGAATTTTAGTCTCAAATTATATCTATGAACTGATCAAGTTTCATACCTGGGAGTTTGTCATTTGAACCATTTGATTAAATTACTGCTTTGTATTCATTCCTGTGTGTATTCTTTTCTGTACAATAATCTATACAAGGCTTTTAATTCCAGTATAAATTAACTTTAGAGTTCCTCTTCTGTAAATCATACAAGTATTATTTTCCCATGATGACATTACAAAAGGTTTTCTTTTTATTTATTCAATGTAATTTCACCTTTATTTTTAACGTTCAATCTATAAACCATTCCATTTTTCATGATATCTGAACCCAAAGTTTACAAAAGGTGGGTGATCTGCTCTGCCACATTACCACCAAGTGGTGAGGACAAACATCTACCCCATGTGGTTTGTCTCACTAGTGAACAAGTCAAATTCCTTTTTTATTAATTGGCATTCTGAGATGTTTATTAATGCTTTGACTAAATTCCATGGACAAGTCCATTATTCTGTGACGACCAGAAATGAGTGGTTTCTATTTTTTTCTGTGTATGTATATATTATTATACATATATATACACAATCACCTATGCATTTAGGTTTTTACCCTTACAGTTTTAAAGCTGAGGATGCAAATATGGCATGCAATGGCCCCAATATTTACAGGGTGACGATGGGGAAGTGTGTTTGCGTGGGGTTGGGGGGGTGGGGTTCTAGAAATTCTGGGGACCTGGAGGCCCTGCCAAATTTAACGGCAGGACCTCATTATAATTTTTTTTTTAAATTTCAGTTCCCATCCGGCAGATTGACAGGCTGGCCAGCTGCTGGGCGGGAAAGCCTGCAGTAGAAGGCCTCACCCATGGACTATTGGGGATGGTCCCTGGCAATCGGCAAAGATGGTGGGGGATGGTGGTCAGCATAGTTTGCGGGGTATGGGGGGGGTGGGGGGTCGACAAAGTTCGTGGAACATAAAGAGGGCGAAGGTCAGTCCAGCAATTGGGAAGGAGGGAAAGATTGGGGGGCATAAAGCTTTGAGTGGTTTGGAAGGGGGCAGTCAGCTGATCACAGCAGAAGATTTGCTTGAGAGACCAGGGAGCACGCCTCTTCCTGGCTCACAAGCAGTGCTATAAAAAGCACACCTGCTTAATCCGGCTGATCCTGCCTCCCTTTATCTGCTGGGTTTCCCAAATCCTGGGAATCCCGGCTGGTCAGTGTTGAATTTAAATCTGGCTCATATGTATTCATATGTCTGTCTCTTTCTCTTAATATGTTTTCTGAAGTTTATAGAGTAAGATTTTTAATAATTTACAAGTGAATCTCCTGTGGCTTGGCTCAATGTACCTTTAGTGAGGCCCTGTACTTTCAGAAAGCCTGCAACCTGGTAAAAGTGTTGTGGCCTCTTGTGCTGTTGCCTTCTATTCACTTGCTTTGTGCATCAGAGGAAGGAAGATTGGCTAATGCAGCAAAATGGCACCAGTTGTCAGTTGCAAGAATCTGGTACCCCAGTGCTCAACCTACATTGGCCTTGGGTGGATGGATGACTAAGCATCACAAAATTCATTTCAGATGGCAATGTTCACATGGTGCCACAACATACAACAATTTTTGTGAGAGAGAAGCATTGTTAAGTGCAAGCTACAAAGTTCAACCTGAAACATTGTGGGCATGAAGTGCAGATGTGAAAGATGCAAGAGGCTGTGTCAGTGATTCAGTGGAATTCTCTACCACAGAAGGCAGTGGAGGCCAATTCATTAAATATATTCAAAAAGGAGTTGGATATATTTCTTAAGGCTAACGGGATCAAGGGATATGGGGAGAAGGCAGGGACAGGATACTGAATTTGGATGATCAGCCATGATCTCATTGAATGGCGGAGCAGCCTTGAGGGGCCGAATGGCCTACTCCTGCTCCTATCACAGAATCACAGAAACCCCACAGTGCAGATAGAGGCCATTTCGGCCCATCGAGCCTGCACCGACACACATCCCACCCGATCCCCGTAACCCCTACACCAACACATATCCCACCCTATCCCCGTAACCCCACGTATTTAATCCCCCTAACACTAAGGGTCAATTTATCATAGCCAATCAACCTAACCTGCACATCTTCTATGTTTCTACGTGATTTCCATCCTTCAGATGCCACAATGTTTGGCACACACTATTTGTGGCATTGATAAGGGCATAGACTTAATTTGAGCATTAATATGTGGGCCGCTTTACTTTGGTACATTTCCTCAGGCCGTAGAATTTTCTACTTATTTCCTCCTATGACCTATGGGCACGGGAGACAATATTCACTTTATTAACCACCTTCTGCCATTCTTCCTGCAAATTATGGTACAGTTGCTGGTTCCCCTTCTCCCCAAATATGGCTGCCCTCCTCTGTTGCACCTCTTCCAGCAGAACTTCCAAACTGTCATCATCAAAGGACACCGTTCTGCTCGTATTCCCTCGTCAATTTTGCATTAACTGTTCTTCAGTGCATCCAAAGCAAACAACTGTGTTGAAATGAAGCAGTAGCCCTGCAAGAATTGCTGCTCCCAGGATTTCTCACCCCCTTCCATTAATGATGCTTATGGAAAATATGCAGCGAGCACATTCAAATTATTACAATTAACTGACCTCTGAATTCAGGGTCCTCATTTCCCCTTTCCAGTTGCACAGTGATTCATGGGAGAGCAATGATCTGATTCCATTTTGTCAGAACACTGAATCTGTCCTATCAAGCTATATTTTTTTTTAAGTGACACACGTAAAAATAGGTTCCGTTTTTTAAGAAAAGTGTAAAGCAATCATTGACACGCTAATACTACTGGCTGTTTCTGCATTTGCAATAGCCTATGATATGTCCCATAACCTGAAATTAACTATGTGATGCTCCAGCTGATTCAATGAATGGTAGCTAATATAAATTGGCAATCAGCCTAAAAAGAACTGCATTCATTTAAGACAAAAACTAGAGTTAAAGCAATACTGGGATCAGCAGCATTGAATGCAATACATTAATTAGCAGTCAGCAAAGTTAATGTATTGCTTAGGTTCACAGTTGGCAAAACTAAATTTTGATGTAAATCAGCAGTTCAGGGATCACAGTAAGTTGCTTTTAAAGGATGGTGTCTGCCAACTTGAAAAGTAAATGCAGCCAGTTGGGGATATGACAGATGTATTGCTTCAGTGGGGACAGTCAACATTTTTGAATGACTAGGTAAAAGAAAAACCCTGGAACTTTATCAGCAGATTGGAAAGTTGTGAAGAATAATGAGATGATAAAAAGCCAAGTTAAGCTAGAAAGATATTTTTTCCCTTTGTGTTCCCTGAAAGGTGATTATGCTAATTCAGCACCAAGAGTGGTAAAATCTGAGGACTTTGTCAGGTAGGAGTGACTTTTGGTTCTGTAGAAGAAAAGAACAATAATTAGCATTCTTGAATGTCATATGATCTCTGAGACAAACACATGAGCAAGAACTGTAATACTGGAAGAGCCAAGAGTATTGTAGTTCTTGCTCATTTGTTTGTTCTTGTCATACATTTGGGAAAAGCTATCTGTATATGGAGAATCACTCTCGGTAACACTACCCCATTAAATATTTACACTTTCAATCCAGTGATGATCTTCCTCAGTTCTGCTGACTCATCTGCCTTCGTCTGACTGGATTCTCAGTTCTTTTTCCTCCACTTGCCGAATAAAATGCCCACGTGTCTGGGACCTCAGGATCCACGGAGACTCGCGGTCCTGGGGCTCTCCGGGTACCCGCGGGAAGAGGCCCACGTATCCCAGGGGCGGCTCGCGAACACCCCTGGGATCACGTGGGTCGGCCCAACGAATGACCGAAGGGGATCCCCATTCATGCTTATGGGAATTCCGTATGTACTGAAACCCCATAAGCATGAATGGGAATACCCCAAAAAATACATCTACACACCAAATAAATAAAAAAAACACATTTAAAAATTAATTAAAATGACATTTAATTAAATATTTAAAACAAAAATTTAATTTTTTGAAAAATAAATGTACATGTTTTAATGGGGCTAAAAATAAACTTAACCTTATTTAACAAGTTTTTAAATGTATAAATTATTGATTTTATTTTTCTGTTTTTTAAAACTCTTACGCTGGTAAAAGCAGGCCTTACACCTGTTTTTACCAGATGTAAGAGTTTCAGGAGCATGAGTTGGGCAAATAGCCCAACTCTCTGCCCGCGGATGCTCTTTTCCCGGGGATGCGGATGATTTGTCAAGAAAATTTTTGACAGATCGCAATTTCTGGGTTTTGGCACATGTCCCTGTGAAGCGGTTTATGGCTTACACTGTGCTTACCCGTAGTGGCACAGTTAAAATTGAGAACTTAGTGTGTTAAAATTCATGGGCATAAACTTTCATCCATCCATGCCACAGTGCAGCACTTTGAACTTCAACATAATGGGCCAGAATTTACTGTAACCGATGAAGAATGAATGGCACCTGGTGTTCATTGGACTTGTCCTTGCCTGTTACATTGACATGAGCTTTTGCACAGGAAGTTGCTGTAAGTGGGAGATCAAAATGGCACAACGCCTGCTACAGGGGTTCTGGGACCTGTGTGAACAGGGCAAGCAACTGTGTGTCTCCTTAACCATGTAGAGATTCGCGTATCTCTGGTAAACAGGATTGAGTGCAAACCAATATGGTGGGTATATTGGGTTTAACTGGAGTTTAGGATGGAATATAACACACTAGTTATACAGCAAAAACATACGGCTGTGACAAATAGCTGGCACTGGACCCGATTGGATAGACGGCTGGTGTGCACAAACAAGTCTTATTCGTTCTCCTTCTTGTCTCACGTGTCTCTCTCTCTCTCTCTCTCTCTTTCTCTGAACTACCCAAGAGTGTTAGACTAGGGTCAGCATGGGTCCACCTTCTGAAGAGTGTTAGACCACCGTTTCCACTCGAGCCCCTCTCATCAGGGTCTGAGCTAAGAGTTCTTTAGCTCTTCCTTTTATTCTCTTTTTAGGGGTGGGCCTGAGATAGAATAATGGACAAGACCATTTAACCCATAGAAGTTCCCCTTAAAAACAAGGTGCCCAATGGCATGTCGAGTTCCTTATCTAAACTTACCGATGAAGACCCTCCCTCAAGGGGTCTTCACAACCATTACACATGCTTTTTGTACTTGACCAATCACGGCCTTACAGCATGTTGAGGACTGTCTTCCCTTATTTCATCTGGCCCTTTCCTTCCAAAGCAATAGTCTCTTATCTGAAACTGTCTTGTCCCCCTGGTGCAGCCAGTGCGTGTACCAGGCACAGCTTTGGGCCATTAAATCAGAGGCCCAAGCCAGAGCTGTCTTACTCAACCAGCTGCCATCCAAACTATCTCCCCTTAATCTAACAGACTATTCCACCCTGAGATGGTACCTTAACTCCCATAAATTCCTTCTATTCTATGCCCTTTATACTAATTAACTTTTAGTTATCTTCGCAAGCAGTTCAGTTAAAGGAACGCCAAATTTTTTGTGCACTGCTTTGTGCATTGAGTGCTGCTGGAGTTTTGGGAAGTGGGAGAGTTCGGGCAAGTGGGAGGTGAGGGTGTGTTTTCTGCTCTGTTTTTCCCCCCACTCCCAGGCTTAGACAGCACTGCGGAAGCGGAGCAGCGAGACGAGTCAACCAAACAGGCCCCACAGACAGTATTCAAGGAGGAGGTTGGTGATCAGCTGGTTGGTTGGTTTTCTTCCTTCTCTTTTTTTATACCTTTAAGTTGGTAAGTCCTATTGAATAGTGGTGTGATATTATCATCTATATCCGGGCAGGTTCTTCATAACTAATAATAAGAAATTTAATTAATTATATAGAATGGAGCAGGTGATGTGTTACTGTTGCGAGATGTGGGAGCCGGTGGACCCCATTGAGGCTCACGGTGATTACATCTGCGACAAGTGTTTGCTGCTAGAGGAACTCAAGTTCCATGTTATGGAGCTTGAGACCGAGCTTCAGACACTGCGACACATCAGGGAGGGGGAGAAGTTCCTGGACACTCTGTTTCAGGAGATGGTCACACCTATGAAGTTAATTACTGCAGATGTAGTCAGTGGTCAGGGACAGGATGGTGTGACTACGAGTGAGGAAGGTACAGGGATCCAGGATGTAGTGTTGAAGGAGACGCAGCCCTTGCTCTTGTCCAGCAGGATCGAGGTTCTTACTCCCTGTGAGGGCGGGAGCGGGGACTGCAGGGAGGATGAGCAACCTGGCCACAGCACTGTGGTACAGGGGGCCATTCAAGTGGAGGGAGTAAAAAGAAATGTTGTAGTGGTAGGGGATAGTATCATTAGGGGGATAGATAGGGTTCTCTGCAGTCAAGAGTGGGAGTCCCGAAGGCTGTGTTGCCTGCCCGGTGCCAGGGTTAAGGACATCTCTTCTGGGCTGGAAAGAAACTTGGAGGGGGAGGATCCCATTGTCGTGGTCCATGTTGGTACAAACGACGTAGATAGGACAAGGAAGACGGTTCTGTTAAAGGAGTATGAGCAGCTAGGGGTCAAATTAAAAAACAGAACCTCAAGGGTAATAATCTCTGGGTTATTACCTGAGCCACGAGCGAATTTGGCTAGGATAAATAAAATTAGAGAGTTAAATGCGTGGCTCAAAGACTGGTGTGGGAGAAATGGGTTTTGCTTCTTGGGACACTGGCACCAGTACTGGGACAGGAGGGAGCAGTTCCGTTGGGATGGACTCCACTTGGCCAGTGCTGGGACTAGAGTCCTGGCGAATCATATAACTAGGGCTATAGAGAGGGCTTTAAACTAATTAGTGGGGGGGAGGTTTCTAGAGAGCAAATAATAGAAATGACAACAGAGAAGGTCATAGACTTAGGTAGCAGTGGGGGAATTAAAAAACAGAACGTGTCAGGAAGGGACAGAAGGTATGGAGTAAAAAGTAAGGTACTAAAAAGGGAAAAAACAGGAACTAAGTGTTACAAAACATATTTGACAGTTCTTTATCTGAATGCACATAGCATTCGTAACAAAATGAATGAGTTAACGGCACAAATAACAACATATGGGTATGATCTTGTGGCCATTACAGAAACATGGCTGCAGGGTGACCATGACTGGGAATTAAACATACCAGGTTATTTAACAATCAGGAAGGACAGGCAGGAAGGGAGAGGAGGTGGGGTGTCTATGTTAATAAAGGAAGGAATCACTATAATACAGAGAAATGATACTGGGTCAAAGGAGCAGGATAGTGAAACAGCTTGGGTGGAGATAAGGAATAATAAGGGGAAAAAAACACTAGTGGGTGTAGTCTATAGGCCTCCGAACAGTTGCAACTCTGTTGGACGGAGTATTAATCAGGAAATAGTTGAGGCTTGTAAAAAGGGGACAGCTATAATTATGGGGGATTTTAATTATCATATTAACTGGACAAATCAAATTGGGCAGAGCAGCCTTGAGGATGAGTTCATTGAGTGTATTAGGGATGGGTTTCTTGAGCAGTATGTAACTGAACCGACCAGGGGGCAAGCAACCTTAGATCTGGTCCTGTGTAACGAGACGGGATTAATTAAAAATGTCCTAGTAAAGGATCCCCTTGGAATGAGTGACCATAACATGGTTGAATTCCATATTCAATTAGAGGGTGAGAAGGTTGGATCTCAAACAAGCGTGCTGAGCTTGAATAAAGGAGACTATGAAGGTATGAGAGCGGAATTGATTAGAGTGGACTGGGAAAATAGATTAAAGGGCAAGACGGTACATGATCAGTGGTGTCCATTTAAGGAGTTATTTTACAACTTCCAAAAAATATATATTCCACTGAGGGAAAAAAGGGTGTAAAAGAAAAGATAGCCATCCGTGGCTAAGTAAAGTAATTAAGGATAGTATCTGACTAAAAACAAGGGCATATAAGGTAGCCAAATCTAGTGGGAGGATGGAAGATTGGGAAGTCTTTAAAAGACAGCAAAAAATAACAAAAAGATTGATTAAGAAAGGGAAGATAGATTATGAAAGTAAATTAGCAAAAAATATAAAAACAGACAGCAGAAGTTTCTATAGTTATATAAAAAGAAAAAAGGTGGCTAAAGTAAATGTTGGTCCCTTAGAGGATGAGACCGGGAAATTAATGGTGGGAAACATGGAGATGGCAAAAACACTGAACAATTATTTTGTATCAGTCTTTACAGTAGAGGACACTAAGAATATCCCAACACTGGACAAACAGGGGGCTCTAGGGGGGGAGGAACTAAATATGATTAAAATCACTAAGGAAGTGGTACTTGGTAAAATAATGGGACTCAAGGCGAATAAATCCTCTGGACCTGATGGCTTGCATCCTAGGGTCTTGAGGGAAGTGGCGGTAGGGACTGTGGATGCATTGGTAATTTCCCAAAACTCCCTGGACTCAGCAAAGGTCCCGGCAGATTGGAAAACTGCTAATGTAACACCCTTATTTAAAAAGGGTAGTAGGCAGAAGGCTGGAAACTATAGACCGGTTAGCCTAACATCTGTGGTTGGTAAAATGTTAGAGTCCATTATTAAGGAGACAGTAACAGGACATTTGGATAAACATAATTTAATAGGGCAAACTCAGCATGGTTTCATGAAGGGGAAGTCATGTTTGACAAATTTGCTTGAGTTCTTTGAGGAAGTAACATACAGGGTGGATAAAGGAGAACCAGTGGACGTAGTGTATTTAGACTTCCAAAAAGCATTTGACAAGGTGCCACACAAAAGATTATTGCTCAAGATAAAAAATCACGGGATTGGGGGTAATATTCTGGCGTGGGTGGAGGATTGGCTCTCTAACAGAAAGCAGAGAGTTGGGATAAATGGTTCGTTCTCAGATTGGCAACCAGTAACTATTGGTGTTCCGCAGGGGTCAGTGCTGGGTCCCCAACTCTTTACAATCTATATTAACGATTTGGAGGAGGGGACCGAGTGTAACATATCAAAGTTTGCAGATGATACAAAGATGGGAGGGAAAGTAGTGAGTGAGGAGGACATAAAAAACCTGCAAAGGGACATAGACAGGCTAAGTAAGTGGGCAGAGATTTGGCAGATGGAATACAATACTGGAAAGTGTGAGGTTATGCACTTTGGCAGGAAAAATCATAGAGCAAGTTATTATCTTAATGGCAAGAAACTGGAAAGTACTGTAGTACAGAGGGATCTGGGGGTCCTGGTGCACGAAACTCAAAAAGTTAGTATGCAGGTGCAGCAAGTGATCAAGAAGGCCAATGGAATGTTGGCTTTTATTGCTAGGGGGATGGAATATAAAAACAGGGAGGTATTGCTGCAGTTGTACAAGGTATTGGTGAGACCGCACCTGGAATACTGCATACAGTTTTGGTGTCCATACTTAAGAAAAGACACACTTGCTCTCGAGTCAGTACAAAGAAGGTTCACTCGGTTAATCCTGGGGATGAGGGGGTGGTCATATGAGGAGAGGTTGAGTAGATTGGGACTCTACTCATTGGAGTTCAGAAGAATGAGAGGCGATCTTATTGAAACATATAAGATTGTGAAGGGGCTTGATCGGATGGATGCGGTGAGGATGTTCCCAATGAAGGGTGAAACTAGAACTAGGGGGCATAATCTTAAAATAAGGGGCTGCTCTTTCAAAACTAAGATGAGGAAAAACTTCTTCACTCAGAGGGTGGTAGGTTTGTGGAATTTGCTGCCCCAGAAAGCTGTGGAAGCTACATCATTAAATACATTTAAAACAGAAATAGATAGTTTCCTAGAGGTAAAGGGAATTAAGGGTTACGGGGAGCGGGCAGGAAATTGGACATGAGTCTAGGTTCGGAATGGTCATGGCCCTGTGGGTAGTGGAGTGGGCCCAGGGGCCGTGTAGCCTGGTTCTGCTCCTACTGTGTTCTAATTCTGTGTTAGATTTCAGGAGATGGTTTTATTCCTGTTCCTGGCTGGGGTGGAGATCGCCTTTACAGAAGGTAAGTACTGTAGAAAATATAGGGACAGAGTGATCTCCTGGAAGAATTTCGATCGCCTAGATGGGTCGGAGAGGAATTTCCCAGATTTTTTTCTCCCAAATTGGCCATTGGGTCTTATATCTGGTTTTTTGCCTCTCCCGGGAGATCACATGGGTTTGGGTGGATGCAGAGTGATGGAAGATTTGAGGTTAGGATCAGATCAGCCATGATCTTATTGAATGGTGGAGCAGGCTCGAGGGGCCGATTGGCCTACTCCTGCTCCTATTTCTTATGTTCTTATGTTCTTTGTATTATAATGTGGTTATTAGTAATAATGGAAGAAACATAGGTTGGGCCTTCATTGGCCAAATTAAAGACACAACAGAGTCAAAATCCTAAACATACAAACAACAAACAGCTATCCTATTGTTAGCTAACAAGGCCATACTGTGGGCCCCTGTGTGGAATGTAATGCCTCATCTAATCTAACTAACTGAAGACATGTTTTCTCAGTGTCTAATACAAGCCTCCAGGAAAATGAACCTTACACAGTTCCAGTAAAACACAATTTATACATTAACCCCTTACTTGTCTCGAGCACTAATACAATAATTTAAACACTATTATTCGTGTTACAGTTTCATTCACAGAACCATATATATTTTTAGGCATCCCTAACTTCTAATGACCAGTCAGATTGAAGAATTGTTAATGAACAGCACAGAGTCTGAACCAGGAAGTAAGTGTAAGTTAGAATAGTGAATTCAATGTCAAACCAGGAACTTAAAGCGAAATAAAGAGAGGGAAAGAAAGATTGGATTAGGAGAGAGAAAAAAGAGATTGAAAGAACAAATAACAAAAAGTACCTACATTTAAAAAAAAAAAAAAAAAAAAATCTCCAACAACAATTAAAAGCTGAAGGAATGAGACTTCACGCTTGTAAAAGTAAATTTTCAGTGCCAGAGAGGTTGTTTGGTTGTAATTAAGACTAATCACGCTGTTAAAATGGGTACTTAGACTGAAATAGACAAGCCCTAGCTTTCTGTGGAGAGTTTAGTTTGTATCTAACATGCAAATACAGGAACTTCACACTGTTCAATGCATTAGAATGGTGAGTCAGACACTGAGATGCTGTTTTTGGGAAGTTCCCGGATTTTCACGATGAACCACGTATCTGCCCTTGCCTGAAGTTGCTGTGCGATTTGTGCATAAGTAACGCTGAGTGTCGTTAGCTTCACTGTTATTTTGACAGTAAATACTGGCCCAATTATATATTAATGATCTGGACTTGGGTATACTGGGCATAATTTCAAAGTTCGCAGATGACATAAAACTCAGATGTAGTAAACAGTGAGGAGAATAGTAACAGACTTCGAGGACATAGACAGACTGATGAAATGGGCAGACACATGGCAGATGAAATTTAACACTGAGAAGTGTGAAGTGATTCGTTTTGGTAGGAAGAATAAAAGAGGGAATATAAACAAAATTGTAACATTTTAAATAGGGTGCTGTAACAGAGAGACCTGGGGATGTAAGTGCACAAATCTTTGAAGGTGGCAGGACAAGTTGCGAAGGCTGTTAAAAAGACATACGGGATCCTTGGCTTTCTAAATAGAGGCAGAGCGTACTAAAGCAAGGAAGTTATGCAAAACATTTATAAAACACTGGTTAGGCCCCAGCTGGAGTATTGTGGCCAATTCTGGGCACCAGACTTTAGGAAGGATGTCGAGGCCTTGGAGTGTGCAGAGGAGATAGAATCCTAGAAATTTACAGCACAGAAGGAGACCATTTGGCCCATCGTGTCTGTGCCGGCCAAAAAAGAGTTATCCAGCCTAATCCCACTTTCCAGCTCTTGGTCCGTAGCCCTGTAGGTTACGGCATCTCAGGTGCATATCCAAGTACTTTCTAAATGCAATGAGACTTTCTGCCTCTCCCACCCTTTCAGGCAGAGAGTTCCAGACCTCCTCCACACTCTGGTGAAAGACTTCAGTTACTTGGAGTTACTGGAGAAATGGGGGTTGTTCTCCTTAGAGCAGAGAAGGATAAAGGGGAGATTTGATAGAAGTCTTCAAAATCATGAATGGCTTTGATGGAGTAAATAAGGAGAAACTGTTTCCAGTGGCAAGGTCATTTTGCAGTGGACACAGATTTAAGGTGATTGGCTAAAGAACCAGAGGCAACATGCGGAAACATTTTTATGCAGCAAGTTGTTCTGATTTGGAATTCACTGTCTGCAAGGGCGGTGGAAGCAGATTCAATAATAACTTTTAAAAGGGAATTGGATAAATACTTGAAAAGGAAACATTTGCTGGGCTATGGGGAAAGAGCAGGTGAGTGGGACTAATTGGATAGCTCTTTCAAAGAGTCGGCACAGGCTCGATGGGCCGAATGGGATGCTTCTGTGCTGCCACACAGCTTACAACAACAACTTGTATTTATGCAGCACCTTTAACATAGTAAAACGTCTCAAGGCGCTTCACAGGAGCGATTATCAGACAACATTTGACAGCGAGCCACATAAGGAGATATTAGGGCATATGACCAAATGCTTGGTCAAAGAGGTGGGTTTTAAGGAGCAGCTTAAAGGAGCAAAGAGAGGCAAAGAGGTTTAGGGAGGGAATTCCGGAGCCTGGGGCTTTGGCAGCTGAAGGCACGGCCACCAATGGTGGAGCGATTAAAATCGGGGATGCTCAAGAGACTAGAATTGGAGGAACGCAGATATCTCCGAGGGTTGTAGACCCGGAGGAGATTGCAGAGATAGGGAGGGGGCGAGGCCATGCAGAGATTTGAAAACAAGATGAGAATTTTTAAATCGAGGCGTTGCTTAACCGGGAGCTAATGTAGGTTAACAAGCACAGGGGTGATGGGTGAACGGGACTTGGTGCGAGTTAGGACACGGCCAGCCGAGTTTTGGATGACCTCAAGATCACGGAGGGCAGAACATGGGAGTCCAGCTAGGAGTGCATTGGAATAGTCAAGTATAGAGGTAACAAAGGCATGGACAAGGATTTCAGCAGTAGATGAGCTGAGGCGGGGCAGAGTTGGGCGATGTTACAGAGGTGGAAATAGGTGGTCTTAGTGATGGTGCGGCTATGTGGTCCCTTAGTGAACCTTAGTTTTAAACTCTGGTTCATTTTTTTTCCCTCTCCAATCGCATTCACCTCCCAGCTTGATCAGCTTGAGTTTAGAAACTTCCAAACTACACAGTACCACAGAAGTTTCCCTTTCAAATGTCCAATTAAATTGTGCTTCAACCATTGTGATCAACATGGCTTTCACTAAAAATACACAAATTCCACAACACAGATTCTGATAGATTGTTTAACAGCAGTTTATTATAAAATTAGACTCTTTATGATCGAATAATTAGATGACTGATATTAGAGCACTTTAACAGTATAATACAGACTTTGTACGTATAGTATCATAAAGCAACGTAAATCAGATTACAAAGCTACTATTTTGCTTACATCTTCAGCATGTGTTGAGCAATGACATTTTTCATTTGTAGAATGATGAGGTTAAGTGCCTTCCTTTAACATTTCTTGCAAATCAGTAATTTGTCATTAAATAAAAGTAACCATGCGCTTTTTTGTATTACAGTTAAATCAAAATAGTAAAGTAATAGTATTTAAGAACATTAACTGTTTTTGAGTGGTTAAGATCTGGAAAGCACTGCCTGAAAGGGTGGTGGAGGCAGACTCGATCATATTTTTTTAAAAGGGAATTGGATAAGTATTTGAAGGAAATTTTTTTGCAGGGCTGCAGGGAGAGGGCAGGGGAGTGGGACTAGCTGAGAGTCGGCACGGGCTCGACCAGCTGTAACCATTCTATGATTCTATGAAATATAATTTTTCATTTGAATTTACATTAAAGCTGCATTTGTCCTTGTTCCTCAAGTTAGTCTAGTCAGACCACTCTGGGAGTCAAAGAGAAAAGGTACAAGATGTACAATTTTTACAGTGTTGCAGATATTGGATCTTAAAATCCAGATGCCCAGCCTTCAGGGATGACAATGTGGTAACATGACTTCTGTTGTTGCTGGCAAACAAAAATCATGGACCAAATGTAATCCTTGTAGCACCAGCCTGGCATGTATGTCTTAATACCAGTATAAATCTGTTACTAGAGAAGAGCATTTCTGTACAGGCATAATGCTATGAGAGATTTATACTACAAAGTTCACTCTGGAGTTGAATCTCGAGGACTTTGTAATAGAAATAGGATTATTTTTTCTTATGATTAAACATCATAGATATATAACAATTTGAGACCCATTATTTGAGCATGTTAATTTGGAAAAAAAATCAAATGTATTTAATAGTAAATAAATTCAGCTCCTCCCTGTGGCACGATCTCTGTGACACTCCAGCCAACAACATTCCCTCTAATGCTGCAGGAATCTTTCCTACTAGCCAAGTCTTGTATTTCATATTCAGAAATGACACTGTCCCATATATTGAACCCAGTCAACTTTCCTGAAAAGGCCAAGTTTTTATCAAAGCCGCCTCCAGTGCAGCAGCCGTTCTTCTCTTGACCCAGTTGCAGTATTCCTCCATCTGGGATATTGTGGCCAACAGCCATTCCTGAAGAAGCAGCAGCAAGTTTTCCATTCGCCCAAAGTGTTGTATTTCCATCTTCAGCACTCCATGTTCCACAGAAGTGTGCCCAGTGACCGAGGGAGACTACGTTTTGAGCAACAATTTTGCTTGTGTCACTATGCACAGAAAGCACAGCAGAGGACTGATTGAAGTAAAGCTGAATTTGATAAGGATTTCTCTTTGTTCCGTAGGAGAACATAATGGTTTTTTCCAGCAGATCAGTGGCTTTTACCCATATGCAAGCTGTAAATGAGCTTAGAGTCATGTCACCAGCATGAACACTTGCAAAAATCTTCTTTGAACGCATAGGAAAAATCAGTGCCATATCACAATCTGAGGGACAATAGAAGAAAATATTATATACTTTCAATGTCTGTCTATGTACCATTCTACAGGGTGGCTTATTTGTACAACGATTGACTGAATTCTTTTTTTAAGAAAGACCAAAAACCACATTTTAGGACAAATGTTCAGAAATTATATTTAAAAGATGAAAAATTAATGTTGAAACTTTATATTGAGCATAAGAAATAGGAGCAGGAGTAGGCCACCCAGCGCCTCAAGCCTGCTCCACCATTCAATAAGATCGTGGCCGATCTTCAACCTCAACTCCACTTTCCCGCCCTGTTCTCACAAGGCAGGCAAGGTTAAAATTGGATCTGTTTGCTTTCCATATCTTCACATACTTCCATTGGAGAAAAGTGTGAAGTAGTGGAAGGATTCACAGGCTGATTAACAGACTGACCGGCTGTAACGTGAACCCTCCTTCTGTGAGTATAACCGTCTTTATACCAGCCTATAGGGTGATTAGTCCTATACAGGTAGGGTTTATGTGCTCTTGCAACCCATAGGATGGATGGGCGGACGGAGACACACACACACACACATTGCAGTCTTTAATGGTATAAATTTGATCTTACAATTTTTCTTTATAATTTATTTTAAATTTCCAGTACTCACCCAGCACACTAGGTGGGGTTTTCTACCATGCAGATTTGTTTCTGAAGCATTTATTAATGCATGGATAGGGCTCTTTTGTTTTTTTCCACATAATGCCATAGATATTAGAAGCTAGGGAGAGGTCTGAACCTCATTGCTTCAGTCTCTCGGCTATTAAAATCTGCCAATGACTCAATAATGGATGGTGTTAAGAGGATGGAATTACAGAAAATCACAAAAGAATAGTGAACTAGAATACCTGATGGTAAGATGTGTTTAGCTGACCACTTCTGAGATGCTGTCAGTTCAGTTTTAGATTGTTGCAGTTCAGCTGCCAAGGAATTCAGAGTTGCTTGCAAATTTATCGGAACGATTTTCTGAATGTCAAGAGAGAGCCTCTGATCCTTCATATCCACTGCCTTTTGCCATGTTAGCTCAAGTTTCCTGAGTCTGTTGGACAGATCCTGGCTCACCAAAAGAAGCTGCTGAAGTATATTTTTCTGTTCCGATTCATTCTCTACTTGGGTTTTGCTGACTTCTTCCAGTTTGTACGCTAATTTCTTGTCCACTTGTGCTGTGATACGCAAAGTTGCACTCTCTATGGCGTTTGTGCAAGTACCTGCAAAGTTGGCTACAAACTGGAGCATTTCAGAGCGTATACTTTGCAATTCTACCTTAAACACTTCGTCAACGGATTGCTGTAGGATGTTCTGTTTCATTTGGGAATCCTCCAGCATTACAAATAGCTTATCCCATTTAGTGAATTCTTTTTGGCATTTACAGGAACCATCTGGGGAGGATAATTTTAGATTAAGTGAGTACTCGGTGTTAAGTACAGAAGATTTCATATCGCTATATACATAGCTCTGTATTAGATACTGTAACTTTTTGTTGAAATTTTGCTAAATGTGATAATTGGTAGCAGAATCACTTTGTAGCTTTACCTAAAAGCTAAATAAATGTTAAATAAAATTAATCTGCTTGTATTTTAATCAACTTTAGAAAGAGTTGTATTTATATAGCGTCTTACACGGCCTCAGGACATCCAAAGCGCTTCACAGCCAACTAAGTACTTTTGAAGTGTATTCACTGTTGTAATGTAGGTAATGCAGCAGCCAATTTGCACACAGCAAGCTCCCACAAAACAGCAATGTGATAATAACCAGAATCTCTTTTTTTCAGTAATGTTGGTTGAGGGATAAGTATTGGACTCCCCCGCTCTTCTTCAAAATAGTGCTATGGGATCGTTTATGTCCACCTGAGAGCAGACGGGGCCTCGGTTTAATGTCTCCTCCGAAAGCCGACACCTCCGACAGTGCAGTACACCCTCAGTACTGCACTGGAGAGTCAGCCTAGATTTTGTGCCAATCTAAATGCGCAGACTCTATGTAGTTGCATTCACTTAGAGAGTAATTCATTTTTTAATTATTTTAGCACACATCACACAACAATGCTACATGTTAGAATAAATTTAGTGTATTAACATTTTGTCAAAGAAGTTGACGAGCCTTTATGTAATAAGTCTTTCCCTGTGATTAGCAGCAAATTGCCAAACATGTAGGAGTTAATGGAATTAAGAGTGCGTTCTATGTGACGTGGTATTTTACTAGTAATCAGTGCGAATTTCCTTCTTTATGGTTAAATTCTTTCCTTGTCTTTAAAGCAATTTTATTTGTGAAATACTATTGTTGTATAAGCTAAACCGAATAGAACTTTAAACTGCCAGTTTCTCCAGTAAAGATAATACTGAAAAACTGCAGAGAGCATTATAAAACATAAAGTATTATATCATAAACAATATTGAAAAAAATTAGTTTATCTAATTCTAAAATTAACTTATGAAAATACCTTACCTGGTAAAACAGAGATTTTATTTTCCACCCCATATTGTATCTCTTCATAATCCTCTGCCAAAATATAGGACAGGTTGAGAAGAATCCATAGTACTATTGCAAATGCAGCCATTTCTTCTGAGTTGTGTTCTTTTTCAGTATGTAGTAGTATGAGGGCACTGTTCTGTTGATTTGGCTCCTTCAGTATGAGCTCTAAAGGAGACTGACTGCAAGCCTCCAAAACCTCTTAATAAATAGTGAGTGAGGAATGATGCAAGAACTTTGTCATTGGTAAAAAGTATGTGCAGCAATGAGCTAGAGTTCTGCTTTCGCAACAAAGGGGTTGAATTACACAATCTTGAAACTTGAGGTTTAAGGGCACATGTGGGTAGGTGTACATAAGAAAGGGCCCAGCATTGGGGTAAGCTTTAGATTGCAAGCCAGATGTAATGATCTACCACTGGGGAATACATTTTTGTAACATAAAGTGGTAGTAATAAGTGACGAGTGTGTAGAAAGGCAGAGCAGGGCAAGTCCCAAGGGATTGTGAAAGTATGCAAGGGCATTTATTTCTGCATTTCATTAGGATTTTTACAGTTTTTCCATGTGAAAGTAGTTAGGTACAATTTTTTTCGGTAGCTTTGAAAAGTTTAATGAAAGAAAACTCCTCAAATATGTTTAGTCGTTGATCTCAGATAGTCATCGTTTTAAAATGTATATAAATAGGTAAATAGCAACAAAATCTCTTTTTTCATTAGTCATTGAGTTTGTACTTTCTATTTCTGGGTGCTGCATGAATTGATAGCAACATGTGATGTGTCATCATAGGGAAGAATTGAGTAGCAGTCAGAGATTTCTCAACAGTAAGGACTAACAAATGTCCTCGGGTGGAATTGACTGTGTCCTGAGAGGAGATTGTTTGCTATTTTTTTCTGCTAGTTAAAGTTGTGTAGTGTAAGAATACCAAATTAAGAGAAGAGATTTTTTAAGTCCCCCAAAAAGTTTTGTGTACTAATCTTTCCATGAATGCAACCTATTTGAGCTGAGGTACACCACCTGCATTTATTTAAATCTCCTCATGTTAAAGAAATCTCTCTCTCTGTTTTACAAGGGGGGAGGGGGCAGTTGCATACCGAGTCCGAAGTAAGGAACTTGGGGGGGGGGGGGATTGGAGACCAAAGGCACAGTCAGAAAGAAAAGTTTTTAGGAGGCTTTTGAAGATAAGGAAAGATTAGCAAGGAAAATAAAATGTTTATTTGATTGTATAAGGTTAGACTTGTATTTTAATATGGACTGTTACATTTTGATCAGTTGATAAAATTGCCAAGTACATCATTCTCTGAATTCAAAATTGACTACTTTGAACCATATAAAATTCTGTCAAATAGCAGACACATTAAAAAAATTCCTCATAACAAACACAGAATTGTATTCTGTATGTCATGAAAAGGTTAAATAGTTTTAAAGCTTGCCCCACTGTTCAGTTCACTAATAACTTCCTTATGTTACGGTTTAAATTTATGAATGGTATGTAGGTTGTAATAACGTTGAGGTCACCTGTTGTGCTGTAAATTATTCCTACCCCATTCAGCATTTTCAAACATTTATTTTCAGTAAAGGAAGAACTAAATTAACTGTTGCTTGTTTCCTTAAATATGGCTGTGATACCTTGCATACTTTTCGTGGTATCCCCTTTTGTTTCATTATAACAGATTCCTTTAAGCACACTGAGGAATGGTTTTCTGATCATTTACAAACTGTTGAACCCAAAACCTTCAACTTTATTTTCTTGCTGTGCTCACAGGGAATTCTATGTTGCTGCGTGTTTTACCTTCAGTGTATGAGAAGCAGCCTGAACCTATTAACTGCCACATGATGGAGCTAGTCCAACTGATGTCACGACTGGAGCCATCTGAGCAGCAGCATCTGCTCCGCCTTCTACAGATAATAACTAAGCAATGTCCTGAGGTAAAACACTTTTTAACTGCTCAATCATTTCTTGACTTTTATCCTTCCAAACAGATTATCTGGTCTTTTATCTCATTGCTGTTTATGGAACCTTACAGTGGCCTGTCCCACCGGCAAGACAGTCCCACCAGAGGTGGTGGCGCAGTGGTATTACAGTCAGGAGGGAGTGGCCCTGGGAATCCTCAACATTGACTCCGGACCACATGAAGTCTCATGGCTTCAGGTCAAGCATGGGCAAGGAAATCTCCTGCAGATTACCACCTACCACCCTCCCTCAGCTGAAGAATCAGTACTCCTCCATGTTGAACACCACTTGGAAGAAGCACTGAGGGTAGCAAGGGCACAGAATGTACTCTGGGTGGGGGACTTCAATGTCCATCACCAAGAGTGGCTCAGTAGCACCACTACTGACCGAGCTGGCTGAGTCCTGAAGGACATAGCTGCCAGACTGAGCCTGTGGCCGGTAGTGAGAGAACCAACACGAAGGAAAAACCTACTTGACCTCATCCTCACCAATCTACTTGTCGCAGATGCATCTGTCCATGACAGCATTAGTAGCAGTGACCACCGCACAGTCCTGTGGAGACGAAGTCCCATCTTTACACTGAACACCCTCCTTCGTGTTGTGTTGCACTATCACCGTGCTAATTGAGATAGATTTAGAACAGATATAGCAGCTCAAAACTGGAGATCTATGAGGCGCTGTGGGCCATCAGCAACAGCAGAATTGTATTCCACCACAATCTGTAACCTCGTGGCCCGGCATATCCCTCACTCTACCATTACCATCAAGCCAGGGGACCAACCCTGGTTCAATGAGGAGTGCAGAAGAGCATGCCAGGAGTAGCACCAGGCGTACCCAGCACACGAGTGCACAACACAAGGCTGAAGCGTTTGCAATGAGCTTCAGCCAGAGTTGCTGAGTGGATGACCCATATAAGCCTCCTCCTGAGGTCCCCACCATCACAGAAGCCAGTCTTCAGCCAATTTGATTCACTGCACGTGATATCCAGAAATGGCTGAACGCATTGGATACAGCAAAGGCTATGGGCCCCTTCAATATCCCGGCTGTCGTGCTGAAGACTTGTGCTCCAGAGCTAGCCGCACCTCTAGCCAAGCTGTTCCAGTACAGCTACAACACTGGCATCTATCCGACAATGTGGAAAATTGCCCAGGCATGTCCTGTCCATAAAAAACAGGACAGATCCAATCCAGACAATTACCACCCCATCAGTCTACTCCCAATCATCAGCAAAGTGATGGAAGATGTCGTCTATAGTGCTATCAAGCGGCACTTACTCACCAATAATCTGTTCACCGGTGCTCATTTTGGGTACCACTAGGACCACTTGGCTCCAGAACTCATTACAGCCTTGGTCCAAATGTGGGCAAAAGAGCTGAATTCCAGAGGTGAGGCGAGAGTGACTGCCCTTGACATCAAGGCAGCATTTGACCGAGTGTGGCATCAAGGAACCCTGGTAAAATTGAAGTCAATGGGAATCGGGCAGAAAACTTTCCAGTGGCTGGAGTCGTACCTAGCACAAAAGAAGATGGTTGTGGTTGTTGGAGGTCAATCATCACAGCCCCAGAACATCGCTGCAGGAGTTCCTCAGGGTAGTGTCCTAGGCCAAACCATCTTCAGCTGCTTCATCGATGACCTTCCCTCCATCATAAGGTCAGAAGTGGGGATGTTCACAGATGATTGCAGAGTGTTCAGTTCCATTCACAACTCCTCAGATAATGAAGCAGTCCATGCCTGAATGCAGCAAGACCTGGATACCATTCAGGCTTCGGCTGATGTGTGACGTGAATGTTACTTGCCACTTATATGCCAGGCAATGACTATTTCCAACAAGTGAGAGTCTAACCACCGCCCCTTGACCTTCAACGGCATTACAATCACCGAATCCCCCACCATCAACACCCTGGGGGTCACCATTGACCAGAAACTTAACTAAACCAGCCACATAAATACTGTGGCAACAAGAGCAGATCAGAGGCTGGGTATCCTGCGGCGAGTGTCTCACCTCCTGACTCCTCAAAGTCTTTCCACCATCTACAAGGCACAAGTCAGGAGTGTGATGGAATACTTTCCACTTGCTTGGATGAGTGCAACTCCAACAACACTCAAGAAGCTTGACACCACCCAGGACAAAGCAGCCCGCTTGATTGGCACCCCATCCACCACCTTAAACATTCACTCCCTGCACCACTGACGCAATTTGGCTGCAGTGCGTACCATCTACAGCAATTTGCCAAGGCTCCTTCGGCAGCACTTTCCAAACCAGCGGCCCCTACCACCTAGAAAGCCAAGGGCAGCAGGCGCATGGGAAAACCATCACCTGCAAGTTCCCCTCCAAGTTACACACCATCCTGACTTGGAAATATATCACCATTCCTTCTTCATCGCTGGGTCAAAATCCTGGAACTCCCTCCCTAACAGCACTGTGGGAGTACCTTCACCACATAGACTGCAGCGGTTCAGGAAAGCGGCTCACCACCACCTTCTCAAGGGCAATTGGGGATGGGCAATAAATGCTGGCCTTGCCAGCGACACCCACATTCCAGGAACAAAAAAACAAATGACTACACTTCAAAAATACTTCATTGGCTATGAAGTGCTTTTGGACATCCTGATGTCATGAAAGGTGCTATATGAATTCTTCAGAAGACTAACCACCATATTATATAATAATGCTGGAAACTAGAAACACGTTCTTTATTTGAGCTTTAGCCTCAGTGCAGTTTTCAGTTCTATTGTCTTATTAATGACAAAATTGTGTAATACGAGCTGTAATAGAGATGAGTTTAGCGATCAGGTGAGTAGGCAAAGGATCCAGCTTTGCTCATTTTTAAAGTTTTGGAAGTTGCTTTTACTCCAGTCAGTTACGAAATTGAGGACAAGTACTCAGTCTGCAGGAAAACATGATTTCCTTTTGGTGACTGAGACAAGACGTTTTAAAGGTGTTAACACCTCTGTCTCTTGAATGACCAAAGATGTGCTTTCCATGGTACAGGAAACTTTGTGTTATCCGGAGGCTAAATGTCCGGCAAGCTCGAGCCACCGGCAAAAATCAGGGGCCGTTTTTTTTCTTTTCGTTGCTTTTTTTTTTCCCCCAGTCAGGCACTGCAAGGTCTGTAGCTATAGCAACAGCTTCAGCTAGAGACGCTTGCAGCTGCAGCCGACTGTTTAGAAGCTGTTGTTAAGCAACAGTGTTTGTTGTCAGATACAGAGATGAAAACCTCCGTATGCTTCAACATTAGAGCTGGAGTGTCCGACAGTTTTGAGGGAACGGCAACAGCTTGGTCCCGTCGGTGCCGGATAGCACAAAGTTTCCTGTACTTCAGTGGTTGTGAGTAAACCATTGGCTACCAGGTGGTTCTTTCTTTCATAATTGCTAAACAGAGAAGCCGTTGTAAAGTGTAATTCAAGATTGGTGTTATTGTCACAGGGTCAGGTACTATTCTTTTGATGGTTAATTCAATTAAAGTTGGCGTCAAACGTTGCGTTTAATTTTGAAAGGACGAGAAACTTTTATGATCCAGGGGCACTCCCTAGAGCCGAGCTTTCTATTTGTAACACTGCTACATTTGCCTGGGCTGTAGCAGCTCTGAGAAATCACCTTGCATATTCCCAAGCAGTAGACTAGAATTTAAGCTCTGGCAGAAATGCCACTGAAAGTGTGGTGGGGCACGACTCCTGCCCGTTCATCTGTCCTACCACTGACCTTGGCAAATTTTTGGGGGTTGGCCTTATGCAAATGATTCCTGGAAGGCCGCCATGGGGAGAGCAGGACAGAAAATCAGTGTTGTCCCAGGACACTAGTGCCTGCAGCAGCTTAAAGGAGCTGGCCACCACCTGGGCAGAGGTGTGGCACCTCTGTAACCGGTTTTTGCGGTGGCCAATTTCCTATAGGCCTTGCCGCAATCGCCAATTATTGTAAGTGGTTTCGCCTCACCCGTAGCGAGCATACAAACCCCCTTATTACAAGTTCTGGACGATAGGGATTACTGAGGACAGATTGGAACACGGACAGCGTTTTCAGGCTCACCCGTACAGTATTTATTAAGGTTGACAAAACCACTCCACTCGCATACAGTACAAGCGGTGTGAACACAACAGTACAGTTTAAAACAGTACAGCCCTAACTTGTCCAACAAGCCCCTGCCGTGCTGACTTACCACGGCCTAAAAACACCCCCCCGTGAACTAAACTATCACAGGACCCTTCCAACACTCAGCCCCCTCTGGTTTGGTAGGAATATACAGGCACCCCCTCACACAGCTAAGTGATCTTGTGGGTGTGCAGGCTTGGCAATGCTCACCTAGATTGCCCTTGATCTTGCTTGCAGCTTCCTCCCATACGTCTCTGCTACCTGGTTCCGTACCGGCCTTGCGGCATGCGAGTCTCAGCCTTAGTCGAAGTCCATCTCGGTTGGAAGAGCAAGGCTCAGCTCCTCTTTACGTTCCATTGTGGGAAGGGCAGAGAGAGAGCTATCCAAAACAGCTCTCTGATATACCCCTCCAATACACAGACCGCTGTCTGTGGTTTTAATGGACAGATGGCCTCAGGGAAATGGTTTCCAGGCCTCCTCCCAGGTTTGGATGGTTTAGATCTCGTTTCGATCTCCCAGCTAATTTAACTTAATGAGCTCAGCTTCAGAAACGATGAGTCGCCAGCCTCGTTATTCATGACTTGGGAGTGGGCCTCTTGGGCCATTGTTCCCAAGGATAGTCCGTTACCATACGAATGCAACCTGCTTACATCAGCCACCTTCAGCTTGAGTGGTTTTCCACAACTTCCCCCCCAAACAGCCTGTCCAGTTTTTAATAAGGGTATATGTTCATAATCTAAAAATCCATGGAGTCTGTGCCGACTGCTAAACCTCTTTCTTTTCCTGGAAGAGTGCGTTAATCTCCATGCGATTGATTGACCTCGCTGGAGTGGGCCATTTAAAATTAAAACACCTAGCAATGCTGGACACCAGCATGTTACTGGCATGACTATCACCCAGCATTGATAAGGCAGCATATGCAGAAATTCCTAATCGGTATGAAAGGCCAGACCACTACTATAGCTCAGCTCTTTTTGTTCCAGTGTTAAGAAGGTTGTGTTTTGGGTCTTGCTATATAAAACTCAACAATTATCCCACTAGGGACTAGGATAATCTTTCCTCAGAAGATGCATAAGAGTCGGTTACTTCCCATATTTTGGAGCATTCATATTAGGATAAGGAATCCGAAGAACTGAGGGAAAAAAACAGGAAACTGGCACATTAATAAGGTAGCAATGGTATTGAGAAAGAAAGTAGAGAATGAGAACCTTACCGGATTTGATTTCGGTAGGCAGCTTCTGCAGAAAGCCTCAGTTTTAGCCCACATGATTGAAACTCTGCAATTAAACTCCTGGATGATGAGAATATCTTTGGATGACATTTTTTAAATGCTCAGCTACTGCTAGTCTTTCAGGGCCAGTATAATGAAGAAAGAAGGAAGAATCATTGAGTGAGGTTCATGTGGAAACTTTATTGGAAAGAGGGAAGTTCTAACAGTATGACTGTATAATGAAGTGTCATGCATTTATGACATCGAAATATGGTTGAAAGATATTCAGGTAGGTTTACAAGTTCCAGGTGTAAACTATTATTTTATGTCCAGTTGACGAGTTGAAATCAATGGAAATGAAAATCAAGCATTTCTATAATTGGTGTCTGATCCACAACGCTGGTTTTACGTCCCAGCAACAAGTTGAAAATCTACCCCCGACCTAGCAACTATGTAGAGATAATCAATCAGTTCATGCTGTGGTCCAGACAATTTTACCTTTGAAATGGCACTGGTTCCAAAATGAACGTTTGAGTGTGTCATTGTTTTTAGGGATATGATCGAACCATGCAATTTAGAAAGGTCTTTTACACTGAAATTGGATATGGCCAAAATTCTTTGGTGTGTGTGGTAGGAGATGTTTCTAGTACTGCAGAAAAATAGGCAGAAGTAATATCCAACCTGAGAGGAAAAGTTAATGCATGGATGGAGGGCTATCTGTTTAGGAATGGAAGAATTTTAATCATCAAAGCTGTGATCACTTCTTTGGTGTATATTGTAAGGGTTTGCACACCTAACAATTATCGTGAAAGTAATAAATAAAATAGTTTCTCAGTGCTTATGTGGAAGTAAAATGGGAAGAGTGAAGAATGAAATTATGTACAGGAAAGCAGAGGACAGAGACAAAAGGGTTCCCAATGTGATTTAGTTGTTCACTGCTATTGTACGTTCAATTTTAAGCAGATGTCAGAAGAAAACCTCAAAAGGGATTTTTTGTTTGATTTTGATTTGGGAGGAGAAATTGGAAATTGTATGAAGGGACACTTCAGTTCCTTAAGAATTGAGATTGAACCTGTTTGCTTTCTCTGATGATTTTATGCTAAGGAAAATCTAATGCTCTTAAAACAGGAAGTCATCAAGGCATGTTACAAGGCTACATTTGCCAGACTTTATTAGAACATAAGAAATATGAGCAGGAGTAGGCCATTTGGCCCCTCTAGCCGGCTCCGCCATGCAATAAGATCATGGCTGATCTTCTACATCGACACCACCTTCCCACACTACCCCATATCCCTTGATTCCCTTGGTATCCAAAAATCTATCGATCTCTGTCTTGAATATACTCAACAAGTAAGCGTCCACTGTTCTCTGGGTAGAGAATTCCAAAGATTCACAACCCCCTGAGTGAAGAAGTTTCTCCTCATCTCAGTCCTAAATGGTTGAACTATTATTTTGAGACTATGACCCCTAGTTCTGGACTCCTCAGCCAGGGAAAACATCTTCCCAGCCTGTCAAGCCCTTCAAGAATTTTATATGTTTCAATGAGATCACCTCTCATTCATCTAAACTCTGGGGAATATAGGCTGAGTCTACCCAATCTCTCCTCGTAGGACAATCCCCTCATCCCAGGAATCAGTCTAGTGAAACTTCATTGCACTCCCTCTATGGCAAGCATATCCTTTCTTCGGTAAGGAGGCCAAAACTGTACACAGTGCTTCAGGTGTGGTCTCACCAAGGCCCTATATATTTGTAGTAAGACTTCTTTACTCTTAAACTCCAATCCCTTTGTAATAAAGGCCAACATACCATTTGTTTGTCTAATTGCTTGCTGTACCTGCATGTTAACTTCCTGTGATTCATACACAAGGAATACCAACATTTCCCAGTCTCTCGCCATTTAAAAAATATTCTGCTTTTCTATTTTTCCTACCAAAGTGGATAACTTCACATTTCTCCATATTATATTCCATCTGCCATGTTCTTGCCCACTCACTTAACCTGTCTATATCCCTTTGCAGCCTCTTTGCGTCCTCCTCACAGCTTACTTTCCCACCTAACTTTGTATCATCAGCAAACTTGGATACATTACACTCAGTCTCCTCATCTAAATCATTGATATAGATTGTATATAGCTGAGGCCCAAGCACTGATCCTTGCGGTACCCCACTAGTTACAGCATGCCAACCCGAAAATGACCCGTTTATCCCTACTCTGTTTTCTGTCCGTTAACCAATCCTCAATCTTTGCTAATATATTACCCCCAATCCCATGAGCCCTAATTTTATGTAATAACCTCATGAGTGGCACCTTATCGAATGCCTTCTGAAAATCCAAATACAGCACATCCACTGGTTTCCCCCTTATCTACCCTGCTAGTTATAACCTCAAAAAACTCAATGGATTTATCAAACACAATTTCCCTTTCATAAATCCATGTTGACTCTGCCCATTATGATTCTCTAAGTGCCCTGTTACCACATCCCTAATAATAGATTCTAGTATTTTCCCTACTACTGATGTCAGGCTAACTGGTCTACAGTTCCCTGTTTTCTCTCTCCTTCCTTTATTGAGTAGTGGGGTTATGTTTGCCACCTTCCAATCCACAAGGACCATTCTAGAATCATGGGAATTCTGGAAGATCAAAACTAATGCATCCACTATCTCTGTAGCTACCTCTTTTAAAACCCATGTAGGCCATCAGGTTCAGGGGATTTGTCCACTTTTAGTCCCATTAATGTCTCCAGTACAATTTCTTTACTAATACTAATTTCTTTAAGTTCCTCATTCTCACTAGACCCTTGGTTCCCCATGATTTCCAAAATGTTATTTGTGTCTTCTATCATGAAGACAGATACAAAGTATTTGTTTAATGTCTCTGCCATTTCCTTATTCTCCACTTTAATTTCTCGCGCCTCTGCCTCTAAGGGGCCCATGTTTACATTTGCCAATCTGTTCCTTTTTACGTATCTATAGAAGCTTTTACAATCTTTTTATGTCACTTGCTAGTTTTACTCTCATATTATCTTTTCTCTTTCTTTATCAATTTTCTGGTCATCATTTGCTTAATTCTAAAATCCTCCCAAGAAGGGTTCGACCCGAAACGTCAACTCAAATTTCTCTCCACGGATGTTGCCTGACCTGCTGAGTTTTTCCAGCATTTTCTGTTGTTACCTCAGGCTTACTATTTTTGGCAACATTATAAGCCTTTTTTTGGACATGATACAATATGTATCTACAAAGGGTGCAGAACTGAATACATGTACTGTGGGGCTGTCCTTTTGTGAAAAAAGTGTGGCAGAGATTAATCCCCCTCATCCAAAGCTCTTGGACTATGCCTCACAGTCATATATAAAATTTAGAGTTTGGTACTGTTATAAATCTCACCACCATAAAGAAACTACTCATGAAATAACACTGAACGGCCAGCTGGTGGCACCGTCCAAGGAGTCTAAATACTCGGGCGTGGGCCCAGCTTGCCCAGGGACATTTTGTAAGACAGGAACCAGTGAAGCACAACTAGACCTCCATGTTCTGAAACAAGTTGATTAAAGCCTTGCTTTATGCTCAAACCAAGTGCGTAGTGAGTTTTATTACGTCAATTTAATCAACTTGATATCGACTCCACGCTTTGGGTGATTTCGGGAACAGCTAGCTACGACTCGAACCGTAGAAGGGAACTCAGACAAGTAATCGATCCATCATGGAGAAACTACTCAGACCCGCCCGTCTCGACCTGGACCCGAATTCACTTACAGCTGTTAAGGTATGGAAACACTGGTATCGTACCTTTAGCAACTTCCTTGAGGAGTGTGGTGAGAATGTTCCTAATAAGTTATGAATGCTTGCTAATTATGTATCCCCTCATGTGTTTGATTATATCGAAGACTGTGTAGACTATGATGGCGCTATTCAAATACTACAGCAGCTATATGTCAAGTCCCCAAACAAAATTTTTGCTTGGTATCTACTGGCCACAACGCGACAACAACCTGGGGAATCACTTGATGAATTCCTTCAGAAACTTTGCAGGCTCAGCAAGGATTGTAATCTTAAAGCTGTTACAGCTGAGCAGTACCAGGAGGAGTTAATTCATGATTCCTTTATTAATGGGATTGCTTCTCCCTTCATACGTCAGCATCTGTTGGAAAATGAAACCCTCAAATTACAGGCTGCCTATGACCAGGCATGTTCTCTGGACTTGGCAAAGAGGAATGCAGATACCTATCTTTCACCATGTGCACGGGCTGCTGCTCTCACTTTTAGTGACTCCTTCGATAGGCCTCGGGCGGAAGCCCTCACGGATGACGACTCCAACCTGGCTGATGACAACCCTACCCTAGAAACCTTCACTGATGACGACCCTGCCCTAGCGGCATCTTGGCAATCTGGAATGAAGTGTTTCTTCTGTGGAGGTGCGTTCCATTATAGGAAATGTTGTCCTGCTCGTAACGCAACCTGCAATCATTGCAGCAAGAAAGGTCACTTTTCTAAGGTATGCCAGTCAAGAGCCGCTGTTAGTAAGAAAGGCCACTTTTCTAAGGTATACCGGTCGAGAGCTCCTGTTAGTTTTGCAGCTACTATCTATAAAACCGCTCCTCCCCCAAGAGCCACTACTAAGGTTACAGCTGCTACCTATGAAACTGCTCCTCCCCCAAGAGCCACTACTAAGGTTACAGCTGCTACCTATGAAACTGCTCCTCCCCCAAGAACCACTACTAAGGTTACAGCTGTCAAGGGTAAAACTGCCCCTCCTCCCATCACAACTGTTTTTCCCCAAAGTCTGTCCCATGCAGCCACGAAGGTTTTGGTAAATGGACACATTTTGAGTGCATGAATCGACTCATGCAGCTCTGACAGCTTCATTAGTGAGCAGGCTGTCAGTAAGTTAAAGCTGCGTATTTACCCCTCGGACAGGGAAATTGCAATGGCTCTGACGACACCGACCACCAATTCTTCCGGCTTTTGTCTTGTCGACCTTATTCTCAATGGCCGCACTTATTTCTCCACCCGGCTCGGGGTGCTCCAAAAACCTATGCAGTGATGTACTCCTGGGACAGGATTTCCAGAAACAACACAAAAGACTCACTTTTGTGTTTGGAGGGTCAAAGCCGGACCTTACTATTTCTAAAGTACCGTTTTGTGCGCTTTTGGCGGCTTCGCTCGATGAGCCCTCCTTCTTTGCCAATCTTTCCCCCCGATGTAAGCCCATAGTCACTAAATCATGACGTCTCAGCCAAGATGATCGATCCTTTATCGAGGCAGAAATCTCTCGCCTTCTAGCTGATGGTATCATTGAGCCATGTTCATCTTCCTGGCGGGCTCAAGTCGCCATTGTTAAAAATCCTCTGAAGCAACACAAGAAACATCTTTGCATCGATTACTCGCAAACTATTAACCAGTATACCGACCTGGATGCCTACCCACTACCACGCATCGACGACATGGTCAATAACCTTGCCAACTACAAGGTATTTTCAACTTTTGATTTAAAGAGCGCATATCATCAAGTACCGTTAAAGGACTCTGACAAAAAGTATATGGCCTTTGAGGCCAATGGTCGGCTTTACCAGTTTTGTCGCCTTCCATTTGGGGTCACCAATGGGGTGGCCGTCTTTCAGTGGGCAATGGATAGCCTAGTCAAACAGGAGAACTTAACGGACACTTTTCCCTATCTGGATAATATCACCATTGCTAGTCATGACCAGAAGGAGCATGATGCCAACCTCCAAATTTTTTTTGACATTGTCCGTTGTCGCAACTTAACCTTAAATGAGTCCAAATCTGTGAAATCAGTACCATCAGTCAACATCCTTGGCTACTGGGTGGGCAACGGTGTCATCAAACCGGATCCGGAGCGACTTTGTCCACTTCAGGCGCTCCCTCCCCCTATGAATCTCGGCTCTCTTCGTTGGGCACTCGGCATGTTCACCTATTATGCGAAATGGATACCCCACTTCTCCGACAAGATCCAGCCCCTGCTTTATGCAAAGTCATTTCCATTGGAGGTAACGGCTATTTCAGCTTTCAACCTCCTCAAGTGACGACTGGAAAAAGCCACGCTTTGTTCCATTGATGAAAATCTTCCTTTTATGGTCGAGTGCGATGCATCGGATGCGGCGATCTCTGCTACCTTGAATCAAGGTGGTCGACCCGTTGCATTTCTGTCCAGAACTTTGCAGGGTAGCGAGCTCCATAATCCCCCTGTCGAGAAGGAGGCTACGGCCATCATCGAAGCTGTATGTAAATGGAGTTATTTTCTCGCTCTTCGCCATTTCACACTTATAACTGATCAGCGCTCCGTGGCCTTTATGCTGGATAACCGGAAATGCACTAAGATCAACAAAAGCAAAATACAACTCTGGAGGATGGAATTGACCACCTTTTGGATACACCATACATTATCGACCCGGCAAAGAGAATGTGGCCCCGGATACCCTCACGCGGGCATTCTGCTCTTCTATGTCAACTTCGACTCTTGCAGATCTTCATACTGAATTATGCCATCCTGGCGTTACCCATATGTTGCACTTTGTGTGATCTAAAAATCTCCCATTTTCTACGGAAGATGTGAAAAGAACATGCTCCTCTTGTAGAATTTGTGCAGAATTAAAACCGCAATTCTTCCATCCATCACTCGCTCATAACACGCTATGCAGCGACTCAGCATTGACTTTAAAGGGCCATTGCCTTCCTCAACGCGAAACACCTACTTACTTACTATGGTGGACGAATATTCATGCTTTCCCTTTGCTTTCCCCTGTCCCAATATGCTTACTTCCACAGTGATCAAATGTCTTGATCAAGTCTTTTCCCTTTGCGGTACGGCCAATTTCATCCACTCTGATCGGGGTCCCTCCTTCATGTCAAGCGAACTTAAAAGTTATCTTTCCCAACAGGGAATCACCATAAGTAAAACGACACCGTACCATCCCATTGGTAACGGACAGGTTGAGAGATACAACGCTATCATTTGGAACGCTGTTTGTTGTGCACTAAGGTCACGCAACCTACCAGACCAGCAGTGGGAAACTATGCTCCCTGACACGTTGCATTCCATCAGGTCTCTCCTTTCTACGTTTACCAATGTCACGCTTCACGAGCGATTCTTCAGGTTCCAGCGTCGCTCCACTCATGGGACGTCCCTACCATCGTGGTTGGCAGCTCCCGGCCCCGTGCTGCTCCGAAGATTCGTCCGATCTTCTAAAAACGATCCCCTCGTCGATGACGTAGAACTCACGGACGTTAATCCCACGTACGCGCACGTGCGGTACCCTGATGGCCGGGAGTCCACCGTTTCGCTCCGGGACCTGGCTCCCTGTCCAGCCGGTCCCACGGACCCAACTGATAGAGGGACCCACGGGGATGATGCCGGCACTCTGCGCTCCCTCGAAGATGACTCCCTACCTGGGTCATCGAGAGATCTGCTGGCTGCCCCACCGGATCCACTCGGGGAGCCGAGCGCTCCCCGTGGGATGGCCACCCAAGGTCAGGACGCCGGTCAATCCCCAGCTATCAAACAGGATGAAGCCAGCTCTGCGCCTGTGGCGACCCGCACCCGGAGTCACGATCTCCCCAGCTTCCCTTGGGTTGATCAGGGCAACACGGGCCCTGTCGATCCACTGGTACGGATCAAGCGGCCCAGGGATCAAGACACGGTCCGGGGAGACTTACCTTCTAGCCATAAACAAAGATCTAAAAGACTGCGGCTATTCGTGGTCCACCTAATCCGTTAGGAGGAAGTTATCGGACTAACAAATCTTTTAGGCAGGAAGAATGTTATAAATCTCATCATAAAGAAGCTACTCATGAAATAACACTGGACAGTCAGCTGGTGGCGCCGTCCAAGGAGTATAAATACGCGGGCGTAGGCCCAGCTTGCCCAGGGACATTTTGTAAGACAGGAACTAGTGAAGTACAACTAGACCTCCATGTTCTGAAACAAGTTGATTAACGCCTTACTTTATACTCTAAGTGCATAGTGAGTTTTATTACGTCAGGTACTCTGGCTTCAAACAGGGACCCAGACCCTAGCAGAAGAACATGACATACTTAGAATAACTGACACTGGACATAATTCTTTGGTCCTTTCTTCTATTGTGCCTAAAATATTTTTAAAAAAGCAATCTAAGTGACGTATAGTTCTATGATTTGGACACAGAACCAGTAATTAACTTTTCTACAGCCTGACGAGAACAGAGTTCTCTTACACTCTGCTCTTTTTGGCTTTCAGGGGTGTACAAGACCTTTCACCCAGCCACATTTCAATTGCCATGTGAGCAAATAAATATATTAAATGAATAAGAACACATTACACAAAGGCTGAGAATGCTAGCAATTCCAATATTAACTGATGGTTAAGAACGAGTGGTGGAGTGGTTGATTTCTACTTAACTAGGATACAGTGTGCTCATACCTAATCCAGTATTTTGAAGTGGTGAGAATTAGCTGGACCCTTTGAATCTAAAAGCTGGAAACAGTATAAATGTACTAGCCCATTTTAACTGTTGTAGCTGGACATAAGAATTGTTCAAATTGACCGGAATTTTCACTGTCCAACGAGCTGGCAGCAGGGGAGCCGTGGAGCGCATGGGGAACCTGGAAGTTTAAGCAGCGCGTTTCAGTGGCTTTTTAGTGAAGCCACTACATTTGCCTCTGACTTCCGGGTTTCCTGACCAATTAACACGAGCAGGCATGATGACGTCACGCATAGATCTGTTTCAGCAGAGGTATTTAAAGGAACACTGAAAAGATGACAGTTGAAGGTTTGTGGAGGTGGGAGAATGATTGGCTGCAGAAAGAAATGGATTCTCAACATACTAAAGCTGCCCCTCACTTTAGTGATGCCTCCCTGGACCTCCTGCTGCGCTGTATTAGGGCCCACAGGGCGATTTTATTTCCTGCTGATGGGAGGAAGAAGCAAGCCTCAATTACGAAGAAGGCATGGCTGGAGATGGCAGAGGAGGTGAGCAGCAGGAATGTGGTGCCATGCTCCTGGATGCAATGCAGGAAGAGATTTAATGACCTTATGAGGGCAGGAAAGGTGAGTACAATGGCACATTCAGCTACATCCTGATGTGCTTGTCACCTCAACCCCCTCACTCTGCCTTCCCAAACCCACTCCTGCACATCACTCCTCACACCAACCTACCTTGCAGATGCACCCATCCCCCTCTCTCTCTGCAATTCCTCACATCCCCATCTGACCATCCACCACTAACACTCACTGACATCTTAATGCAATGTCACGTCTCTCTCTCTCATAGTCACCCTCTACAGATATTGTCCATCCATTCCACTCTTTTCATTACTCTCATTCAAAGGTCTCTTGTTTCCCTCCTTGCAGGAGAAGAGAGCACAGAACACCAGAGAGAGGTAGAGAATAGAAGATGGCCCTCCAGTCATAGCAACGGACTTGAAATAAGTGGCGTGATGGCGTGCATGGCGGTGGGAGATGGAGAGATGGGGAGCTCTCAGCTACCCGGTGACAGAATTAAATATCACACAGACACATGGCATACAACAGCCAGTGAAATATGATCATGTGCAAAATGTTCACTGAAAACATTCTTACCATGACCACTCTAATTCATGTCTTTAATCTCCCACAGGCCCATGAAGTGTCCAACAGGCGGTGGTGCCGGAGGAGGAAGACGACTCCTCAGAGGAGGTTGCTAAATCTGAGGGTGCACCGTCACAGGACGCAAGCACACCATGCACCAGCTCAGATACACCCATGTCGGTGAGACCATCAAGACAGATAGGTGTGTTGTCACCTGGTGTCTCTGTAGGGGGTGGCCTGTGGTGGTGGCGCGTGCGCCCAGTCAGTTATGTCTCTGACTGTTTTGTGAGTGGTTCGAATCGCTCCCACGCCCCTGGGTTCCAGACACCAGACTTAGGTACAAGGCAGCGGTACAGAGAAGACTCGAGTAGACAGGTGGTTGGATGTAAACAAAAACCAAGATTTTATTGAAGAGGAAAAACTTGATACAATCTTATGGAAAATTACTAGTGTACACTTCTACAGGCAAAAATACAACAGAATAACTATAATTATACAGGGAATGGGGAACACACGGCACATCGAGGGAAAAACAACTATCTTAACAATCCCCTTATCCTTATCCCACCCCCTATACCTAACTAGATTAAGCTATGAGGGGTCAGAACTTCATGCTCACCAATCAAATCAGGTTAGTTCTTTGTCTTAATCTTGGCGGGCTATTTTAAATAATGGTAGCAATCCATGCTATCTGTTTTTAGATGGCCGGTAATCGCATCTACCGGCCCGATAATTGACTTGTATTGTCATGAATGTTCCTTGATGGGCCTGTCCAGCCTCGATGGCCCTCTTAATCTGTTTCTGATTATATATGTAGACTGCTTGATGGCCTTAACTATGGGCCTAACTGAATTTAGAGTTGTCTCCAATTCGGTCTAATACATAATTCAGAGTCCTGTCTGGTTTCAAAATACAAAGTCTCTCTTCACAGAAAACTGCAGCTTGGGTTTCGATCCACAAACTGTCTGCGTTGCAGAGTTCATTTTAAAATCCCACAGGCTTTCTGCCACAAGGCACGGATGCCATCTTGGGTACCCTTTTTTGATTTAAAATGTCTACGCAGGGTCCCGTTTATTAATAACAGCCTTCGGGGAAATGCAGAAATTTTGCAAATCTTACACTCCCCCCTGTGATACTAAAACTTGCTTGAAGTTTCATACTTTTAAGGTGAGCAAAATTTTTCTGACCCTCCATAGTCAACCTTCCCCTGTAATACCCACGACACATGCACTTCCCATTCCGCGAAAATGTAGTGTACATCAGCATACCGAGGGCAAAATTACAGACTTTACACACAAATCCAAGCATGGAGGGGGTCCAACACCCCTGCACCACTTGGTACACATACCTTTATTACACCGCTTCGCAAAAACAACAAAAGGAAAAAAAAACCTTTATTAAAAATAACAAACACAAAGAAACAACAATCCTTTATAATACAGGGAAAAGACTTAAACCGGCATATCACCCTCCACCTTTACATAGTGTTCCTTCCAAATTCTCTGGTTTTGGAATTCTAACCACTGACCTTTAACCTTACACTGAATACAAACTAAATACAACACTATCCCTAACTGACAAACCATGAGAATGTGGGAAGCCAGTCTGATCCACGAAGGGACCTCTATATTACTGAAAATGTTCCCCCAGGGTGGAGTCACTATATCCAATATCTGAGTCCCTATCTCTACTGTTTTCTGTTCGAGTGTGCAAAAATGTTTCTGCGAAACTATAACGGCTTTGAGCATTTTGGTAAGGTGTTCAGGGAGAGGGGGAATTTCGTAGCCAAAGTGTGCTACGTACTTCTGCAAATCCGTAAAATTCTCCTTCACAGTGAGATGAACAGTGGAGGGTTCAGGAATGGGGACAATTCGCTACCTGCGGGGGAACATGGCCTTGTGCCATTGCCTCCATGGTACAATTTATAGGCTTCGCGTCAGCAGCTCTGAACCCACACTGCGGTTTTGAAAAGGCATTCAAGTGCTGGGGACACAGGATTATGTGCGCTCCCCGGCTCCAGCACCCTGAGAGGTCAGTACCTGTCATAGCGTGCTCCCACTTAATGACGTAAGACGGGACCGCTGTGAAACAAATGTGTGCACCCCCGTGAATGACTCCAATGTTCTCAACCCTGTATACCGGTGCGGGTTGGGCTGTCCTACCCATGACCGGCATTCTAACTATTACTCCCATGATTGTGTGGTTGGACTGCCCACAATCCATGGGGACTGGGTGGGCTTCGGAGGCTAGCCAGAGTTGGCACGGGCTCGATGCATTCTCAAAAGGGTGGAGGGCTGCGAGGTGCTTGTTGCTAATCCAGGAGGGGACCAAACCCTGTTTTAAATCCTCCAGATTACTGCGGCCCTCGCCCAGTAACCACGCCCCGTATAACACACACACCTCATTCTGCGCAGCCTGGTCAGAAGCATTTCTGTCCTCCCTTATGAGAGCATTTACCGTCTTTGCATGCTTTTCCAACTCGGCTATGATCTCTTTTAAATGGACCATCATGGCCTGGTCCTCATGCAACTCCGAGCCCACTACCTTGTTCTCATCCAGTAATATCATCTTTAACTGTATTTTTAAACCATTTATCTGGGTCTGCAGCTCTATGTCATCCAAGCTGTTGGTGACAGAGGACCCAGTATTAAATGCAGTAAAAACATAATTCCATACTCCCCTTCTTTGCCTCCCTGCATTACCCAAAAACTCTCAGGTTGTGGTGTAGAGTTCGGTCTTGTCCACGTGGGCAAAATCGAACTTGTAAAACTTCTTGAACATGTCCTTTAATAGGGCCTGGTATAACTGCTCTGTTTCTTTGGGGCACTGCTCTGGTAAATGCACCTCGGTGAGATTTAAAATCACGGAGGCTACCGCGTAGTGTACCCCCTGGTACAGCATCTGATCGGTGGGGACTAATACCAACCCATTACCTGGTCCCTTGGTGGCAGTGGGGCAATCTTCCCTGGGTAACCTCGCCGCCTGTGCCGTGGGCGGGGCACAGGCTCAGTGGTGTTGACTGGGATTGGGGTGTATGGGACCGCACACACCTTCAGGCTGGTATCCCACTTCATCCCCTCCCCGGTGTCGTGCCACTGCCGGTGGAAAACAATGGATATGCCTGCGGGGCAGACCTTCTCTGACCCCCACATACAGATGTAAATCCCTTGATCCTGTTCCCACCACTTGTCCCAACACACACTTAGTCCTCCATGAGTCCCTATAATCGTCTGATGGGTGTTGTTTCCCAACCATTCCCACTCGACTTTGGGGTTCCTCATGTCCTTGCTCAACTTCCTGAGCCAGCACCACCTATCCAGTGGAATGTGTCCTTTACACGTTAAACATATTCGCTTTCCAACGGTGATGCTGACCCTCGTGGTAATGACTCCTACCCTGGGGCACAGGAGGGAGGCTTCCCCATACGTGAATCCGGTTTGGCTGGAGTACTGAGACAAATTGGACCCCAGCCATCCTGGCCACTTTCCCTCATGGAAGTAAACGGCGGTCTCCTCCGCATCCCGTTCACTGCTCCCATCGATCGCCAGGGGTGCCTTGTCTCCCAAACACCCGTAGATGTGGGAGTCCTGGACGTCGCCTCTCCTCTCCACACTCATCCCGATCAGGGCGAATAGGATCACGATCCATTCCATCCCGAAAATCTTTCTGCAAAAAGATGTAAAAGAACATGCAGCCAGGTCCCCAAGTGATTCTCTGGCTTGGTGAAGCATGGTCGGGTCCCGCGACTGTAAGGAATTAGCACACGCTAGCGGGGTTGGGGTTATTTGTCTCCGGCCAGTCAGAAGCCTCTGAGCTGCTCCAGGGACCCCCTTGCGGTTTTGAAGCGTGCCCCTATTCCTGAGCTCTGACCGCCGGACTTATTCGGTAGCGATGTAGACAGAAAAAAAACGTGACTCATGGTTTGGGTGCAAAACAGAGCAGTATTTATTGAAAACAAAAGAAAGAAACAACTTAAAATAATCGATAAAGCTCTTATGCCTGGTACAACACTTTTGCTTAACATAATACCCTCAGTGCCCACTAGAGCGCTCCCTGCTCAGTGCAACACTCCTTTATTTTAAATCCAGCACTTTTTACTTAAAAACGCTTTGTGCACTACAGCACCTTAGCTTAGTGGCTTTTACTTAAAAACCGCACTTTAATACAGCTGTACAGTGTTCACTGAAGCACTTCTCTGCTTAGCGCAACACTCCTTTAAATACAATACTTTAATATCGAAACACAGCGTTCACCATAGCACTTCTCTGCTAGGTGCAACACCCCTTTTAATACAGTTTTAAATACAGTACTTTAAAACAGCTACACAGTGTTCACCACAGCACTTCAGCTTGATGCAACACCCCTTTTAATACAGTTTTAAATACAGAACTCAGTGTCCAACTGAAGCACTTCCTCTGCTCAGTGCAACACCGTCTTACTTAAATAGGGGAGGAGAAACGGACACAACGAGGGAAGATCGACTAAAATCACCGTTCTTAACAAAATTCCCACTTTACTCCCACCCCTATACCTATCCTAAGTTGCCTTGTGGAAGGCCAGAAAAATATATGCTCACCACTGGAAATGCCTGCTCCGTGCCCTGCGTACTTAGATCTTCACTGCCCCGAAATGAAAAACACCCCAGTGTTTTAAAAGTAAACTGCTGGTGTTTCACCTCTTCAGGCAGGCTCCCATGCTCTAGAGGGACACGGAGGCGAGGCCAGAGAGAGAGAGAGCTTCTGGGAAGCTATCTTTTATACCCCCTTTTGGGGCCCGCCCAGATCTGGATGTTTCTGGGCTAAAACAAAAGGGATCCAACTGCCCCATTGTCCAGTAATGGGTTTGGATGAATCGCCCATACATTTTAAACTGTTCCTTTTCTCAGTTTAAATGTCTCTTCAAATTGTCTGTGCTGAGCTTTGAATGAAGCTGCAGTTTAAATGTGTCTTCATTGTGTGTGATGGGCTATTGAACTATTTCCATTCATCCTGATGGGTTTTGAATGGAGCTGTCCTGGTTTGAAAAAACATGTCTTTCTGTGATTACTATGTAAACAGCTTCGGAGGCTAGTGTTAACAGAAGCCATTGTTAGCCATTGTTCTTGTGGTCAGGCTGAAACCGCAGTCAAGTGATTAATCCTTTGTGCAAACATCTTGTAGCAGTTTCTGTAAACATATCAATTATCTGCTGCAGGGGGGTGGGGACTCCCCTTTGATTGGCAGCTCCATTGAACCGTTCTTCCACAGACACACAAAGCTGTTTTCCAAGTCCTTTTGTCTTCGGCCATGTGGTCTGACGGTCATTTTGATCCCTGGATTTTTTTTAAAGGTATATCACCCAGGGATTCTTTAATCAAAAATTAATCTTCGGAGCTGTAAATTATTGCGAAATCTTACACGACCTCGACCCAAAGATACACTCTTAACAGATTACTTAACTTAGAACTACCCATCACCTTATTTAACTTAAATTATAAACACCCAAACTTAAGCTAAATAATTACACGTTACTTAAACTTAACTTAAACTAAACAATATACATGCGCCGCCCGTCTCCCTGGTCGGACTGCGGCTCGCCGCTTCCCCCGGCGTGACCGCACCGTCTTTGACTGTTGGTCCCTCGCAGCCCATGGCTGCTGGCTGAGGGCCTGTGTCCTTGGACCTCTCCCTGACTCGAGGGGCAGCCCTTGGTAACTGGAGGGCAGGTGACCATGGCTTTCTCGGCTGGGGCGTCCGTGGGGACCTTCTAGAGGCTTTGACAGGTGGGGCTTTCTTGGCCGTGGGCCTTTTACCCGAACCGCTGCTCCCCTAGGCTTGACCCCTCCTGAGCCTGGGCTGGGGGCAGGTGACTTTTCGCAGCCTGCTGCTGCGAGCTGAGAGTCACCGCCCCCAAGTCCCATGGCTGGGTCCGGGGCGGGGTTTTCGACCTCAGGTCCCTCTCTCTTTACACCTGGGTTAGGGGGCGGGGTTTTCGCCCTCGTCTGGATCCCAGAAGAGTGGGGGAGTGTCCCAATCAATGGGCCGGATGGCCCCTCCCTTCACGCAAGCCACAGCGCCTGCCTGTGCAGTCTGTGAACTCGCTCCTGCTGCAGGCTGAGGATCTTTATCCTCAGACCCTTTTCCAACTGGCTGTTTTCCCCTTTCGGGCGTAAACAGCTTACACTGGTTGATGTGAAACCATTTTGTACGCCGGGGCGTCTTCACGGCGTATACCATGGGGCTGGCTTTATCTACAATACTGTAGGGCCCCATGTACAATGGTTCCAAACTACCTACTCGGGCATAATTTCTGACCATAACCTGATCTCCTATCTCGCACTCATGGTGCTTTCTCGGTTCAAGCAGCAATCGGTTACTCCAATACTGCCTTCCCATGTTCCCAGCCGTCTGCTCATGGAGCTGCTTCAGGTGCTCAAAAAGGTTTCGGGCAAACCTGTCCCAGTTTACCTCTCTGAGCTGACCTTCCGTGAGCACCGGGGCTAGTACATGGGTGGGGGTCGGCATAACCCTGCCGGTCATTAGCTCGTACGGGGAGTACCCCGTGCTTTTAGACTGGCTGGCCCGGATCCCCATCAAAACCAACGGTAGGACTTCGGCCCATTTACGGGGCGAGTCCACCGTTTCCTTTCTTAACCTTTCTTTCAGGGTCCGATTCATGCGTTCTACAATCCCCGATGACTGAGGGTTGTGGGCTATGTGCCATTTCCCTTCGATGCCTAGCAGCATCAGGGTGTTCTGCATCACCTGTCCGGTGAAGTGACTCCCTTGGTCGGACTCCACAAACTGCGGTAGTCCCCACCTCGAGAACACTTCCCGGACTAGGATCCTGGCAGAACCCAGAGCTGTGGCAGCCTTGCAGGGAAAAGCCTTTACCCACTTGGTAAACACGTCCACCAGGACTAGGCAGTACTTATAGCCTCCCTGGGTGGTGGGCAGGGGCCCGATGTAGTCGACTTGTATCGACTGCCATGGTCCCTCTACCCTCCTGAAGTGTCCCATAGGGACCTTCCTTTTGTGGGGGTCAGGGTTGTTCGCAGCGCACACAAGACAGCCTGCACAAAACTCGCGGACATTGTCCCTGAGTCCCGGCCAACATCCCGCCTGTTCCACCCGCTGCCAGGTGGTCTCAGGCCCGGGGTGTCCCGCTCCTGGACCCTCATGGGCCAGTTGAAGGAATTCCCTCCGGTGCTGCTGCGGCACAACCCACTGTCTTCCCCCCCCCCCCCCCCCCGGAACAGCATACCCTCTTTAACGGAGAGAGTCGCTGTGCCGTACGGACCTTCCATTCCCTTTCCGTCAGCAACTGCGCTGAGGACTGCTTTTAGGACAGGGTCTTGGGCTTGGACCGTCTTTAGGTCCGGGGCTAACGCTGCTCCTACACTCCCTTGGGTCCTGTCCCTACCCCTGACTGCCGCCATGGGTTTGGACCCAAATGGGTCCCAGAAAGTGCCTGTGCGGGCACCCTCCTTGGCGAGCAAGTCAGCCTGCTGGTTGCCTTGGCCGCAGGGTTCTGTGGAGGAATGGGCCTTCACCTTGTGAATGAAAACCTCCCCTTCCTCCCCCACTGCTGCCAGGATCTTTTCCAGCAGTGGCTTTATTGTGAGGGGTCTCCCGTCAGCGGAGGTGTATCCGTGGCGGGACCAGATGGCCAGGTACTCCGTACACAAATTGCACGTGAACATGCTGTCCGAGCAAATCGTGTAGTGGGTGGGGAAGATTTCGGGGTGTGTAACAACGTACACCACCGCGGACAGTTCAGCCTGCTGGGCACTCATGGTGCTGGGGAGCTTAATCGCCAGGGCAATGTTTGCCGCTGGGTTGTAAACTCCACACCCCGTGAGACGCTCGCCAGCAGATACCGTGCTGGAACCGTCTACATAGATTTCGCGGCCTGTGGGATGTATCCTGGCCCGTAAACCTATGTTTCCTTCACAAACCCCTTCAATGGAACACGGATGGGCTGTTCCAGGATATACCATTGATATACCTATCAATTCATCCAATGAAAAGCGACGAGTTAAGATAGTAACTATAGGTTTTTATTGGCTAAATAACAGAGCCCACCCTCGTGGGTGATCGGGTCCAACAAGGAGGAATACCAGCCAGTCGACCACCTTTATACCTGGGCAAGCAGGCGGAGTCATGGGCGGAGTCAGCTGTGGTCAGCCCAGGTATAACAGCGTGACAAGAGGTGACCTTGTGTAGTGATACAACAGTGTAAACAGTGATAACCATAGTGTAACGATATAAACAGTGATAACCATAGTGTAACGATATAAACAGTGATAACCATAGTGTAACGATAGTGAACGATAAAAGTGGTTTACCACAACCATGTTGGATGCGAGCTTTGGCTCACAGAGACCCTTCACCTTCAGATCCATCTGTGAGAGGAGCAAGGTCCAGCGGGCAATGCGGGCACTGCTCACTGTTCCATCCTTGATCCTCCCGTCCAGAAGCATCTGGGTGGGTGTGTGATGGGTGAGGAGGGTGATGGGAGAGGTGCCTTTGAAGATCAATGATCTTTTCACAGCCCAATGTGTGGCCAAAAGATGCCGCTCACAATTGGAATTGCTCCTTTCCACATCTGTGAGTATCCTGGAGGAGTAGACCGCCGGCCGTGCCGCTCTTGGAGCAGCACAGCACGAGGCTGTCCCTGCTGGCTGCTACCTCCAGAAAAAACTCTTTCCCCCCATCTATGGCCCCTAAAGCTGGCGTGGTCTGCAAGTCCTTCTTGAGCCTGACAAATGCTGCCTGGCATCCCTCATCCCAAAGCCACTTCACTCCCTTGTATAGGAGTTGGAGCAGAGGGGCTGCGGTGGCTGCATAGTCCTCAATGAAGTCTCTACAGTACCCGGCTAGCCCTAGGAACGACCTCACACCCATTACTGTTAAGGACTGGTAGTTCTTGTCCCACCTCCCTCCTAGCCTTATCTATGGCTCTTTCTCCAGCGCGCACGGTCAGACCGAGGAATTTCACCTATTGCTGGCCGATCTCCGCTTTCTTGGGATTTACCTTGAAACTCTTCTGTCCTAACAGCTCCAGCAGTTCGGCCAAAGGCGGGCCATGCTCCTCTTTCGACTCAGTGAACAGGAGCAGGTCATCCACATATTGAACCAACTGTCTGGGCTGGCTAAAATCCTTAAAACTGTCGGCCATGCACTGATGGAAAATGCTGAGGCTGTTGTGGAAGCCCTGTGGCAAACAGTTCCACGTGTATTGTTGCCCTTTAAACGTAAAGGCAAACTTGTACTGACCCTCCCTCCTTACAGGGATGGATCAAAACACATTTGAAATATCCAGTACCGTGAAAGTGGTCGCGGATGCTGGAATACTCCCGATGAGGTCGGCAACTGCTGCTACTGTGGGTGCGCAGGCTGGGATGTTACTATTGAGCACCCGATAGTCCACCGTGGCCCTCCAGGAATTGTCCAGCTTTCTGACTGGCCATAACGGAGAATTCACGTGGGTCGCTATCGGTCTCAGAACTCCCTGCTGCACTAACGAGGACATGGCTGCTTCCATGTCCGGCTCTGCTTCCCTGGGGAAGTTATACTGTTTCTGTGGTTGGGCCATGGGGTCCCCGTCTACACTGACCTCAAACCCTGTGACCTTCCCTCAGTCATGCTTGTGAGTGGCAAATGTGGCCAGGTGGGCCTGCACAAATGCCTGGAACTCTGGTGGGGTGTTGCTGACCATGAGCCCGAGGTTATAATCCTCTTTGGGCTTCATGGTGCAGAGGGTCCCCTTCCCTTCCTTTCCTGGGATTACTACGATCTTACCGTTCTTTACTCTACCTGCCCCCCAAAGGCAGTGATTCCTCAAATCCACTGGGATCCTGTGGCCTGCGATAAAATCGGCCCCCAGGACTCCTCTTCCACCCTCCACGTCCCATTTCATCAGGACACACGTCCACTTGGAGCGGAGCGGAGCGGTCCTAACCGAATGGCGAGCAGGATGGAAAACGAGCCGGCCTGTTCTCTACCCGTGAACCCCGACAGACTGTATGGGACCCCGCTGGAGAGAGGTGAGGCGATGGGGTTAGCTGAGTAGATCATGGTGCACGATGCCCCCGTGTCTAACAGATAAGTCCTTGTCACCTCCACCTCCATCTCCAAAAGGAGTATTTTCCACTCATCATATCGGAGTGAACACACATAAACAGGCTGCGCTGGCTCTAGTCATGGCTGTGGGTTGGATGGGGCTGACGGGGTGAGAGCACCGGTGGCGGCTGCTACTCTCCCCTGGCCATTCAGTAAGGACCTCATGGCATCCAGAAGTGACTCGACCTCTGCGGAAGGGGTCCCTGCCCCCGCCTTTGGGGCTGGGGCTGTGGGCTGCTTTCCCTTGTTATCCTTCCAAAGGTTTTTGCACTCCTTCCGCCAGTGACCATCCTTCCCTCACCCGTAACAATTGGTCTTTGTGTTGGGGGGGTTACTCCCTTCCTGGTGCCACTCTTTCCTACCCGGTCCGGGTTTTATCTCGTGCACCTTCCCCTTGGGTGGGTGTGCATCAGCTCCCCTACCATTTTTGTAAGCCAGAGTGAGCTGCCAAATTACCGTGAGTTCTGTGGTCTGGGGATCTTTGGGGTCAAACCAGGCTTCTGCCTTGGCCCGGACCTGTGGCAAGCTGTTCGCCACCAAGCAACGGAGCCAATGTGTGAGGGAATCCCCGTTCAAGAACGCCCGGCCCGGCGTCCCCGGGCAAGCCTTCTGGTACACCGGCCACAGCCGGTCTGCAAAAGCCTGCGGGGTTTCCCCAGAAAGCTGGGTCGTCTTCTCCACGCGGGAGAAAGGTCTTCCCTCATCCATCCCCATGGCCTCTAGAACCGCATCTCTAAGCTCCTCGTACCCGCACTGCCCCCTTTTCCACTCGTCAGAGAGGGATTGGAGGAGGTTACTCTCCAGGGAGTATAGCAGCATTTTGGCCTTCTCAGCATCATCGCAGTCGTTGACGCTGGCGGTCTGCTCTATTTCCCTGAAGTGGATCGAGGGGTCTCCCTTTGCGGATAGCTTTGGGATATGGTTGACCATAACCCTGAGCTGTTGGGTGTTAAAGGGTAATACGAACTGGTTTTGGAGGGGTCCCTCAATGTCGCCATTAGCGGGTGGGCCGAACCTCCGTTGCCGCGCTGGGCACATCGGTCCCGGCTCCGGCCTCTCGGGCGGGAGTTGCCCTACTTCCGCCTCCACCTCTGGCTCCACTTCGGGTTCCACCCCCCCCTTGCTGCCAAACCTCGCTGAAACTTGACGCTATGGGTGGTGGCCGTGGGGTCTCCTCTCTCTCAACCGGGTCGTCCCTGGGCACCACCGGTGACGTTGGAACTGTCCTCCCCTCGTTTCCTATAAAATCTGCCTGGCCTGCCTTTGGGCTTATGAGGCATACCATGCCTTTTGCCTTCCGGAGGGCCCGGCTCAGATTTTCTATCCTTTCTCTACAGGGGCCTTGGTCTGCCTCCTCAAACCCCTGTTCACTTGTGAGCTTGTAAGCGGCTTTTACCTCCTGTACTTTCTCTTCCTGTTCCCTGACCTGCCTTGCCAAGCGGGCGTTCTTCTCCCGTAACCTGAACTCATTTCCCTTGACCTCTGTGACTTGGCACTGTAGGTATTCCAACTGGGCATTGTGTTCTCCCACTAAATGTACTCTCTCTTGGTTCAAAGCCTGCAAAGCTACTAATAACTTTTCCCCTGCGAGAGCCTTATCCTGGATCTCCAGGGCTGACTCCCTTAACTCGACTGCCTGTGCTGCAACGAGCCCGTCCAAGAGCTGGACCTGCTTTTTAAAGCACATCAGCCAAACTGCCTCCTCTAAGGACTTCTTGTGTTCCTTTCCCTCTGTCCACTTAGCTGCTGCATCTATCGGATGCCCAGCCCTTAACAGAGTGGTGATCCACTTCTTGGTGATATTCACCTTGCTAAACACATAATCAGAAATCCTTTCCTCCATCACGGTTCGCTCATCCGAACCACTGTCTACTGCATCGCAACCTTGTTGCCGGCGTCCTGCCGCGGTTGCCATTTCTGTAGGGGGTGGCCTGTGGTGGTGGCGCGTGCACCCAGTCAGTTATGCCTCTGACTGTTTTGTGAGCGGTTCGAATCGCTCCCACGCCCCTGGGTTCTAGACACCGGACTTAGGTACAAGGCGGCGGTACAGAGAAGACTCGAGTAGACAGGTGGTTGGATGTAAACAAAAACCAAGATTTTATTGAAGAGGAAACACTTGATAGAATCTTCTGGAAAATTACTAGTGTACACTTCTACAGGCGAAAATACAACAGAATAACTATAATTATACAGGGAATGGGGAACACACGGCACATCGAGGGAAAAACAACTGTCTTAACAATCCCCTTATCCTTATCCCACCCCCTATACCTAACTAGATTAAGCTATGAGGGGTCAGAACTTCATGCTTACCAATCAAAAGGGTTTGTTGGACTCAAAACAGTGGTGGGGTTCGGGGTTCGCTCTTGGTGCTCTCTGGAGCCTGCCGTCATCACGTGGTCTCTGGGTGCTGCAAGGGCGTTGTCCAGGTTCGAGTACCCCAAAGTTAAAGTCTCTGTTTGGGTACTTTACCTTGCAGGGATGATTCTTCGTTGTCAGCCGACAGTTTGAGTTGGTGTGCAGATATTCGCAGGTCGTCTGAGGCTGAAGGCCCAATAACAAAACCTCCCCTCAGTTCGTCTCCTCAGTTGGTCTTCAGTCGGTCTTCCTCAGGTCGCCTTCCCTCCTCCCCTCGTCGCGTCCCGCCTCGCCTGGCCTGAATTGTCCGTGTCCGCCCGATGCTGTGCTGAGGCGATTTTCAGATGGAGTGGCAAAAGGCACGGGCAAAGGCCAGTGGGTAAGCGCGGGACGGGGAAAGAGCAACAGCCACGAGGGTGAGGGGCCGAAGAGCAGAGAGAGAAGAGAAGAGAGCGATTGCTACCCGGGGGCCTTCAATTATACTCCTTTCGAAAACCCTTATCTGCGCGCCAAATCAGGTTAGTTCTTTGTCTTAATCTTGGCGGGCTATTTTAAATAATGGTAGCAATCATGCTATCTGTTTTTAGATGGCCGGTAATCGCATCTACCGGCCCGATAATTGACTTGTATTGTCATGAATGTTCCTTGATGGGCCTGTCCAGCCTCGATGGCCCTCTTAATCTGTTTCTGATTATATATGTAGACTGCTTGATGGCCTTAACTATGGGCCTAACTGAATTTAGAATTGTCTCCAATTCGGTCTAATACATAATTCAGAGTCCTGTCTGGTTTCAAAATACAAAGTCTCTCTTCACAGAAAACTACAGCTTGGGTTTCGAACCACAAGCTGTCTGCGTTGCAGAGTCCATTTTAAAATCCCACAGGCTTTCTGCCACGAGGCACGGATGCCATCTTGGGTATCCTTTTTGATTTAAAATGTCCACGCAGGGTCCCGTTTATTAATAACAGCCTTCGGGAAATGCAGAAATTTTGCAAATCTTACACTCACAGATCACATGTGAGCAAGAGCAGATGGTGGAGACAGGGACAGCAGTGGAGAGTCCTTGCCAGATGGTGCAGGACGCTCCAAGCTCTGCTGGATACAGATGCTGAATCTTGGGGGCCATCGACAAAGGTTGATTCTTGAGGAGCAGCAAAAAATGCGTGGAGTTTTGGCAGGATTTCCAGCCGCAATATGCACACTTGCAGTGAGAATGAAGGAGTCCATCTCAAGCATGACTGGCATGATGTCGCAGGCCTTAGGTGTGGTGTGTTCATCCATGGAAAGGGTACCCACCTGCATGGAGCATCAAACGTGGCATTCAAACAAGTGCATGCTTGCCCTCATCAACAGCTTGCACACTCTGAATGCCACCTTAACTAGGATGGATCAAAACCTAACCTTGGCCGTTCAATGCCCCACTGATCTGCAGCAAAGTATTCTCCAGCTCATTGCTAGCAGGGAAGAGCGGGTGGACCATGAGAGGGATGATGGCGAAAGGGGACATTGAAGTGGGGACTCTCCTCAAAGCGTGTTCTCTTCTCACCCATTGCACCCCTCCCCCTCAGTCAGTGCCCCACGCGCTGTCTCCTCTCTCAATGGCTGAGTCTGCCCCTGCATAGGTGCAGGTGAAGCAGTCTTTGGAGGGGTCCTCATGGACTCCAAAACCCAGAGGACGTTGGCCAAGAGCGCCTGAGCAGTCAAAGCAGGGAGGTGAGCAGTCTGCCTCAAACCTCTGCTGAAGCCGCAGGGGTTGCACATCATAGGAGTTATAGGAAAAGGAAGATGAAAGGTGATTATTTGCACAAGGGTATACACATCAGTGTTTTAGACAAGTCACAATAATAAGTTATTGTAAGTTTTGATGCATGTATAAAATTATTTCTTTGCACCACTTTCCAGTCTTGTCCATTGTTGCCTATAACCTGCTAACTGGCCTTCTCAGTTCAGATGAGTGGTAAGACAAGAATTAAATCCGAGCAATGGGTGTCGTGAAAGGGCTGCTTTGTTAATTGCAGGACTGCTTTGTGTTTGGGCAGGGCGGGGGGGGGGGGGCGTTGGGGGGATGTCAAGTGTGTTCAGCATGTGGCTGCCAGATGGGTACAGCGGTGCAACCTAACTAAATCGGACGCCCAGCCCTTAACAGAGTGGTGATCCACTTCTTGGTGATATTCACCTTGCTAAACACATAATCAGAAATCCTTTCCTCCATCACGGTTCGCTCATCCGAACCACTGTCTACTGCATCGCAACCTTGTTGCCGGTGTCCTGCCGCGGTCGCCATTTCTGTAGGGTGTAGCCTGTTGATGCTGCTGCTCATCTTAGCCCTCATGAGATCCAAAGTGAAACTGCATAAGTGGCACCCATGCTGATCTGATATATGACCGATTTAAAGTGGAGATCAAATGCGCAATCCTCCAAAGTAGCGAGAGTGACCTCCAAATTAGTAGAAATCACCTGCAAAGTGCTGAGAACAAGTGCTGTGAGCAAAAGCCCTTCACTTAGGCAAGGAAGCAGGTGTGAGGTCTCTTTTTGCCTGTCATTTGTTCAGCCCCCTCAGTTGTTGCTTTGCTCTCGCTTTCTTTTCACTGGCGAAGGTCCAGGAAGCTCGAGAAACCCGTGGACCCACAGTGAAAGTTGAAAACCCCTGTTAAAAAACCTCTTAACCATCTCTTAACTGCTTTCAATTGCTAACCCGCCTCTTCCGAGGGGGTTTCTCGCACACGGCCGAACGTGCTCCAGTGAAATGCGGAAGTTGGCGGGTTGGAGCCGGCTTCCCGCCGCGCTGTCAATTTCAGCACTTTTTACTACACACCTGCTCCCAAACTCACTCGCTGCTGCTCGTAAAAATTCCGGCCATTGTGTTGCACTGTTTCACTTTGTTCTTTGCTGTACTCTCCAGCTCTTCACTCTCCTCAGATGCTGAGTGGCACTGAACTGCAGGTGATTCCATCCCTTTGGATAGGCCTGTTATATGGTGGCAAGGTTATTCGGTTTTGGCAGCACTGAATGACTAGTGCATTCTTGTCATTAGTCACTCTTTTGATAATTTGCCCGATTCTATTGCGTCCATTTTTCCCATATTAAGATGACCTGAATGAAAAGGGAAAAAATGGAAAGAAACCAGGGGGAAGACGTGGAGGAGGATGATGGTGCAGCTGGAAATAGTATTTAAAAACTAGAGCGGAATTATGCTGAGCCATTTTACACAGGGTAATTTGGGGGTTAGATGCTGTTTCGTTCATAATTCATGTAATTTGAGTAGATTATATTTCACTGGGCACAGCCTATTGCATTTTTTTTCTATGCTTTTGACTCTTTGGGTGAATGCTACAGGAATGTTGTGTATGTTCCACTCTTAGAGTAGTTGGATAGGACACATCGTGGTTCAGTGGACCTCCCAGATTAAATTCTGTGCTTTACAATCATTCTCCAAATCCTTTCTTGTTACAGAAATTCACTTACACAAGGGGTTCGCAATGAGCCACCTGAATGAAAGTAGGAATAAATGTACATTCTAGGGTACAGGCTGATCTGCAAGAAAGCCCCCAGTATGTATGGCCTGTCATCAGGCATGTTGGGCTGGATTTCGTCATCTCAGAGCTGCTCAAATTGCAGTCGGTGGCCAGAACGAACTAGGCTCTTTTCAGGAAGCATTTCTTATCGGTTTGAAGGCCAGACATAGGCTGCAGTGAAACGTCCAGGGGAGGATACATCATCAGATTCACCAGGCCAGTAGAACATAATCACCCACAGATGTCTGGGTCAGAATACCATAGTTCAAAATTGAGACAGTAGATCCTACAGCTTATTCATTTCTTTTAAAGTGGCAAAATATGAAAGGAAAAAAATAATTATTTAATCTGTCCTGAACAAACTGCAACCTATCTCTTTAATCTCTAAAACAGGATGTGAAATCCACATGTTGGAGTAGCATTCTGATTGATTGATTTTATATCCTACTAGTACACTAGTCTGTACATTCCAGATGAGGTTGCATTTTTAGTCATTGTTTTGGTATGTACTGTTTCTATTCCAGAAAACAGGCTATTGTAAAAGTAAAAACAGAAAGATGTAATCCAATTCTTCATCCCAGAATTTTATTAGTAATCACATTGACTAAGAGAAATAATAGTTAACTCGTGTTCGGATGTATTTCCATAAGTTTGAACTGCAGAAACCTGACCCTTTCCTTGATCTTCTGAAATATTTTTTACATGATTGCCAAAATATTTTGTGCAGTCATTACTTTATCATTGATTCTCATGATTTAAGTTGTCCAAATTTGAAACAATTGGTTGATCACTGAGTATTTTGTAATTCATAGCTTCATTATTATTATAGCTGTACAATTATAAAAAGAAAATCTTATTTTTGGAACCAATAGTTAAAAGGAACAAAATTAGAACCTAGAAGGTCCTTGTTGGATACCCCCAAAGCTACAACACCTGAAGTATTGGTCTCTTGCCTGGACATCAGTCCAAACTCCAGCCTAGAATGCCTTTTGCACTTGAGCATGGCTGGTTTTATGTGGATTATCTGAAGGAACATGGGTTGGCTGAGTGATGTCTTTTCTGTTGCACAAGTGTGCATTCTGGTCAGATATTTAAGTAGCTGCAGTAATAATAGGTAAGTAATAAGCAAGTAAGTGATTGGTTGGTGAGTATTTCTCGCTTTTTTCCAAACTTGGGCATCTAACTTTATGTGCCTTGGTGTAGATCAAAAGTGTTCCAAATTTTAAAAATTAATTCATTAATTGAGATGGGAGGCCAGGCAATGTGTTGTTGTTGCATGTGGGAGCTGGTGGACACCATTGAGGTCCACGGCGACCACATCTGCAGCAAATGTTGGCTGCTTGAGGAACTTCGGCTCAGAGTTGATGAGCTGGAGTCTGAGCTTCGGACACTGCGACACATCAGGGAGGGGGAACGTTACCTAGACACTAGGTTCCAGGAGGCAGTCACACCCACTAGAGCAATTACTTCCAATTTGGCCCATGGTCAGGGACAGGAGGGTGTGACTACAAGCGAGGTAGGTATTGGGATCCAGGAGGTAGTGATGGAGGAGCCTCAGCCCTTGGCCTTGTCTAACAGGTATGAGATTCTTGCTCCCTGTGTGGACGAGGGCAGGGATGCAGGGAGGATGAGCAATCTGACCACAGCACCATGGTACAGGGAGCCATTCAAGTGGGGGGAGTGAAAAGAAATGTTGTAGTGATAGGGGACATTATAGTTAGGGGGATATACACTGTTCTCTGCAGCCGAGAGTGTGAGACCCGAAGGCTGTGTTGCCTGCCCGGTGACAGGGTTAAGGACATCTCTTCTGGGCTGGAGAGGAACTTAGGGTGGGAGGGGGAAGATCCAGTTGTCATGGTCCATGTAGGTACCAATGACATAGGTAGGACAAAGAAAGAGGCTCTGCTGAGGGAGTATGAGCAGCTATGGGCTAAATTAAAAAGCAGAACCACAAAGGTAATAATCTCTGGATTACTACCTGAGCCACGAGCGAATTTGCATAGGGTAAATAAGTTCAGAGAAATGAACGAGTAGCTCAAAGACTGGTGTGGGAAAAATGGGTTTTGATTTGTGGGGCTCTGGCACCGGTACTGGGATAAGAGGGAGCTGTTCCATTTGGACGGGCTTCACTTGAACCATGCTGGGGCTAGAGTCCTGGCGAATCTAATAACTAATGCTGTAGAGAGGTCTTTAAACTAATAGTGGTGGGGAGGATCCAGGTGAGCGGGAATTTAAAAAGGAAATGAGAAAACAATAGAGCAGGATAGAGATGGGGGAAATAATAACCAGTGACAGGAAGGGACAGAATGTGTAAAAACAAGAGTGCAACAGAAAATGGGGCCAAAACGAGGAGGAATGGTAAAAAGACAAAGTTAAAAGCTCTATATCTGAATGCACACAGCATTCGTAACAAGATAGATGAGCTGACGGCACAAATAGATACAAATGGGTGTGATCTGATTGCCATTACAGAGACTTGGTTGCAAGGTGACCAGGGCTGGGAACTGAACATTCCAGGGTATTTGACAATTCGGAAGGATAGACAGAAAGGAAAGGAAGGTGGGGTGGCTTTGTTGGTAAAGGATGGGATCAGTGCAGTGGTGAGAAGTGATAATGGCTCAGAAGATCAAGATGTAGAATCGGTTTGGGTGAAGATTAAAAAAAAAGGGGAAAAAGTCTCTGCTGGGCGTAGTCTACAGGCCCCCGAACAGTAGCAATGCTGTTGGACAGAGTATAAATCAACAAATAATGGAGGCCTGTTTATAAAAATAAAAAAAAAGGTACAAAACGGTAATAATCATGGGTGCTTTTAATCTCCATATTGATTGGACAAATCAAATTGGCCATGGTAACCTTGAGGAGGAGTTCATAGAGTGTATCTGGGATGGTTTCTAAGAACAGTATGTAATGGAACCAACCAGGGAGCAGGCTATCTTGTACCTGGTACTGTGTAATGAGACAGAATTAATAAATGATCTCATAGTAAAGGATCCTCTCGGAAAGAGTGATCATAACATGGTTGAATTTCAAATTCAGTTGGTGGGTGAGAAAGTTGTATCTAAAACCAGTGTCCTGATCTTAAACAAAGGCAATTACAATGTCATGAGGGCAGAACTGGCTCAAGTGGACTGGAAACATAAATTAAAAGGTAATACAGTTGAAATGCAGTGGCGGACATTTAAGGAGATATTTTATAACTCTCAACAAAAATATATTCCAGTGAGAAAGAAAGATTTTAAGAGAAGGGATCACTATCCGTGGCTAACTAAGGAAGTAAAGGATGGTATCAAATTGAAAACGAAGGCATACAATGTTGCCAAGATTGGTGGGAGGCCAGAGGATTGGGACATTTTTTTAAACCAGCAAAGGATGACTAAAAAAATAATAGAGAGAAGGTTAATTATGAGAGTAAACTGGTAAGAAATATTAAAACAGAAAGTAAGAGCTTCTACAGGTATATAAAAAGGAAGAGAGTAGCTAAAGTAAATGTTGGTCCCTTAGATGATGAGAATGGGGAATTAATAATGGGAAAATGGCAGAGACTGAACAAATATTTTGTATCTGTCGTCACGGTAGAAGACACTAACAACATCCCAATAATGGATAATTAAGGGGCCACAGGGAGGGGGGAACTAAAGACAATCACTATCACTAAGGAAAAAGTACTTGGTAAAATAATGGGACTAAAAGATGACAAGTCCCCTGGACCAGATGGCCTGCATCCCAGGGACTTAAAAGAAGTGGCTGCAGAGATAGTGGATGCATTGGTTGCAATATACCAAAATTCCCTGGAGTCTGGAGAGGTCCCAACAGATTGGAAAACCGCAAATGTAACACTCCTATTTAAGAAAGGAGGGAGACAGAAAACAGCAAACGATAAACCAGTTAGCCGAGCATCTGCTGTTGGGAACATGCTGGCGTCCTTCATTAAGGAAGCAGTAGCAGGGCATTTGGAAGATCATAATGCAGTCAAGCAGAGTCAGCATGGTTTTATGAAAGGGAAATCATGTTTAACAAATTTGCTAGAGTTCTTTGAGGATGTAACGAGCAGGGTGGATAAGGGTGAGCCAGTGGATGTGGTGTATTTGGATTTCCAGAAGGTATTCGATAAGGTGCCACATAAAAGGTTACTTCATAAGATAAGAGCTCATGGAGTTGGGGGTAATATATTAGCATGGATAGAGAATTGGCTAACTAACAGAAAGCAGAGAGTTGGGATAAATGGGTCATTTTCCGGTTGGCAAACGGTAACTAGTGGGGTGCCACAGGGATCGGTGCGGGGGCCTCAACTATTTACAATCTACATTAATGACTTGGATGAAGGGACCGAGTGTAAGATGGGTGGGAAAGCAAGTTGTGCAGAGGACTCAAAGAATCTGCAAAAGGATATAGACAGGCTAAGTGAGTGGGCAAACATTTGGCAGATTGAGTATAATGTGGAAAAATGCAGGTTATCCACTTTGGCAGGAAAAATAAAAAAGGAAATTATTATTTAAATGGAGAGAGATTGCAAAATGCTACAGTTCAGCGGGACCTGGGGATCCTTGTGCATGAAACACAAAAAGTTAGCATGCAGGTACAGCAATTAATTAAAAAGGCAAATGGAATGTTGGCCTTTATTGCAAGGGGGTTGGAGTATAAAAGCAGGGTAGTCCTGCTACAACTGTACAGGGTATTGGTGAGACCACACCTTGAGTACTGCGTACAGTTTTGATCTCCTTATTTAAGGAAGGATATACTTGCATTGGAGGCAGTTCAGAGACGATTCACTAGGTTAATTCCAGAGATGAGGAGGTTGACTTATGAGGAAAGGTTGAGCAGGCTGGGCCTATAGTCATTGGAATTTAGAAGAATGAGAGGTGATCTTATTGAAACATATAAGATACTGAGGGGGCACGACAAGGTTGATGCAGAGAGGATGTTTCCCCTCGTTGGGAAATCTAGAACGCGGAGGCACAGTTTTAGAATAAAGGGTCGCCCTTTTAGAACTGAGATGAGGAGGAATTTCTTCTCTGAGGGTTGTAAATCTGTGGAATTCTCTGCCCCAGAGAGCTGTGGAGGCTGGGTCATTAAATACATTTAAGGTGGAGATAGACAGATTATTGCAAGATAAGGGAGTGAAGGGTTATGGGGAGTGGGCAGGGAAGTTGCTTTGAGCCCAAGATCAGCCATGATATTGAATGGCGGAGCATGCTCAAGGGGCCAAGTGGCCTATTCCTGCTCCTATTTCTTATGTTCTTATGTTCTAATATCAATGGAAGTGACCGAGGAAGTTAATATAAACCTAGGGGGAGAAAATTGTATTTTTAAAGCATAGATTTTCAAACTGGTGTCCCTGAATACATCATGTTTCTGTGTCTGACAATTGATTTCTGTATTATTTTATTGTTTGCTATGTCTCATGTGATTTCTGTTGCTGTACAGGAAACTTTTTTATCCGGCACAGACGGGACCGGCGTGGTGCCGGTTTATCAAAAAGTCCGGATTACAGAGTTATAGTTAAAAGGTACGAGAGCGCCGTACACAGCAACAAATACAGGCTTCCCTGTTGCTTAGCAACAGCTGCAGGAACCCCGGCCACAGACCAAGCGTCCCTGTTGCTTAGCAACAAGTGCAGGAACCTCCGATTACACAGCCAAGAATCAAGAAACGGCCACTAATATGAAGAAAAACTTAACCGAACCTACTCCTGAATTTTGCCGGTTAACCGAGATTTCCGGTTGTTTGGGTGCCGGTAAATCGAGAGTTTCCTGTATTCTAATAACTAGCAGGGTACCACAAGGATCAGTGATTGGGCCTCAACTATTTACAATCTATATCAATGACTTGGACGAGGGGATTGAGTGTAATGTATCCAAGTTTGCTGACGATACAAAGCTAGGTGGGAAAGTAAGCTGTGAGGAGGACACAAAGAGGCTGCAAAGGGATATAGACAGGTTAAGTGAGTGGGCAAGAACATGGCAGATGGAATATAATGTGGAGAAGTGTGAAATCATCCACTTTGGTAGGAAAAATAGAAAATCAGAATATATTTTTGAAAGGTGAGAGACTGGGAAATTATGGTATTGAGAAGGATTGGAGTATCCTTGTACACAAATTACAGAAAGTTAGCATGCAGGTACAGCAAGCAATTAGGAAAGCAAATGGTTTGTTTGCCTTTATTACAAAGGGATTGGAGACTACACCTGGAGTACTGTGTACCCTGGCCCAAGACCACAGAAAGTGGAGGAGAAGCATCCGGGAAGGCACCGAACACCTCGAGTCTCTTCGCCGGGAGCAAGCGGAAGCCGAGCGCACGTCAACCCAAGTACCCCACCCACCCGCCCCTTCAACCATCGTCTGCCCCACCTGTGACAGAGACTGTAGGTCCTGCATTGGACTCATCAGTCACCTGAGAACTCATTTTTAATGCGGAAGCAAGTCATCCTCGGTTCCGAGGGACTGCCGAAGAAGAACTGTGTACAGTTTTGGTCTCCTTACCTAAGGAAAGATATACTTGCCTTAGAGGGAGTGCAACGAAGGTTCATTAGACTGATTCCTGGGATGGGGGGATTGTCTTCTGAGGAGAGATTGAGTAGACTAGGCCTATATTCCCCAGAGCTTAGAAGAATGAGCGGTGATCTCATTGAAACATATACATTTCTTAAAGGGCTTGACAGAGTCGATGCTGCGAAGATGTTTCTCCTGGCTGAGGAGTCTCGAACTAAGAGTCACTGTCTCAGAATAATGGATCAGCCAGTTAGGGGTCAAAGTCTCCGGATAATGGGTCAGCCATTTAGGACTGAGATGAGAAATTTCTTTACTCAGAGGGTTGTGAATCTTTGGAATTCTCTACCTCAGGGAGCTGTGGATGCTCAGTTGTTGAGTATATTCAAGACAGAGATTAATAGATTTTTGAATACTAAGGGAATCAAGGGATATGGGGTGGTGTGGGAAGGTGGAGTTGAGGTAGAAGATCAGCCATGATCTTATTGAATGGCAGAGCAGGCTCAAAGAACCGACTGGCCCACTCCTGCTCCTAATTCTTCTGTCCTTAAGATACATTTTATGCAAGGATAGCACTGATTTCATTTGGGTAGCTTATGTTGTCTTTTGAGATTAAAGACTGCATCCCCAGAGTGTCAATAGTTGCAGAACGCCTCTGGAAAGACATTAGTATTTGCAGGGAGTCCCACAAACAGAAAAAATTGAGAGATAAATTTAGCTAAACTTTTAATACTGTAATGCCAGGAATTTAAAAAAACATTCTGCTCACTCCAGTGTTGATAAAGTCATTGACAGTGCCTTCAGCATATAGGAACACTATGGATGCAAAATACCTTCGCACCCCAAAGCGATCCCTGCGCCTCATTTAACATCGAACTAATGAGCTGTGGAGAGATTGGGGGGGGGCGACCAGGAGAGGTGAGGCGGGGTTTGATCAGGTGAGGTGGGGTTTGATCAGGTGAGGTGGGGTGGGCTTTGATCGGGTGAGGTGGTGTTTGATCGGGTGAGGTGCAGTGGGGTTTGATCAGGAGAGGTGAGGTGGGGTTTGATCGGGTGAGGTGAGATGAGGTGGTGTTTGATCGGATGAAGTTGGGTTTGATCGGGAGAGGTGAGGTGGGATTTGATCGGGTGAGGTGAGGTGGGGTTTGATCTGGAGAGGTCGGGCGAAGGCGGTCGGGGGCGGGGTGGTTAGCGACCGGTAGAGGTGATTTGCTGGGGGGTGTGGGGGCGATCGGCAGAACGGGGGGTGGTTGTGACCGGGAAGGAGGGAAGGAACTGTGGTTTAGATTGGGAAGGATAGCTGTGGCCAGTGACGAGTGTGGAGCCACGATCGGGGGAGGAAATTTCAGGGTCTTGATCAGGGGAGGGGTGAGACAGATCTTTGGCTTGCAGCGGCCTGTGTGGTTTTAATATGGAGCTGAAAGGAGCACTTCTGCTAAGATAGATTTCATAATTCAGTTGTTTTCGCTCTCAAAGTAGCTGCCCAAATAAATTCGAAACATTGTACCACATCAGTTTTGCAGCTTAATTTTCATTCCATTATTTGCATCCTATGTTTCATCCTATGTTTCAAACACATTTGCTTAATTAGGACAATAGTTACATTTTCATTCACATCACTTGCATATAACATTCATAAATTTCAGGTTGGATATTCACCAAAGTTGTCTGGTAATGTTTTCTGCTTTTGGCTAATGTTATGTGGTAAACACATGTACAATAATGAGCACTTGTATTAGCTTTTAAAGTAAGGAACACCTATAAAAGAGAGTTCCTTATCATATTTCTCAAAAACATCTCACAGCACTTCGCATACAACAAATTATTGAAATTCAGTACTCTGGCACCTATTTTGCATACAGCAGGATCTCACAGAAAGCAATAAATTAGTGATATTGGTTGAGGGAGGAATGTTGGCAATGATACTGGGAGTTCATGTTTTAGGATCCTTTATATACTCAGTACTGCACTAGACATCAGCCTAGATTATATGCTGAAATGCTGAAATGGGACTTGAACATATTATAGGTTATAGACTTGAACCTACAACCTTCTGATTCAAAATTAAGTGTTTTTTATTCATATATGGGATGTGGGCGTCGCTGGCAAGGCCAGCATTTATTGCCCATCCCTAATTGCGCTTGAGAAGGTGGTGGTGAGTCGCCTTCTTGAACTGCAGCAGTCAGTGTGGTGAAGGTACTCCCACAGTGTTGTTAGGTAGGGAGTTCCAGGATTTTGACCCAGCGACGATGAAGGATCAGCGATATATTTCCAAGTCAGGATGGTGTGTGACTTGGTAGTGGTGGTGTTCCCATGCGTCTGCTGCCCTTGTCCTTCTAGGTGGAAGAGGTCGCGGGTTTGGGAAGTGCTGCCGAAGAATCCTTGGCGAGTTGCTGGAGTGCATCTTGTAGATGGTACACACTGCAGCCACGGTATGCCGGTGGTGGAGGGAGTGAATGTTTAAGGTGGTGGATGGGATGCCAATTGTAGAAATAAAGGGGGGGTTGTGTGTGTTGGGGTTATTGTCTCTGGCCAGTCAGAAGTATCTGAGCTGCTCCAGAGCCCCGTGCGGTTTCGAATCGCTCCCCTTTTCTGGTTCTGACCACCGGACTTATTTCAGTAGCGATATAGACAAAACGAGACTCGTGGTTGGGTGCAAAGAAGACCAATATTTATTGAAATTGTTGAGTCTGTGTTTTCAAATGCAGTTATACTGAATAACAGGGCACAGACTACAGAAGTAAGTAAACAGGTCTTTAGTGATTGAGGTTCAGGGCTGAACTGAGATACACTTTGCTCCGCAGGGTTTATATACCGGTGTGGTCACCACCGGTACTCCAATGTACAGGAGCCATCAAAAAGTAGTCCATCACCTTAAGGTATCCTCTTAAGGTAGTACAGGTTACATACACTACAGAAATAAAGAATAAATTGAAAATAATGATGAATACAGCACACCTTTGCTTAATACAGCACACCTTTGCTTAATACAGCACTTCTACTTAACGGGGAAGAGAAATGGACACGTCGAGGGAAAATTGACTAAAATTACAATTTAACAAAATTCCCCTTTAATTGCCACCCCTTATACCTATCTAGGTTGCCTTGTAATGGGCCAGAAAATCTATGCTCACCAGTGAACGCCTGCTCCATGCCCCTGCGGTCTGTCTTAGATTCTTCACCGCCCCGAAGTAGAGATACCCCAGTAATTCAAAAGTAACTGCTGGTATTCCACTTCTTTGGGTGGGCTGCTGAGTTCTTCTGGTAGGCAGGGCATCAGAGGCAAGGCGGCAGAGAGAGAGCATGGCTTCCTGAGAGGCTATCTTTATACCCCATTGGGAGCCGTAATCTTCGCGCCCAAATCTAGATGTATCTGGGCTATACAAAAGGGATCGATCTGTCCCCATTGACTGTAATGGGTTTGAATGTGTTTTCCCATTAATTTGACTGGTTTGCGACCAGTTTAAAATGTCTCACTGAATCCTTAAGTGTTCAGTCAACAGCACTCGAGTGCTTTGTAAACAATCCATTGTCCTGCGGTCACCGCCCAACCGCAGCTGATTGACAGCTTTAAGTACTTAAGCCCTTGAGTCAACATTGTAGAGGGCTTGTAAACAAACACCCCTTTATCCTGTGGGTGAAACTTCCTAAACTGCAGTTGATTGACAGTTTCAAGTACTTCAACGCATTCACACAGGCTGGTGTTTTCAAATCCTTTGTCAGCCAGCGATGGGAGAGGCTGTCTTTGTCTTCTGCCACGAGGCCTGACAGCCATTTTGATGCCCTGGGTTTTTAAGGTATATTCCACCCAGGTTTTTTTTAATCAAAAATAATCTTCGGGGGCTGTAGAAATTTTCTGAAATTTTTGCGAACCTTACACAATCAAGCAGGCTGCTTTGTCCTGGATGGTGTCCTACGATTTAAGATAATTTGGCACTGCATAATTGCGCACACCAATATGGGAACAGATTTTTCTGCTGTGGTGTTGACTTCTATGGACTAGAAACAATTTCTGAAGAGCCCAAGAAAAACTATTGCTAAGAACTGGTCATTTAAAATGAGCATATTTCTCTCCTATCTACTGATTTATGTCTACCATATATATTAGATATTTATTTATTTATTTATTTAATTTGATCCTAGAATATACTACATAAAATGAGAAAATTGTCCAAATTTTTCCTTTTACATGTTTATCCATAAAAATCTAAATTTGGCAAAATTGGTACCGTCTCACATTTGATAAACCTGTTCCTTTTCAAAAGTGAAACGTCCGAAGCCCTTATCCATGTCCAGCTGTTGGGATGCATTGATACGGAATGACAAAATAGTCCTTTATGCACGTGCTTGTCTAAATTTTTCCTTTTATTGTGAAGTTTTGGTACATATAGCCACTTAACAACAGTACAGGGTACGTAGTTTTAAAAATTGTTTATTTTTAATTTAAATTTTCTTCAAATTTGTTTGCTGGCAATTTAAGGAAATGCATCTGATTCCTGATAGTTCATTGGCAAATTAAGTGAACAGTGTATTTTTTAAACCCTGCTGGAATGAGTATGGTTCCATTTTCTATTTCTACTGCGGGTACACATTGTGCATTCTTGTGGTCTAGCCAGACATAGAATGGGTTGTAAGTACCTATTTAATCTATGGTTGTCCACTTAGAGGAATATATTAATGTCCCTTGGGATCAAGGAAGGCTTATGCACTAGTCTGCAGTATTGGTATTTAGTCTTGACTTTGTGAACACCTGTTTTTTAGGCCTTCCAAAAATGAAACTGAAAAACTCCTAAAGTTCACCTGTAATTCAGTGTTGGGTGTTTTAATTGGAACATTGCCTACTGTGGTTTAGATCTGCCAGTGGCTCATAAGTATTGTGATGAAATATTTCCATTCATCACTGCCTGTGACTGAGATCGGTTTCAGTGTCATTTCCCTTCCCCCAGACCTCATTGTATTGTGTACTGGAATGTGCTGTATTGTATACTGGAATGTGCTGTGTGTAGGGCTCCGCCCATACCTGGCCCCGTTTGTAAGCTAGCTTCAGTCTAGCCCCAGTCTCCAGAAGGACGACATCTCTCTCGCTTACGTGTTTCGTTCTAAGTTAATAAAAGCCTTGTTTTGTTCTGCTACCTTCGAGTCTCGGAATTATTGGGGCACATCAATTTTATTAACTTATTTTTCAACACTATGGATCAACTCCTGAAACCCGAACGTTTGGATTTGGATCAACATGCTCCGGACGCATCAGCACGCTTCGGACACTGGTTTGAGTGTATGGAATTCTTCCTGGACAATTCCGCAGCCGTCAAAGACGCTACGGACGCTGCAAGGATGAGACTCGGAATTCTGCGGAATTGGGTAAGCCACCGGGTTTACCCCCTCATCCAAGATGCCGCGACGTACCTGGCCGCCTGCGACATCTTAAAGGCGCATTACCAGCAGCCTACGAATGAGGTGCATGCTAGGCACTTGCTCGCCACCCGCGCACAGCGACCTGGGGAATCGGTGGAGGAGTTCCTAAGCACCCTGAAAATGCTTGGCAAAGACTGCAAGTGCCGAGATGTAAAAGCCGCAGTGTACACTGACGAGCTTGTTCGCGATGCCTTCATCACAGGCCTCAGCTCCACTTACATCCAGCAAAGACTGCTGGAAAAAACGGGGTTGGACCTGAAACAGGCTGCGGACACCGCGCGATCCCTGGATGTGGCCCAGAGAAACTCGGACGCCTACTCTTCAGTCCACGCCGCCACGTGTGCACCGAGGGCGCCGCCATCTTGGAAGGCATCTTCCCCGCCCGACACCGGCTGGGCCCCGCTCTCCCCCCAGAAGCCCTACGACAGCCGCGACGCGTCAGGGACCCAACTGCTACTTCTGCGGGCAGCCAAAGCACACCAGAAACCTGTGCCCGGCGAAAGGCACCACCTGCTTTAAGTGCGGTAAGAAGGGGCACTTCGGGAAGGTGTGCAGAGGGAACCCCGCCGGAAAACCAACCGCCGGAAAACCCGCCAACGCCGCGTGTGCGCCGTGGGAGCGGCCATCTTGGACGCCATCTTGCCCGACCTCGTGGGGTCCGCCATCTTGTGAGCAGACAGCGTGGATGCCATCTTGTATCGATCAGGGCCCTACAGTGGCATCGGTCACAGTGGACCAGACCAGGCCGCACCCGCTATCCAGATCAATGGTGGACATCGAGGTAAATGGGTGCCGGGTTAAATGCTTAATTGACAGTGGAAGCACGGAGAGCTTTATCCACCCAGAACTGGCACAACAACTCTCCCTAAAGGTGGTCCCTACTCAGGGTACCATCTCTATGGCTGACAAAACCCAGACATCGACCATTCTGGGTTACTGCACGGTACAATTGTGCGTTAACGGAACTGTATATGATAATTTTAAAGTATTAATCATGAAGAACCTATGTGCGAGCGTGATCTTGGGCCTGGATTTCCAGTGCAACCACCAAAGCATCACGCTCAAGTACGGTGGGTCCCAGCTGCCCCTCAGTGTGCGGTCTGGCTACCCTGAAGGTAAAGCCGCCTTCGCTATTCGCGAACCTTACCCCTAACTGCCGGCCAATAGCGACCAAAAGCAGGAGGTACAGCTGGGAGGACAGGCGGTTTATCGCGACCGAGGTAGACAGGCTCCTGAAAGAGCGCATTATTGAACGCAGCAACAGCCCGTGGCGCGCCCAAGTGGTAGTGGTAAGGGGTAGCGAGAAGAAACGGATGGTGATCGACTATAGTCAAACGATCAACAGGTACACCCTACTAGATGCCTACCCGCTACCCCGCATATCAGAAATGGTGAACCAAATCGCCCAATACCAGGTGTTCTCCACCATCGACCTCAAGTCAGCGTACCACCAGCTCCCTATCAGACCAGAGGACCGCCCGTACACCGCCTTCGAGGCGAACGGACGCCTCTACCAATTCCTCAGAGTCCCCTTTGGGGTGACGAATGGGGTCTCGGTCTTCCAGAGGGAGATGGACCGCATGGTCGATGACCACCACTTGCAGGCAACCTTCCCCTACCTCGACAACGTCACCATCTGCGGTCACAACCAGCAGGATCACGATTCGAACCTCGAGAGGTTCCTGAAAACCGCACAAAAACTCAACCTCCCCTACAACGAGGACAAGTGCGTTTACAACACCACGCGCCTCTGCATACTAGGCAGCGTGGTGGAGAATGGGGAAATCGGACCAGACCCCGACCGATTGCGCCCCCTATGGGAGCTGCCCCTGCCCAACACTCCCAAAGCCCTGAAAAGGTGCCTGGGGTTATTTTCTTATTATTCCCAATGGGTCCCCAACTACTCCGACAAAGCCCGCCCCCTCTTGAAAGCATCCTCTTTCCCGCTCTCTGCTGAGGCCCACGCCGCCTTCACGGGTCTTTTCTGGTGTAGCAGGGACTGTTGGTAGACTATACAAGCGCCTTAGAGATATTTTTAATTGGTGGTAGTAAATTAATTTAAATTAAGTAAAGGGAAGGTCATGCCAGGTGAGCCGAGCCCCGTGATATGCTCCTCTTGCTCTATGTTGGAATTCAGGGACCCCGGTGCCCCTGATGACCACGTGTGCCAGAGATGCATCCATCTGCAGCTACTAGCAGACCGCATTGAGGCGCTGGAGCTGCGGGTGGATGGGTTGTTGAGCATTCACGATGCTGAGAGGGTCGTGGATAGCACGTTTAGTGAGTTGGTCACACCGCAGGGAAGGGCTGCACAGGAAGACAGGAAATGGGTGACCACCAGGCGGAGCAATAGAAGCAGGCAGGTAGTGCAGGAGACCCCTGTGACCATTCCCCTCTCAAACAAGTATACCGCTTTGGATACTGTTGGGGGGGATGACTCACCAGGGGAAGGCAGCAGCAGCCAACTTCCTGGCACTGGGGGTGCTCCTGCTGCCCAGGAAGGGGGGAAAAAGAGTGGGAGAGCAATAGTGGTAGGGGATTCTATAGTAAGGGGAACAGATAGGCGTTTCTGTGGCCGTAGACGTGAATCCAGGATGGTTTGTTGCCTCCCTGGTGCCAGGGTCAAGGATATCACTGAGCGGCTGCAGGGCATTCTGGAGGGGGAGGGTGAACACCCAGAGGTCGTGGTCCACATTGGTACCAACGACATAGGTAAAAAGAGGGATGAGGTCCTGCAGCAAGAATTTAAGGAGCTAGGTGAAGGATTAAAGAGCAGGACCTCAAAGGTTGTAATCTCTGGATTACTCCCCGTGCCACGTGCTAGTGGGTATAGGAATAGGAAGATAGAACAGATGAATGCGTGGCTAAAGGGATGGTGCAGGGGGGAGGGCTTTAGTTTCCTGGATCACTAGGTCTGCTTCTGGGAAAGGTGGGACTTGTACAAGTCGGACGGTTTACACCTGAACCAGAGGGGAACCAATATCCTTGCGGGGAGGTTTGCTAGCACTGCTGGGGGGGGGTTTAAACTAACTTGGCAGGGGGATGGGGTACAGAGTGGAGCTATAGTAGGGGGTGATTTACAGCCAAATACAGAGGAAAAAACAAGTCAGCTGGGAAGGCAGAGCAAATATGTAAAGGCAAAAGGGAATATGGCAGGGCTGGAAGGCATTTATTTTAATGCAAGGAGTCTTGCAAATAAGGTGGATGAACTGAAGTTGTTGTTGAACACATGGGAGTACGATATTGTTGCTATCACGGAGACATGGTTGAGGGAGGGTCAGGACTGGCAGCTCAATATTCCGGGGTATAGAATCTTCAGGCGAGACAGAGGGGGGTGTAAAAGGGGAGGGGGTGTTGCAATATTAATTAAGGAGTCAATTACTGCTGTAAGGAGGGACGATATATTAGCGGGTTCCTCTAATGAGGCCATATGGGTAGAACTTAAAAACAAAAAGGGGGCAAGCACTTTGCTGGGAGTGTACTATAGGCCCCCAAACAGTCAGGGGGAGATAGAGGAACAGATATGTAGGCAAATCTCAGAGAAGTGCGAAAATAATAGGGTAATAATAGTGGGGGATTTCAACTTCCCCAATATAAATTGGGATAGTCAGAGTGTGAAAGGCTTAGAGGGTGCAGAATTCTTAAAGTGCATCCAGGAGAGCTTTTTGAGCCAACATGTAGAAAGTCCTACAAGAGAGGGGGCGGTACTGGACCTAATTCTGGGGAATGTAGCCGGGCAAGTGGTGGAAGTATCAGTAGGAGAGCATTTTGGCGACAGTGACCATAATTCGGTGAGATTTAAGGTGGTCATGGAAAAAGACAAAGACGGCCCGGAAATAAGGGTTCTAAATTGGGGGAAGGCCGATTTTAATATGATAAGGCAGGATCTGGCCAAAGTGGACTGGGAGCAGCTACTTATAGGAAAATCCACATCAAAACAGTGGGAGACTTTCAGAAGGGAAATAGAGAGAGTACAGCGCCAACATGTTCCTGTAAAGGTCAAGGGTGGGACCAACAAGCAAAGGGAACCTTGGATGACAAGGGATATACAAAAATGCATTAGAAATAAAAGGGGGGCTTTTGGCAGTTACAAAAGACTAAAGACGAAAGAAGCCCTAGAGGAGTATAAAAAGTGCAGGGGCATACTTAAAAAAGAAATTAGGAGGGCGAGGAGGGGCCATGAAATAACACTGGCGAGCAAAATAAAGGAAAATCCTAAGATGTTTTATAAGTATATTAAGGGCAAGAGGATAACCAGGGAAAGGGTAGGGCCCATTAGGGACCAAAGTGGCAATCTGTGTGTAGAGCCAGATGATGTAGGCGGGGTTTTAAATGAATTTTTTGCATCTGTGTTCACTATGGAGAAAGACGATGCAGACATAGAAATCGGGCAAGGGGACTGTGACATACTTGAACATATTAGCATCGAGAGGGAGGAGGTGCTAGCGGTTTTAGCAGGCCAAAAAGTGGATAAATCCCCAGGCCCGGACGAGATGTATCCCAGGCTGCTGTGGGAGGCAAAGGAGGAGATTGCAGGGGCTCTGACACAAATTTTCAGAACCTCTCTGGCCACAGGGGATGTACCAGAGGACTGGAGAACAGCTAATGTAGTACCATTATACAAGAAGGGTAGCAGGGATAAACCAGGGAATTACAGGCCAGTGAGCCTAACATCTGTGGTAGGGAAATTATTGGAAAAAATTCTGAGGGACAAAATTAGTCTCCACTTGGAGAGGCAAGGATTAATCGGGGATAGTCAGCATGGCTTTGTCAAGGGTAAATCATGTCTGACAAATCTGATTGAATTTTTCGAGGGGGTGACTAGGGGGGTGGATGAGGGAAATGCTGTGGATGTGGTTTACATGGACTTCAGTAAAGCCTTTGACAAAGTCCCGCATAGGAGACTGGTCAAGAAGGTAAGAGCCCATGGGATCCAGGGTGCCTTGACGCGTTGGATCCTAAACTGGCTGAGTGGCAGGAGGCAGAGGGTGATGGTCAAAGGTTGCTTTTGTGACTGGAAGCCTGTGTCCAGTGGGGTACCTCAGGGATCGGTGCTGGGTCCCTTGTTGTTTGTGATCTACATAAATGATTTGGATGAGAATGTAAAAGGTATGATCAGCAAGTTCGCAGATGACACGAAAATTGGTGGGGTGGTCAATTGCGAGGAGGAAAGCCTTAGGCTACAGGACGATATAAACGGGTTGGTCAGATGGGCGGAAAAGTGGCAAATGGAATTTAACCCTGAAAAGTGCGAGGTGATGCATTTTGGACGGACAAATAAGGCAAGGGAATACACAATGAGTGGTAGGACCCTAGGAAGTACAGAGGGTCAGAGGGACCTTGGTGTACATGTACATAGATCCCTGAAGGCAGCGGAACAGGTAGATAAGGTGGTTAAAAAGGCATATGGGATACTTGCCTTCATTAGCCGAGGCATAGAATATAAGAGCAGGGAGGTTATGATGGAGCTGTACAAAACGCTGGTGAGGCCACAGCTGGAGTACTGTGTGCAGTTCTGGTCGCCTCACTATAGGAAGGATGTGATTGCTTTGGAGAGGGTGCAGAGAAGATTCACCAGGATGTTACCTGGGATGGAGCGCCTCAGCTATGAAGAAAGACTAAACAGGCTGGGGTTGTTTTCCTTGGAGCAAAGAAGGCTGAGGGGGGACCTGATTGAGGTATACAAAATGATGAGGGGCATAGATAGGGTAGACAAAGAGGAACTTTTCCCCTTAGTAGGGGGGTCAATAACAAGGGGGCATAGATTCAGGGTAAGGGGCAGGAGATTTAGAGGGGATTTGAGGAGGAACTTTTTCACCCAGAGGGTGGTTGGAATGTGGAACTCAATGCCCAAAAGGGTGGTAGAGGCAGGAACCCTCACAACATTCAAGAAGCATTTGGATGAGCACTTGGAATGCCATTGCATACAAGGCTATGGACCAAATGCTGGAAAATGGGATTAGACTGGACAGGGATGGATGGGCGGCGCAGACACGATGGGCCGAAGGGCCTCTTTCTGTGCTGTAAAACTCTATGACTCTATGACTATGAAAAGCATTAAGCAGGATATTGAGCGGGCCACGCTACAGGCAGTGGACGAGAACACTCCATTTCAAGTGGAAAGTGATGCGTCTGACTTCGCCTTGGCGGCCACCCTCAACCAGGCGGGGCGGCCCGTAGCTTTCTTCTCGAGGACCCTCCAAGGGCCCGAGATCAGACACTCCTCCGTGGAAAAGGAGGCCCAAGCCATCGTGGAGGCAGTGCGCCACTACCTAGCCGGCAAACGCTTCACCCTACTTGCCGACCAGCAGTCGGTAGCGTTTATGTTCAATAATAAACAGAGGGGGAAGATTAAAAATGATAAGATTCTTAGGTGGCGGATCGAGCTCTCCACCTTCGAGTACGACATCATTTACCGGCCAGGGGCCCTTAACGAATCCCCTGACGCCCTCTCACGAGGGATGTGTGCCAGCGCCACCGGGGATCGGCTACAGACCCTCCACAACGACCTCTGCCACCCAGGGGTCACGCGGCTGTTCCACTTCATAAAGTCCCGTAACTTACCCTACTCGATTGAGGAAGTTCGGTCCCTGACCAGGAACTGCCGCACTTGCGCCGAGTGCAAGCCTCGGTTCTACCGCCCAGATAGAGCCCACTTAATCAAAGCTACACGGCCCTTTGAGCGGCTCAGCTTAGATTTCAAGGGCCCCCTCCCGTCCGTCGACCGCAATGTTTACTTCCTGAGCATTGTGGACGAATACTCCCGGTTCCCATTCGCCTTCCCCTGCCCAGACATGACCAGCGCCACGGTCATTAAATGCCTCAACAGCCTGTTCTGCCTGTTCGGTATGCCGAGCTACATCCATACGGATAGGGGGGCGTCCTTCATGAGTGAAGAGCTACGCCAGTACATGCTGTCCAGGGGGATCGCCATGAGCCGTACCACCAGCTACAACCCCCGGGGTAACGGCCAAGTGGAGCGAGAGAACGGGACAGTATGGAAAGCAGTCACTCTAGCTCTAAGGACCAAGGGCCTCCCTATCTCCCGCTGGCAGGAAGTCCTCTCGGATGTGCTCCATTCGATACGGTCGCTATTGTGTACGGCCACTAATACCACGCCTCATGAACGAATGTTTGTCTTTCCCCGGAAATCCACCTCAGGCGTATCCATGCCGTCATGGCTCTCCACCCCAGGTCCGGTACTCGTGCGAAGGCATGTGAGGGGCCACAAGACGGACCCTCTCGTGGAGCCAGTACACCTACTCCACGCCAACCCCCAATACGCATATGTCCGGCACGCTGACGGAAGGGAGGACACCGTGTCCATAAAAGACGTCGCCCCAGCCGGCATCGACAACAACCACGGCAATAGCGGCAACGACGATCACAGCAACTCTTACCCACCCACTACTCTTTCATCACCCCCAGAAGAACACCGACCAACGGCACCCCCACCAACTACCCCTTCAACAACCCTGGCGGCACCCCCGGCAGAGACCCAGGAGGCTACCGGGGACACCCAGCCGACACCCGCGGCACCGCAACAGCCACGTCGGTCGCAGAGGACTATCAAACCCCCGAACAGACTAAATCTATAGAAGGGGTGAATGTGATGAAATATTTCCATTCATCACTGCCTGTGACTGAGATCGGTTTCAGTGTCATTTCCCTTCCCCCAGACCTCATTGTATTGTGTACTGGAATGTGCTGTATTGTATGCTGGAATGTGCTGTGTGTAGGGCTCCGCCCATACCTGGCCCCGTTTGTAAGCTAGCTTCAGTCTAGCCCCAGTCTCCAGAAGGATGACATCTCTCTCGCTTACGTGTTTCGTTCTAAGTTAATAAAAGCCTTGTTTTGTTCTGCTACCTTCGAGTCTCGGAATTATTGGGGCACATCAAGTATACCATAAATTGTTTTACTTAGTACTAGTAGTACTGCAGTCCACCAGATTTAAACCATTTTCCATGTGGCATTCACACCAGCATAGATGAGTTCCTAGCAGTTCAATCAGATTAAGATATTTAGTTTGGGTGGGCGCTATTACTGTTTCCCTCTCAATCTTCAACTAGTTTTTATAAAATAGTCATAGCAGTAATTATTTTATACATCTTGTTTTCACCTAGACAAAACTGGAGTCCAGTCCTTGGTGGGCCGAGAATCTAGTCTTGTATTTAAATGGCCTTTGTAGTCGAGATATGAGTATTTGTCCTCCCTCTACCCTGCACTTCACTGCTGCTCTATCTTCCCCACCCAATCTCTCTGCCAGACAGAGACTTCAATCATTCCTTGTGGACTTTACCAATATCAGTGAAACTTGAGTTACCTGGGTGGTAAACCCTGCACACCTGCTTAAAGTCATCTCTTCTTGTATAGTTGTGTATGGAATTTGTTACTTTCTTTGATAATGATACATTAGTAAACAGGGCTGAAATATTATTACTTTATTTTCTTCCTCCCCTTAGGTCTTAAATGAATCCATTCCATCTTTGATTATCCAGCTGAAAGAGCCCAGCTATAGTGACTTCATCCTAAATATGTTGGTGGATCTAGTGGCTTCCAATGAATGTGTCCTAGATAATTCCATTGAAAATCTGAAGGAAATTGCTGCGAATTACCCAACTCTGTTAGGACAAATTGCCAAGATTTTTGGAGTCATTGGCTGTATTAATGAGGTAAGTCCACCCAGAAATTTGTGAGTATTATAAAGAAGTTTGGGTCTTTTTGCTTTTGTAGTGTGCAGTTTGATTCTAAAGTGGTCAGCAGTGAAGGCTCGTGTATTTTAAGTCATCTTATAGTGCTGATGCTTGGGATGGCATAGTTAACATTTGAGAAGCTAAATTGTGAAGTACCACATTTAGGGAAAATTTACCTGCAGGATGTGAAGAATTTTATTTTTATTTTAAAAAAAGGAAGATGACAGAACAATCTTGGAAATAGGGCAGACACTAGGTGGGTCAGCACAACTAAAGCTTTAAACACTTTCCATATTCTCTGCATCGTTCTATTTTAAATTTAGGACCTATGAAAGATACTAATTAAACCAAATTCAACATCTAAGCTGATTCCTGATTTGGACTATTTGAGGTAAGCCTGCCCTTTCATAAAATGTCACTTAAGTTAGTACAGTAGAATTAGGTAAATACCCTATCATTAGTCTCTTACTGTCATGGCAAATGGTGGGTGAGTGCCTGCTAGCTATGGTTGGAACCATTTCTGTGCAGTTCTTAGGGTTGCAAAGAGGTGGAAAGTTTCCGGTAAATTTCCGGAAATTTTCCACGGGAAGTTTAGTTTGGGAATTTTGGGAATTTTGCCCAAAAAAGCACATGCTAGCATAATATTGTTTTTTTGTATTTCTTTTTTTTCCACAGGTCCTCTCTTAAAATTACTAACAGAGATGGAATCTTAATTATTAAGGAATTTCTTAATCAATATATGTTTATCTTCTTACTTGGCTTGTTTTAATAATTACAAGTTTTGTGTGTGACTGTGAACAAATGTGTCCTGATTGGTTGGATGAGTGGATGAGCGATTAGCTCCCTCTATTTGTAATATTTGCATATCGAATTGTGATTGGCCTGCAGGCATCTGTAAGCCTGCTATAGTTTTTTTAAGATCCAGGTTAGGGGTCCTGAGGGAAGTCATTTTGTTTTCTGCTGATGTTGTGATGATGCAGTAAGTAAATCAGACTTTATACCAAATAAACCAGTTACTTGTTGAACTCTGTTGTCCTTCAATTTAAAATATACAAAATAATACACTATTGGTGATGTAGCATCGTGTGTGTACAGGTCATGCTTCCATCACATGGAGCATCAGCAAAAATGTACTCACCCTGTTGCAATCGTGCTGATCGACCGCAGTTCGACACAGAGATGAATGCCCTTTATTTCTCTGCATAGAACAATGCCACGTTTACCGTCGGATGTGTGGAAGCATTTTACCCCAGACATTAAAGATGGAAAGACTGTGTACATGTGCAAACACTGTAGAAAGCCATATGTAAAGAATGCCACAAAGATGCAGCAGCATTTATCCAAATGCAACAGCTTCACTCAAAGCTCACAGCAGTCAGCCCAGAGTTCCTCTGCTTCCATTCAAGAAGATGATGGTTCTCATTCAGCATCAGGCTCCTTATCATCAGCAACTCCTGGCCCACTTGGAAGGTTCTTTGATACAATGGATAACCATAGCCAGAAGAATGCAGATGAGTGCCTTGCTCGAGCTGTATATGCAACAGGCTCACCCCTCATGCTCACAGCCAATGTGTACTGGAAGAGATTTTTCAATGTTATTCGCCCTGCATACTGTCCTCCCACCAGACATGCTTTGTCTACTTATTTGCTGGAGGCTGAGTATAACAGAGTCCAAGGAAAGCTCAAAGAAACGATAGCGATGGCAGACTGTGTTGCAGTTATCTCAGATGGGTGGTCAAATGTACGAGGGGGGGGCATCATAAACTACATCGTCTCCACTCCTCTCCCAGTGTTCTTCAAGAGCACAGACACGAAGGACAACAGACACACAGGCACATACATTGCTGATGAGCTGAAAGCAGTCATCAACGATCTTGGATCACAAAAGATCTTTGCAGTAGTTACTGACAATGCTGCGAATATGAAGGCTGCTTGGGCTCAAGTGGAGGAGGCCTACCCTCATATTACGTCTATTGGGTGCGCAGCTCATGGGCTTAACCTGCTCAAGGACATCATGGGTTTGAGAACCATGGAAGCACTGTACAAGAGAGCCAAGCAAGTTGTTAAGTATGTCAGGGGAAAACAGGTAGTTGCAGCAACCTACAACTCCAAGCAAATGACAAAGAACAAGAACACCACACTGAAGCTGCCCAACAACACTAGATGGGGTGGTGTTGTCATAATGTACAACAGCCTTCTGGAGGGTAAGGAGTCGCTGCAAGAAATGGCAATATCCCAGTCTGGGGATATGGAAACCACCATCAAGAAAATACTGCTGGATGATGTGTTTTGGGAGAGAGTGGTTAGCAGCCTTAAACTACTCTCACCAGTAACATCTGCAATTGCTCAGATTGAAGGAGATGACGCTGTCTTGTCAGATGTTCTCAGGCTTTTTACTGATTTAAAAGAACAAATCAGCATTGCCCTACCCACATCCCTGCTGCTCAAAGCAGAGGAGAAGGCAATTGTTCAATTCATACAGACGCGTCAAGAATTTTGTGTCAAGCCGATTCATGCTGCAGCATACATGCTGGACCCAAAGCATGTTGGGAGACCAATACTTTCTGGAGAACAGATCAACAGCGCTTACAGTGTGATTTCTACCCTCTCACACCATCTCAATCTGGATGTGGGCAAAGTTCTGGGAAGTCTGGCAAAGTTCTCTACCAAGCAAGGTCTTTGGAATGGGGATGGGATATGGGAATCATGCAAGCATATCAGTGCACATACCTGGTGGAAGGGACTTTGTGCATCTGAGGCCCTGTCACCTATTGCATCGGTGATACTCCAAATCCCACCTTCATCAGCGGCCTCTGAACGAAACTGGTCACTTTTTGGGAATACGCATACAAAGGTGCGCAACAGGCTGACTAACAAGAGAGTGGAGAAACTGGTGGCTATCCGGGCGAACCTACAACTTATTGAGCCAGATACAGAAGTGTCCACCACACAGCTAGACACTGACACAGAGGAGGAAATGGACACGTCAGAGCCAGAGTCAGAAAATCAGGAGGAGCAATGAGGAGTAGAAGACTCAGAAGACTCATGAGTAGAAGACTCAAAGGGACAAAATAAGGACAAATTACAGGCTAAATAAGCTGACGCTCTTTTTATTTTATTTTAGATGGGTCTTTTTTGTGGGGGTTCAATAAAGTTCAAAATTATAACCTAAATAAAGTTTTGAAAGCCTGTTTTTATTTGTATGGAACAGTATGTCTATTTTGACGACAAAGATAATATAAGGGTCAGAGACAAAAACCATCAGTGTGCAAAAAAACTCAAAATTCCTGAAAATTCCCATGGAAAGTTTCCTCTTTAAAAAATTCCCAGAATTTTGCAACTCTAGCAGTTCTCGAAAGTTGTGAAATCTGATTATGATCTTAAGCCAATACTCAATTTTTTAAGATTTATATCCATAATTTTATACATTTGGGAAAATTCAACTTGAAATATGAAACAAAGATCTGTGCTTCTAAAATGGGAAAGTATATATCATCAATGATGCTGATGTGTCTTGGGAACAAGCTTGTGGAAGAGTACTCTAATCAGCTGCTTACTTGTAGTACATCCCACACGTAGTTTGTTGGTACAAATCAAACCTTTGAGTAATGGCAGCATGGAAAAATAGCATATTTGTATTGCATGGGGGCAGAAAAATCAGGACCATTAGCTATTTATGCAGTCAGCTTTCCAACAGATCCAGAAATCAGAACTGAAGCTTTTGTAGATTTAATTTCTGTTTTGTAGGCATCAAAAAACATTTTTATTTTACATTTTTTGTCAAATTTATGCGCTAATCAATCTGAAGGATATCTATACAGGGGAATCGAATGCTTGTTTCCCACTTTTATCATTCAGTGTTGGTATCGAGTACATATGGTCAGATGTAGATCAATACAGAGAAATGATGGGCCCTGGTTGACAAAAGAAATTCTGTGGATGTTACATATTTAAATTTCAGCAGGGCTTTTCATATTTTGACACACAAGCAATGGTCCACAAGTTGAGAGGGCATAGAATAGGAAGCAAATTTCTTGTGGTCAATTGAAAATTGGTTGAAGTAGAGAAAACAAGATCTGGTTGTGAATGTGGAGCTGCTTTGACATGGCGAAGTGTCACAGGTGCTGGAGCCATTGCTGCTTATAGCGTGCATCAATAATTTGGAGCTGCAAACAGAAGCAAAGCTGAGTTTGTAAATGAAACTAAGTTGGGGAGGGAAGTTCAAATAATAAAGAGGAAGCAAACCTAATACAAAGGATACAATTAGTTAGGGAAAAGAGGGATATGCTATAAAGAACCAGGTCAGCATAAAGAAGGAAGACAGTTTGCTATATGGAGAAATAGAAAGGTTATGTGCGAACAGGAAAATTATTTTAATGGGCGACTTAAATCAACCTAATATAAAATGGTAAAACCTCAGTGGTTTAGAGTCAGAGTTGGTAAATGTAATGCGTGATCTCTTAACCCAGCCAAAAGAGGCAATGCATAGCTTGACCTGGCAATAGTAAAAGACCCAACAAACGTACATAAAATAGAAGTCATCGTACCCTTGGGGGATGGCAACCATAGAATGATGAAGTTTAACATGATCTGAGAGTGAAACATGCCTAAGACAAGGAGCTAGGTGCATAACATTAAAAGGGATGAATTTAATTAAATTCAATGAAATAGATTGATGGTAGTTGTTCAACAACACTTCAGTAGAAGACAAGTGGAGCACGTTTATTGCTATATAATGCTGAGCATGCAGGATAAATGCGTTCCCAAAACCATCAAGCTGAGACTAAACAAATGGGACCCTAAATGGATTAACAAGCAAATTAAAAGTGAGCTAGAGAGGAAGAACAGCCTGTAAAAACCAATCTTGCCATGAGAGAGAAGAGCCTTACTGGGATAGATGCATGAAAATGCAGAAACATATTGAGAGTGATCAGAGGAACAAAGAACTAGAAAACAGCATAGCAGCAGAGGCTAAGCAGAACAGTAAAATAAATTCTTAACATTATCATATGCAAATATGGCAGCACAAATTTTATAATTTGTGACCAGATGGGTTCTGCATTGTTTTGTTCTGTAAATAAATAGTAGACACTTAAATCATTAGAATTTTGATGGATTAGGAGATTTATCTTCTAGATATAAAAGTTTTGTTCAAACAAAATTAAGGAGCAACAAAAATTCATGTATGAAGCCATTTATTTTTCATACTTTACATGAAAAGTAATGATTAGCATATTTTTCTGTTGTTAAATTCTATACTTTTAGTTATATAGATTTAATTTAAATCTTTCATGATATAATCATAGCTATTTTGCATAAACCTAGAATAAAAGAAATGTTTTAGGATATTAAAAGTTTTAAAACCATAAATCATTTATGATGGTTATTTCATACTGATGAGTAATCAGCTCAGAATAATTCCCAAAACATATAAGAACAGTTTGTTATATGTCAATGGTTTCTCAGAATTCTGTAGATGAAACACAATCTTTCTCGGATTTAACACAGGAACTTCGTTGGGGCCACCTGGCCTCTATCCAGCCTGTGGTGTTTTCATTTTCCTCTCTTAAGAATATAAAATGCTGCAGTGTCTTCAGATTGACTCATACCATTTAAGGATATTTTATGTGCTGGAAGCTCATGCAGCTTTGGGTAGTTTGTTATTCAGCCTCCTGTTACACACCGAGATCTGATCTATTTCCGTGTCGGAAGTGTTTTTGGTGATGAGGTTAATGTTTCCAAATCTCAGCATTTGTAGTCCGTCTTAAGATTTCTATATGAGTAATGTTCTAATTGAGGCTGAAGTATCATCATCTTGTATGTGCTTTATAACTATTGGTACTGAAGTGTTGATAACACAACCTATGTAACTTCAAGGCACAAATAAAATGTAGGATCTTTTACCTCCCCCACCCCCTTTACTCTGGTACAACGGAAGATGAAGGAAATCTAAAATCTGATTGCTTTTATGTTATCACAAAAAGTATACTGAGGAATATACTGTTACTATTATGTTATTGTATACCTCCACATTCTCAGGATTTCCACAGTGTTAATTTCCAGCAATGGGTTATCTTCCTGCCCCTGTACGATTAGCTGAAGTTTCCCCCAAGGATCTAACCTTGGCCCCTTCCTCTTGCTCATCTACATGTTGCCCCTTGGCGAAATCATCGGCAGACATGGAGTCAGCTTCCACGTTTAAACTGACAACACTCAGCTCTACCACTCCACCATCGCTCTTGCTCTCTCAACTGCCTCTGTGTTGTTAGTCTGTTTGTCCGACATCAAACCTTGGATGAGCTGCAATGTCCTCCAGTTAAACATTGCGAAGACTGAAACCACCGTCTTCGGCCCCCACTGCAAATGTAGTATCCTTGCCATTGATTCCATCCCCCTCCCTGGCAACTGTTTCGAGCTGAACCAGACTGTTTGCAACCTTGATGTCCTATTCAATCCTGAGCTGAACTTTTGACCCCATACCCTCTCCAGCACCAAGACTGCCTACTTCCACTCGTAACATTGCGCACTCCCACACCTACCTCAACTTATCTACTGCTGAAACCCTCATCCATGCCTTTGTCTCCTCCAGATTCGACTATTCCAACACTCTCCTGGCCAGCCTCCCATATCCTGCCAGTAGGCTCTATATATAAAATTTAAGGGTAGTGAGAGGGTAGTTTTAATTTGCTCACACCTCTAGTCCAATTGGCAGAGATGTGAGCTGTTTTAAGATGTGCTGTTATTCAATCTGATCTGTGAACAATCCTGAATTGAGATTTTTTCTTACTTTTAAACCTGCATACTGATGACTCTGTCTCCAGTTAATTTTTTTCTACTTGCTTTGTTTTGAAACTGCATGTTTCTTTCATCAGCCCCCTATGTAGCTAAGATGAGGAGAAAAAGTACTGTTCAGAAGGCTAAACTGGTTATGGAAGGCAAGATTTGTCATGTGAGTTGGGGGTTACTTTCAGGTGGCGGTGATGCAGCAATTCTATGCACCGGTTTAGTAAACTGGAGTGGAAGTATGGGTCTTAGCCAACTTGCAGTTCAATTGAAGTTTATTCAGGACATTTGACTCCAAATTAATATCAGTATCATCGAAATTCATATGCAAATCCAACACCTGTTTGGAATACTAAAATGTGAATTAGCATTTATACTTGTGTATCATGTGCTCTTGAAGCAGTTTTATATGTAGACAGAAATATGTTTCTTTAAATATAACGTGGAGAAACTGGCTAGTTGAGTTGAGAATACCCCTGTTCCTTGGTACAAATAGTAGTGAAGTGTTTTCTCCTTTGCCAATGACTTTGCCGAATGATCCACAGCTTCAAAATACTGAAATTCCTGAATCATTTCTCTCTTCATTCTCGGGAAGTGGGCATTGATGGAAAGGCTGGCATTTATTGGCCATCGTTATTTGCCCTGAGAAATGGTGGGCCACTTCACAGGGCAGTTAGGAACTTGGGTAGGCCATTCTGTCCCTTGAGCCTGTAACGCCATTCAATTAGATCATGGCTGATCTGTATCTTAACTCCATCCACCTGCCTTAATCCATAACCCTTAATACCCTCGCCTAACAAAAATCTATTAATCTCAGTTTTTACATTTTTAATTGACCAAGCAGCAAGAGCTTTTTTGGGGGGGGGGGGGGAGTTCCAGATTTCCGCTACCCTTTGTCTGAAGAAGTGCTTTCTGACATCAGCCCTGAACAGTCGAGCTCTAATTTTAAGGTTATGCCCCCCTTTTTCTGAACTCGCCCACCAAAAGAAATAGGGCTAAAAATTGAGTGGGGCGCTAACTTCGCGGGGGCTCTGCTTTTAGCGCCCCAGAAAAATTAGCGCCCCCGCGCCGGAAATTAAGTGGTTGCGCCCCAAGAGGGAAGCGGGGCACTCCTCTCTTGGGGCGCTGCGAGTCAATATCACGGCGCTATGTGCGGTATTGCAGACCTTCCTCCCCTTCTTAGAGGGGAGGGGCCTTGCGCAGCACGACCCGGGCCCAGCTAGGCCCCCGGGGATTGGGAGTGCCAGCAAAAGAGAAGTGCCGGGCTCTTGGAGCGCAGCCGGCACTCTGCAGGAGGCCAGGGATGGGACGCAGGCAGGTGCTGACAGGCGGCCAGCAACAAAAATGGCCGCCCCACATCTCGTCTTTAAATAGCGCCTCCCCGGCCGCAGGCAGGCCCCCCCGACCTTGTCGGACATAGCATCCGGCGGTAAGTCAGGGGGCGCTCCCGAAGGTCACGTCCAGGGCGCTGCGCACGGCAATGATGTCATTGCCTGTGGCACAGCGCCGCGGGGCGCTACCGGTTAGCGCCGTTAACCTCCCGCTGAATTTCGCGGGAGGCATGGGCAGCACCGCGCCCGGGCGCTAGTTGCTTTGCGCCTTGTTAGCGCCCTCTTACGATGCAAACGGGAGGCGCAGAGCAACCCAATTTTTCCCCCATAGTTTCTCTCTATCCTTTCAAATCCTTTAATCATCCTAAGCATCTCAATTAGATCACAGTATCTTCTATATTCAAGGAATTACAAACCTAGTCTATGCAACCTGTCCTCATAATTTAACCCTTTTAGCCCCAGTATCATTCTGGTGAATCTGCACTGCACGCCAATATATCCTTCCTGAGGTGCGTGTCCAGAACTGAACGCAGTACTCCAGATGAGGTCTAACCAGAGCTCTGTGCAGCTGTAACTTAACTGCCATGCTCTTTTTTATTCCAGCCCCCTTGAGATAAAGGCCAACATTCCATTAGCCTTTTTAATTATTTAATTAACCACATGGAAATCGAGTCACATATGAGCCAGACCACATAACAACAGCAGGCCCTTCCATAAAGAACATTAGTGAACTAGTTGTGTTTATACAACAGTCTACTTCATGATTACTTTTACTGATATCAGCTTTTAAAAAAATTATTTCCAGATCTTTTAAACTGAATTCAAATTCTCAAACTGCCATGGTGAGATGTGAACTCAGTTCCCTGGATTATTAGTCCAGTCCAGCAACATAAACACTACACTGCCGTACAATTGATGTCCCCTCAGAATTAGAGGCCACGATTCCAAGCTTCAAGCCGGACTGAAAACAATTATTTTTCCCACAGAGAGTAGTAGATATGTATAATAGAATTGGATCAAAGGTAGTCAATGATATATTGGCCACTTCCTTTAAAAAGTGGCTAGTTGAATATATGGTTGAAAAGTTGATTATGGGTTTTACAGAAAGATATTGACATAAAAGTCAAAAAAATTCTGAGGCACTAGCACAATAGCATATCTGTTGGAGATCAAAGTATGGTATCTGTAGAATGCAGCTAATTTGAAATTAAATAATAAATTTGTGGCGTTTTCACTTTTTTACCTCTAATCAGGAAAATATTTCAGGCTTTTATATTAAAAATGTTAACTATGGTACATTCAAAAAGGGTGGGTAAAGATCATCTGGCTCATTCCATCTAGACACGGTACAGCCCAATACAACATTCGTTGACCTAGTCATGCAATTTCCTGGGAGAGGAAAAAAAAGACAGAAATTAATTTAGGGAAATTCCTCTCTGACTTCTTAAGGGAATCAAGCAAAACACCAGGAGACCACTGTAATCCATAAATCCCACTAATCCCAGCTATGCCAAAAACTTGCCCTCTATAACTGAAACGGTTTTCCTATCTCAGAAACTTATCCAGCTCCCTTTTGAAGGACTGCAGGGAATCTGCTTGTACGGCAATCTATTCCAGAGGACAATGACTTTCTGTGAAAAGAAATACTGACTCTCTGAACAACATCTTACCGAACTCTTTGTCTACTTATTTTATACATATAGCACCAAGCCCTCCCATCCCTATCAATCTAAAATAACCTGCCCAATTGGACAGAATCAAATCTACTCAATATTTAAAAAACCTCACTCATATCTCTGCTAAACCTATGTTCCTCCAGTGAAAATAATCTTGAGCCTCTCCTGATAACTAAGTCGCTAAGATTGGGTATCATTTTAGTTACCCTCCTGTGTACCTTCTCCAGGGTCTCTACCCCTGTCATATGTGGGGACCAAAAATGCTCATAGTGCTCCACATATAGCCATACTGGGGTCTTACACAGCCTAAGTATAGTGTTCTTGTAGCAGTATAACCCAAAACCCTATTAGCTTAATGGCCTCTTCACAATGCTTATAGACCTTCAGTGCCATATGAAATATGAACTTTAACAGGTTCTCCTGCACATGTCTAGAGATTCCCAAACTGATATTGCACTTAACCGCATTGCCATTCCCCAACTTATCCAAATTAACCTGCAACCTATTTACTCTAAATTCCTAACTCCTGTGAGCATTTTTGCGTCGGATGTAAATTTGGGGATGGATCCATTAATGATTTTTAAGAGATTAAATAGTTGTTTGTCACATAGCCAAATGGCCCTTTATTGATGTATGTTTTCTTATGCCAAACAAAACTGAAGCATAATGTTTAGGTGCTGTAGATTGGACCTGGCAAGAGAACAAATAATAACTTTTGTTCCTTTTTGCTCTTCGTTGATTTTTTTTATTTGAGCAATTCTCTTGTATCTTATGAAAATAAACAAAATGTAAGCTCTGGGGAAAAATATATGGTTTTATACATATGTTGTCTGGAATTTATTTTGGTTAAAAAACGTATCTGTTACTGGAATGTGCCTTTCAACAAATTCAGGAAGTTTTTGTTTTATACTCTCTTTTCAAATATTTAACTTTAGGTTTTGAGCAAAATTGATCATTTTTCCAAAGTTTCTTAAATTAAAATCCCTATAGATTGTTTGGAAACAAGTATTTTGTTTCTTGCAGTTATGTTCCTTGCCAAACATCTGGACCCCCCTTGGTCCGCTGGATGTGTTGGGCTTGTACTAACAAACTGGTTTGTTTCCAAGCTGAATTGCTGGGCATTGTTTCTTGTGCTGTGTTGTTTGTCGATAACTAACTCAGTAAATATTTATAGAAACCACTTTTACAAATGAAAATATTAGTTTGTGAACAACTAATATTTGTGAACAACAATTCTAAGTTTTCCTGTTCAACTGAAATCAAGAACAAGACTTTTCTTTTTCTTCCCTTTTTTATTTCATCAGTGCTGTTTCTGATGCAAATTTTTAGGTCGGGTGCAGAAGTAATGCCTCCCTTGTTCCACTCAACAGCTGCTGTTTCATTGCTCTGCAGAAATACATAATGTGGAAAATGGCATGTCTGGCACAGCCAAATGTTCATCTCTCTCGAGCATACTTCTGTTAACATACACATCAGACCTTACATTAACTTGTAGAACTTGAGGGGATTTTTTCTATGGGGAATGGGTAGGAAGCCCATACCTTATTTTCAAATGGATTCTAGATATCTGGGACTTGTCTGAGTGTTTCCAAACCATTTCTTGTATATAGTCTTATATTGAATCACACATCCAAAAATGTTGATTTAATAAGTAGATGTGTTTAGGATCAGTTTATGTACTGGGCAGAGGTCGATCTGGCTGTCATTAACATACATTTGAAAGCTAACCCAATAGTTTTTAGCTGTATTCAGTAATGATCCTGCAGTGTTGATCGATTTATTTTGTGATTATTAATTTAAAAAGAACAAGTAATAATTAAATCTTTGCTTATTATCTCCATTTTAGGGGGGGGGGAGGGAGGAAGCACTCAGATTTCACAAAATAATGAATGTTAAAAAATAACTTGGAGTTAAGCAGAGCTCAATCAATTCTCTGCTCCCTCCTTGCAAATCCAATGTGATTCAACTGCAGTTAGCATTAAATAAATGTTCAAATGCATGTCACTTTTTTAATACTAACTTCTGAATCATCTCTGATTTAAACACTAGCACGTGAAAGATTAATAAAGAAATTAAAATAAAACTGAAGCTAAAAGAAAAGAAATTTATAAACATAGGACTAATAATACCAAACAAAACCTTGAGGAATCTGGAAAGTGTAGTAGGGAATTTAAAAGGAAGATTAAAAATGAACCTGAAAAATCTAGCAGATCATGGAAAAGGAAATAGAAAGGACTTTTATAAGCATATTACAAATAATGGAATAGCTAGAGAGAGAGAGAGCGGGAGTATGATTCCTCAGGAATGAAGGATGAAATCTAGTTGTGGCGGATGAATGTATGGTGGAAATATTAACTGCTTCACACCAGTTTTTATAAATGATAGTGGAAGTAGTAATGCAGAGGAAGATATGGAACAACTGATGGAAATAGCTATAGAAAAGGAGTTGGTTCTGAAAAGAAATGAGCAGACCTCGAGGTGGATAAATCTCCAGGCCCTGATGCCATATATCTTAGGCTATTGATGGAAGTCTGAGACCAGGCTTGATTTGAACTCTCAGGCAGGGTTGCAGCAAAGTGAGCCGTGTACCCATCTGGGAGCAGCAGCAAGCAAGCTTGGCCCTTTTTAACAGCTGGGCCTTGTTAACCTGATGCTTGCTGACTTCCCGTCTGTAACATTTGCATATTGAATTATCATTGGCCCGCAGGCATCTGTAAGGAATACCTATCGGATTCACATGTGATCACATGCTGAGTTGTCATTGGCCTGCAGGCATCTGTAAGGACTGCTATTGTTTTGGAAGACCCAGGCTAGGGCCCGAACTCCATCTTGTCCCCACTGTGCTGTATGATTGAGATCACAGACCTGATGCTTCATAAAAGAGTTTAAACTGTAATATTCCGTTGTCCTGCAATTTATTATTTTTGTACAAAGTGTGCAAAACAAGACACCGTCCTAAAGGGAAGAAGTCAGTGGGAAGCGGCTGCTTGGTTGTTGAAATCAGGTCCTCGGCACATTGTAATTATTCCAGGAAGAGAATCCCGGCCAGGAGACGTCGTGTTTGACAAACTTAAGGGTTTTTTGAGTAAGTGGCCAATTGGATAGATAAAAGGTAATGCGGCAGATGTGGTGCATCTGAATTTTAAGAAGGCATTTGACAAGGTGTCTCACAGGAAATTTGTTACAAAAATTCAGGTGTCTGGCATTGGAGGGAATATAACAGCATGAATAAAAAGTTGGTTGGTGGGCAGGAAGCTAAGATTTAGGGTAAATAGGTGTTCCTATGATCAGTATGGTATTAAGTATGTTCCTGTGATCAGAGACTAACTACCCAATGATCTTGTCAATTGTGCAGAATCTGTAATCTACTCAAGGTTGGCAGCTGAAACAGTACATCAAAGAACATCAAAGGGTTGTATATTTAAACTAAGATTCTGCATTGCAGATGGCACATAAGAACATAAGAACATAAGAAATAGGAGCAGGAGTAGGCCAATTGGCCCCTCGAGCCTGCTCCGCCATTCAATAAGATCATGGCTGATCTGATCCTAACCGCCAATCCACTATGACAGGACTATCTCCTGAATCTAACAGCATTAGACACACGAAAACAGGAGCAGGATCAGGCTACACGGCCCCTGGGCCCGCTCCGCTACCCACAGGACCATGACCTATCCGAACCTAGACTCATGTCCAAATTCCTGCCCGCTCCCCGTAACCCTTAATTCCCTTTTCGACTAGGAAACTGTCTATTTCTGTTTTAAATTTATGTAATGATGTAGCTTCGACAGCTTTTTGGGGCAGCATATTCCATGGACCTACCACCCTCTGAGTGAAGTAGTTCCTCCTCATCTCAGTTTTGAAAGAGCAGCCCCTTATTCTAAGACTATGCCCCCTAGTTCTAGTTTCACCCATCATCTGGAACATCCTCCCTGCATCCACCCGATCCAACCCCTTCATAATCTTATATGTTTCAATAAGATCGCCTCTCATTCTTCTGAACTCCAATGAGTAGAGTCCCAATCTACTCAACCTCTCCTCATATGTCCATCCCCTCATCCCCGGGATTAATCGAGTGAACCACCTTTGTACTGACTCGAGAGCAAGTATGTCCTTTCTTAAGTATGGACACCAAAACTGTATGCAGTATTCCAGGTGCGGTCTCACCAATACCTTGTACAACTGAAGCAATACCTCCCTATTTTTATATTCTATCCCCCTAGCAATGAAAGCCAACATTCCATTGGCCTTCTTAATCACTTGCTGCACCTGCATACTAACCTTTTGAGTTTCGTGCACCAGGACCCCCAGATCCCTTTGTACTTCAGTACTTTCAAGTTTCTTGCCATTAAGATAATAACTTGCTCTACGATTTTTCCTGACAAAGTGCATAACCTCACACTTTCCAGTATTGTATTCCATCTGCCAAATCTCTGCCCACTTACTTAGCCTGTCTATGTCCCCTTGCAGGTTTTTTATGTCCTCCTCACTCACTACTTTCCCTCCCATCTTAGTATCATCTGAAAACTTTGACGTGTTACACTCGGTCCCCTCCTCCAAATCGTTAATATAGATTGTAAAGAGTTGGGGACCCAGCACTGACCCCTGCGGAACACCACTGGTTACTGATTGCCAGTCTGAATATGAACCATTTATCCCAACTCTCTGCCTTCTGTTAGATAGCCAATCCTCTATCCATGCCAAAATATTACCCCCAATCCCGTGATTTTTTATCTTAAGCAATAATCTTTTGTGTGGCACCTTGTCAAATGCCTTTTGGAAGTCTAAATACACTACGTCCACTGGTTCACCTTTATCCACCCTATATGTTACTTCCTCAAAGAACTCCAGCAAATTTGTCAAACATGACTTCCCCTTCATAAAACCATGCTGACTTTGTCTTATTAAATTATGATTATCCAAATGTCCTGTTACTGTCTCCTTAATAATGGACTGCAAAATTTTACCTACCACAGATGTTAGGCTAACCGGTCTATAGTTTCCAGCCTTCTGTCTACTGCCCTTTTTAAATAAGGGTGTTACATTAGCAGTTTTCCAGTCTGCCGGGACCTTTGCTGAGTCCAGGGAGTTTTGGAAGATTATTACCAATGCATCCACAATCCCTACCGCCACTTCCCTCAAAACCCTGGGATGTAAGCCATCAGGTCCAGGTGATTTATCCGCCTTGAGTCCCATTATTTTACCAAGTACTACTTCCTTAGTGATTTTAATCGTATTTAGCTCCTCCCCCCCCTATAGCCCCCTGCTTGTCAAGTGTTGGGATATTCTTGGTGTCCTCTACTGTAAAGACTGATGTAAAATATTCATTCAGTGTTTTTGCCATCTCCATATTTCCCACCATTAATTTCCCGGTCTCATCCTCTAAGGGACCAACATTTACTTTAGCCACCCTTTTTCTTTTTATATAACTATAAAAACTCTTACTATCTGTCTTTATATTTTTTGCTAATTTACTTTCATAATGTATCTTCCCTTTCTTAATCAATCTTTTTGTTATTTTTTGCTGTCTTTTAAAGTTTTCCCAATCCTCTATCCTCCCACTAGATTTGGCTACCTTATATGCCCTTGTTTTTAGTCGAATACTATCCTTAATTTCTTTACTTAGCCACGGATGGCTGTCTTTTCTTTTACACCCTTTTTTTCTCAGTGGAATATACTTTTGGAATTTGTAAAATAACTCCTTAAATGTACACCACTGATCATGTATCGTCTTATCCTTTAACCTATTTTCCCAATCCACTTTACTCAATTCCGCTCTCATACCTTCATAGTCTCCTTTATTCAAGCTTAGCACGCTTGTTTGAGATACAGCCTCCTCACCCTCTAACTGAATATGGAATTCAACCATGTTATGGTCACTCATTCCAAGGGGATCCTTTACTAGGACATTTTTAATTAATCCTGTCTCGTTACACAGGACCAGATCTAAGGTTGCTTGCCCCCTGGTTGGTTCAGTTACATACTGCTCAAGAAACCCATCCCTAATACACTCAATGAACTCATCCTCAAGGCAGCCCTGCCCAATTTGATTCGTCCAATTTATATGATAGTTAAAATCCCCCATAATTATAGATGTCCCCTTATTACAAACCTCAACTATTTCCTGATTGATACTCCGTCCAACCGAGCTGCGACTGTTCGGAGGCCTATATACTACACCCACTAGTGTTTTTTTCCCCTTATTATTCCTTATCTCCACCCAAACTGTTTCATTATCCTGATCCTTTGACCCAATATCATTTCTCTGTATTACAGTGATTCCTTCCTTTATTAACATAGCCACCCCACCTCCCCTTCCTTCCTGCCTGTCCTTCCTGATTGTTAAATAACCTGGTATGTTTAATTCCCAGGCATTGTCACCCTGCAGCCATGTTTCTGTAATGGCCACAAGATCATACCCATATGTAGCTATTTGTGCCTTTAACTCGTCTATTTTGTTACGAATGCTACGTGCATTCAGATAGAGAACTTTCAAATATGTTTTGTGACACTTAGTTCCTGCTATTGCCCTTTTTATTACTTTACCTTTTACTCCACACCTTCTACCCCTTCCTGACACGCTCTGGTTTTTAATTTCCCCACTGCTACCTAAGTCTATGACCTTCTCTGTTGTCGTTTGTATTATTTGCTCTCTGGGAACCTCCCCCCCACTAGTTAGTTTAAAGCCCTCTCTACAGCCCTAGTTATATGATCCGCCAGGACTCTAGTCCCAGCACTGGCCAAGTGAAGCCCGTCCCAACGGAACAGCTCCCTCCTGTCCCAGTACTGGTGCCAGTGTCCCAGGAAGCAAAACCCATTTCTCCCACACCAGTCTTTGAGCCACGCATTTAACTCTCTTATTTTATTTGTCCTAGCCAAATTCGCTCGTGGCTCAGGTAATAATCCAGAGATTATTACCCTTGTGGTTCTGCTTTTTAATTTGGCCCCTAGCTGCTCAAACTCCCTCAGCAGAACCTCCTTCCTTGTCCTATCTATGTCGTTGGTACCAACATGGACCACGACAACTGGATCCATCCCCTCCCACTCCAAGTTTCTGTCCAGCCCAGAGGAGATGTCCTTAACCCTGGCACCGGGTAGGCAACACAGCCTACGGGACTCTCGCTCTTGGCTGCAGAGAACTCTATCTATCCCCCTAATAATACTATCCCCTACCACTACAACATTTCTATTTACTCCCCCCTCTTGAATGGCCCCCCTCTCCACGGTGCTGTGGCCAGGTTGCTCATCCTCCCTGCAACCCCTGCTTCCGTCTCCACAGGGAGTAAGAAGCTCGAACCTGTTGGACAAGAGCAAGGGCTGCGGCTCCTCCAACACTACCTTCTGGATCCCCGTACCTGCCTCACTCGTGGTCACACCGTCCAGTCCCTGACCATGGGCTACATCTGAATTAATTAACTTCATAGGTGTGACCACCTCCTGAAACACAGTCCAGGTACTTCTCCCCCTCCCTGATGTGTCGCAGTATCTGAAGCTCAGACTCCAGCTCATCAACACGGAGCTGGAGATCCTGTAGCAGCAGACACTTGTCACAGATGTAATCACAGTTAGCCTCAATGGGGTCTACCGGCTCCCACATCTCGCAACAGTAACACATCATCTGCTCCATTCTATGTAATTAATTATAATTTTTTTTAATTTAATTAGATTAAATCAATCCCTCTAAATTACACCAGTTTAATGGTTAACCAACTGTCTCCCTTACAGCACAGACCCTAGAAAAAAACCGCCGAATTTAAGCTTGTAATAAAAAGAAGAAATACTCACCAACCAATCCAACCAATCACCTACCTGCTTCCTGGTGACGTCACTCTTGGATTATTTTTTACCTCTCTCCTCTGCTGTTGATTTGGTACGCCTCTGGACGCTGCCGCTGGTTTTTATGCCGGGTTATAGCTCCTCCTCCTGACCTCGCTGCTCACTCCTAGGTCCGATGCTGGTCTCGGGCCTCTGGACGCTGCCGTTGGTTTTTATGCCGGGTTATAGCTCCTCCTCCTGACCTCGCTGCTCACTCCTAGGTCCGATGCTGGTCTCGGGCCTCTGGACGCTGCCGTTGGTTTTTATGCCGGGTTATAGCTCCTCCTCCTGACCTCGCTGCTCACTCCTAGGTCCGATGCTGGTCTCGGGCCTCTGGACGCTGCCGCTGGTTTTTATACCGGTTATAGCTCCTCCTCCTGACCTCGCTGCTCACTCCTAGGTCCGATGCTGGTCTCGGGCCTCTGGACGCTGCTGCTGGTTTTTATGCCGGGTTATAGCTCCTCCTCCTGACCTCGCTGCTCACTCCTAGGTCCGATGCTGGTCTTTTGAGTCATCGCTGGAACTTCATTTGACAAGATCTTTAATTGAAGGGGGTTATTTTCAAAGTATTGTACATGATGTAGAAATTGAAGTTTTGCTTTGCAATATGTTCTAGGAACTTTATTGAGTAGAAAGTCTTGTGTTTCCATATCTTCATCAAAAGGCCATTCCAGATTACTGAAGTCCAACTGAAGGAAGAGTTTTAAAAAGGAAGGCTAATTCCCGATTTGAGCATATGTTGTCCAGTCCTGATTGTAATATTTCCATATTCAAATTAATAGAAGATATGGGGAGGGAGTCATACATAAATTGCAATGTGCAGTGCTACTGCGAAATAATGATTGTTAGCCATCAGCCACAGATCCTAAGACACACTTGATCACCACGGCTTGCTTGCAGGGAGTATGGCACAATCAACCAGTGAAAGAGAAGAAATCTGAATTGTACCAAACGTCCAAGCACTTCTCCCCTGGCCTCTCATTCTCTTATAAGCTTTATTGACACATTACCAATTAAGTTTTCCATAGAAATTGCTTTTTGTAACATTAAGCGAATTAACAAGAGCAAGGCAATTTGGAGGACCCGGGATACTCCATTACAGTCTATCAATTATCAACCAGTTGTAGAACTTGATTGTAATGGAATATGCTATGATCACAGTGCTGGTGTGGGGGTTATGATTGCAGTGGTACAGTAACTTAGTAATAATGTAAATACCAAACTAAACCCTTGATGCATTTCTGGCAAACTATTTTAAAATAGAGGTAGTGTCTGAAACATCATCAGCTGTAAATTATAACATTATAAAGTTGAAATTTACCAAAGCTACTATTCTGGAGTTCCACAGAACTCCTGTTGGTAATTACTGCAATTTCAGAAAACACAACTTGCAGATAGTTTAACATGTTAGGCAGCATGTATTGTGTGAGCAGGTGTTTTCAAAGCTCAGGCTGACCAGATCTAAACTGAAAGGCAGAATTTTGGACAGGAAACTAAGTGCTTCTGTACAGTTGGCAAGAAAACTAGTCAGTCCAAATACAGAATGTATGGTGTCCGGAATTCAAAGTCAGCCCTTGTATTAAATTTTAATTTTGATTCTTAATTGTTACTTAAAAAACACATGATTTTAATGTTTGGCCTCACACAGAGGGGTCGAGTCCCGTTTCTTTACGGCAGTATTATCAATGCAATCCAGGCAGAATCAGCCGAACCAGCGCAAAAGATCAGGGACTTTTAAACCTAAGTGAGTTACACCCCATAAATGACTTACATTTATACTTCTTGCGATCTTTTACGCTGGTTTAAGTTTAAATTCGCCAGATCAGGTCCCACCCACAAAACTGACCACGCGAGTTTCCACCGATTTCGCTGGTTAGGGAAGACTTTTCAAATTGCGCTAATTTTCTTAGGCGCACAGGTACTAGTAGGCACATTTTTAAAGATTTTACATGTCAAAAATTATTTAATTTACTAAGAAACTGACTAGTGTACACCAGTGAAAGTAGTAAATGGTTTAGTATAGTTTTATTTAAGTCATTTTCAGGTTACTCACTGGTGGGGGACTAGACACTCTTATTAAAAATGTTTCTTTTTTGTGGTAAACCAATTTTCGGCTGTATTAATAAAACTGCACCAGATTACCACTCTAATATATCAATGAATACTTTTTAATGCAAAGGAAAAATGCAATTATATTGAATTACGCTGTCCAATTGCGCCGGAAGATTTTATGTTTGTGATTAGGCAAATTATTTTTATCAGAAATTTGCATTGTAACCTAACCAGCACAATTCTCAGTGCATTTTGAGCACAATTGACTGATTGCACCTAAAGCAGAAACTACCTCAGGATTTTTAGGCCTGCATATGAAGACTGAACACTTGTCTAAAGTAATTAAAATAACTGTTAGATGCAAATAGTTTAAATGGAATTTATATCCACATGTGGATTGAATATTAATTCTGGCAATACCACAAACAGCATTTTTCACATTGACATTTGTTTTCAATGGTGTTGACATATCTACCAAATTCAAAGAATGTTCATGAAAATTGGTCAACTTGGGTGAAATAAGGTTAACTCATTTGAAGTTGTAGGCAGTGTAGATGAAAGCAAAACATTACAAAGGATATCGATAGATTGATTGAATGGGCAAAAGTGTGGCAAATGGATTTCAGTGTAAGCAAATGTGAGATCATCCACTTTGGACCTAAAAAGGATAGAACAGGGTACTTTCTAAATGGTTAAAAAACTAAAACGGTGGCGGTCCAGAGAGACTGGGGGGTCCAGGTACATAGATCATTAAAATATTATGAACAGGTACAGAAAATAATCAAAAAGGCTAATGGAATGCTGGCCTTTATATCTACAGGGCTAGAATACAAGGGGTAGAAGTTATGCTGCAGCTGTACAAAACCCTGGTTAGACCACACCTGGAGTACTGTGAGCAGTTCTGGGCACCACACCTTAGGAAGGATATATTGGCCTTGGAGGGAGTGCGGCATAGGTTTACCAGTATGACACCCGGACTCCAAGGGTTAAGTTACGAGGAGAGATTGCACAAATTAGTGTTGTATTCCCTAGAATTTAGAAGGTTAAGGGTGATTTGATTGTAGTTTTCAGGATATTAAGGGGAACAGATAGGGTAGATAGAGAGAAACTATTTCTGCTGGTTGGGGAGTCTTGGACTAGGGGACATAGTCTAAAAATTAGAGCCAGGCCTTTCAGGAATGAAATTAGGAAACACTTCTACACACAAAGGGTGGTAGAAGATTGGAACTCTCTTCCACAAACGGCAATTGATGCTGGATCAATTGTTACTTTTAAATTTGAGATTGATAGATTTTTGTTAACCAAAGATATTAAGGGATGTGAGGCAAAGGCGGGTATATGGGGTTAGGTCACAGATCAGCCATGATCTCATTGAATGGTGGAACAGGCTTGAGGGGCTAAATGGCCTCCTCCTCTTCCTCTGTTCCTATGAAGTTCAGTATTAATCTTGTTAGATAATAATGCAATGTAAGATTATCTAATGCTATTTTGATCACATTATAATAAATCAAATTCATGAGTGTTCATGATGAAAAGAGCCATGTGACTGGATTTTCCAAATGGAAGACCGGAGATGCAAGAAGAGTATGTACCTGGCCTTAATCACCAATCCATGGGAGTGAAATTCGATAAGACCCGAAAACTGGTGCGGGCACCGCGATGTGAGATGTGCCCGTTCAGAAAGCGCATGTGGTGTATGTAACCTGTTCCACCTTAAGAGAACTACCTTAAGAGATGTACTACTTTCTCTTGGCTGCTGTATACTGTAGTACCGGTGGTGACCACACCAGTATATAAACGTTGTGTAGTGACTTGCTGGGCAGTTCAGCCCTGACCTCCGAATAGTAAAGACCTGTTAAAGTTATTCTTGTTGTCTGTGTCCAGTGATTTATAATGAACATAACTGGAACACACAGACTCAACAGTGGCGACGAGTCCGATCTTACCCTGCGGCAGTTTTACATCCAAGGCAGCTTCGTCCTCAGAACGGGCGTCGAGAAGAGGCATCCGCCCTCATCATCCTGCTGAGCACCACAACGCACGGGAGGCATCGAGAACCCGGGTTTAAAAGAAAAATTCTGACCACGAAGCCCTCCATCAGCGACAGGCAGTGATCATCCCTTCTACCACGGTGGTGGGTAAGCCGATCAGCGACACGAGCAGAAAGTCGGCCGCGTTGGCTGTGGCGTAGGGGAGGGAAAACGGAGGAAAAAGGGCGGAGAACTTGACCGCGGCCGGTGAAAAGGGCCGGGCTGCAATCGGGGCCGAGAGGCGCAGCGACTGGGGCAGCGTTAAGGCCACGAGAACCGTGGAGAACTCAACCGCAGCCGGTGTAAAGGACCGGCCTGCAAGTGGGGCTGAGAGGCGCAACAGCAGGGGAAGCGTGAATGCCCACGGGAACCGTGGGGGAGCAAAAAGCAGCGTCGGGGAATTGAGAACCGCTGGGGAGGCGAGAACGGCAACAGCACGGCAATCGCCATTGCAGCCAGCGGGGGAAGAAGGCAAACGCGGGAAGCCGCCATTGTAGTCGGCGGGGGAAGAAGACGAGCGCGGGAAAAACCGCCAAGCACGGGAAGCCGCCATTTTAGTAGGCGGGGGAAGAAGACAAGCGCGGGAAGCCGCCATTTTGGGAAAAAGAAAATTTAAAGAAACTTGCAAGGATGCCTAAACATGGTAACATCAATGCTTTTGATAGCGATGTCGAAGATTTGGCCACGTATGTAGAACGCATGGAAGTTTATTGTAAAGCAAATGAGGTACCAGATGATAAGAAAGCACTAACCTTATTAAACTCAATGGGTGCGAAGACGTACGGGCTATTGAAGCACCTTGCATCACCAGATAAACTGGCGGATCAGACTTTCGCGAATATTGTTACTGTCCTGAAAAATCATTTAAACCCCATGCCGCTGCTGATAGCGGAACGATTTAAATTTTACAGAAGAACGCAGCTGAAAGAAGAAAGCAATGCTGAATTCTTAATTGAACTGCGTAAGCTATCAACGTACTGTCAGTTTGGAACAGGACTAGCAGATGCGCTGAGACAAATTTGTGTGTGGATTGTTAAAAGAAGGAACACAAAAGCGACTGCTTGAGGAGAATGATCTTACGCTTGATAAAGCTGTCACTATTGCAGCACCGCATGAAGCCGCAGCGAGAGGCACTGCGGAAATGCAGCTAAGGTCATCGGAACTCAGCACCAATCAAATGGCCTTGGGTGCAGTAAAGTGTTATCGTTGTGGAAAGACAATGCACGATCAGAACCAGTGCTGGTTCAAAAATCAGGAATGCAGAAAATGTGGCAGGCTTGGTCACATAGCTAAAGTATGCCGGTCAGGAAAGAAGACCAGCAACAAAAAGTCACCGCAAGAAAAGTGCAGAAAGGTACACAAGGTGACAGAGAACAGTTCGGATGAACAGAAGTCAGATTCAGACTCCAGCAGTAAGGAACTGGGTTGTGTAAGAGTACACAATGTGGGTAATGAAGCAGACCTCCAAACAATCTGGGTCACACTTCAGATAGCAGGAGTCCAAGTGAAGATGGAATTGGACACTGGATCGGCATTGACGGTCATGAATAAGCAAGATTACAAAAGGTTATTCCCACATATCCCCCTATGGGATACGGAGATTGGATTGAAAACATACACGGGGCAAAGAGTATACCCCGTCGGAAAGATAAAGGTAAAGGTGGTCCACAAGGGCAAAGAAAGCCGAGGAATGGACTTATATGTGCTACCTGAGGGAGGTCCACCACTACTGGGACGGGAGTGGATCAGGAGAATAAATATGGACTGGCATTCCTTAAAAGCACTAACGGTAGATTCCGGTAAAAAAAGATGTCAAACCTAAACGATTGTCCAGAATATTGGACGATGCTAAAGAGGTGTTCCAACAGGGACTGGGAACACTGAGAGGAATTACGGCAAATATCAAGGTTGAAGAACATGGAAACCTGAAATTTTTCAAAGCCAGACCGGTACCTTATGCGATACGACCTGCTGTGGAAGCTGAGCTGGAAGGGCTAGAACGTTCAGGAATACTGTCTAAGGTGGACTGGAGTGAGTGGGCCACGCCCATTGTTCCCGTCATGAAGCGTTCATCGAGCAACAAGCCGGGGGAACCGGGGAAGGTTTGCATCTGTGGAGATTTCAAGATCACTATTAATCCGGTGCTTCACACGGGTCAATATCCGCTTCCGCGGATTGAGGATATCTTCGCTTCGTTGTCTGGCGGGAAACACTTCACCAAGATAGACCTGGCGCAGGCGTACTTACAGATGGAAGTTGAGGAAGAGTCACGCCAGTATCTCACGATCAACACGCATAGAGGCTTCTTTCGGTATAATAGACTGGTTTTTGGAGTGGCATCGGCTCCAGCAATTTGGCAGAGGGCCATGGAGCAGGTATTACAGGGAATTCCAGGCACACAATGTTACCTGGACGATATTCTGATTACAGGAGAGGATGATGAGGAACATCTTGCAAATTTGGAACTGGTGCTCACCAGATTGAATGAAAGAATATGGACTTCGAGTTAATCGCCAGAAATGTGAGTTCTTTCAGAAACGGATCTCGTACTGTGGTCATGTCATTGACCAGGAGGGGCTTCATAAGTCTCCTGACAAGATCGAAGCTGTTGTGAAGGCTCCCGCTCCGGATAATGTATCCCAGTTGAGGTCGTTCCTAGGGTTGATTAACTATTACCATAAGTTTCTGCCAAATTTACCACGGTGCTGCACCCGCTGAACGCTCTTTTGCAGAAGGGAGTACCATGGAAGTGGAGCGAGGACTGTAAGAGGGCCTTTCGCAAAAGCAAGGCATTGATCACCTCAGAGGAAGTGTTGGCTCACTTCACCCCAACGCTGCCTATTCGTTTGGCTTGTGATGCTTCTCCATATGGTATTGGGGCAGTACTCTCACACAAGTTGCCAAATGGCTTGGAGAGGCCAGTCGCGTTCGCATCCAGATCATTGACCTCCGCTGAGCGCAACTATGCTCAGATAGATAGGGAGGCTCTCAGCCTTGTGTGGGGAGTAAAGAAGTTTAATCATTACCTGCAGGGCCAATAGTTTACGCTACTGACAGACCACCAGCCGTTGGTATCCATTTTTAACCCTAAGAAGGGTGTTTCGGTGATGACAGCACAGAGGCTCCAGAGATGGTCCCTTTTCCTAGGGGCACATCAATATCAGATTGAATTCAAAGGTACAAAGCAGCATGGTAATGCTGATGGGCTGTCGCGCTTGCCACTACCTACAGCGGAGGAGGCACCGATGGTTGACCCTGTTGAGTTATTTCACTCGACCATCATCGAATGTTTACCAGTCACCAATGCAAGTATTGAAAGAGAAACCAGGAACGACCCGACACTGTCCCGGGTCTACGAATTGACAGTGAAGGGATGGCCAGCACATGGTGATCCACTGTTACCGGCATTCTCAGCAAGACGAGAACAGCTGTCCGTCTGTCAAGGAACATTGATGTATGGAACAAGGGTGATTATTCCTCCTAAGTTAAGAGAGAGAGGTCTAAAGGAACTGCATGAAGGTCATCTGGGGGGAGTCAAGATGAAAAGCCTTGCTAGGGCTTATGTGTGGTGGCCGGGTATCGACCAACAGATAGAGGTTCTGACGAAAAGCTGCTCAGGGTGCCAAAGAGTTCAAAATGCACCTCCGATTGCACCGCTGCATCCATGGGAATGGCCTTCAACCCCATGGCAATGTGTACATATTGACTTTGCTGGTCCATTCATGGACTCCATGTTTTTAATTGCGGTGGACACACATTCTAAATGGCCAGAAGTGATTAAGATGACTACCACTACCTCGGAAATGACGATTGCGGTGCTAAGAACGATATTTGCAAGAAATGGATTGCCAGAACAAATATGTTCAGACAACGGACCGCAGTTCGTGTCAGAAGAATTCCAGAAATTCATGAAGAAGAATGGGGTGAAACATTATACCTCTGCCCCATATCATCCGGCTACAAACGGGTTGGCCGAGAGATTTGTACAAACATTCAAAAAAGCAATAAAGGCCATGAGCGAAGATCAGATTCCACTACAACACAAGGTGGACAATTTCCTACTGGCATTTCGAAACGCCACTCATGCAGTGACAAACCAAAGTCCTGCCATGATGTTCTATAACAGGAGGTTGCGGTCCAGGTTGGACTTGTTAAAACCAAATGTGCGGAGGGAAGTCGAAAACAAACAGTTCCAGCATATAAATAACAAGACCACTCGGAGTTTCGAAATAGGACAACCAGTGTTAGCCCGGGACTATAAAAATGAGAAATGGCAATCTGGAACAATTCGGGCCAGACAAGGACCCCTGATGTACACGGTAGATATTGGTGAAAATGTAATACGACGTCATGCTGACCAACTGGTAGAATCGAGAACAAGGGTCGAACCCAGGGTTATGGCAGAGACAACCGTGGAAGAAGTTAGTGAACCTGAAGCATCTACCTCAGAAGTGAATGTACCTGATGATGATGTCCAATCCATAAGAGATCAACTGGATGAGTCACCCCAGCAACGAGAATCAGAGACCCCTGAAAGGCATTATCCAACTCGGATCAGGAGGCCTCCTCAGAGACTGAATCTTTGAACTGTTTTGCATGAAGTTGTGTATATATATATATATATATATATATATATATGTTATTATGTTATGTTAAATGGGGATATACACTGTTCAGCTAAAAAGGGAGGATTGTGGTGTATGTAACCTGTTCCACCTTAAGAGAACTACCTTAAGAGATGTACTACTTTCTCTTGGCTGCTGTATACTGTAATACTGGTGGTGACCACACCGGTATATAAACGTTGTGTAGTGGCTTGCTGGGCAGTTCAGCCCTGACCTCCGAATAGTAAAGACCTGTTAAAGTTATTCTTGTTGTCTGTGTCCAGTGATTTATAATAAACATAACTGGGACACACAGACTCAACAGCGCAGGCAGCACCTTAATTTGGTGCTGCCTGCTAATTTAAATGATTGTGGTGCACAGCCTCGCGATTAATGCACTGCAGACAGGCTGTACGCTCAGCAGGGGGTCCAAGTTCGTGCCACTAGAGCGAGGCTGCCTTTACTTAAAGTTAGCCTGTTCCTTTTCAAGGCAGTCGCTAGCTTTTAATGCTGAACTGCCTTCTGCACGTACAAAATGCTAAAAGTTCTTCAACACTAACCCAAATGGCTCAACAGGCCAGGGAAAGTGCACCCAGGGTCTCGGACGCAGCACTCGAGCTTTGTGCAGGAGGTCAACACTGGAAGAGAGGTCCTCTACCCGCAGGGGACCAGGAGGCCTTCATGAAAGAAGAATGTGGGACCAGGTCGCTGAGGCAGTTGCTGCCAGTAGTGTCGCTCCCAGGACCTGCCTCCAGTGCCCAAAGAAGTTTCATGACCTCGGACAAGTGGTCAACGTCAGTGAAGGTATCTTCAAAATCTGTCTCCTACCAAATGCACCACTAGCCTCACACACTGTTCAATGCATGACCCCACCCCCGCCCCATCACACACCTACCAACACTCTCTAACAAACACGAGGCACACCTCACATTCCTAGCTTCACCTCACCCCCTTGGAGGAGACGGTGCTGGCCATTCTTGGCAGGGGCATGGCTGAGCCCTTGGTCAGCAGCGGGGCTGAAATAATACAAAATGCTGGTATCTTCATACTTATTCTTCCTTCTCACATCCCACTTCCCCCTCATCCCACAATATCTTCTGATTTACAAGCTGCACATGGTTTAAGCATGCACCTCTTGCTTTACTGCCCTCCTCTCGCTGCAACTCTACCATGTGCCTTCCTCATTGCAGACACCCAATAAATGCAGCCTGCCCAGCCAGTGGGTGACCAAGAAAAGGGAGAGGAGAGTGAAGAAGAAACACCCTCACCCGATTTCACAATCCCAGCTACCACGTCCTCGAGGTCGTCCTGCAAGGCCATCTGCATTGCCCCACACTGAAAACAACAGCCTTCCACCAGCCATGCTGCAGCCACTGGGGTAGCACTGTGTGACATCAGTAGGATAGGCAAAGGCGCACACAAGACACTCACTAAGGGAATGCACAAGAGTGATGAGTTGATTTTTTGATGTAATAATGGATGCATATATGAATAAAGTTGGATTGGAAAGTTTGCTTTGTGGTTGCCTTTTACTTCAACATTGTGGCCAAGAGGACGCTGTGATGGTCAGTTACAGAGAAGGTAAGGTGTGGGACAAATGTTGAAAGGGGAATTGGGGTTGTGTTCAATGGTACCGCAGGTGAATGATTCGATCCCGGCCAGAAAGGGGCTGTCTGGGTTGCTTCCTCCTCTTCCACTTCATCTTCCCTCTGCACTTGTCCCCTTTGCTGCCTCTGCTTCATCTCCATGTGATATTGCAGCCCAAGGGGGACTGCAACTTGAACCCCCAGGACTGAGAGCATGTAGTCTTCTCGGAGGCCTTCCTTTAACTGCCAAAGCCTTGCAAATGTCCAGCAGGACTCCCTGCACACTTTAACAACTTTTCAATTTATTGCACCAAGCCACTACTCCAATAAAATGTAAAAAAAAAATCCAAACGCAAAAATCTAAACTTACCTGAAAGATGTGTGTGTCTCTTTACGAAGTGCTGCCAGCGTCTCTGTAGTACTGCTGCACGCACGTTCTTCTGTGCGTGATTTGGGGAAGACGGTATCAAGAGCGGTAAAGTCTAAAATCACAGTCATGCATCGATTCAGGCATTACACGTGGATTGACATCACGATCTGCTTCATTTCAACGTGGGCGGCGAGTGCAGGCAACGGCAGTGCTACCGCCCTCCCCAAAATGGCGGCCACCATGTCCACACCGGAAATGGGCAGAAGCGAGGCAGCCGCCATTTTTTCAGCAAAACCAGCCTTGATGGCCGGCGCTAAACCTCCCAATTTTGCAGTCCATGTGTTTCTGGGGTCACCCTCATTAACATAGCATAGGCGCACTCCCATTGTTGAAAATGCTTGCAACTGGGCATACACTTGTTGGTTGGCAGGAAAACTGGTAACCTAATAGATTTAAAGATTTAAAGACCTGCAACAGTTTGAAGGAGCAAACATGGAGATTTGCAGCTTGGGAAGGCAAAATATGGAATTTCCTTGGCAGAACAATGGCGCTAGTGCCGAGTTGCACCTGTTTCTTCCGAGGAAATTTGCATGTAAGTGATTTACACCAGTTTTACACTGAAACCGCGCTAATTGTCTCGATCATTGTGCCGCTGCAGAGTTACGTCCGCCAAAACACCATTTAGCTCATTAACGTCCCTTGCAAAAGATCAGAGAACATGAGTGGCCCTCCTCTGCACCCTTTCCAAAGCATCAATATTCTGGGCAAAGCATTAATGCAATGTGTGCCCTCTCCAGCTTTAACCTTTTTGTGTTCCTTAAAATTGCAGTGGAAGAATCCCCAGGGGGGAAATACTTGATTTTATTGCATTCGTAGCCTTGGACAAAGGAGCAGTCAGGACATTTCACTTTGAGAGCAGTTTTTAAGATCATTGATTTTTCTCTATAGATATAAGATAATCAACAGTTTCTCGCTGCCATTTTCCTGTTGCCATTTTATTTGTGTTCCTCATTCATTTTGCAATTGAGGTAAATTTTCACCTGCACTGGGTCATTTACCAACATGAATAAGGGAGATTGATTATATTGCACATATGGGCTGAATATTGATTTATTTACAGTGGATTATTTGTGAAACGTATTCTTTTCTTTGATTCCTAAAATTGCAGAACACATTCCATGATGTCAGCATGTACACACCAAAAGACCACTTTTTTAAACAATCCTTCATTAAGCCAACTTTTTTTGTATTCGTTTTCTTTCTTTGCTAAAGTTCTTAACTTTTTGCTACAATTTTAATTTCTTGAAGGTTAATGTTATAATAAAGAAAGTTCATATGTTACTGATACTCCATTCTGAAGATCTTCACGTTTGGGAGTTTTGTGACTCCTGGTACTATATATAACTTTTAATAAACTACTAAGCTCTCTGTTTAGTTCATCCATAAGCACTCTGAACAGATTCCCATTGACATTCCACGTTTGCTGGTTGTTCCTTTTTATTTTTGCCTTTTTTTATGCTGCAAATGTTTGTAAATTAAATACAGGCTGGTGTTCATTAGACATTCTAATAAATTGGCTGAAGGTTATTTCCGAGTACAGATCAAAATAACATGGAGTGCAGTATTGAGGCTGTTCTCAGCAGAAATGTGAGAGCAAGAAGCCATTTTGCACTGCCATCTTCCATCACTGTGAAGCTGGGTAAGACAGAGCTCTGTGAATACATACTCGCATAACCATAATGTGCTGCTTCCAAATCTCCAGTTTCCAGATCATTTTTTTTTAAGTGATCATGTTTTTTAGCCAGTTGGTTGGTTGGCTTTGGCCAGTTGTATTTAGTCATGAAAAGCTTTATAACAGTATTGGGGTGCTTTTTTAATATAATAATCAACTAGGGTGTATAAGTCTTGGTGAGTGTGGCAGCGAGTGCTTTTATACGATAGCTGATGTGTGTCCTTAGCAGTGAAAACCACCGCTTATCGGAAAGTAACCCAGTCCATAGAAAAAGTAAAATACAAATGATTTGATTTAACTTTGTTTGACTTATCAAAATTCTTGTGCTGAAGGTTTTCATTTTATGCATCTTTGTGGAGCAGTCACACCATCTGGTCAAATGCAAATTTTGGAGAGCTATTAGGCTAGGTTTTTCTTCTTTTGGTGTGATTATTGGTCGGTTTTAGACAGACTGAAATGGAAGTACAAAAGCAAAATACTGCAGATGCTGGAAATCTGAAATAAAAACAGAAACTTCTGGAAATACTCAGCAGGTCAGGCAGCATCTGTAGCGAGAGAAACAGAGTTAACGTTTCAGGTCGATGACCCTTCATCAGAACGATGATGAAAGGTCATCGACCTGAAAAGTTAACTCTGTTTCTCTCTCCACAGATGCTGCCTGACCTGCTGAGTATTTCCAGCACTTTCTCTTTTTTCATTTCAAATGGAAGTAGGCTGTTTACACACAATTTTCCTTTCTCAACTCATTAGAATAACTTTAAGTGGAAGCTTGCATAAATCTAAAGATCAACTAGTGGTGGGATAGGAAAAAGTTATATGCAAGTCAAAGTTAAAGGAATAGGGATAATTAAAAGCGAGTATCACAATAGGGGAAAATATTAAGAAAACCTTTGGAGAGGCTCAGAAGACATCGCAACCCATTAGCAGCCTTTGTCAAGGCTGACGGGAGAGGGCATTAAAATGAGAGAGGCAAAAACATAGAGGGGTGAAGAGAACCTTAGTCGAAGGCATAAGTCTGCAAGCAATAACTGAGCTGCAGGTATCCTTGCACCAGATGGCACAATCCTGCATCTGCCTCTCTGCTGACCCTGCAAAGACAGGTCTCCATAGTCATTGACAATAGGTGCGTCAGCGTCTGCAGAAATGGTTGGTGACGTTTTGGTAGGTGTGATCAATCAAGTAACACTAGCTCATGATCATCCTGTCATGCCTTCTTTTGTAAAGTGTCACTGGAGGCATGTCATACTGTGTTTGGGCACTACTGCAGAAGTGGCTGTGAGGGTACCAGCAGGTAGGCACAGAGCATTTGCCATGCAGCCTGACCTGTCTGGCATCCCTCCATAGGTACTTCCCCTCTTTCAGCCCTGCCAAATAGGGGTCATTCCCATTGGCAAACCCATTGGTGCCACTAGTGGTGCTGAGGGAAAATAAATAATGTACATCAACCAGCAAGATGAAAAAAGCAAAATAACTAAGAAAATTAATGAAGAAATACCAAATATTGTTCTCTCTTATATTTCTGTGTCTTTTCTATGACCTCTTGATTGTTTATGACTGTCTAGCAATCCTGAATAACAATTGACAATGGGTGCTCTTCACAGCAGACGTGCTGCACTCCAAAATAGTGGAAACTGGCATGCTGGCCTGATAGGCTCCCAGATTTGCACTCAGATGAAGTGTCCATCATTTGATTTGTGCATTTCCAACATTGCTGGTCCCATTCACTGAAAAATGTGTCTGGACACACACCTGATGCATTTTTGGCAGGCCGGTCATTGTCGGATTTTCCACGCACCCCAGTATCATCAGAAAACCAGCAGATCAGGCAGTGGAAAGTCCTGCCTGCGTACGTTGAATTACTTGGCCCTCAAGAACTAAAGGCAATTCTTACTTTTCAACACCTGTAAAGCTACTAATTCACATCAGCATAGATTGGTTAAATACCGGATGCAAATTGCCTAACTTCCGATGCAAATCAAGACCCTGATTACTGCTGGGATTCCACCCAATTATTGGGCAGACCCTGGGTCCGCTGGCTCTCCGCCAATTGCAACCACATCTGTGATTTTCCACTGGAAACAACTGTGGCTGTTGAATATGTTCACCCAGCTGTGGGTAGGCATATTCAAATAGCACGATAATGACCAGGAATGCCAGCATGTTCCTGGCATTCAGCATTGGGAATGACATGGGAAAGGAGTTTAAATTTTAAAAGTGCTCTTGAGTTATGCTGCTATAAACTCAAGACTGTTCTCCAGATGGTTGGACATTTAAACAGGGCATTCGGAAGTTTAAAGGCTTTAAGCAGTGCACAGTTTCATTGCTTGTCGCTGTGATCGACAATAACTTCTTTCAGAAAAAGCATTATTTGACAGTGCTCACAGATTGATATGGTTAATATGAATAATGTAAGGGCAACCACCATGGTAGAGGCACCACATGCCCCACCATACTCATACCCCATCCACACATGCCCTTTAAATTTTCATTAACCTTGTTTTTGCCCAGCATGCTGCCCAGTGTGAACAAATTTGAGTGAACAAGCACAATACATAGCCAGCTTGGAAGAACAAGCATTGAAAAGAAACGCATCCCTATACAGTATTTTGACTGACGGTTGAAAGACGGTTCCAGCTATAGCCAAGCACCTGTGCTTGATCCATAGCTGTCTATCCCCAACCACTTCATAGCCAAGCAGTTGAACCCAGCTACCTGCCTGCAGCTGCCATCAACAGCCAATCATTTGCAATGTAGAATATTTAGTGCCACCATAATGAGGCACTACTGGAAGTGATATAGGGGGAGGGGGAGGAGATGTGGATGGTTGAGGTGCCCCAGGTTACAGGGGCAGGAAGGGGGGAGATCTGTTGGAATTGAAAGCAGGAGAGATAACAGCACTGGTACAGTCGTGCTTTCACACTAAGGTTTTCAATTAACACTGAAGTGTCAGGAATGCAACACCTCCATATTGAGAGACACACACACAAGCAGAGAGAAGGATCAGCTTAGGGCAGAGAGTGTAAAATAACTTATTTCTCACCATCACTGCACCTCTCTGAGCCAACTTATCCTTCAGTTTAATCTCTCTCACCCTTTCTGTCTAATCAGTGGGGATTAGCTTTATGAAGCATTCACACAGGGTACAGTCACTTCCAGTAGTGCCTCATTATGGTGGCACTAAATATTAATAGAAGGTTGAGAGAGGTGCTGAATGCCACTGTACCTGCATGCTTTTGATCAGCAGCTTCTCTCTCCATTTGCAGTTTTCTTATGCTGTCAGCTGCTTGTGAGATGGTTCCTGTTGGGATTTCTTCCATGCTACCTCTTTCTAGTCTTGATCCTGCAAATTCTGCATACTGGCCATCCCGCAGCACAGAGAGTCATCATACACCCCCACTGGTTTGTCCTTTAGTCTGATCATTCATTAATATGAAAAACCAATGTACCTGAAAACTAAAGTCAACAAAATAATTAATATGGAGACTTATACAACCTAGTTGCTTATTATATAGAGAGCTAGTAAAAAGAGAGCTATTAATTAATGTATGATCCTGATGTCCAAAGCTATAATTAGAGTTCACTAATGTTTTAGCAAATATACAGTATGTTCACTTGAACAGTACAGTCAAGGGCAGATTTTTTTCCCTATAAATGCCACTTAGTCTGAATTCCTTCTTCAATTCAGAGATCTTGCTTTAAATGATCTTCAGCTGTAGAAGACTGATTAGAAGCTATTGACACAAACAGAAGTTTGGCATAATTATGTAAATTATAAAATGAAGTATGTTGCTGCATTATTATCATAGATTCAAATAATCACCAGTCAGATGTTTCTTGCCACACAGTTCATGCAGCACAGTTTTATTAAAATCATTTTTCCCATACCATCCAAATCACTTAGCAATGATTGCAACCTTCCCTCACAATTTTCTGGTTATATTAGAAACAGATGGTGACCACAGTCTAACAATAAAGAACACCATACTTTGTGCGCAGTGATGGACTGCTGTTTAACCTCAACACAGCGTCCTGTCAAATTTAATGTAGTAAATATTTAACCTGATGTTCATGGTTAGTGGGGGAGGGGTGGTAGAGAATGAGTGTAAGATTTTTGTAGTGAATTTGCTGCACTTTTTCATACAGCTTTCTCACTTTGCATAAGAAAAAATCCTTCTGTTATTAAAAGTGAACCAATTATACTTTCATGGCAAATAATGTTACAATTGATCATTTTTAAGGTTTAGTTTTTGTATATTCGGTAAAACAATAGAATGAACTGAAAGACTGCAATCCAATATATTAAGATCTTTTTTCAGCGTTTTCCGGTCAAATTCATGAGATTCTTGACCTCATTGCCTTTGGCTACGTCCTGTTTTTATGCACCCAAGAGCAGGGGAATTCTCCCGGTATCCTGGCCAACAGTTATCCCTCAACGACAACAACAACTTGTATTTCTATAGCGCCTCTAATATAGTAAAATGTCCCAAGACGCTACACGGGAGTGTTATCCAACAAAACATGAGATATTGGGGCAGATGACCAAAAGCTTGGTCAAAGAGGTAGGTTTTAAGGAGTTCTTAAAGGAAGGGAGGTGGAGAGGTTTGGGAAGGGAATTCCAAAGCTTAGGGCCTAGGCAGCTGAAGACACTGCTGCCAGTGGTGTAGCGATTAAAATCGGGAATGCCCAAAAGGCCAGAATTGGAGGCGCGCAGAGATCTTGAAGGGTTGTAGGGCTGGAGGAGGTTACAGAGAGAGGGACGGTCAAGGCCATAGAGGAATTCGAAAACAAGGATGCAAATTTTAAAATCAAGGCTTTGCTTAACCGGGAACCTTGGTAGGTCAGCGAGCACAGGGGTGATGGGTGAACATAAGAAATAGGAGCAGGAGTAGGCCATTCGGCCCTTCGAGCCTGCTGCACCATTCAATAAGATCATGACTGATCTACCTCAACTCCACCTTCCCACACTATCCCCATATCCCTTGTTTCCCTTAATATCCAAAAATCTATCAATCTCTGTCTTGAATATACTCAACAACTGAGCATCCACAGCCCTCTGGGGCAGAGAATTCCACATATGTTCTAGACACCCCATCAAGAGGAAGCATCCTCCCAGCAACCACCCTGTCGAGCTGCTTAAGAAATGTATACGGTGCAATGAGAGCACACCTTATTCTTCTGAACTCTAGGGAATATAGGCCTAGTCTACTCCATCTCTCCTCATGGGACAATCCCCTCATCCCAGGAATCAGTCTAGTGAACCTTTGTTGCACTCCCTCCAAAGCAAGTATATCATTTTTAGGTAAGGAGACCAAAACTGTACACAGTATTCCAGGTGTGGTCTCACCAGGGCCCTATATAATTGCAGTAAGACTTCTTTGCTCTTATACTCCAATCCTTTTGTAATAAAGGCTAACATGCCATTTGCTTTCCTAATTGCTTGCTGTACCTGCAAGTTAATTTTCAGTGATTCATGTACAAGGACACCCAGGTCCCTCTGAACACCAGCATTTCCCATTCTCTCACCTTTTATAAAAAAAAACAAAAAAAAAAACATTCTGCTTTTCTATTCTACCAAAGTAGATAACTTCACACTTCTCCACATTCAATTTCATCTGTCATGTTCTTGCCCGCTTACTTAACCTGTCTATATCACTTTGCAGCCTCTTTGCGTCTTCCTCACAACTTACTTTCGCACCTAGCAAACTTGGATATATTATACTCAGTCCCTTAATCTAAGTTATTGATGTAGATCATAAATAGCTGATGCCCAAGCACTGCTCCTTGCAGTACCCCACTAGTTACAGCCTGCCAACCCAAAAATGACCCGTTTAATCCTACTCTCTGTTTTCTGTCAATTAACCAATCCTCAATCCATGCAAATATATTACCCCCAATCCCATGAGCCCTATTTTTCTGTTCTAACCTCTTGTGTGGCACCTTATCGAATGCTTTTTGAAAATCCAAATACACTATATCCACTGGTTTCCCCTTATCGGCCCTGCTAGTTACAACATCAAAAACTCTTAACAGATTTGTCAAACACGATTACCTTTCCAAAAATCCATGTTGACTCTGCTCAGTCATATTGGCCCAGAAACTCCATTCGCAGCCCTCCCACAGGTGGAGGGCTGTGATCCGGAAAAATCTGCGCCTGGACTGGAAGGCTCCCGGGACACACACAATTCTGTTGCTGTGCCTCTTCAAACTGCCGGTGTGCAGGGCACGCGTATCCCAGGGGCGCAGGTAGTTCGCAGCGTCCCTGGGATTAGGTGGACCATGGGGAGCCAATCAGAGCAGGGAATCTCCATTCATAGATTTGAGAGGAAGACCTGTCAAATCTATGAATAGAGATCAGCCCCAAAACATAAGTAAAACTCAAATACATTTTTTTAAAAATCACATTTTTAAAATGACTATAAATTACATAAATTAACTTTTAAACAAAAAAAAATTTTGAAAAAAATAATTAAAGTTTTTAACAGGACTAAAAATAAACTTACCTTTCTTTAAAGTATTTTAAAATGATAAATTAGTGAGGAAAAATTTTTTCTTTTACTTTCTTCAAGACTTACTTGGACTGAAGCAACTGCTGTAAAAACGGAAGTTTCAGCCGTACGCGCTGCTTATCCGGCACAGGCATTTGACCAGTGAAGCCCTTTCTTTGAAGAACGGAAGTTCCGGTTTCCAGTGCATGCGCAGTGCGTGCGTAAAACCGGCACTTCCGTTGGCCCTACGGGTGAGTACATACCCATAGGGAACGGAATTTATGGGCCATCATGATTTTCTAAGTGCCCCATTATCACGTCCCTAATAATAGATTCCAGCATTTCCCTGCTACTGATGTCAGGCTAACTGGCCTGGAGTTTCCTGTTTTCTCTCTCCTTCCTTTCTTGAATAGCGGGGTTACATTTGCTACCTTCTAATCCGGAGGGACCGTTCTAGAATCATGGGAATTCTAGAAGATCAAAACCAATGCATCCACTATCTCTGTAGCCTCCTCTTTTAAAACCCAGGATGTAGACCATCAGGTCCAGGGGATTTGTCAGCTTTTAGCCCCATTAATGTCTCCAGTACTATTTCTTTACTAATACTAATTTCTTTATGTTCCTCATTCTAGACCCTTGGCTCGCCACTATTTCCGGAATATTTTTTGTGTCTTCTTCCGTGAAGACAGATACAAAGAATTTGTTTAATGTCTCTGCCATTTCCTTATTCCCTGTTAAAATTTCTCCTGTCTCTGCCTGTAAGGGACCCACATTTACTTCTGCTAATCTTTTCCTTTTTACATACCTGTAGAAGTTTTTACAGTCTGTTTTAATGTGTCTCGCTAGTTTACTCTCATTCTATTTTCTCTCTCTCAATTTCTTGGTCATCCTTTGCTGAATTCTAAAATCCTCCCAATCTTCAGGCTTGCTACTCTTTTTGGCAACACTGTAAGCCACTTCCTTTAATCTAATACTATCTTTAAATTCTCTTGTTAGCCATGGTTGGACCATTTTTCCCGTGGGGTTTATATTCCTTAACGGAATGTATATTTGTTGCAAATTATGAATTATTTCTTTAAATGTTTGCCATTGCTTATCTACTGTTATATCTTTCACTCTAGTTTCCCAATCCCAGATGCTTCTTTACTACACGGTTCTTAATTAAACCTGTCTCATTGCACAATACTAGATCTAAAATAACCGGTTCCCTAGTTGGTTCATGAGTATTGTGTGCAGTTTTGGTCACCTTATCTGAGGAAGGATGTACTTGCCATGGAAGGAGTGCAGCGAAGATTTACCAGGCTGATACCTGGGATGGCAGGAATGACGTATGAGGAGAGATTAGGTCGATTGGGCTTGTACTCGCTGGAGTTTAGAAGAATGAGAGGGGATCTCATCGAAACTTATAAAATTCTAACAGGACTAGACAGACTAGATGCTGGAAGGATGTTCCCGATGGTCGGGGAAGTCCAGAACCGGGGTCACAGTCTAAGGATAAGGGGTAAGCCATTTAGGACAGAGATGAGGAGGAATTTCTTCACCCAGAGAGTGGTGAACTTGTGGAATTCTCTGCCAAAGAAGGCAGTAGAGGCCAATTCACTAAATATATTCAAGAAGGAGTTGGATATATTTCTTAAGGCTAAAGAGAGCAAGGGATATGGAGAGAAGGCAGGAACAGGGTACTGAAATTGGATGATCAGCCATGATCTCATTGAATGGCGGAGCAGGCTCGAGGGGCCGAATGGCCTACTCCTGCTCCTATATTCTATGTTTCTATGTTTCTCGACATACTGATCTAGAAAAATCTATCTTGGATACATTCCATGAACTCATCCTCCACATTATTTTTGTAAATTTGGTTTGCTCAGTCAAAAAATGAAAATTAAAGTCCCCCATAATTCCGTATTACCCTTGTTACATGCATCTTTAATTTCCTGATTGATACTGTGCCTGACTCTTTAACTACTGTTTGGGGGCCTATAAACTATTCCAACCAGTTTTCTGCCCCTTGTTGTTTCTTAGCTCCACCCAAACTTATTCTACATCTTGATTTTTGAGCTAAGTTCCTTTCTCTCTACTGTCTTTATCCCATTGTTTACTATCAGGGCTACCCCTACTACCATGGTCTCATTTGCCGGCACTCCCAATTCCTGATGGCCCAGCTGGGCGCCGGGACACGCTGTGCAGGCCCCTCCCCTTTAATAAGGGGAGGAAGGCCTGCAGTGCTGCGGCGCGACGTGCCTCAGCGCATGGCGCTGCTGCACGTAGTGCCGTAATATTGGCTCGCAGCGCCCCAAGAGGGACGTGGGGTGCTCACAGTAGCGCCCCTCCTCCCCCTCGGGGCACTACCTGGGAAAATTGGCCACAGGGGCGCTAAAATTAGCACCCCGGCGGATGTTGCACCCCAACTACCCAATTTTTACCCCTTTGACTGATGAGTACTTTCTGATATTGGTGAGCAGTGTATATATGGTGATGAATATAATAGTCAAGGACAAATGAGATCAATTGTTTCGTGTTCCCACCGTGCCGTCTATTTCCTCCAAGACTAGGTCCCAAACACAGCAATAACTGAGAAACTCCTGATGGCTTTGCAACTGCACAGTTGTTAAGATGATGACCTCGGATGCACAATTTATTTTTGGAAAACAAAATTCCTAAAAAAAGGAAACAAAATAAATATCTGCAGCTCATTTACTTTAAATAAAGGGATGGCTGATAGGACCAGGCCGATCCCTTTTAGCAACAACAGACATAAGACATCATTTTTGATTGCTGTGTATTACTTATGTGGCTGCAATCTGAATAATGTCAGCAACACTCGCACTTACATTCAATGCAATCACTGACTGTGTCCTGGTAACTCTCCCACTCCCTGATGCCCTGCAATGTCTACAGCTCGGACTCCAGCTCATCAACAACCCGGGCTCGCGATGCTCTCCACAAACTCCCACATTGCTGCAGTTGTGGCACACCTCCTGCACTGCCACCCTATATAACATTGTGTGGCGGAACCACCAGAGGTTATGAACAATTGTATATAATTCCTTTTACAGCAATGTAGTACAGCTGGGGGCTGCAACTTTAATGTATCTGTTAACTGTACTAGGGCTTCTTTCCTGTACTCCGCGTGATGACGTCATGCCGTCCGTCACGTGATCTCTCAACGGCGGGAAGAACGTGATGACACCATGACATCAGAGCTCGGAACCTTCTAGCAGTTGAGCTCGGAACCGTCTAGCAGTTGAGCTCGGAACCTTCTAGCAGTTGAGCTCGGAACCTTCTAGCAGTTGAGCTCGGAACCTTCTAGCAGTTGAGCTCGGAACCTTCTAGCAGTTGAGCTCGGAACCTGCTAGCAGTTGAGCTCGGAACCTGCTAGCAGTTGAGCTCGGAACCTGCTAGCAGTTGAGCTCGGAACCTGCTAGCAGTTGAGCTCGGAACCTCTTAGCAGTTGAGCTCGGAACCTTCTAGCAGTTTCCAGAGAGGCTTTCAAGCAGACCAGACCTATTTGCATTGTATCCTACAGTTTCCCGTACAGCTTCGTTTGTTCATTAAATGTTATTGTTTTTGATTTTCTGAGTCGATCTCAATTCTTCGGCTAGGAACCCCAGTACCTACATTGGTGACCCCGATTTCTTCAAACAATTTTCTTTGAAGTTACATCATGGACACGAACGCCATCACCCTCAAACTGCAGCAATTTTGGGAGCAACAACCGGCCGCGTGGTTTTTCCAGCCGGAAGCCCAATTTGCAATCCGGGGAGTAGCAGCGGATTCGACCCGTTATTATTACGTGGTCTCCGCCCTCGACAGCGCCACGGCCTTGCGGGTCGTCAGCCTCCTCGAGAGTCCACCGAACAATCGCAAGTACGAAGCTTTAAAAGCACGTTTACTGCAGATTTTCGGTCTGTCCAAGTCTGAGCGCGCTCGCAGACTTATCTCCATGCCCGGCCTCAGGGACTCAAAACCCTTAGAGCTCATGAGCCAAATGCTCATGCTTTTGGGCTCGGAATCACAATGTTTTCTGTTCCGCGAGCTGTTTCTCTGTCAACTACCAGAGCCAGTACAGACAGCCATGGCCAATTCCGCGATCACGGATTGTGCTGAACTCGCCGCGGAAGCGGATAAAATATTCACCGTCTCACAACAATCTTGTGCAACGACGAGGCGCTCATCCCCCCACAAGAACGAATCCGACGACGATTCCTGCAGGCTGGTGTGCATACCACGCTCGTTTCGGCGTGAAGGCCAGAAATTGCCGTCCGCCCTGCAGTTTCTCACCAAAAAAAAAACCTACCTCAAACCAGCGGTTTCTCAGAAGATCAATAAGGCCTAAGGGACGCGCCGGAGTTGCGATGGCCGTTGGGTCCGCAGGGAAACTCCTATACATTACAGACTCCCTGTCAGGGCGACGTTTTCTCTGTGATACTGGCTCCCAGTGCAGTATCCTACCAGCGTCGAAGCTAGATCTTCAATCCGGCGGTCAAGGTCCCCCCCCCTCGAGGCAGCCAATGGTGCAGCCATTCGCACGTTCGGAAAGTGTAGGGTCCAGTTGAGTTTTGGCGGCCAACGTTTTGTTTGGGAGTTCATCACGGCGAAAGTCTCACAGGCCATCCTGGGGGCAGATTTCTTCTGCGCAAACGGGTTTCTCGTCGACGTCTGACACTGCCGGCTAATCAGTGCCTCCACTTTTCACTCGGTCCCCTGCCACCGAAGCACCGCGACGTCTTGGTCAGTTGCCTGTGCAGTCCCATCTCCAAATGAGTTCTTTCGTCTTCTCAGTGAGTTCCCTGAGCTCACCAGGCCCACATTTTCTTCTTCAGTCGTGAGGCACGGTGTGGCGCACCACATTACCATGACCGGATCCCCCGTTTATGCGAGAGCTCGAAGGTTGGAACCCGGTAAACTCGCGGCCACCAAGGCGGAGTTCTATACAATGGAACGCCTGGGTATTATTCGACGTTCGAATAGTCCTTGGTCCTCGCCATTATACATTGTTCCTAAGCCAGATGGCGACCATACGGTGACTACAGACACCTGAATGAGGCTACCACACCGGATCGGTACCCAATTCCTCACATTCAGGATTTTTCTGCCCATCTGGCAGGGAATTCCATCTTTTCCAAAGTAGACCTCATCCGAGGCTATCATCAAGTGCCCGTGCATCCTCAGGACGTCCCCAAAACTGCCGTCATCACACCTTTCGGGCTCTTTGAGTTCCTTCGTATGCCCTTTGGGCTGAAGAATGCAGCACAAGCCTTCCAACGTCTCATGGATTCCATGTTGCGCGATCTGCCGTTCATCTTTGTCTACCTAGATGACATCCTTATTGCCAGTAACAGCACGAAAGAACACATTACGCACTTGCGTACCCTTTTTTCTCGTCTCGGCCAACATGGCCTTATTATCAACCCGGCCAAGTGCCAGTTTGGGTTGCACAGCATTGATTTTCTGGGACACAGAATCACCTCAGAAGGCACCGTCCCGCTGGCCACGAAGGTGGAAGCAGTCACCTCGTTCCCTCTTCCTCAGACCGTCAGGGCCCTCCAGGAATTTCTGGGAATGGTCAATTTTTATCATCGGTTCGTCCCCAAGGCGGCATTGTTGATGCAACCTTTGCACGAGGCCCTCGGAGGTAAATCGGGCAAAGACCCGATCGATTGGACACCCCAGATGGACCAGGCTTTCATCGATACTAAGAACGCTTTGGCTGCTGCGACCATGTTGGCACATCCCCTTCCGGGCGCAACAATTGCCCTTACCACCGACGCATCTGATTATGCCATCGGGGCAGTACAGGAGCAGTGGGTCGACGGCACATGGCAACCACTGGCTTTCTTCAGCCGCCAATTGTGGAAGAACGAACGCAAGTATAGTACTTTTGATGGGGAGTTGTTGGCATTGTTTCTGGCCATCCGCCATTTTTGCTTCCTACTGGAAGGACACCCATTCACGGCTTTTGTAGACCACAAGCCACTTTTGCGATGGCCAAGACAGCGGAACCATGGTCGGCACGGCAACAACGTCATCTTACATACATATCTGAATTTACAACCGACATACAACATGTCTCGGGCAAAGACAACCTGATGGGCGGATTGTCTCTCCCGCATCCAGCTCCACGCAGTACACCTGGGAGTCGACTATGTTGGTTTGGCAAAAGAACAGAAGGCAGACCCTGAAGTGCAGGCATACCGGACCGCACCTTCCAGCTTACAAGTGGCTGATGTCAGTTTCCAGGCTGCAGGGACCACACTCCTGTGTGACATCTCGATGCGCGTCCCATGTCCAATCGTTCCAGTCGAATGGCGCAGGCGAATTTTCGACACTGTGCACGGGTTGTCACACCCTGGCATGAGAGCGTCACAATGACTCATGGCAAAGAAATTCGTCCGGAAAGGCATGCATCTCGACGTCCGTGACTGGACCAATACCTGCGTGAGTTGCCAGAAGTCCACGATACAACGCCATGTTAAGGCCCCAGTGGCCACTTTTCCGGTTCCGGAGCGTCGATTCGACCATGTGCACGTGGACCTGGTTGGTCCTCTCCCTTCCTCTCGCGGGTACACTCACCTCCTCACCGTGGTAGACCGCACCACCAGGTGGCCAGAGGCAATTCCTTTGGTTGCCACCACAGCGGCAGACGTCTCCAGAGCCTTCATCTCGTCGTGGGTAGCTCGGTTCGGGGTACCGGCTGACATCTCCTCCGACCGGGGGCCTCAATTTACCTCTGAGCTTTGGAACGCCATAGCTCAAGGTTTGGGCACCAAGCTTCATCGTACCACCGCCTACCATCCACAGGCGAACGGTCTGTGTGAAAGATTCCACAGGTCCCTTAAAGCCGCACTGCGTGCTAGTCTCCGTGGGCCTAGTTGGGTGGACAGGCTCCCTTGGGTGCTGCTAGGTCTTCGCACGGCGCCTAAGGACGACCTGCATTCTTCTTCAGCAGAGCTGGTTTATGGCCAACCACTTCTTCCTCCTCACACGGAACCCTGGTCCCCAGCTCAGCAGCTCGTCAGCCACCAGGAAGCGGCTAGGAATTTCATCCCAGTGCCTACGTCGCATCATGACCTGCAGCGCTCCCATGTCCCGGTGGATCTTAAGAGCGCAGAATACGTGTTCATTCGGCAGGATGCTCGCAAAAACCCGCTCAAACTGCCTTACACAGGTCCGTTCCGCGTCATCTCGTCGGGTGACAAGTCCTTCACAGTCGACGTCGGCGGTAAGCCTGACCACATCTCCATCGACCGGTTGAAACCGGCGCATCTGGATCTGAGCGAACCAGTCGTCACCGCTCAGCCGCCTCGTCGTGGTCATCCACCGTCGACTGCCAGTCCAGTACAGCCACAGTCATCCGCCGAGTCGCCAGTGCCCGCCTCACCGGGTCGACCACAGCCAGCCTGCTCCTTTCCTCCGCCTGCGGCGCTATCCCAACCACAGCCAATGGCCAGTTCGTCTTCTAGCGCTCCGTTCCAGCTGCCGGGGTATCGCAGTCGGTCGGACAGACTCATCAGACCCCCTTCTCGCCTTACTTTCTCTGTTAAAAGCAATTCTGGGGGGGCGCATGTGGCGGAACCACCAGAGGATTACGGACAATTGTATATAATTCCTTTTACAGCAATGTAGTGCAGCTGGGGGCTGCACTTTTAATGTATCTGTTAACTGTACTCGGGCTTCTTTCCTGTACTCCGCGTGATGACGTCATGCCATCCGTCACGTGATCTCTCAATGGCGGGAAGAACGTGATGATGTCATGACGTCAGAGCTCGGAACCTTCTAGCAGTTGAGCTCGGAACCTGCTAGCAGTTGAGCTCGGAACCTGCTAGCAGTTGAGCTCGGAACCTGCTAGCAGTTGAGCTCGGAACCTGCTAGCAGTTGAGCTTGGAACCTTCTAGCAGTTTCCAGAGAGGCTTTCAAGCAGACCAGACCTATTTGCATTGTATCCTACAGTTTCCTGTACAGCTTTGTTTGTTCATTAAATGTTATTGTTTTTGATTTTCTGAGTCGATCTCAATTCTTCGGCTAGGAACCCCAGTTCCTACAATTGTTTTATTTAATTCATTAAAGTTGATGCATTTAATCAACTAAGCTTATAGTTTTTAGTTTTTTAACTAATTACTTGATCTAGTTTAAGTTATAGGTAGATTAAATTGAATATTTACCTGTAGCAAGAACCACTATGAGTATTGGAGCCAAAAGGCAGCACCTCCTTTCCCTTTGCTTGGTGCGAGTTAGGACACGAGCAGCAGAGTTTTGGATGGCCTCAAGTTTACGAAGGGTGTAAGATGCAGGACCGGCCAGGAGTGCGTTGGAATAGTCAAGTCTAGAGATAACAAAGGCATGGATAAGGGTTTCAGCAGCAGATGAGCTGAGGCAGCTAATTGGAGGCGGTAACAGCGGCGGCAGTACTTAAAACAATGGGAGGCCAGGCAGCGCGGACCTAATTGGAGGCGGTATCAGCAGCGGCCGAACCTTCGACAATTTCCAAAAAAACAAGGAGTGACATCACAGGACAGCAGGTAGGTGATTGGTTGGTGAGTATTAAGGTTTTTTTTTCTCTCTCTCTCTCTAACCTAGGACACTGGTTTAAACTAGGTGCGGGAAGCTACAAAGTACTGTGTTAAATTTATAGCTTAACTGGTTAAACTAATTAATATAACTATAAATAATCATTGAATAAAGACTTTAACTAATTAAATAAATAAAATAAGGCTAGACTAAGATATGCAGGGCAGGTTGTGTGTCTGGACCGCAGTATGTGGGAGTTTGTGGACAGCGAGACTGACCCGAGCGAACACAGCAGGAGATGTTTCCATCTCGAATCTCTCCGGCTCAGAGTCAGTTTTATCCAGAATGCAGTTACACCCCCGAGGAAAACACAGGTTCAGGAAGGGGAGGGTGTGACTGCTAGAGAGCTGGGTAGCGGGGATTTAGGAGAGGTTGAGAAGGAGGCCTCGCAGACACTGGTTTTGTCCAACGGGTATGAAGTACTCGCTAGCTGTGAGGACAAGGAGAAAGACTGCAGGGAGGACAGCTACAATGCAGACCAAGGCACCGTGGCTCAGAAGGCTGTTCAGAGGTAGGGGGGTGGGGGGAGTACAGAATAGAAATGTGGTAGTAATAGGGGACTCTCTATAATTAGGGGGATAGATAGCATCCTCTGCAGCCAAGAACGAGAATCCCGAAGGGTGTGTTGCCTACCAGGGAGAGGAACTTGGAAAGGGATGGGGTAAATCCAGTTGTTGTGGTCCATGTTGGAACAAACGACATAGGTCGGAACAGGAAGGAGGTTCTGCTAAAAGAGTACCAGGAGTTAGGCTCTAAATTAAAAAGTAGGACCTCAAAAGTAATAATCTCTGGATTATTGCCCAAGCCACATGCAAATTGGCATAGAAGCAGACAGATCAGGCGAATTAACACGTGGCTAAAGGGCTGGTATGGGAAAGAGGGGTTCCTTTTTTTTGACACACGCACCAGTTCTGGGACAGGAAGGAGCTGTACCGATGGGGCGGGCTCCACCTGAACCGGGACGGGACCCGTGTCCTAGTGGAAAGGGTAAATAGGGAGGCGGCAAAGGCTTTAAACTAGTAAGATGGGGGGAGGGATCTACAAGAAATGTAACCCGCTTAATTATAAACAAAACAGGAAAAGAGAGCATAGGAAAGAATAAAGGAAGGGAGGACATCGATGGCAAGGGAATAAATAGAGTTATAGAACAGGAGTCTAAAAAGATGGTTAAACATAAAGTGAGAGGAAATCCTATAAAAAAAAGAGTAAAACTGTCTGTACAGCAATGCACACAGTGTCCGTTATAAAAGAGGGGAGCTGTAGGCAATCATGCATTGTGAGGAACCAGACATATTAGGGATTACTGAGACATGACTACAGAAAAATCAGGACTGGGAATTAAACATTGCAGGGTCTAACATATTTAGAAAAGATAGAGGGAAAAAGGGGAGGTGGAGTAGCTGCACCTATTAAAGATAACAATGGCAGTAGAAAAAAGTGACACAGCTATCAGCAAGACAAAAATAGAATCCATATGGATAGAGATAAAAGATAATAAAGGATCAATCACACTAATCGGTGTAGTCTACAGACCACCTAATAGGGAAGGGAGGTGGAGGAAGAAATATGCAGAAAAATTAGGGAAATGAGTAAAAAACATAGAATAATAATCATGGGGGATTTCAACTACCCCGATATTAATTGGACAGAAGAGGTAGGTAAAGGGGATAAGGGAATGGAGTTCCTACAATGTGTACAGGACTCCTTTCTAACCCAATATGTAAAAAGCCCAATAAGGGAGGATTCACTATTGGATCTAGTAATGGGGAATGAACCAGAGCAGATAAGAGAAGTAAAAGTAGAGGAACATCTAGGCAATAGTGACCATAATATAATATGCTTTAAGATGGTAATTGAGAAGGACATAAGTATGACGAAAACCAGGGTAATAGATTGGAGAAAAGCTGATATTGAGGGGCTGAGAATAGAACTTGAGAAAATAAAATGGGCAACAATATTGGCAAACAACAATGTAGAACAGCAATGGGAAACATTTAAAACTGTTTTCAACAGAGTGCAGGAACAATATATTCTGCTAAAAGGAAAGAACAAACTATACACTAATGAGACTCCATGGATGAATAAAGCCATAAGGGAACAATTGAGGGTAAGGAAAGAGGCATACATTAAGTACATAAACAGCAGGGGAGTGCATGATAAGGGAGAATATGGCGAGATTAGGAGAGAAGTCAAAAAAACAATTAGGATGGCAAAGAGGAACTATGAAATTCAATTATCAAGGAAGATAAAACAAAAGAGTAAAATATTTTACAGGCAAATCAATAAAAAAGGAAGGTTGGGATGGGAATAGGGCCATTAAGGGATAAACAGGATAATACCACAGGTAACAATAGGGAGATGGCAGAAATATTCAATAATTATTTTGCTTCCATATTTACTAGGGAGATGGAACAGGTGGACATGACATTGGATGATGAGATTAGTAATGAGATAAATGCATTTAAAATAAAAAGAGGGGATATATATTAAATAAACTAATCAAACTCAAAGAGGATAAAACCCCTGGTCCCCTAGGCACTAATACACATATTTAATAATTTGTTAGAGAAAGGTGTAGTGCCAGAGGACTGGTGAATAGCTAACATAATGCCTATATTTAAGAAGGGGGATAGAACATGTCCAGGGAATTATAGACCAGTCAGCTTAATATTGGTGGTAGGAAAATCATGGAATCCCTACTAAAGGAGAAAATAGAAGAACATCTAGAAACCAAAATCATAGTAATGAATAGTCAGCATGGATTTCAAAAGGGAAAGTCTTGCTTGACCAACCACATTGAATTTTTTGAAGAGGTAACAGAGAGAGTAGACAATAGTAATGCAGTAGATGTAATTTATCTACATTTTCAAAAGGCCTTCGATAAGATACCTCATAATAGACTGATGAACAAGGTCAGAGAATGCGGAGTCAGGGGACAAGTAGCAGAACGGATAGCTAGCTGGCTTCAAGACAGAAAGCAGAGAGTAGGGGTAAAAGTTAGCTATTCACTGGCAGAAGGTGGCTAGTGGTGTTCCACAAGGATCAGTGCTAGGACCACTGTTCACAATTTATATTAACGATTTAGACTTTGGAATCAAAAACACAATTTCTAAATTTGCGGATGACACCAAATTGGGGGGGATGGTCAATACTGGGGAGAACCACAGCAAATTACAGGAGGACATTAATAAACTTGCAGAATGGGCATATAATTGGCAAATGAAGTTCAACACAGATAAATGTGAGGTAGTACATTTTAAGACGAATAGGGAAGTCACTTATTACTTGAAGGGTGCGAGTCTAGGTGGGGTAGAGGAACAAAGGGATCTCCGAGTACAAATACACAAATCACTAAAAGTTGCGACACAGGTTAGCAAGGACATAAAAAAAGCAAATCATGCATTGGGGTTTATTTCTAGAGTGATAGAATTGAAAAGTAAGGAAGTTATGCTAAACCTGTATTGAACCTTGGTTAGACCACACTTAGCGTACTGCATACAGTTCTGGTCGCCATATTATAAAAAGGATATCGAGTCACTGCAGAGGGTGCAGAGAAGATTTACAAGGATGATACCAGAAATGTGAGGGTATACATATCAGGAAAGGATGAACAGGCTGGGTCCCTTTTCTCTTGAAAAAAGAGGGGTGACCTAGTAGAGGTCTTTAAAATTATGAAAGATTTTGATAGAGTGGATATAGAGAGAATGTTTCCACTTGTGGGAAAGAGCAAAACTAGAGGCCATCAATATAAGATAGTCACCAAGAAATCCAAAAGGGAATTCAGAAGACTCTATCCAAGGAGTGGTGAGAATGTGGAACTCGCTACCACAGGGAGTGGTTGAAGCAAATAGTATAGATGCATTTAAGGGGAGGCTAGACAAGCACATGAGGGAGAAGGGAATGGAGGGTTACGCTGAGGAGGCTCAAGTGGAGCATAAACACCGCCATGGACTGGTTGGGCCGAATGGCCTGTTTCTGTGCCGTATATCCTATGTATGCAGGGGCGGAGTCGGGCAATGTTACAGAGGTGGAAATAGACGGCCTTAGTGATGGTGCAGGTATGTGGTCGGAAGCTCTTCTCCAGGTCAAATGTGACACCGAGGTTACAAACAGTCTGGTTCAGCCTCAGAGTTGCTAACCAATGTCTAAATCAGATTATCTGGTCATTTTCTCATTGCTGTTTGTGGGACTCTGCTGGCTGCTGCGTTTCCTACATTACAATAGTCAGTGACTACACTTCAAAAGTACTTAATTACCTGTAAAGCGCTTTGACTTTCTGAGGTCATGAAAGCCGCTGTATAAATGCAAGTCTTTCTTTCTAATATAAAAACATAAACATTTTTACAGATATAACATTCCTTGTGGAGGTAATTTTTTAATCTTGATTTTAGATATACTGTATTTACGTATTAATTAATTACATATTTTGGTCATAGGGTACTTATAGAAGCTTATGTTGATACTGTTGCGGCTGCCGCGGAACACGAATGGAGGCCGAACTGATCTGAGGAACACATGGCTTTTATTACATTCTCTTGAGAGATGGCTGCCCCAGCTCCTCTCTCTGCTAAACCCGAAAACAGACTGAGGGCGACACCCGCGCTTTTGAGTACACAGAGGGCGACGCCCGCTCCTTTGTCATGCCTTAAAGGCGGCATGCTTCTTAAAGGCAAGGTGCCCGATTTATTGTCCACGGACGGAAAAGTGGATTGCGCCCGTTTAGGTGGCGATCTGCCACACAGCTCCCCCCAGAATCCGCTTAGGAGGTGTGGACGAGACGGTGCGGCGGTCTGATGGGCCGGCCGGAGCAGCTCTTGTAGGACGCCGGTGGACGTGGAACGGCCGGGCGTGGAGCAGCTGGGTGTACTGGCTTGAGGGCAGGTCGGCCGCGTGGCGGTGGACGAGCTACTGGGACCTGCTCACCAGGCTCCGAGTGTGCTGGCTTGAGTCGGTCAACCGACACTTTTTCAGTCCTGTCGCCCACTTGTAGGTCGAAAAATTTGTCCCCAGCCTGTAGCACTTTGTAGGGCCCGTCGTACGGGGGTTGAAGGGGTCCGTGGTGGGCATCGTGCCGGACGAAAATGAACCGTGCCTGGTGCAGGCTTAGTGGGACGTGTGAGGTGGATTCGCCGTGCCGGGCAATGGGCACCGGGGCGAAGTCGTGGCGTTGCTGGTCGGCTGACCAGGGTGTCGTGGCGGTGGGCAGGAACTCGCCGGGTATGCGCAGCGGCTGGCCGTACACGAGCTCTGCTGCCGATGCGTGGAGGTCTTCTTTAACCGCGGAGCGCAGGCCGAGGAGGACCCACGGAAGTCAGTCGGTCCAGGCGCCGTCCTGGAGGCTGACTCGAAGAGATGCCTTCAAGGATCTGTGGAACCGCTCACACAGTCCGTTGGCTTGGGGGTGGTACGCTGTGGTGCGGTGAATGGTCACCCCGAGATTGCGTGCGATGGCGGTCCAGAGTTCAGAGGTAAATTGCGGACCTCTGTCCGACGTCATGTCGGAGGGGACGCCGAACCGTGCGACCCAGGTGCTGACGAAGGCTCTGGCGATGTCGGCGGTGGTGGTAGAGGTCAGTGGAATTGCCTCGGGCCAGCGCGTGGTGCAGTCGACGATCGTCAGCAAGTGCGTGTGGCCTTGCGACGGCGGCAGGGGCCCGACGATGTCCACGTGGATGTGGTCGAATCTACGTGAAGGGACGGTGAACTCCTCGAGGGGTGCTTTCGTGTGTTGCTGCACCTTGGCCCGTTGGCAGGCTAGGCAGGAGTTGGCCCAAGTACGCACATCCTTGCGAAGGCCGCGCCAGACAAAGCAGTTGGCTACCAATTTGATGGATGCGCGGGTGCCGGGGTGGGAGAGGTTGTGGAGAGTCTCGAATACCCAGCGGCGCCAGGACGCTGGGACGACGGGCCGAGGTTGAGCTAGAGATATGTCGCACTTGACCGTGACTGCGGTCGGGCCGCAGGCGACGTCGGCCAGGCGTAGCCCTGGTAGGTTGGTAGGTGCGGAGAGCAGATCAGGGTCCGTGAGCTGGTCTGCTGCGAGTTGAGCATAGTCGACTGCCAGGTGTGCGGCGTGGATGGCGGGGCGGGAGAGGCAGTCGGCTACCACGTTGTCTCAGCTGGAGACGCGTTGGATGTCCGTGGTGAACTCGGACCCTGCCGTGAGCTGGCGCTGCTGCCTGGCGGACCAGGGGTCGGTTGTCTTTGCCATTGTGAATGTCAGGGGTTTGTGGTCGACAAACGCAGTGAAGGGGTGGCCCTCCAGCAAAAACCGAAAATGGCGGACTGCCAGGTACAGCGCGAGGAGCTCGCGGTCGAAGGTGCTGTACTTGACCTCCGGGGGGCGTAGTTGGCGGCTGAAGAAGGCAAGTGGTTGCCAGGCGCCGTCGACCCACTGCTCGTACACGGCACCGACCGCGTGGTCGGAGACGTCCGTGGTGAGCGCTACTCTGGCATTGGGCCGTGGGTGCGCGAGCAGGGTGGCGTCGGCGAGCGCGGTCTTGGAGTTGAAGGCGGCTGATACGTCTGCCGTCCATTCGACCGCCATCTTGCCGCTCCTGCCCCGGAGGGCTTCATACAGGGGCCTCATGAGGGACGCCGCTTTGGGGATGAAGCGGTTGTAGAAATTCACCATCCCGAGGAACTCCTGGAGTCCTTTGATGGTGGTGGGGCAGGGAAATTGCTGGACGGCCTGCACCTTGGTGGGCAGGGGAATGGCCCCAGCATGGGTGATGTGGCCGAGGAAGTCGATCTTGTCCAGGCCGAACTGGCACTTGGCTGGGCTGAGGATGAGCCCGTGGTCGCTGAGGCGCCCGAACAGGATGCGAAGGTGTTCGAGGTGTTCCTGCTTGGAGGAACTGGCTACCAGGATGTCGTCCAGGTAGACGAACAGGAACTTCAGGTCCCGAAGGACCGAGTCCATGAGCCGTTGGAATGCCTGGGCCGCATTTTTGAGGCCGAAGGGCATCCGCAGGAACTCGAAAAGCCCGAAGGGGGTGATTACGGCCGTCTTGGGGACGTCCGCGGGGTGGACGGGGACTTGGTGGTAGCCGCGCACCAGGTCGACTTTGGAAAAGACTGAGCGGCCGGCCAGTCTAGCCGAGAAGTCCTGAATGTGCGGCACGGGGTACCGATCAGGGGTGGTGGCATCGTTGAGGCGGCGGTAATCCCCGCAGGGGCGCCAACCCCCGCCTGGTTTGGGGGCGATGTGGAGTGGGGAGGCCCAGGGACTGTTGGAGTGGCGGATGATGCCGAGCTGTTCCATAGTGGCAAACTCGGTCCGCGCAATCTCCAGTTTGGCCGGGTCCAGCCTGCGGGCGTGGGCGTACACTGGGGGGCCTGTGGTGGGGATGAAGTGTTCCACCCCATGTTTGGCGACCTCCGCGGAGAAGGTCAGGTTGGTGAGGGCCGGGAATTCAGCCAGGAGTGCCGAGTAGTCATCCGTGGCCCGGGCGTGGCACTGTGACGCCATGTCGGCGGGTTGACGGGGGGCCATGGCGCCCAGGATGGGGGACATGGCGTTCATGTCCACGAGGCGGTGTCGAGGGATGTCTACCAGTAGGCCGTGGGCGCACAGGAAGTCTGCGCCGATGAGAGGGGAGAGTACCTTGGCAGTGATGAACTCCCATCGGTAGCGGCGACCAGCGAGGTCGAGGGTGACTGTGCGGGTGCCGTACGTCCGGATGTCCGAGCCGTTAGCGGCAGCCAGTGCCTGTCCTCGTTCGCCCTTTTGGATGTCGAGGGCGGAGGCCGGGATGATGCTGTGCTGAGCTCCAGTGTCGCACAGGAACCGGCGGCCGGTTTTGTCATCCGTGACGTACAGCAGGGAGCCCGCGTGGCCCACGGCCATCGCGGGGGCTGGTACGGGGGCGGACTTGAAGGAGCAGGGAGGTGTGCACCGTTGTGCCCTGGCGCCGAACCGTGCGTGCTAGTAACAGTAGCCCGGGTTTGTGGGGCGCGAAGGCCCCGTGGCTGGGCCTTGTGGTGGCCGGTGAGGGGCGCACCCAGGCTGTGGCTGCCAGGTCCGGAGCGACGTCACGGCTGGAGTGAGCGGACAGCAGCTTGTCGGCCTCGTCGGCCAGGGCTTCTAGGTCCATGAGGCCGGACGCCACGATCGCTGGGCGGATGCTGGGAGGTAGCTGGCGGATGAACAGCGTGCGGAAGAGGGACCCGGGTGGGCTCTCGTCGGTGAGTGAGAGCATGTGGGAGAGGAGGTCTGACGGTGAGGCGTCACCGAGGCCTGGAAGGTCGAGGAGGCGGCAGTTTCGCTGGTATGTCGAGGTCATAAATTTTTTAAGGAGCGCGGCCTTAAGATGTGCATACTTGCCCTCCTCTGGTGAGTTCTGCAGCGCTATCCAGACCTTCGTGACTGTGGAGCTACCGAGTGATGCGACGAGGTAGTCATACTTCGTCCCATCTGTGGTGATGTGTCGCAGCCGGAATCGGGACTCAGCTTGGAGGAACCAGGCTTCAGGCTGGTTTTCCCAAAACTCCGGCAGTTTCACGGAAACTGCGTTCGTGTCCGCCATTGCAGTGCTCAGAATACGTTCTGAGCATCGGGTCACCAATGTTGCGGCTGCCGCGGAACATGAATGGAGGCCGAACCGATCTGAGGAACACATGGCTTTCATTACATTCTCTTGAGAGATGGCTGCCCCAGCTCCCCTCTCTGCTAAACCCGAAAACAGACTGAGGGCGACACCCGCGCTTTTGAGTACACACTGAGGGCGACGCCCGCTCCTTTGTCATGCCTTAAAGGCGGCATGCTTCTTAAAGGCAAGGTGCGTGATTTATTGTCCACGGACGTAAAGTGGATTGCGCCCGTTTAGGTGGCAATCCGCCACAATACGTTGATTTTGTTAGGCAACCAGAAAGCCTGTGACTAGCCTTGTAATTCTCCCTAGACCCAAGCCAATGCCCACTAAGTCACTGGAGGAACAAGAGCCCCCTCTATCTCTATGGTATGCAGGTTTAGAAACATGGAGGTAAAATACCTGTGGCAGACACGGTATACCTATCTGAACTGGGAATCAAAGCTGGGACTTTCCTTGTCTATATGGCTCCGCTACTTGTTGGATGAACTCACTGAGCTGCTGGGAGAGCTGATTGCAAAATTGTTAAGTAATCTTAGGTTGTAATCGATATAACTGTGACAGAGAAAGTCTTGTAGTTTGTTCCATAATCTGAATCCCTCATTAGACATTTGCCTTGTATCTATTTCCAGGTCACCATTATTCACTTATGTAAATTGTCCTGTAACAAAATAGCTCCGAACTCCTTTTAGCTCTTTTGAAGATAATAATAGATCAAGTGTAGCAAAAATAAAAAGTTCTGACTGTACATATATCCAACAAATTACTGTTCTTAAAATGTATATTTATTTGGTTACTTATGTGTTAAAAGCTTTCATTTTCCATCTCGGCTCTTGTGGTACTTTTATAATATTGATTCAAACTGCAGTATTCAGTGGAGAGAGATTACAAACATTCTGCGTTCCTCTTTTGACAGATAAAACTAGTGTCAGTTACAGCATTACAAAGAAAAGTAGAAAAACTCGGACACTTCATCTTGAAAGAAGGTGAATGAGAGGGGACCTTACGGAGATATTTAAGATACTAAATGGGGAAAAAAAGATTCATGTGGAGCACTATTTCAAATTAAGCCAAGACTGTAGGGTGAGGGCTTATAAATACAAACTAGTAAAAGGCAAACTCAAGACTGATGTAATGAAAGACTTCCTCATACAAAGAATGATGAATGCCTGGAATGGTCTCTAGGGTAGGGTAGTGGAGGCAAAAACTCTGGAATCATTTATGAGGCAGTTGGATACTGTAACGGTGGGACTGCAGGTTTCTGCGAAAGAATGAGTTAGATGAGTCAAATGGCTTCCCTAATAAGCACTTATGTTTTTGATCTTAGTGAAATATTTAGAGTGCAAGTGGGAACATCCACAATCTCAACATTTAAATCAACTCCAGATAGGTTTAAGTGTTCAGGGAGTTTAAGGGACCAGCTGAGCACTTTTAAAAGCTGGGTTGATACTGCACTGAAGTTAGACTCCATGTGATATGAAACCCAAGAGCTGGGAAACTACCTCCTCCAAAAATTCTCACTACACTTCTCTCCAGAGTCAGATTAGATCCTAACTTTGAGTTGCAGTGTAATTGTAGCAGAAACTCTTTAGCAATTCTAAAGTTACAGCATAAATTCATCCTTAAAGTGCTTAATTCAGTTGGAAAAATTATACATTCTTCAATAAGAACTATGCATTTCTTGATGCATGCACTACTTCATGCTACATATTGGTGCTTTTCTGCATTTTCGGGACCTGTGGAAAAGTGGGTTAAGGGGCTGGCTTAAGGCTTTATTTATTTTGAGGATGTGGGTTCATGTGCTGCTTCCAGATAGTGATTTGTATAAAGTTAAGCATAGTACTCAATCAGGGGAATAATTTGCTGCTTTGGAATGAAGGTACACAGGCAGCCACTTATGCTATTTGCTCATTTTACCTGTTTGCACTGCTTTGCTGCTCCATTTCAGAATTATTATATAATAAAGAAATATATTGCCTTGTTGAGTAATTTTGTTGTTTCTCTCTATTAAAAAAAAATCTGGTATGCTGAATTCGGCCAACCCCAAATGTACATTCAGATATAATAGTGCTCCCAGATCTCGGCCCACAGCCCATGAGTATTCCCATGCCCCAGGCCATCCCATCTCACATAGCATTCCCTACACTACAATGGTTTCACGCTCCAACCCCCACAATTACTCACAGGTTCAACCTTTCTCCTCCAACTCACTCCCAGGTCAAAAAACCTCCACCCATTTGCTCTGAACTGCACCGCAATTCCTTGCTACCCCAGACCATTCCCTCCTGTTCCTCAGTCGATTCTTCGTTCCCAATTGTCCTTGTGGCACCTCTCCAACACCATCTCACCCCCACTTCAACTCAATCTATGTTGCCTCCCAACCTTAGACCTTAAAAAAGATGAGCTGGATATTGAGTACACCAATAAAGGAATATGGTTGATAGCAACACATATATACTGGAGGCAAATGCAAGAGATTAGACAAAGGGGAAAATAGGTGTACAGAATCCAAGGAATTTCAGAAGATGTCTAAAACCAGCAAGAGTGAAACTCAAGGAGGTGCTTTTCTCCACTACCAACCGTCTCCTTAAATTCCTCTTACGTACATCCTCCAACCTCACTTCTAACAAGTGCTAAGAGAGCATGGACTTTTTCACTAAAATTGAGGCCATCCATTCAGTTGCCTATGCTGCTTCCCCTCTTTCTCCTTGCCACCCTAGCCCTGATTTTGTATCTCTCTCCAGTTTCTCCTACCTCCCCTTATGCCCTCTCTAAGCTCATCTTGTCCTTGAAACACACGTCCTGCTTCCTTAACCTCATTCCCACTAAACTGCTAACCACCCAAATTCCCTTCCTGGCCCCCATGTTAACTGAAATTGTAAATGGTTCCCTCTCTTTTGAGTTCTGCCCCTCTTGCTTTCCAAACTGCCATCATCATGCCCTCCTCGAAAAATCCATTCTCAAACTCTCTGCCCTTGTAAACTATTGCTCCATCTCCAACATCCTTTTCATTTCCAAAGGTGAGAGTCCATCTTGAACATGCTGTCGCCTCCCAAAACCTTGTCCATCTTTCTGACAACTCCATGCTTGAACCTTTCTAATCAGGTTTCTGTTCCTGCCACACCACTGAAGCGGCTTTAATCAAAGCCATCATCTTCAGCTCCTGGCACAAATTCTGTACTCTTGCCAGCCCCCCACCCGCTCCCTGGCCACTACCTCGGGCTGAACCAAACTGTTTGCAGTCTTGACATCCTATGCAACCCCAAGCTGAGCTTCCAACCCCACATAGTCTCCATTAGAAATGTCACCTACTTCTACTTCTGAAACACCACCTGCCTCAGCCCATCTTTCACTGAAACCCCTCATCTATTCCTTGTGATCTCTAGATGTTTTCCTGGCCTGCCTCCAGTCCTCCACCCTCCGTAAATGTCATCTCATTCAACACGCTGCTGCTCATATCCTATCCAACACCAGGTGCCGCTTAACCATCACCCCGTCCTTGCTGACCTATATTGACTATTGGTTCCCCAGTGCCTCCAATTTCAAATTTTCTTCCTTGTGTTTAAATCCCTTTATGGCCTTACCCCCTCCCTATCTCTAACGTCCTCCTGCCCACCCACCCCCCTCAAATTCTCCATTCCTCTGACTCTGGCCTTTTCTATGTCCCTCTCATCTTCACCCCGCCCCCAGCCATGTCTTCAGCCATCTAGGCTCTACACTCTGAAATTCCCTCCCTAAACCCCTCTGCCTCTCCACTTCCCTCTCCTCCTTTAAGGCCCTCCTTAAAACCTATTTCTTTGACAAAGTATTAGGTCATCCCTCCTAATATATCCTCCTTTGTCTTGGCGACCATTTTTTGTCTGATTACACCTCCTGTGAAGTGTCTTGCTGCTATATATATGCAAGTTGTTGTTGTTAAAAAGGACCCCTAAACCTCAAGCTTAGGTTACAGCCTTGAAATTACTCTGTAGCCTCTGTTGTACTTAAAAAAAAAACATTTCTTCAATTTTATGTCTGGTAAATTTGTTTCTTGTCAGATTTATGACAGTAGCTGTCAATGTATACACAACTGTCCATGCCTATAAGAACATAAGAAGTAGGAGCAGGAGTAGGCCATATGGCCCCTCGGGCCTGCTCCGCCATTCAATAGGATCATGGCTGATCCGAACCTAGACTCACGTCCACTTCCCTGCCCGCTCCCCGTAACCCCTAATTCCCTTATCAGCTAGGAAACTGTCTGCCTATCTCCGTTTTAAATTTATTTAATGTCGCAGCTTCCACAGCTCTCTGAGGTAGCAAATTCCATAGATTTACTACCCTCTGAGTGAAGAAGTTTCTCCTCATCTCAGTTTTGAAACGGCAGCCCCTTATTCTAAGATTATGCCCCCCTAGTTCTAGTCTCACCCATCAGTGGAAACATCCTCCCCGCATCCGCCCGATCAAGCCCCCTCACAATCTTACATGTTTCGATAAGATTGCCTCTTCTTCTGAATTCCAATGAGTAGAGTCCCAACCTACTCAACCTTTCCTCATATGTCAACCCCCTCATCTCCGGAATCAACCGAGTGAACCTTCTCTGAACTGCCTCAAGAGCAAGTATATATTTTCTTAAATATGGAAACCAAAACTGTACGCAGTATTCCAGGTGTGGCCTCACCAGTACCCTGTATAACTGAAGCAAGACTTCCCTGCTTTTATACTCCATCCCCCTTGCAATAAAAGCCAAGATTCCATTGGCCTTCCTGATCACCTGCTGTACCTGCATACTAACCTTCTGTGTTTCATGCACCAGGACCCCCAGATCCCTTTGTACTGTAGCACTTTGCAGTTTCTCTCCATTTAGATAATAACTTGCTCTTTGATTTTTTCCTGCCAAAGTGCATAACCTCACACTTTCCAACATTATATTCCATCTGCCAAATTTCTACCCACTCACTTAGCCTGTCTATGTCCTTTTGCAGGTTTTTTATGTCCTCCTCACTCACTGCTTTCCCTCCCATCTATGTATCGTTGGCAAACTTGGATACGTTGCACTTGGTCCCCTCCTCCAAATCGTTAATATAGATTGTAAAGAGTTGGGGTCCCAGCACTGACCCCTGCAGAACACCACTAGTTACTGATTGCCAACCCAAGAATGAACCATTTATCCCCACTCTCTGTTTTCTGTTAGATAGCCAATCTTCCACCCATGCCAGTATATTACCCCCAATCCCGTGATTTTTTATCTTGTGCCGTAATCTTTTGTGTGGCACCTTGTCAAATGCCTTTTGGAAGTCCAAATACACCACATCCGCTGGTTCCCCCTTATCCACCCTGTTTGTTACGTCCTCAAAGAATTCGAGCAAATTTGTCAAACATGACTTCCCCTTCATAAAACCATGCTGACTCTGTCTGATTAAATTATGCTTATCCAAATGTCCTGTTACTGCTTCCTTAATAATGGACTCCAACATTTTACCAACCACAGATGTTAGGCTAACTCGTCTATAGTTTCCAGCCTTTTGTCTACCTCCCTTTTTAAATAAGGGCGTTACATTAGCAGTTTTCCAATCTGCTGGGACCTTTCCTGAATCCAGGGAGTTTTGGAAAATTACCACCAATGCATCCGCAATCCCTACCGCTACTTCTCTCAAGACCCTAGGATGTAAGCCATCAGGTCCAGGGGATTTATCCGCCTTAAGTCCCATTATCTTACCGAGTACCATCTCCTTAGTGATTTTAATCGCGTTTAGCTCCTCTCCCCCTATAGCCCCCTGTTTGTCTAATGTTGGGATATTTTTAGTGTCCTCTACTGTAAAGACTGACACAAAATATTTGTTCAGCATTTTTGCCATCTCCATGTTCCCCACCACTAATTTCCCGGTCTTGTCCTCTAAGGGACCAACATTCACTCTAGCCACCCTTTTGCTTTTTATATAACTGTAGAAACTCTTGCTATCTGTTTTTATATTTTTTGCTAGTTTACTTTCATAATCTATCTTCCCTTTCTTAATTAATCTTTTAGTTATTCTTTGCTGGCTTTTAAATGCTTCCCAATCTTCTAGCCTCCCACTAAATTTGGCTACTTTATATGCCCTTGTTTTCAGTCGGATACTGTCCTTTATTACTTTACTTAGCCATGGATGGCTGTCTTTTTTATGCCCCTTTTTCCTCAGTGGAATATATTTTTCTTGAAAGTTGTGAAATATCTCCTTGAATGTACACCACTACTCATGTACCGCCTTACACCTTAATCTATTTTCCTAGTCCACTTTAGTCAACTCTGCTCTCATACCGTCATAGTCTCCTTTATTTAAGCTTAGTACGCTGGTTTGAGATCCAACTCTCTCACCCTCCAACTGAATTTGGAATTCAACCATGTTATGGTCACTCATTCCAAGGGGATCCTTTACTAGGACATTTTTTATTAATCCTGTCTTGTTACACAGGACCAGATCAAGATTGCCTGTCCCCTGGTTGGCTCAGTAACATACTGCTCAAGGAACCTGTCCCTAATGCACTCTATGAACTCTTCCTCAAGGCTGCCATGCCCAATTTGATTTGTCCAGTCAATATGAAAGTTAAAATCTCCCATGATTATAGCTGTTCCCTTGTTACAAGCCCCAACTATTTCCTGATTTATATTCCGACCAATAGAGTTGCAACTGTTCGGAGGCCTATAGACTACGCCCACTAGTGACTTTTTCCCCTTATTATTCCTTATCTCCACCCAAACTGTTTCACTATCCTGATCCTTTGACCCAATATCATTTTTCACTATTGCAGTGATAACATAGCCACCCAGCCTCCCTTTCCTTCCTGCCTAATGATTAAAACATTATTACATTATTAAAGCAGGTTCATCAAGAAATTACATTATTACATTATTAAAGCAGGTTCATCAAGAAATAATATATACAGTTGATTATTGTATTTTTTTTTTGCTTTGTTTGAATGTTTAACTTTTTCCCCTTGCATATTATTCGGTTTTATGTTCTTATTCAAGCAGCAACCAAGTAATTTTACTGGAGCATAGTATCAGCTGAAAAAAAGCTTTTAAATCAATTTTTCATGAACATTTTTGGGTATTTTCAGCTGAACATTAATCCAAATAAGTGTACGGCATGCATTTGTGTCCCATAAAAATAGCATCTATTAGAAATTTTTAGTAGGAGGTTAATCTAAATTAGGTGCAGTTCAAGCTGTCATTTTGATTGTATGCATCATTATTCCACTTGGAAGGATTCTGGCAATTCCCAGCATGATCTAATTAAATATTAGACAGAATGTGTAGCAGAGCAAATTAGGAGGAAATCTGTAGTTAGCAGACTAAGGATTTTAAAGTTAATTCCTCAACAGTAAAGTGGTGAACTCAAGCAGAAAGACTGGCACTTCGTTCAAGCACTATATTTCAAGCAAGAATTGAGTTACATTATTTTTAACATTATTTTAATTTTACTTGTCTTCTATTTAAATATTTGCTAAATTTGTCATGAAGCTAATGTTTATTTTCCTCAGGTATGATGCCAGCCTAATTATGTTACTCCAAAGTTAGTGTCTGCTCACCTGATGGCTCAGTGGTTTACACAGTAAGCAACAAGTCCAAAACAAAAGCAAAATACTATAGGTGCTGGAAATTTGAAATAAAAACAGACAATGCTGGAACCGCACAGCAGGGCAGGCAGCATCTGTGGCGAGGGAAACCGAGTTAACGTTTCAGGTCATTGACATTTCATCAGAAAGCTAGTCATGCTGGGAATTGCCAGAACCCTTCCAGGTAGAATAATGATGCATACAATCAAAATGACAGCTTAACTGCTGCAGACTTTGATTAACCTCCTAAAGAAAATTTCAAATACATGCCTTTTTTGTAAGACACAAATGTATGCCTTACACTTATTCGATGACCTTTCATCAGCAGCTCGTCCATACATCCGAGGAAGATGTCAGGCTTATAGTACCAGTGCGCCAGTGGGGGAAAATGCTGTATATCAGTCTATTATTTTTAGTTCTACTTCCACCTGGACCCCTCCCTCTGGCCTCTTACCCTCTCTAGATCTTTTCATTGTGAATTGCCAGCGTGACATCAGCCATCTCAATTTCCCTGCTCCCCTCACTCGAACCTACCTCCCGCTGAACTTGCAGCATTCCGTTCTCTCAGATCCAACCCCAACATTGTCATTAAACTTGCTGACAAGGGTGGCACGGTTGCTGTTTGGCGAACTGACCTCTACCTTGTGGAGGCTGAACACCAACTCTCCGACACCTCCTCCTTACCTCCCCCTGGACCATGACCCCACTACCGAACATCAAGCCATCGTTTCCAAGACTGGCACTGACCTCACCACCTCTAGAGATCTTCCCTGCATGGTCGCCAACCTCATAGTCCCCCAACTTCGCACAGCTCGCTTCTACCTCCTTCCCAAGATCCACAAACAGGACTGCCCTGGTAGACCCATTTAGCCAGCCTGTTCTTGCCCCACAGAACTGATTTTTTCCTATCTCGATTCTTTTTCTCCCCTTGCTCAGACTCTTCCCACCTACACCCACAACACTTCCGATGCCCTCCGCCACTTTAACAGTTTCCAGTTTTCTGGCTCCAACAGTCTCCTTTTCAATATGGACGTAGAGAGGCCCAACCAGTCCCCTTCCACCACCACCCTCCTCCGCCTGGCTGAACTTGTTCTCACATTGAACAACTTCTCCTTTGACTCTACTCACTTGCTCCAAATTAAAGGAGTTGCTATGGGAACCCGCATGGGTCCTAGCTACGCCTGCCTTTTCGTGGGCTATGTGGAACATTCTTTGTTCCAGTCCTACTCGGGAGCCCTCCCTCACCTCTTTTTCCAGTACATTGATGACTGCATCGGTGATGTTCCTGCTCTCGCCCTGAACTCAGAAATGTCATTCACTTTGCTTCCAATTCCCACCCTTCCCTCACCTTCACATGGCCCATCTCCGACTCTTCCCTTCCCTTCCTCGACTTCTCTTCCTCGACTTCTCTGTCACCATCGCTGGGGATAGGCTATTGACAAACATCCACTATAAGCCCACTGACTCCCACAGCTACCTGGACTACACTTCCTCCCACCCTGCTCCCTGTGAGGACTCTATCCCATTCTCCCAGTTTCTCTGTCTCCGTCACATCTGTTCTGACGATGCCACCTTCCATACTAGTGCTTCCGATGTGGCTTTTTTCCTCAACCTAGGATTTCCCTCTACTGTGGTTGACAGGGCTCTTGACCGTGTCTATTCCATTTCCTGCACTTCTGCTTCTACCCCTTTCCCTCCCTCCCAGAACCACGATAGGGTTCCCCTTGTCCTCCCCTTTCACCCCACCAGCCTCCACATTGAATGAATCATCCTCCGCCATTTCTACCAGCTCTAGCATGATCCCACCACCGAACACATCTTTCCCTCACCTCCCCTTTCAGCATTCCAAAGGGACCGCTGCCTCCGCAACACCCTGGTCCACTCCTCAATCACTCCCAACAACTCCTCCCCTTCCCACGGCAACTTCCCTTGCGAGCACAGGCGACGCAACACCTGACCTTTTACTTCCACCCCACCCTTTCCACTGTCCCAGGTCCCAAACACTCCTTCCAGGTGAAACAGCGATTTACTTGTACTTCTTGCAATTTAGTATACATTATTCATTGTTCAAGATGTGGTCTCCTCTACATTGGGGAGACCAAACGCAGATTGGGTGACCACTTTGCGAAACACCTCTGTTGAGTCCGTAAGCGTAACCCCGAGCTTCCGGTTGCCTGTCACTTTAATTCTCCGCTCCACTCCCACTCTGACCTTTCGGCCTTCGGCCTCCTCCACTGTTCCAATGAAGCTCAACGTAAACTTGAGGAACAGCACCTCATCTTTTGATTAGGCACTTTACAGCCTTCTGGACTCAACTTGAGTTCACAATTTCAGACCGTAACCTCTGCCCCTATTTTTTCAGATAGCAGCTGTTGATGATTCTGCCATTCCTATTTACACCTCTTCTCGACTCATCTTTTGTTTCTTTATCTGTCCCATTATCATCTCCTTTTGCTTTGTACAATCAGACCGTTTGTCATTTAATCACTCCTGCCTTCCACCCTATCAAAAACCATCCCTTTTGTTCTTTCCTCTCCTCCCCCCTTTCCCTGCTCCTGCACTTGCTTAAAATCTATTGTATCTCTAACTTTTTCCAGTTCTGATGAAAGGTCATCGACCTGAAATGTTAACTCTGTTTCTCTCTCCACAGATGCTGCCTGACCACCTGAATATTTCCAGTACTTTCTGTTTTTATTTCAGATTTCCAGCATCCGCAGTATTTTGCTTTTTATTATTTTTAAATCCTGACTGGTTACACTTAACAGGACCAAATGTTATGTTCCATGTTGGATTTGATTATCCATGTCTGTATTTATCCCTATAATCCATTTCGTAACCAGATTTTGGTCCAACTCTTCATAGATAGCTGTAACATTAATTACTTTGATCGCATATTTAGTACTCTCAAGGTTGACCAAATTTTGTATTGATGTCCTCTACTCCTCCAGCCCCAACTTGAGCTGTGCCTGCATTATCCATTCCTTTCAGTATTATAAAGACTGTTGCCTCTCAATCTTCTCTAAGGACAGCAACTCGACTTCAGTCAGCCTGTCCTAAAATTTTAGCCCTTCGAATCTCATTATAATATTTGCTTCTTCCCATAGCCCTCCGTTACCCATCTCTGTCCCCTTGAAAAGTGAGGTGTCCTCATTGGAAAAGAGAAGGTTGGATGGTGATACAATTACAATTCAATTTTATTTGTCATATATGCAGCAGACGTGTGTACTGCACAAAGAAATGTTGATTTTTATGAGTCCTCCCAACATTGGAATAAATATGGCATAACAATGATATAATTGTTGTTGTCAGGATTCTAAAGGGACTAGATAATACTGACCATGAAGAGCTATTTCACCTTGTCCAGAACAGTAGAATCAGAAGACACAACCTGCATTTGAAAGGGGTAAATTCAAAACTAATCTCTGGAAACAATGGGGGTAATTTTAAACCCCCAAGATGTGGGGGAGATGAGGAATGTTAAATATGTGAAACCCGACCCCAATCCTCTGCGAACGTGCCTAATTCTGGTTTAGCTGCGGTGAGTTTGGAGACGTCCAAGTAACAAGCTCTGGAAAGGCGGGTCTGTAATTATAATATTTAAATGAGGCTCTGTCCCTCTGATTTTTGGGATACATTTGAATTTAACGGCTGCGGGCCGGCTTTCCCAGGGCTCAGGAAACCCGGCAGCTAAAGGGGTGGGGTGGGAGTTACCGGCTTACCGGCTGCAGCAGGCAAGTGCTTGTGGGCCAGCAGGAACAGGAATGCTTCTTCCACCCCTCAAGAAAACCAGCTGCCGCGATCGGTCTCCCTCCCCGCGATCTAACGATCCCCGTGATCTAACAAACTCCGCAATCTAACAACTCACCCCATCATACTCCAATCATTCCCTTCCTTCTCGCTGTCACACTCAGACCGCCCCCCCACCACGCCCCGATCATTTCTGATTGCTGGGGACTGTCCCCAGTGGTCCCCGGCTGCGGCCTTCCACCACTGGCTTTCCCACCCGGCAGCCAGCCAGCCCCTCAATCTGGTCGGCTACCAGGCAGGAAACAGTTAAAAAATGCTAATGAGTTCCTGCCGTTAAATTCAGCAGGACCTCTGCGTTCCTGGCATTTCTGGGTTTCCCTGCCACAAACATGCACCCTCCCTGCCGCCTCGTATATATCGGGGTCAATAATCTATGGAACAGACTTTCAAGGGAGACGGTGGAAGCAGTTAGCAATGGTTCATTCAAATGCAAATTAGATAGATTTCTTTCAGAAAATAACATTTTGGGATGCAGTGTATGAGTAATTTGAGACATGATGTGGTAAGTGTAGCTAGCATGCTTGGGAGGAAAAAGGTGACCTTGGACCTATGGTTCCCAAAGCTGTCCATATCTGGGGTTTTCCTCGTGTCATTTCTGGGTCTATTGTAGACTAATTGATAGAGATTGATTGCTATGATTAGTCAACAACTCCATTATCATTGTATCATGCAGCTACCAGGATAGTCGAAGGCGAACTAAATGGACCTTGGTCTTTTTTTGTCCAGCAATTGCTATGTCCCTAAAACTGAACCCAGTATTTCAAGTGTTGGCTGGCAAAAGAGTTTGTAGCAGTTAAAATAGTCTATTTCAAACTGTATTCAATTTCCTTGAGATGCATTCTGAGACGTGAAAGGCTTTCTTAACAATTGCTTCATGAGCATTAAGCAATGATATAAAAATCTTTTTCATTTAACCGTTTCTAAAAGCATTAATCTATTATGTACACCTATTTTTTTTTATTCCAATGCTACTGTGTGTTATCTTGGATGTAACCATGTTAAATTCAATCTGACATTCCTTTGTACTTTAAAATTATCCCGGTCCTATTGAATATCATCAAGTTCTTCTAGGTGATTGTATAGTAATCAACCCTAGCCGATTTCCTTTTTCCCCTCCTTAACCGTGTATTGTTGAAACCAATTGTGGTGCTTTCGCTGAGGTAGGTTAACCCAGCACCGACCATGAACTGAACCCGGAGGTTCAGCTAGGATGTTTACATAAGTTTACCATAGAGCACATATACCAGAAACGCTGTCTACGGAGGTCACGGTCCATCATCAAAGACCCTACCCACCCCAGCCACAGTCTGTTCGCCCTCCTGCCATCTGGGAGACGCTACAGATGCATTCGCACCCGTACGACCAGATTTAGGAACAGCTTCTTTCCCAGGGCTGTCATCCTACTGAACTCCACAAATAAACTCTAAAGCCTGCACATCTGCCAATGCACTTTATTATGGTTATATTTATGTTAATATACTACAAGCCAAATGTATGTTGAATGTTTAAATGTCTTAATCCAAATGTACACTCTCGGGAGCCGCAAGCCTACATTTCGTTGTACTGCACTTGTAACAATGACAATAAAAGTTGATTTGATTTGATTCCTCTGCTGTAACCTATATATAGAATTCCAAAAAATATTAACCAGACCTTCACCATTTTCTTTGTTTGATTTTTGGAAATGCTTATTTAGTTATAACAGCTGTTAGAAGAACTGTTTTACCTGCTCTAATGATCAATCATACCTATGATTTTCCTTAGGAAAAGGCAAGACGCTGCCTGGTTTATTTGGTGACTCAGCTGGCAAATATGGAGCATTGTTTTCATCATATTCTGCTACTAGAGATTAAAAGCATCACTGACACATTTGGCAACATTCTAGGAGCTCAGAGCAAAGACATATATTGCATGAGTAACAGCTTCACTGCAATTGCCAAACTTCTTGTCAAACATCTTGAGAAAGACGTTACTGCATCCATGAGGTAATTTACTGTCCTATAAATAATGTGTGTGTGTTCTAGGTGTATTTGTCAAGAATAAGGTTGTATAACAATGGGCCATAACTTGCTGTCGAAATAACGGTGAGCCTAATGGCGTTCACCGTTATTTTTGTGCAAATGGTATAGCAACTTCAGGCGAGGAGCAGATGCGCGGTTAAACACGGAAATCCAACAGTTGCTGACTGAGTTGTGCCGCTCCGCCATTAGCTTCGTGGAAACGGCATCTTGCTGTCTGCCTCATCATTGAAATGTATTGAATGGCGTGAAGTTGCTGTATTTGCGCGGTAGATATGAACTAACCTCAACACAGAAAGTTAAGTCTTCTCCATTTCAGTTGAAGTACACTTTTAACGACATGATAAGTGTTAGTTACTGACCGTCAACCTTGCTGGCACTGAAAATTAACTATTAAAAGCATGGAGTCTCATTTCTTCAATTGTTGTTGGATTTAAATTAAAGCTTTTTTTTTTTACTTTTTCTTTTGTCTCATTTTTCTCTTTCTCTTAATCCAATCTTTCTTTCCCTCTTTATTTCTGTGATTTGACATTGAATTCACCCACTCTATTTTGCACTTGTACTGTTAATTTCACAATCTTTCAATCTGATGAGTTAAGGCGATACACAGTTGCTTGCCCTGTTCACTGGTCCCAGATGCCCTATTTCCCTCGCTGCACCGTTATCAGCTCGCACATTTAACAACTTGCCACACACAAAATTTACAAGCCTAAATGTGCAGATGCCGTTAGATGCCCTGCTACAGCAAATTATGGCCCAATTTATTATTCAAAATGATTTTAGTTTTATGTACAGATTGTTTCTGGTAGTCACGACAGATTATAAGCCAGTAAATTTGCAGTGAATATTTAAGTTATTAAGCCTTTATTGTGCATCATCTGTGTGAAGTATCCTAGCCGTAGATGTCTGTTGAGACAACCAATGCGGACAAAAAAATACATAGCCCCATGAGGGTGATTGCAGAACAATAATTTCCTTAAGGTTCAGAAGGCAATTATAAACCACTTGGCTTTGCTCTTGAGCTATTGCATTATTTGAGCCCCCCTCAATGGGATTTCTATTTGAAAATCACTCGGGCATCAGTTTTAGTGTATTGAAAAGAAAATCCATGTGAGTTATTTGCCATAATATGCAAATGTTTGTGAAGAAAGTTTTCATTTGAAGATAATTGATCAAGCTTTTTCATTAAATTACAAATAAGAAATAACTTGTTTATTGTGCTAATGCAGCAATGATGGAATTCTATTTCCACCCAAAAAAAAACTATGGGGTAGATTTTCAACTTGCCTTCTGAAATCAATGGAAATAAAAATCAGATGACTTGTATAATGGACGGCCAATCCGCAGCAATAGTTTTACGTGCAGGCAGTTGAAAAACTAGAAAGAAAGAAATACTGATAACGCATAAAATAAAAACGACGTTTACTCATTTTGTATCATTATTAATTCATAAAGATATATGATAACCACTAGTTGCACAGCACAATAAAGCCCAGTTAAGATCACTATCTGTTTCTTAGGGGGAAATATATTCAGCTGCAGTACCATTTCTCTGCTACTTTTTATGCCATTACAGGTTGAGCATTCAAATTCCAGAATCCAGAATCCGGACTCCGGGCGATTGGAGTCAGGGTCGTCCGGAATCCGTAACTCCGGATTTTGGACGCTCAACCTGTACTTCAAAAAGCCATTAACTTTTGTTGTCTTTTTAAAAAAAAAATCCTATGAAAAATGCGAGTGATGCAATAAAACTGTTTTATCCTCCTTAATCGGCACAGCTCCACTAAGTGTTTCCGCTAGGCTGCGGCCATGGCCTAGTGTGGGCCATTGGATGCTCTCCAGAGCTCGCAGCGTCCCTCCCTTTTAACAGAAGGGGAGGGGCGGAGAAACGCGTCAGCTCTACGCGGAGCGGCCCAGGCATTTCCGGACTTGGAACGTGTTTCTGATGTCCAGAAACGCCCGAGCCCAGGTTGCGATATTTCCGGACTTTGGACATCAGAAACACATGCCGAAGTCCAGAAAAACATGAAAACCGGCTCGGCCTCGGTCCCGAGGTTGCCGGATTCAGGACGTTCAACCTGTATAAACACTAATACGATAGCAAAATACTGCAGATGCTGGAAATCCGAAATAACAACAGAAAATGCTGGAAAAACTCAGCAGGCCAGGCAACATCCGTGGAGAGAGAAACAGAGTTAACGTTTCAGGTCGAAACCCTTCTTCAGAACTGAGGAAAAAAAGCAGGAAATGAAACAGATTAAAAGGCTAGTTTGGGGGCTGGGAAATGGGGGAGGGGATTAAAGAACAAAAGGGAAGGTCCGAGAGGTGAAGAGACATTAAGAGATAGACGAGACGAGATGGTAATAGGACAGGTAAAGAGACAAAAGATGGCTCTAGATGAAGTGTGAAATGCGCTGGCAGAATGAGAGACAGCTGCCATGTGGGAGAGAAAGAAAGGAAAAGGCACAAACCAAAGATGTGGATAAAAAATATATAAAATATAATAGGGGCCGAGGTTATGATCTGAAATTGTTGAACTCGATATTGAGTCCGGAAGGCTGTAAAGTGCCTAATCGGAAGATGAGGTGCTCGAGCTTACACTGAGCTTCCATGGAACAATGCAAGAGGCTGCGGACGGTGAGGTCTGAGTGGGAATGGAGCAGTGAATTGAAATGACAGGTGACCGGAAGCTCGGGGTCACCCTTACGGACTGAACGGAGGTGTTCCGCAAAGCAGTCACCCAATCTGTGTTTGGTCTCCCCAATGTAGAGGAGACCACATCGTGAGCAGTGAATACAGTATACTAGATTGCAAGAAGTACAAGTAAATCGCTGTTTCACCTGGAAGGGGTGTTTGGGGCCCTGGACAGTGGGAAGGAGGGAGGTATAAGGGCAGGTGTTGCATCTCCTGCGCTTGCACGGGAAGGTGCCGGACGAAGGGGAAGGGGTGATAGAGGAGTGGACTAGGGTGTCTAGGGTTTCAGATGGATGGGGATGTTCCCATTTTAAATGTGAAAAATCCCAGTAGGACTTTGCATGGATAAAGAGGAACCTGAGAGAATAAGTATGATTTTAAACTGTTTCCAGTTGGCTGATCTTCATTCTTTTTACCCTAACATAAGTAAGATTCAAATGATGACCTTATTAACGTTGTCATACTCCTTCCAGAGGGAGTAAAACATATAGAGAATCTTGTTGAGAGGTGGAGGTATTGAGCCTCACCAGCAGTATGAAACTATAAGGTTTTAGTAGAAATAAGCGTATTTTATAGCTTGATGTATAACGTGCAGAATCACAAACTGAGTAAACTCATTTTAGAAAATCTGCCATTGTACTTCACAGCACCATGTTGTCTAATAATTAAAATTTATAGTACTGATGTCATATATACATTTAACATCAAACACAATAAAACAAACTCCACAGCAAAATGTGTCACACTCCGATATACCCAAAATATTCCTCCTTCTGTCCTTAAATAAGAACTTCAGTTTGAAACACAAATTTGTACTATGTCAACTACACATCTCAGTGTCTGAATTGACAGCTTCCATATTCAAGTCAGCAGAGTAATGAATCACAGGACCCGTTGAATGTAAAATTTCACCAACATTTCAGTCTACACAACAGGAAATCTAATTAAAAAAACAACAACTTCTGCATTGTTTTAGTTTAAAAAAAAGAGCAGCTTTTGTATGTAACAGATGCATGACTCACGCCTGGTGGGGATGCTAAAAAATAAATGACTTGTGAATTGGACCTCAACTCTTGAGCTGTGGCACACTTTGTTTATCGGGAACTTGCAGGCCCTGTTATATATTTTCTGAATGTTCCGCTGGCTTTTATTTAGCAAATATTTGATGTTTACATCAAAGGATTAAGAAACAGTTGCCCTTTTGTTTATGGTCTAGTATGCACAGTAATCTTCAAGGTGCAGAAGTGTTCGGAATGTCTAGTAGATTGATTGATGTAATGGGCTGGTTAACTTCAGTTATATCATAATGGTTTTTTTTGATCCACAGTAGTTAGATTACTGGTTTTTAAACAACTAAATATTAAATCGGATTTACTAAGCTAACTGGAATTGAAGCATTGTTTTTGATTAATCTATTGGAAACATGTTTAATGTATGGTTCAGAGAATGCAAGTATGAGCTTTGTGTTATCTATCCATTGTACAGAAGCAAACAGCCCATAATTATAGACAATCCTCACCTTACTTGCTCATCCTATGTTAAAGATCAAAAAGCAAAACAAAAGTGCCATAGCAGCAAGCTGTGCATTATGCAGTTATACAGTGGTTCAGTTAGCCAACAAGGACAGGCTGAAATTAATTGCACGAACTGTGAAAAAGCTAAATGCAATGAAGGAATAGTTCTGTTTGGAGAGTATTTTTCTAAGTATTTTCTTTTGATAAGAATCTATGAATATGACCATGACCAAAGACTATTTTCTTTATTATTCTGAACTTAATTTATGTGTTCACCAAATTTGGCAGCTCATTCTGGAGACAGTTCAAATTATGAACTACATAATGATCGATTCCTATTTACATGGTTTCGTGTAATTTAAACAAATTATAGCAGATTAAACCACTGTCCCTTGACATTCAATGGCATAACCATCGCCGAATCCCCCACCATCAACACCCTGGGTGGGGTCACCGTTGACCAGAAACTTAACTGGACCAGCCACATAAATACAGTGGCAACAAGAGCAGGTCAGAGGCTAGGTATTCTGCGGCGAGTGTCTCACCTGACTCCCCAACGCCTTTCTACCATCTACAAGGCACAAGTAAGGAGTGTGATGGAATACTGTCCACTTGCCTGGATGAGTGCAGCTCCAACAACACCCAAGAAGCTCGACACCACACAGGACAAAGCAGCCCGTTTGATTGGCACTCCATCTACCACCTTAAACATTCACTCCCTCCACCGCCAGCGTACCATGGCTGCAGTGTGTACCATCTACAAGATGTACTGCAGCAACTCGCCACGGCTTCTTCGGCAGTACCTCCCAAACCCACGACCTCTTCCACCTAGAAGGACAAGGTCAGCAGGCGCATGGGAATACCACCACCTCCAAGTTCCCCACCCAAGTCACACATCATCCTGACTTAGAAGTATATCGCCGATCCTTCATCGTTGCTGGGACAAAATCCTGTAACTCCCTACCTAACAGCACTGTGGGAGTACCTTCACCACTCGGACTGCAGCGGTTCAAGAGAGCGGCTCACCACCACCTTCTCAAGGGCAATTAGGGATGGGCAATAAATGCTGGCTTTGCCAGCGACGCCCACATAAAATAATCCCATAAAAATGAATTTAAAAAAAAAGATAGACCCTACATTCTCCTCATTGCAGCATCTCATTTAAAAAAAAACTGAATTCAATAAATTGTAGAAAGATGGATCATATCCTAAAAATCACTATTCAGCAATAAACCAATATTCACTACTATATAATCAACTGATTTCAGCTGGTGATTTATTTTTGCAATTTGCAACTTTTTTTTTGCAAATTGATAGTTATGTACCAATTATTAATGTTAAATAATTGGATTTTGGAGATGGTTAGAATTTTTTTTCAGAAACTTTCTTGGTTCGATATTGAATGAGATTTAGATAGGTTATGGAGTTGATTTATGGTAGATTAATGGACTTAAAATTTGAAAGTTTTTACTTAGAGGTGAGGCAAAGATAGTACTTTCTGTTCAAAGTATTCTTTCATCTCTGTCTGAGAATAATACATTGGTAAACATAATAATCATTTGTTTCAAAATACTGTTGAATTTGTTGCCTTATGGAAGGAGGATGTCCATTCCTCCTCAGCCACACCATAATATAAGTTATGGTAAAGGTCCACATGCATTTCTGAAGTTGCTCCATTTGCTGCTCTGGTGCCGTGCACTTCAAATATGCCCTGACCTTGAAAAAACTGCAACAGCTGACCACATGTAGACAGTTTTGTGACATCATTTTGAAAACTTTGGCTCCTCCCTGCAGACCTGGCACATTTGTAAATGTAATAGGGGGAGGGGAGAACTTAAAAAAAAAAAAAATATTGCCTATATTTGCAGAATTTGATATCCTGCATGAATATCATGAGTAACAATCCAAGCAGCATAGTAGTCATAAATCTCACCTACATGATTCAATTTCCTGCATCTGAAGAAATGATTGATGCAAATTAGATGCAAACATGTCCTAATAGAATGAAATGCAAGCAATACTTGAGTAACTGTGGAACATAGGAACAGGAGTGGGCCATTTAGCCCCTCGAGCCTGTTCCGCTATTCAATGAGATCATGGCTGATATGTGACCTAACTCCATATACAGGTTGAGCGTCCTGAATCCGGCAACCTCGGGACAGAGGCCGAGCCGGTTTTCGTGTTTTTCCGAACTTCGGAATGTGTTTCTGATATCTGAAATCCGGAAACGCCCAAGCCCAGGTTGTGATATTTCCGGACGTCGGACATCAGAAACACGTTCCGAGTCCAGAAATGCCTGGGCCCAGGTTGCAATATTTCCGGTTTTTGGTAAGCCTCCCTCAGGGTATCCGGATTCCGGAACATTTTACTGATTCCGGACGACCCTGCCACCAGTCGTCCTGGAGTCCGGATTCCGGAACATTCCGGATTCCGGAACTCCAATTTTGGACGCTCAACCTGTACTCGCTTTTGCCCTATATCCCTTACTACCTTTGGTTAACAAAAAGCTATCAATCTCCGATTTAAAGTTAACAATTGATCTAGCATCAATTGCTGTTTGCGGAAGAGAGTTCCAAACTTCTACCACCCTTTGTGTGTAGAAGTGTTTCCTAATTTAATTCCTGAAAGGTCTGACTCTATTTTTTAGACTATCCCCCTAGTCCTAGACTCCCCTAACCAACGGAAATAGTTTCTGTCTATCTACCCTGTCTGTTCCCCTTAATATCCTGAAAACTTTGATTGGATCATTCCTTAACCTTCTGAATTCTAGGGAATACAACCCTAATTTGTATAATCTCTCCTCGTAACTTAACGCTTGAAGTCCGGGTATCATTCTGGTAAACCTACGCTGCAAATTGGCATACGGTAAATAAGATCAGAAAGATGAACGAGTGGCTCAAAGATTGGTGTGGGAGAAATGGGTTTCGATTCTTGGGGCACTGGCACCAGTACTGGGGTAAGAAGGGGCTGTTCCGTCGGGACACTGGGACATTGGAACTGGTTCTGGGGGAAGTGGGACCAGTTCAAACAGGACGGGGCAGGGCTGGGACCGATGTCCTAGGGGGAGTGTTTGCTAGTGCTCTGGGGGAGGGTTTAAACTAAAATGGCAGGGTGTTGGGAACCTGAGCAGGGGGACAGAGGAAAGGGAAACAAGGATAAAAGCAAAAGATAGGAAGGAGAAAAACAAAAGTGGCAGTCAGAGAAATCAACGGTTTAAATCAAACATGGCCACAGTAAATAATAATTCTAAGAGCGTTAAAAAAACAAGCCTGAAGGCTTTGTGTCTTAATGCGAGGAGCATTCATAATAAGGTGGATGAATTAGCTGCGCAAATAGAGGTAAACGAATATGATTTTGATTGGGATTACGGAAACATGGCTCCAGGGTGGCCAAGGCTGGGAACTCAACATCCAGGGGTATTCAATATTCAGGAAAGATAGGCAAAAAGGAAAGGGAGGTGGGGTAGCATTGCTGGTTAAAGAAGGGATTAACACAATTGTAAGGAAGGATATTCGCTCTGATGATGTGGAATCTGTATGGGTAGAACTGAGAAATACCAAGGGGCAGAAAACGTTAGTGGGGGTGGTATATAGACCTCCAAACAGTAATGTGAAAGTTGGAGATGGCATTAAAAGGGAAATTAGAGAAGCATGCAATAAGGGCACCGCAGTCATCATGGGTGACTTTAATCTACATATAGCTTGGGCTAACCAAATTAGTAACAATACTGTGGAGGAGGAATTCCTGGAGTGTTTACGGGATGGTTTCCTGGACCAATATGTCGAGGAACCAATCAGAGATCAGGCTATCTTAGACTGGGTATTATGTAACAAGAAAGGATTAATTAGCAATCTTGTACGAGGCCCCTTGGGTCGGAGCGATCATAATATGATAGAATTCTTCATTAAGATGGAGAATGAAGTAGTTGACTCAGAGACAAGGGTCCTCAATTTAAATAAAGGAAACTACGATGGTCTGAGGTGCGAGTTGGGTAGGATTGATTGGGGAATGTCACTCAAAGGGTTGACGGTGGATAGGCAATGGCAAACACTCAAAGATCACATGGATGAACTACAGAATTTGTTCATCCCAGTTTGGCATAAAAATAAAACAAAAAATGTGACTCAACCGTGGCTAACGAGGGAAATTAAGGATAGCATAAGATCCAAGGAGAGGACATATAAATTGGCCAGCAAAAGCAGTAAACCTGAGGATTGGGAGCAGTTTAGGATTCAACAAAGGAGGACAAAGGGATTAATTAAGAAAGGATAAATAGAATATGAGAGTAAGCTTGCAGGGAACATAAAAACTGACTGTAAAAGCTTTTATAGATATGTGAAGAGAAAAAGATTGGTGAAGTCAAGTGTAGGTCCCTTGCAGTCAGAATCAGGGGAATTTATAATGGGGAACAAAGACATGGCCGACCAATTGAATACATATTTTGGTTCTGTCTTCACAAAGGAGGACACAAATAACCTCCCAGAGATGTCGGGGAACATAGCGTTTGATGAAAGGGAGGAACTGAAAGAAATCAGTATTTGTAGGGAAATGGTGTTATGGAAATTGACGGAATTGGAGGCCGATAAATCCCCAGGGCCTGATAATCTACATCCTAAGGTACTTAAGGAAGTGGCCCTAGAAATAGCAGATGCATTGCTGATCATCTTCCAACATTCGATGGAATCTGGAACAGTACCCATGGATTGGAGGGTAGCTAATGTTACCCCACTATTCAAAAAAGGTGGTAGAGAGAAAACGGGAAATTACAGACCGGTAAGCCTGACATCGGTAGTGGGGAAAATGCTAGAGTCCATTATAAAAGATGTAATAGCAGAGCACTTGGAAAACAGTGACAGGATCGGACAAAGTCAACATGGATTTACAAAAGGTAATCATGCTTGACTAATCTACTGGTATTTTTTGAGGATGTAACTAGTAAAATAGATAAGGGAGAACCAGTGGATGTGTTGTATTTGGATTTTCAAAAGGCTTTCGATAAGGTCCCGCATAAGAGTTTATCGTGTAAAATTAAGGCACATGGGATTGGGGGCAAGGTATTGACTTGGATAGAGAACTGGTTGGCAGACAGAAAGCAAAGAATTGGAATAAACGCGTCTTTTTCCAAGTGGCAGGCAGTGACTAGTGGGGTACCGCAGGGATCGGTCCTTGGACCCCAGCTATTCACAATATATATTAATGATCTAGACAAGGGAACTAGATGTAATATCTCCAAGTTTGCAGATGACACAAAGTTGGGTGGGCATGTGTGCTGTGAGGAGGATGCCAAGAAACTCCAGTATGATTTGGACAGGTTGGGTGATTGGGCAGAAGCATGGCAGATGCAATATAATGTGGATAAATGCGAGGTTATCCACTTTGGTGTCAAAAACAGGAAGGCAGATTATTATCTGAATGGCAATAGATTGGGAGAAGGGGAAGTGCAACGAGACCTGGGCGTCCTTGTGCACCAGTCGCTGAAAGTAAGCATGCAGGTGCAGCAGGCGGTTAAGAAGGCAAATGGTATGTTGGCCTTCGTAGCGAGAGGGTTTGAGTACAGGAACAAGGGTGTCTTGCTGCAGTTGTACAGGGCCTTGGTGAGACCACATCCTGAGTATTGTGTGCAGTTTTGGTCGCCTTATCTGAGGAAGGATGTTCTTGCCATGGAAGGAGTGCAGCGAAGATTCACCAGGCTGACACCTGGGATGGCAGGAATGACGTATGAGGAGAGATTGGGTCGATTGGGCTTGTACTCGCTGGAGTTTAGAAGAATGAGAGGGAATCTCATTGAAACTTATAAAATTCTAACAGGACTAGACAGACTAGATGCAGGAAGGATGTTCCCGATGGTCGGGGAGTCCAGAACCAGGGGTCACAGTCTATGGATAAGGGGTAGGCCATTTAGGACAGAGATGAGGAGGAATTTCTTCACCCAGAGAGTGGTGAACCTGTGGAATTCTCTGCCAAAGAAGGCAGTAGAGGCCAATTCATTAAATATATTCAAGAAGGAATTGGATATATTTCTTAAGGCTAAAGGGATCAAGGGGTATGGGGAGAAGGCAGGAACAGGGTACTGAATTTGGATGATCAGCCATGATCTCATTGAATGGCGTAGCAGGCTCGAGGGGCCGAATGGCCTTCTCCTGCTCCTATCTTCTATGTTTCTATGTCCATTATCCCTACTCTCTGTCTCCTATCGCTCAGCCAATTTCCTAACCAGATCAAAAATTTGCCTTCAGTTCCATGGGCAGGTACTCTTATCAAATAATAAGTAAAGCAGTTGAGTAACTGGGTGTATCACAATACAGGATGAAAAGATGAGAATGACTGTTGATCTCTTCAAAAAGGTATTTTAATGAGCATTCAGCTGTAGATAGATTGCCAGTGCCACGTGCTGGTGAGTTCAGAAATAGGAAGATAGAGCAGACCAATGTATGGCTGGAGAGAGGGTGTAGGAGGGAGGGCTTTAGATTCCTGAGGAATTGGAACCGTTTCTGGGGGAGGTGGGACCTCTACAAGCCAGACAGGTTGCACCTCAATGGGAATGGGACCAATATCCTCGCGGGAGGATTTGCTAGAGCTGTTAGGGAGTGTTTAAACTAGCTTGGCAGGGGGATGGGAACCTAAGTATAGAGTCAATAGGAAAGGAAGAAAAACTGGAATTGGAAAACAAAAATCTAGAAAGTAAATTGGAAAAACAGAGGAATCAAGGGCTAGATAGTAGTCAACAAGGAGGTTTGCCTGTACTAAATGGTATATACTTCAATGCAATGAGTATAGCGAACAAGGCAGATGAGCTGAGGGCACAGGTAGATACTTGGGACTATGATGATATAGCTATTACAGAGACGTGGCTGAAAGAGGGGCAGGTATGGCAGCTCAGCATTCCTGGTTACAGGATTTTCAGACAGGATAGAGAGGGAGGTAAAAAGGGAGGGGGGGTCGCAGTATTGATCAAAGAAACTATTACAGCTGTGAAGAGGGATGGTATGTTGGAGGGATCATCAAACGAGGCCATATGGGTTGAATTGAAAAGCAAAAAAGGGGCAATCACACTGCTGGGAGTGTACTACAGACCCCCAAACAGTGAGAGGGAGATAGAAGAACAATTATGTAGACAAATTTCTGAGAAGTGCTAAAACTATAGGGCAGTAACAGTAGGGGATTTCAACTACCACACTATTGACTTGGATAAAATTAGTGTGAAGGGTATGGAGGGTGCAGAATTCCTAAAATGCATCCAGGAGTACTTTTTTATCCAGTATGTAGCAAGCCCAACAAGGGAGGGGGGAGGTTCTGGTCTTAGTTTTAGGGAATGAAGCTGGGCAGGTAGAAGGTGTATTAGTGGGGGAGCATTTTGGTGCTAGTGACCATAATTCTGTTAGATTTAAGGTCGTTATGGAAAAGGACAAGGATAGACCAGGAATAAAAATTCAAAATTGGGGAAAAGCAAATTTTGCTAAGCTCAGAGGGGATTTAGCCATAGTGGACTGGAAATAGCTACTTGAAGGTAAATCAGTGTCAGCAGTGGTAGGCATTCAAGGAGGAGATCTGGAGGGTTCAGACCAAACATGTGCCCTTAAAAAAGAAGGGTGGAACTAACAAATCTAGAGCCTCCTGGATGTCTAGAGACAAACAGGGTAGGTTAAAGAAAAAAAGGGAGGTGTATGACAGATATCGAGGGCTAAATACTCCAGAATCTTTCGAGGAGTACAGAAAGTGCAGGGGTGCAATTAAAAATGATATTAGGAAAGCAGAGAGAGCATGAAAAATTCTTGGCAAGTAAATTCAAGGAAAACCAAAAGATGTTTTATAAATATATTGAGAGTAAGAGGATAACTAAAGAAAGGGTAGGGCCTATAGAGATCATGAGGGTAATCTGTGTGTGGCGGCGGGAGACGTCGGTGGGGTTCATAATGAATACTTTGCATCTGTTTTCACAAAGGAGAGGGGCGAAGCAGACATTGCCATCGGGGGAGGAGTGTGAAATATTAGATGAAATAAACATAGTGAGAGAGGAAGTATTAAGGGGTTTAGCAGCTTTAAAAATAGATAAATCCCCAGGCCCGGATGAAATGTATCCCAGGCTGTTAAGCGAAGCAAAAGAGGAAATAGCAGAGACCCTGACCATCATTTTCCAATCTTCTCTGGCTTCAGGTGTGGTGCCGGAGGACTGCTAATGTGGTACCATTGTTTAAAAAGGGAGAAAAGCATAGACCGAGCAATTACAGGCCAGTCAGCCTAACCTCGGTGGTGGGAAAATTATTGGAAAGAATTCTGAAGGACAGGATAAATCTTCATTTAGAAAGACATGGATTAATCAAGGATAGTCAGCACGGATTTGTAAAGGGGAGGTCGTGTCTGACAAACTTGATTGAATTTTTTGAGGAGGTAACAAGGAGGGTAGATGAGGATAGTGCATTTGATGTAGTGTATATGGACTTTAGCAAGCTTTTGATAAGGTTCCACATGGTAGACTGGTCACGAAGTTAAAAACCCATGGGATCCAGGGCAAAGTGTCAAGTTGGATTCAAAAGTGGCTCGGAGACAGAAGCCAATGGTTGGCCAATGGCTGATGGTTGATGGGTGTTTTTGTGACTGGAAGGTTGTTTCCAGCGGGGTTCCGCAGGGCTCAGTACTATAGGTCCTTTGCTTTTTGTGGTATATATCAACAATCTTGACTTGAATATAGGGGGTATGATTAAGAAGTTTTCAGATGATACTAAAATCGGCTGTGTGGTTGATACTGAAGAAGGAAGCTGTAGACTGCAGGAAGATGTCAATAAATTGGTCAGGTGGGCAGAACAGTGGCAAATGGAATTCAATCTGGAGAAGTGTGAGGTAATGCATTTGGGGAGGGCTAACAAGGAAAGGGAATACACATTAAACGGTCGGACACTTGAGTAGTGTAGAGGAACAAAGGGACCTTGGAATGCATGTCCACAGATCCGTGAAGGTAGCAGGCCAGGTAGATAAGGTGGTTAAGAAGGCATACGGAATGCTTACCTTTATTAGCCGTGGCATAGAATAGAAGAGCAGGGGGGTTATGCTTCAATTGTATAAAACACTATTTAGGCCTCCGCTAGAGTACTGCATGCAGTTCTGGTCACCACATTACAGGAAAGATGTGATTGCACTAGAGAGGGTACAGAGAGCAGGAGTAGGCCATACGGCCCCTCGGGCCTGCTCCACCATTCAATAGGAAAATGGCTGATCCGAACCTAAACTCACGCCCACATCCCTGCCCGTTCCCCATAACCCTTAATTCCCTTATCAGCTAGGAAACTGTCTATCTCCGTTTTAAATTTATTTAATGTCGCAGCTTCCACAGCTCTCTGAGGTAGCAAATTCCATAGGTTTACTACCCTCTGAGTGAAGAAGTTTCTCCTCATCTCAGTTTTGAAATGGCAGCCCCTTATTCTAAGATTATGTCCCCTAGTTCTAGTCTCACCCATCAGTGGAAACATCCTCCTCGCATCCACCCGATCAAGCCCCCTCACAATCTTATATGTTTCGATGAGATCACCTCTCGTTCTTCTGAATTCCAATGAGTAGAGGCCCAACCTACTCAACCTTTCCTCATAAGTCAACCCCCTCATCTCCGGAATCAACCGAGTGAACCTTCTCTGAACTGCCTCGAGAGCAAGTATATCTTTTCTTAAATATGGAAACCAAAACTGTACGCAGTATTCCAGCATGTTGCCAGGAGTAGAGAATCTTAGCTATGAGGAAAGACTGGATAGGCTGGGTCTGTTTCCCTTGGAACAGAGGAGGCTGAGGGGAAACCTTTATTGAGGTGTATAAAATTATGAGGTGCATAGATAAAGTGGATAGAAAGGACCTATTTCCCTTAGCAGGAGGGTCAAAAACCAGGGGGCACAGATTTAAAGTAATTGGTGGAAGATTTAGAGGGGATTTGAGGGGAAATTTCTTCACCCAGAGGGTTGTGGAGGTCTGGAACTCACTGCCTGAAAGGGTGGTAGAGGCAGAAACCCTAACCACATTTAAAAAGTACTTGGATGTGCACTTGGAATGCTTTAACCTGCAGGGCTACGGACCAAGTGCTGGGAAGTGAGATTAGGCTGGATAGCTCTTTGTTGGCCGGCGTGGACACGATGGACCAAAATGGCCTCCTTCTGTGCTGTAACTTTCTATGATTCTATAATGATGTTTCACTCCCATGCATACTGTAAGTAATTAGTTCTTAACAGCAACAACTTGTATTTATATAACACCTTTTAATGTAGTAAAACCTCCCAAGGCACTTCATAGGAGTGTTATCAAACAAAATTTGACACTGAGCCACATAAGGAGATATTTGGGCAGGTGACCAAAAACTTGGTCAAAGAGGTAGATTTTAAGGAGTGTCTTAAAAGAGGAAAGAGAGGTTAAGAGGCAGAGAGGTTTAGGGAGGAAATGCCTGAGATTAGTGCCTTGGCAGTTGAAAGTACGGCTGCCAATGGTGGAGGGATTAAAATCGGGGATGCTCAAGAGGCCAGAATTTAAGGAGCGCAGATATTTTGGAGGTTTGTAGGAGGATAGAGAGGGGTGAGACCGTGGAGGGATTTGAAAACAAGGATGAGAATTTTTAAATCGAGATGTTGCTTAACTGGGATCCAAACTCAGTGAGCACAGGGGTGATGGGTGAACGGGACTTGGTGCAATTTAGGTTATGGGCAGCAGAGTTTTGGATGACCTCAAGTTTGCGGATGGTGGAAGATGGGAGGCCGGCCAGGATTGTGTTGGAATAGTCAAGTCTAGAGGTAAAAAGGCATGGATGAGGGTTGCAGAGGCAGGGGTGGAAACGGGTGATGTTAAGAAGTGAAATAGGCATTCTTAATAGCGCGAATATGTGGTTGGCAGCTCATCTCCGGGTCAAATACGACATCAAGGTTGCGAACAGTCTGATTCAGCCTCAGACAGTTCCAGGGAGAGGGATGGAGTCAGTGGCTAAGGAATGGAGTTGGTGGCGGGGACCGAAGGCAATGGCCCATAAAATCCGTTCCCTTCGGGTGTGTACGCGCTGTGTACTCACCCATAGGGCCAACTGAAGTGCTGGTTTTACGCATGCACTGCACATGCGCTGGAAACCGGAACTTCCGTTCTTCAAAGAAAGGGCTTCACTGGTCAAACGCCTGCGCCGGATAGGCAGCGCGTACGTCTGGAACTTCCGTTTTTTCAGCAGTGCTTCAGTCCAGGTAAGTCTGAAACAGCTGCGCCTGGAAAAGCAGGCGCAAGGCCTGTTTTTGACAAGGTAAGAGGTGAAGAAAGTAAAAAAAACATTTTTCACTGATTTATCATTTTAAAATACTTTAACGAAAGGTAAGTTTATTCTTAGCCCCGTTAAAAACTTAAATTTAAATTTTTGAAAAAAATAATTATTGTTTAAATTCGTTAATTTATGTAATTTATAGTCATTTTAAAAATGTGATGTTTTTTAAAAATTTATTTGAGTTTTGCTTATGTTTTGGAGCTGATCTCTATTTATAGATTTGACAGGTCTTCCTGTCAAATCTATGAATGGAGATTCCCTGCTCTGATTGGCTCCCCATGGCCCATGTGATCCTAGGGACGCTGCGAACTAGCTGCGCCCCTGGGATACGCGTACCCTGCGCACCGGCTGTTTGAGGAGGCACAGCAACGGAATTCTGCGCCTCCCGGGAGCCCTCCTGTCCAGGCGCAGATTTTTCAGGATCGCAGCCCTCTGCCCGTGCGAGGCCTGCAATTGGAATTTCTGGGCCCATGGCTTTGGTCTTCCTCATATTTAGTTGGAGGAAATTTCTGCTCATCCAATACTGGATGTCGGACAAGCAGTGTGACAATTTAGAGACAGTGGAGGGGTCGAGAGAGAGGTGGTGAGGTCGAGCTGTGCCGGTTTACTTAAGGAACTTTCTTATTGTAGTGAAATTGTTCACACTGCTTCAAGAAATTCAGTTTTACTTACAGTATTTTTGTGAATGCCTACAAGCAATAGGATTAGAACAGGAAAATCTACTGCAGCATATTTTCAGTGTTTCATCAGGAATTTTCTCAAAATCCCCTTCTCATTTGGAACCCCCACAGGACATTTTCACCTCCGAGTGCCTTACTAACAAATCTTCATCTCTCGCAGTACTCACTGTTAGGCATCCATCTGTTTCATAACTAATGAAGCCGCTCTTTGTGTAATGTGTGTCTTGTAATTTCTTTATCTTTTAATTCTGCCCCTGGTTTTATTTTCTTTGGCACAAAGAGCTCTAAAACCAACTACTGTAAAAATATCTTTATGATTTAAAAGACTTGGTCATGTTCACCCTTTGATCTTTCTTCTGATGAGAATGGCTTGAGCTCTGTCAGGGTCTCTCCATATCTTAGTTCTCTATTCAAGCACCTGATCCTCTTCCACCCCTCTGCCTCAGTGTATACTGCCCATGCAAGCATGTGACAATTTCCTTGGTGAAAGTTGTTCCTATCTCTCACATGATGACAGTTATTTGTTCCTACATGTCTTGATTTTGTTTTCCTGTGGGTAGTTCACAATAGAAAAGCACAATTGTAATATAGTTATATAAATTCATCACTTGGCTCAAATAGAATCTTTGAGAATTCAGTCCCAGTTTCTGTCGAAGGCTTTTGGGAAAAGCAAAGAAACATTCAAACCCTCAAGAGATGGGGAGGCGCACACTTCTACCCTTTAATTCCTGCACAGACTGTAGGCTGGTAAATTTGGGAAGAAAGAATGAATGGAAATATGAATTTAAGGAGGAACATAGATGATAAGCTGAGGCATAGCACAAAGGAGATTCTTTCTGACATAAAGATTTCGAGAAGGATTAGTTCAAAGTGTGAGGAAGCTAGTACAAAACGGTGGCATAGTGGTTAGCACTGTTGCCTCACAGCGCCAGGGACCCGGGTTCGAATCTGGCCTCGGGTGACTGTCTGTGTGGAGTTTGCACATTCTCCCCGTGTTTGCGTGGGTTTTCTCCGGGTGCTCCGGTTTCCTCCCACAGTCCAAAGATGTGCGGGGTAGGTTGATTGGCTATGATAAATTGACCCTTAGTGTTAGGGGGATTAAATACGTGGGGTTACGGGGATAGAGTGGGATATGTGTTGGTGTAGGGGTTACGGGGATCGGGTGGGATATGTGTCGGTGCAGGCTCGATGGGCCGAAATGGCCTCTATCTGCACTGTGGGGTTTCTGTGTGATTCTGTGTGAAAACGAAAGGGAGGAACTGATAGAAATCAGTATTTGTAGGGAAATGGTGTTAGGGAAATTGATGGGATTGAGGGCCAATAAATCCCCAGGGCCCGATAATCTACATCCTAGGGTACTTAAGAAAGTGGCCCTAGAAATAGTAGAAGCATTGCTGGTCATCTTCCAAAATTCGATAGACTCTGGAACAGAACCCATGGATTGGCGGGTAGCTAATGTTACCCCACTGTTCAAAAAGGGTGGTAGAGAGGAAACGGGGAATTACAGACCGGTAAGCCTGACATCGGTAGTGGGGAAAATGCTAGAGTCCATTATAAAGGATGTAATAGCAGAGCACTTCGAAAAAAGTGACCGGATTGGACAAAGTCAACATGGCTTTACAAAAGGTAAATCGTGCTTGACTAATCTACTGGAATTTTTTGAGGATGTAACTGGTAAAATAGATAAGGGAGAACCAGTGGATGTGGTGTATTTGGATTTTCAAAAGGCTTTCGATAAGGTCCCGCATAAGAGATTAGCGTGTAAAATTAAGGCACATGGGATTGGGGGCAAGGTATTGACTTGGATAGAGAACTGGTTGGCAGACAGAAAGCAAAGAGTTGGAATAAACGGGTCTTTTTCCGAGTGGCAGGCAGTGACTAGTGGGGTACCGCAGGGATCGATCCTTGGACCCCAGCTATTCACAATATATATTAATGATCTGGACGAGGGAACTAGATGTAATATTTCCAAGTTTGCAGATGACACAAAGCTGGGTGGGCGTGTGTGCTGTGAGGAGGATGCCGAGAAACTCCAGTATGATTTGGACAGGTTGGGTGATTGGGCAGAAGCATAGCAGATGCAATATAACGTGGATAAATGCGAGGTTATCCACTTTGGTGTCAAAAACAGGAAGGCAGATTATTATCTGAATGGCAATAGATTGGGAGAAGGGGAAGTGCAACGAGACCTGGGTGTCCTTGTGCACCAGTCGCTGAATGTAAGCATGCAGGTGCAGCAGGCGGTTAAGAAGGCAAATGGTATGTTGGCCTTCGTAGCGAGAGGGTTTGAGTACAGGAACAAGGATGTCTTAAATAACAACAGAAAATGCTGGAAATACTCAGCAGGCCAGGCAGCATCCGTGGAGAGAGAAACAGAGTTAACGTTTCAGGTCTGGGACTCTTCATCAGAACTGGAAAAAGCTGGAGATGTAACAGATATTAAGCAGGTGCAGAGACAGGGTGGGGGGGGGGGCGGTTAGGAGGGGAGGAAGGAATTGAAAGAACATCCTGTACTTTTGTAAGAGGCAGGAAAGATAAAATGTTGCAAATGGGAATGGCAAAAATCATACTGCATGAAAAATGGGGGCAGGGATAATTATCTGAAATTGTTTAACTCAATGTTGAGTCCGGCAGGTTATAAAGTGCCCAATCGAAAGATGAGGTGCTGTTCCTCGAGCTTACATTGAGCTTCATTGGAACAATGCAATAGCCCGAGGACAGAGAGATCAGAGTGGGAGTGAAGCGGTGAATTAAAGTGACAGGTGACCGGAAGCTCAGGGTCACCCTTACGGACTGAACGGAGGTGTTCCGCAAAGCGGTCGCCCAATCTGCGTTTGGTCTCCCCAATGTAGAGGAGACCACATCGTGAGCAGCGAATACAGTATATTAAATTGCAAGAAGTACAAGTAAATCGCTGTTTCACCTGGAAGGGGTGTTTGGGGCCCTGGACAGTGGGAAGGGAGGAGGTAAAAGGGCATGTGTTGCATCTCCTGCGCTTGCACGGGAAGGTGCCAGGTGAAGGAGTAGGGCTGTTGGAGGTGATTGAGGAGTGGACCAGGGTGTCGCGGAGGGAGCGGTCCCTTCGGAATGCTGAAAGGGGAGGTGAGGGGAAGATCTCCAGCTTTTTCCAGTTCTGATGAAGGGTCCCAGACCTGAAACGTTAACTCTGTTTCTCTCTCCACGGATGCTGCCTGGCCTGCTGAGTATTTCCAACATTTTCTGTTGTTATTTCAGATTTCCAGCATCCGCAGTATTTTGCTATTAAACAAGGATGTCTTGCTGCAGTTGTACAGGGCCTTGGTGAGACCACACCTTGAGTATTGTGTGCAGTTTTGGTCGCCTTATCTGAGGAAGGATGTTCTTGCCGTGGAAGGAGTGCAGCGAAGATTCACCAGGCTGATACCTGGGATGGCAGGAATGACTTATGAGGAGAGATTGGGTTGATTGGGCTTATACTCACTGGAGTTTAGAAGAATGAGAGGGGATCTCATCGAAACTTATAAAATTCTAACAGGACTAGACAGACTAGATGCTGGAAGGATGTTCCCGATGGTCGGGGAGTCCAGAACCAGGGGTCACAGTCTAAGGATAAGGGGTAAGCCATTTAGGACAGAGATGAGGAGGAATTTCTTCACCCAGAGAGTGGTGAACCTGTGGAATTCTCTACCACAGAAGGCAGTAGAGGCCAATTCATTAAATATATTCAAGAAGGAGTTGGATATATTTCTTAAGGCTAAAGGGATCAAGGGATATGGAGAGAAGGCAGGAACAGGATACTGAATTTGGATGATCAGCCATGATCTCATTGAATGGCGGAGCAGGCTCGAGGGGCCGAATGGCCTACTCCTGCTCCTATCTTCCATGTTTCTATTTTGTGAGAAGCTATTCGAAGTACAGGTGTATTGAAAATGACTTGTCTTATTACTTTATGTAGTCTGCATTTATTGTTTCCAGTCCTCTTGAACATTACATTCAAATGCCCGTTCTGTGGTCTTTCGCAGGATTTTGATGTGATGTGTTTTTGGGTACACGAATAGTATTTTTTGAGTTTCTAACCTTTTAGCTTCAAAGAGGAATAATGATTTTTGCAAATTATGAGCCACATTCTTAACATACTTTCTGTAAGCTTAAACCCTTTGTGCCTTTTTCTCATACTTAAGATTTTAGTTTGTTTCAATCACCCTGTGGCCATTTTCACATTAGTCGCAGTGGTATGTCATTCATATATAATGCAATCTGAAAAGGGGCAGCTTTTTTCTTGAAATGAAGATTGGATTGAGTTTTAACTGTAAGAACTGTATTAATTTATGTTCAAAATTCTTGTATTATGTCAAACTTAGTAAAACTTATAATTTTGTGATATACCTCAGATTTTGGTTTCTCCAACGAGCAGCAGTTCCTTGTGATCCTCTTTTGATGTAGTTAGCACAGATATCCTTTGGCCCTGATTTCTCGCCATGGATTTTTTTTATTCCCACATCCTTTTCTATTACTGACCAGATTTTAAATCTCATCACACTACTGCAAGAATACAGTTGTGCCACCTATTGTGAAATTTGTTAAACTAATTGAAAATGATAGACATTAAGGCCTAGAAATTCAGTATCGCCCCGTTTGGGGCACCAGCCTCGCTAGGGCGCTAAAAGTAGCGCCCCGGAAGCATTTGCGGCTGCCCACCGGAAATTCAGTGGTAGCGCCCCAAAGGGACGCGCGGCGCTACTGGAGGCGCCACGCATCCCTCTTGGGGCGCTGCGACTGAAGATCGTGGTGCATTGTGCCGCAGCGCCACACGCTGCAGCACGTCGCGCTGCGGTACGGCAGGCCTTCCTCCCCTACTTTAAGGGGAGGGGCCTTGTTCAGCGCGATCTGGGGCCCAGCTGGGCCCCCGAGGATCGCGAGTACTGGCAAAAGAGCCCGGCACCGAGAAGAAGTGCCGGGCTCTTGGAACGTAGCTGGCACTCCGCGGGGGGGTTCAGGAGGCCGGGGACGGCAGCGCAGAGGGGTGCTGGCAGGTGGCCAGCAACAAAAATGGCCGCCCCGCACCTCCTTTAATTTGCGCCTCCACCGCCGCAGGTAGGCCCCCCTGAACCGGTCGCACATAGCGTCCATAGGTAAATCAGGGGGCGCTTCCAAACATCGTGGCCGGGGCGTCAGCGGGGCGCTGCGCACACCAATGACGTCATCGGTAACGGCGCAGCGCTAACGGCTAGCGCCACCACTAGCGTCCCGCTGAATTTAGTGGGAGGCATGGCCAGTGGCTTGCGACCCACTTAGCGCCCTCTTAAGGCGCTAACGGGTGGCGCAGCCAACTGAATTTCTCCCCCTAATACTCTGGCCTTCTTTGGCTTTCAGTGTAGCCTGAACAGTGGCACTGTAATCTTCCATTTTAAATTATTTTTTTCTTGATTAATATCGCATTATGCATTGAATTATAGCACACAAATATTTATCTAATTCTCTAAATACCATTTATTCTGTTCAGCTGCAGTTCATCCCTCTCAAACAGCTCTCTTTCCCAAAAATATATTTTTGTGTGTATTATAACATTACACATTGAAGTACAGGTAGACTATCCTTTATCCGAAAACCAGCCGAGTTTCGGATAAAGGAGAATTTCGGATTTCGGAAGGTGGGTCAGCAGGGGTCCGCGGGGGGGTCGGCGGGGGTCCGCGGGGGGGGTCGGCGGGGGGTCATGCGCACGACTTACGCTGACGCTCAGCGTAAGTCAGTCGGGGTCGGCGGGGGTTGGGGCCGGCGGGGTCCGCGGGGGGGTCGGCGGTTGTCGGGGCTGGCGGGGTCGGCGGTTGTCGGGGCCGGCAGGGTCCGCGGGGGGGTCGGGCGGGGGGGATCGGCGGTTGTCGGGGCCGGCGGGGTCCGCGGGGGGGGTCGGCGGTTGTCGGGGTCGGCGGTTGTCGGGGCCGGCGGGGTCCACGGGGGGGTCGGCGGTTGTCGGGGCTGGCGGGGTCGGGGCCGGCGGGGTCCGCGGGGGGGTCCGCGGTTGTCGGGGCTGGCGGGGTCGGCGGTTGTCGGGGCCGGCGGGGTCCGCGGGGGGGTCGGCAGTTGTCGGGGTCGGTGGTTGTCGGGGCCAGCGGGGTCCGCGGGGGGGACGGCGGTTGTCGGGGCCGGCGGGGTCCGCGGGGGGGGTGGGGGGGGGGGTCGGCGGGGGGTCGTGCGCACGACTTACCCTTTATCCGAACTTCCGAAACTGGAAACCTCTAAAAACCGAAGGTTTTTTCGTTCGTACGCACGACTTACGCTGAACGAAAAAACCTTCGGTTTTTAGAGGGTTTCGGTTTTCGGAAGTCCGGATAAAGGGTAGTCTACCTGTAGTTCCAATTGTAGTAAACAGTTTCTGGCATAAACAGTTACCCAGTTTATTCAGATGTAGCCGAACCTTCCAAACAGTTCATACTTTCTTTTTAATTTTCCAACAGTTCTATTTTATCTTGCTACCATCTGGCCAACCAATGGTTTCATTAATTTACTCCACTCAGCTTTTCATCTCAGGAGGATATTCGTAGTTCTGCACTTTCATTTTGTAACCATAGAACCATGGCCCGTATTTTCCGATGCCTACGGGTGGGTACGAGCTGTGTACACACCCGTAGGGACATCAGAAATGCCGGTTTCAGTCATGCGAAGCGCATGCGCTGAAAACCGGCATTTGCGATCTGTCAAGAATGCTCTTGAGAGATCGCACACCTGCCTTGGAGAAGGGCCTCTGTGGGGGGAGAGTTCAGTTTTCTGCAGAACCTCCACCCACTGAAAACCCTTAGAAATCTTACGCCTGGTAAAAGCAGGAGTAAGGCCTGCTTTCACCAGCATAAGAGTTGAAAAAAAGTTTTTTTTTAATTTTCACTCATTTATAATTTAACAATTCTTTTAAAAAAGGTACGTTTATTTTTAGCCCTGTAAAAAACTTTAATTATTTTTTTCAAAAAATTTAATTTTTGTTTGAAATATTTAATTTAACATAATTTTAACTCATTTTAAAAACGTGATGGTTTTTTAAAAAAATATTTAATGTTTTAGTCTGTTTTGGGGGTGATCTCCATTCATATATTTGACAGGTCTATCTGTCAAAAGTATGAAGGGAGATTCCCTTCTCCTATTGGTTGGCCTGGCCAGGGATGCTTGTGAACGGTATGCGCCCCTGGGATACATGGGCCCTGCACATTTCGACTGTGGAGAGGCCCAGCATCGGAAGTGTCTGGACCTCGGGAGCCCTCAGGTAAGTTCGTAGATTTTTTTCCGATAGGAGGCTATCCGCACGCAGGAAGCCTCCTATCGGAAATTATGGGCCCATGTCTTTATCCTTTGTTTAAAGTCTACTGATTAGCTGCTCACTTCTAATGCCAACTTTGACAAATATCAGAGACTTTGTCGTAATCTTTTCAAGATGATATCAACTTTGTTGCATCCCTCACCTTAAATAAATACAAAATTCCATAATTATTCCTATTCCCTACAACCTCTCCATTCATGTTTCTGATTATGGAATATTTAACATCCAGTTTTTACCCTGTGCTGACCATTGATGATATTCCTTTGCTTGCACAATGGTACTCGGTGTTGGATTTGTTTTTCTCTTTTCCCTTAGTATAATTTTTATTTTATTTTTAAAACATTCCTAGACTGGAGTGAGCCTTTGGCTTAGTAGTAGCATTCTCGCCTGTAAGCCAGAAGGTGTAGAGTTCGAACTCCGCTCAAGACAATCCCAGTGAGCGGAGACCGGAGCACTGGCTCTGAATGCTGGGTTGACATCCAGTGGGATACTTATGTCTGATAGGTGTGAGTGGCCCCTCTCATCGCATGGATTGTGGGTGCCTATAAAACCCTCCCCCCTAATCACTAACCAACCTATCGGCTGATATAAAGATGGTTACGACCATGGTTGGAGTGTTCACTTCGCTGCCTGTCAGACTTAATCAGACTGTGAATCCTCCCACGACTTCATATTCTTCTCCAAGGGAAGATATGAAAACAACAACCTTCCGAGACCTAAACTTTACCTTTTCCAGTTTCAGAAATTATTTTCTCTTTTTTTTCCCCAGTGTAACTTGGACTTTTATTCCTCCCTAATTTTTGTTTAATAATCTGATTCTCCTTTTAAGCTACCTGTTCTTCGCATCTGTTTTTGCGCATTTCTGGGTAGAAATTGGTAGGCGTTGCACCTAATTTTCGAGCACAAAACGGACGCAAAGCATCCCAATTTAACAGTGGGACAGCCTGCAGCCTATCTGTGCAGGTGTTGGTCCCACTGCTAAATTTGCGGGGGCCCTTGAATATGTTACTTAGGGGCCTAACGCCTGTTGAAGGATCCCTTGTTAAATTTAGTCAGCGATCAGACAGGCATCGGGTCTGCTGCGCTCAGAATTCTCCAACGGACTCCACAGCTGCCAACAAAAGGTAAGTCCGATTTTTTTTTTTTTCAAAAAACCTTTCCTGTGGAAGTCGGAGGAGCAGGTGATGCTTACCCTGACTCCACAGGCATCGTGATCACCCCCTCCCCCATAGCCTGCTCCAACCTCCATCCCGGAACTTATTTGAGGGCTATTGCTGGTGGGGCAGGTGGCTCAACATTAATGTCTTCCCTCGGTCGAGCTGCCTGTGGAGGCCCAAAAACCAATCCTCGGGTCTTTTAGTTTGGGCATGTGATGCTTGCGCAAAGTCAAATTTTTGCCCCTTCATGCTCATGTAAAGACTATTTTCAACAGCTCATATTTCCTTACATTGCTGCATTCTACAATCCCTGTATCTCTTCGCCGGGAGCAAGCGGAAGCCAAGCGCAGGCAGCGCAAGGAGCGCACGTCAACCCAAGCACCCCACCCACCCGCCCCTTCAACCACCGTCTACCCCACCTGTGACAGACTGTTGGTCCCGCATTGGACTCATCAGTCACCTGCGAGCTCATTTTTAATCTGGAAGCAAGTCATCCTCAGTTCCGAGGGACTGCCTAAGAAGAAGAGAAGATGTCAGTACTGGTAATTATGGCTTTTATTATTGTCCTGTTTAGAGACTAAAATAATCTTTTGAGCAACTGTAAACCTATTTAAGTTAATTCCAATAATACTGAAGTATATGACGCCCTCATGTTCTGACTCCGTGCAAGCAATTTGACAACACTGACTGCAGGAATGTAACAAGTTTAAACTACAAAATTACCTGGGAGGTGAGATTATTTTGCTATAAGGTTTAAAAGTATTAGTTACTGAAATAAATATTTGACATGCTATTTTGTGCGTAGTAGTCCCAATTTTCTAATGCTTCCCATAAATGAGTGCAATTGGAGCATAAATATGGGCGGAGAGAGTTTACATTCGATCTCTGCTCATAATAAATATGACATCCATTTTCAGTAGGCAATATGACAGGTACAGGAAGCTCCTGTCAGGAAAAAGTTGGAAGCTTCATTCGAGCAACATTCACACTATTCCCTTTCCTTTAGGTTCTTTCTTCATGTCATCCAAATATATCAGATGTTTTAGTTGCTAAACTTTGCCTTTCACTATTAATTATTTAAAGAGATAGACTGTGGCCTAGAAATTCAGTGCCCTTAGCACCGATTTTGCGGCGCTAGAGGGCCTAGCGCTGCAATTGGCGCCGGTTCCTAAATTGCCTGGCGCCCTTCCGCGGCGGTAGACCGGTAGCGCTGCGCCGGCACCGATGACGTCATCGGTGTGCGCAGCGTCCCGGTTGCCGTGGTAACCCGGCCCCAAGCCGAAATTCAGTTGCGGCCGCCTCGCCAGTGGCAGCCGCAACTAAGACTCCGGCAAACGAGTGTTGCCGGAGTCTGCGCCGGCGCTTTAAGGAGGCGCGGCGGCCGGCCGCTTTCCCGCTGGCCGCCTGCCCGCAGCTCCCTCCCCAGACTTCTCCCCCCCCCCCCCCCCCCCCCGGAACAGATGCAAGCCCGGCACTTGTCCGAGGTGCCGGGCTCATTTTTGATGAGATTTGCGCGGGCCGCGGCCGGGTGCAGGCAGCTCCTCCTTAACGGAAGGAGGAGGCCTGCACTTCCCGAGCCTGCCGCACCGCAGCGGGCGCCGGAATAGCGCCGCAATGCGGCGCGTTGCGCCAGTTTTCAGCGCTAAAACCCTTCAGTAGCGCCGGCAGCCGTTTGGGCGCGGCGCTACTGAATTTTTGGCGCGCGCAAAGGGCTTTAGCGCCGGCGCTAACTTCCGGCGCTAATGCCCTGGCGCAGCGCAAACTCAATTTCTAGGCCTGTATGTTTAATTGTGGTGTTGCGTTGTGCGGTTCGCATTTTTTCCCCTCAACTGTTTTTGTGCATTTTGTCAGCTTTGTTTGTCCAATTCAGGTTTGAACTGTAGATTTTTGGTCAGCCATTTCTTGTTTTCCACCTGCAAATTGGGACAATGGGTGTCTCTGTGGGAACCCCTCTATTTGTCATTTGGAGGAGCAAGAACTAAGAGATATCAGGCATGCGAAATTGCCAGAGGCAGACTGTGCCCACTTACAGTAAGCCTCCAAACTGCATATATAGGCAAACAAAAGTTCCTTGCATTTTTCTGAGGATCAGTGTGTGCATAGGCTAAGATTTACCAGAAAGGCGACTATGGCCGCGATTTCCCCAACCTCGGCGGGTCCGGTGTGACCGGGGTCGGTGGCGGGTCCTACCCTCGCTGCTGGCTCCAGCCCGCTGTCCAAAGTGATTTTACGCTGATTGGGCTTGTTAAGCCCGCCCAGCGCATTTGCCAGCCAATTGAAGGAAGCGGGTCTGATGATGTCATTTGATGACACATCATCAGCCGGTTTCCTTAAAGAGACCATGCGCAAATTTATTTTGACAGTTGTGCTGACAGTGTTCTACAGCATTGAGGTGCTGCAAACACTGACAAGCACTGCACAGAGGTGCACGGCTGCACCCAGGCTCTCCCACGACTCCCTCCATATGCTTATGGAGGGAGTCACAGCATGCAGAGAGGTCCTCTTCCCTTCCAATGGGTGGAAGAGACCTCCCCAGGAGAGCAATGCAGCCTGGTTGCACATTGCACAGGAGGGCACAAGCAGGGATGTCATCAGGAGGACCAGGCTGCAGTGGCGCAAACCTTTCAATGATCTCAGTGGATCACGAAATGTTACTGCAAAGTCACACTCGACCTCATCCTGCTGTGCCACTCATCACATCCCCATCACTCTGCCTTCCCTACCCTACTCCTGCACATCCTTACTCACACCAACTCACTTTACACCTCCACCCATCCCTCTCTAACTACATTATCACATCCCTATCTCACTAGCCACCCCTCACAATCACCCTCATCCTAGTCCAATCATACCAACTAACAACACACAAGGGTAGGCACTTGTGTGTTTTAGCCAATGTTCATATAAAGTTTCTGTTAATGTGCTGTGAAACATTGAAATCTTTATTTTCAACACTGTGTGTTCTTGGACAGATTTCTGTGCACCTTTAGAAGTGGCTTAGTGAGTTGTGGTGAAGGGTGAGACATAACGCTACCCCCCGCAATGGTAAGGAGTGTGAAAGGAATAGCTTGGGCATTGTCGGGATGCTTTATGATATTGGTGTGGGGTGGTGCCAACCTGGCACATCTTGTGGCAGTCGGAGTACAGCATCAAGTGAAGTAAATCTGGCCATGGTGAGGCCATCCCTGGCGTCCCGGGCAGCAATGTGGTTGAGTGCTGATGCCCTCTGTCCTGTGCAGCATCAGATGTTTGCGGAGAAGGTTGGTGATATTGTTGGTGTGCCTGGTGTTGGGGCTGATTGTGGTGGGATTCTGAGGACCAAGGTGAGATAGTTTCAAAGGCCCCTTTGCTGATGTAATAAATGGCAGGTGAAGTTGAGATGACAGAAGCAATCTGTCAGTGGTTAGAGAGGTTATTCCAATGAGGTGAAACTGGACACAGAGTTTGCTCCAAACACTTGCAACCTGCATAAAGCTCAATTTGTTTTCCAAATGCAGTAAGCAACAGCTTCTGAGCTTGGAAACTGAACACCTGTGAGATGGGAGCTTTTATAGCACATTTTAAGTTGTCAAGTAAAGAGATCATTTCATGGTAGCACAACTCCCGACCTCCTTACCTCACGTGATCCCCGAGCAGTGTGGACCCCGTGGGCGACCTCGTAAAATGTAAAGGTGAGCTCAAAATACTTTTTAAGTGGCTGTTAACAAGGTCATGATGACCTAAATTGCCTCCCCTGCCACTGCGTGTCAGGTCTGTTCAGCGTTGACAGAGCCGATGTCTGGGAAAGTCGAGTGGCAGTGGGTTGACAGCGCCTGCTGACCCCCCGAAAAACTCCCCCCATGCTAGAGTTGTGCCACATGCTGAAATGTGACCTGCAGCCAAAGCCCAGGACAGGCATAAATATACTTTGTTGTTAAAGCTCGCAACTTCATAATTTCTCCATGGACAACTGGCAAATGTGCAAAAAAAAAAGTACTGACTTTATTTTCAATTAGTGGGATTTTCCAATGTTCAGGATATCATTAATGGCTCCCATATGGCCCTGTATGCTACTGTGTACGAATGCTGTACATCAATGTGCAACTCATTTGTGTCCCTCTGCACAGGATCATGCAGGTGAATGTCCACTTCCCAGGCAGCAGTCAGATGCCTCTATTTTAAGGCAATTGTACTGTATCACCATTATTTGACTCACATGGATAAATATAGAGTTGGCAAACGTACATCTTGAGTAGCTCAATTTTAGAGATCCTGTCTCTCACTCACAAACTCTCTCACTCCCAAACTTCTTTCTTTGCCACACTTATTCTTGCAAGATTTGAATTGCCTTAACTAATAATTGGGGTGTCCTATGGTCAGTACAACTGATAACTGACATCCCTATGGTGTGCTATTATTTGCAATCAGTTGATATCGCCTCAAAAAAGCAATGCACACAATTTCCTGCCCACAAATTGGTGAGTGCCAAATGAGAGGCAGTACTCAATACTATTCACCTCAACCACTCCCTGTGGTAGCGAGTTTCACACTCTCTGGGTAAAGAAGTTTCTTCTGAATTCCCTTTTTGACTTCTTGGTAACTAACTTATATTGTTGGCCTCTAGTTAAATTCTTCCCCACAAGTGGAAACACACTCTCTATCTACTTTATCAAAACCTTTCATAATTTTAAAGACCTCTATTAGGTCACCCCTCAGCCTTCTCTTTTCAAGAGAAAAGAGACCCAGCCTGTTCATCCTTTCCTGATGGGTATAACCTCGCAGTTCTCTTATCATACTTGTAAATCTTTTTTGCACCCTCTCCAGTGCCTCTATATCCTCCTTATAATATGGTGACCAGAAATGTACAAAGTACTCTAAGTGTAGTCTAACCAAGGTTCAATTCAAGTTTAGCATAACTTCTCCACTTTTCAATTCTATCCCTGTAGAAATAAACCCTGGTGCTTGGTTTGCTTTTGTTATGGCCTTTCTGGCCTGCATTGCAACTTTTAGTGATTTGTGTATTTGTACTTCGAGATCCCTTTGCTCCTCTACCCAATTTAAATTCTTATTTTCTAAGTAATAGGTGACCTCCTTATTTTTCGTACCAAAATATAATATTTCACACTTATTTAAGTTGAAATTCATTTGCCAATTATATGCCCATTCTGCAAGTTTATTAACATAAGAACATAAGAACATAAGAAATAGGAGCAGGAGTAGGCCAATCGGCCCCTCGAGCCTGCTCCGCCATTCAATAAGATCATGGCTGATCTGATCCTAACAGCCAATCTACTATCACAGAACCATCTCCTGAATCTAACAGAATTAGACACACGAAATAGGAGCAGGATCAGGCTACACGGCCCCTGGGCCCGCTCCGCTACCCACAGGGCCATGTCCGATCCGAACCTAGACTCATGTCCAAATTCCTGCCCGCTCCCCGTAACCCTTAATTCCCTTTACTTCTAGGAAACTGTCTATTTCTGTTTTAAATTTATGTAATGATGTAGCTTCTACAGCTTTTTGGGGCAGCATATTCCATGGACCTACCACCCTCTGAGTGAAGTAGTTCCTCCTCATCTCAGTTTTGAAAGAGCAGCCCCTTATTCTAAGACTATGCCCCCTAGTTCTAGTTTCACCCATCATCGGGAACATCTTCCCCGCATCCACCCGATCCAACCCCTTCACAATCTTATATGTTTCAATAAGATCGCCTCTCATTCTTCTGAACTCCAATGAGTAGAGTCCCAATCTACTCAACCTCTCCTCATATGTCTATCCCCTCATCCCCGGGATTAACTGAGTCAACCTTCTTTGTACTGACTCGAGAGCAAGTATGTCTTTTCTTAAGTATGGACACCAAAACTGTATGCAGTATTCCAGGTGCGGTCTCACCAGTACCTTGTACAACTGAAGCAATACCTCCCTATTTTTATATTCTATCCCCCTAGCAATGAAAGCCAACATTCCATTGGCCTTCTTAATCACTTGCTGCACCTACATACTAACCTTTTGAATTTCATGCACCAGGACCCCCAGATCCCTTTGTACTTCAGTACTTTCCAGTTTCTTGCCATTAAGATAATAACTTGCTCTACGATTTTTCCTGCCAAAGTGCATAACCTCACACTTTCCAGTATTGTATTCCATCTGCCAAATCTCTGCCCATTTACTTAGCCTGTCTATGTCCCCTTGCAGGTTTTTTATGTCCTCCTCACTCACTACTTTCCCTCCCATCTTAGTATCATCTGCAAACTTTGATATGTTACACTCGGTCCCCTCCTCCAAATTGTTAATATAGATTGTAAAGTATTGGGGACCCAGCACTGACCCCTGCGGAACACGACTAGTTACTGATTGCCAGTCTGAGAATGAACCATTTATCCCAACTCTCTGCCTTCTGTTAGATAGCCAATCCTCTATCCATGCCAGAATATTACCCCCAATCCTGTGATTTTTTTATCTTCAGCAATAATCTTTTGTGTGGCACCTTGTCAAATGCCTTTTGGAAGTCTAAATACACTACGTCCACTGGTTCCCCTTTATCCACCCTATATGTTACTTCCTCAAAGAACTCCAGCAAATTTGTCAAACATGACTTCCCCTTCATAAAACCATGCTGACTTTGTCCTATTAAATTATGATTATCCAAATGTCCTGTTACTGTCTCCTTAATAATGGACTCCAACATTTTACCTACCACAGATGTTAGGCTAACCGGTCTATAGTTTCCAGCCTTCTGTCCACTGCCCTTTTTAAATAAGGGTGTTACATTAGCAGTTTTCCAGTCTGCCGGGACCTTTGCAGAGTCCAGGGAGTTTTGGAAAATTATTACTAATGCATCCACAATCCCTACCGCCACTTCCCTCAAGACCCTAGAATGTAAGCCATCAGGTCCAGGTGATTTATTCGTCTTGAGTCCCATTATTTTACCGAGTACCACTTCCTTAGTGATTTTGATCGTGTTTAGCTCCCCCCCCCCCCCCCATAGCCCCCTGTTTGTCCAATGTTGGGATATTCTTAGTGTTCTCTACTGTAAAGACTGATACAAAATATTCATTCAGTGTTTTTGCCATCTCCATATTTCCCACCATTAATTTCCCGGTCTCATCCTCTAAGGGACCAACATTTACTTTAGCCACCCTTTTTCTTTTTATATAACTATAAAAACTCTTACTATCTGTTTTTATATTTTTTGCTAATTTACTTTCATAATCTATCTTCCCTTTCTTAATCAATCTTTTTGTTATTTTTTGCTGTCTTTTAAAGTTTTCCCAATCCTCTCTCCTCCCACTAGATTTGGCTACCTTATATGCCCTTGTTTTTGGTCGATTACTATCCTTAATTTCTTTACTTAGCCACGGATGGCTGTCTTTTCTTTTACACTCTTTTCTTCTCAGTGGAATATATTTTTTTTGGAAGTTGTAAAATAACTCCTTAAATGTACACCACTGATCATGTATCGTCTTACCCTTTAATCTATTTTCCCAATCCACTCTACTCAATTCCGCTCTCATACCTTCATAGTCTCCTTTATTCAAGCTTAGCACGCTTGTTTGAGATCCAACCTTCTCACCCTCTAATTGAATATGGAATTCAACCATGTTATGGTCACTCATTCCAAGGGGATCCTTTACTAGGACATTTTTAATTAATCCTGTCTCATTACACAGGACCAGATCTAAGGTTGCTTGCCCCCTGGTCGGTTCAGTTACATACTGCTCAAGAAACCCATCCCTAATACACTCAATGAACTCTTCCTCAAGGCAGCCCTGCCCAATTTGATTTGTCCAATTAATATGATAGTTAAAATCCCCCATAATTATAGATGTTCCCTTATTACAAGCCTCAACTATTTCCTGATTGATACTCCGTCCAACAGAGTTGCAACTGTTCGGAGGCCTATAGACTACGCCCACTAGTGTTTTTTTCCCCTTATTATTCCTTACCTCCACCCAAACTGTTTCATTATCCTGATCTTTTGACCCAATATCATTTCTCTGTATTAGTGATTCCTTCCTTTATTAACATAGCCACCCCACCTCCCCTTCCTTCCTGCCTGATCATTAAATAACCTGGTATGTTTAATTCCCAGGCATTGTCACCCTGCAGCCATGTTTCTGTAATGGCCACAAGATTATACCCATATGTCATTATTTGTGCCATTAACTCGTCCTATTTTGTTACGAATGTTACGTGCATTCAGATAGAGAACTTTCAAATATGTCTTGTGACACTTAGTTCCTGCTTTTGCCCTTTTTATTACTTTACCTTTTACTCCATACCTTCTGCCCCTTCCTGACACGCTCTGGTTTTTAATTTCCCCACTGCTACCTAAGTCTATGACCTTCTCTGTTGTCATTTTTATTATTTGCTCTCTAGGAACCTCCCCCCCCCCCCCCCCCCCACTAGTTAGTTTAAAGCCCTCTCTACAGCCCTAGTTATATGATCCGCCAGGACTCTAGTCCCAGCACTGGCCAAGTGAAGCCCGTCCCAACGGAACAGCTCCCTCCTGCCCCAGTACTGGTGCCAGTGTCCCAGGAAGCAAAACCCATTTCTCCCACACCAGTCTTTGAGCCACACATTTAACTCTCTAATTTTATTTGTCCTAGCCAAATTCGCTCGTGGCTCAGGTAATAATCCAGAGATTATTACCCTTGAGGTTCTGTTTTTTAATTTGACCCTAGCTGCTCATACTCCTTTAACAGAACCGGCTTCCTAGTCCTATCTATGTCGTTTGTACCAACATGGACCACGACAACTGGATCCACCTCCTCCCACTGCAAGTTTCTTTCCAGCCCAGAGGAGATGTCCTTAACCCTGGCACCGGGTAGGCAACACAGCCTTTGGGACTCTCGCTCTCGGCTGCAGAGAACTCTATCTATCCCCCTAATAATACTATCCCCTACCACTACAACATTTCTATTTACTCCCCCCTCTTGAATGGCCCCCTGTTCCACGGTGCTGTGGCCAGGTTGCTCATCCTCCCTGCAGTCCCTGCTCCTGTCCCCACAGGGAGTAAGAACCTCGAACCTGTTGGACAAGAGCAAGGGCTGCGGCTCCTCCAGCTCTACCTCCTGGATCCCCGTACCTGCCTCACTTGTAGTCACACCGTCCTGTCCCTGACCATGGGCTACATCTGAATTAATTAACTTCATAGGTGTGACCACCTCCTGATACACAGAGTCCAGGTACTTCTCCTCCTCCCTGATGTGTCGCTGTGTCTGAAGCTCAGGCTCCAGCTCATCAACACGAAGCTGGAGTTCCTGTAGCAGCAGACACTTGTCACAGACGTAACCACCGTGAGCCTCAATGGGGTTCACCGGCTCCCACATCTCGCAACAGTAACACATCACCTGCTCCATTCTATGTAATTAATTAAATTTTTTATTGTTAGTTATGGACACCCTCTGCCCGATTTTAGATGCTAGTATCCCCTTTAATTAATTGGATTTAAATTAAATCAATCCCTCTCATTACACCAGTTAAATGGTTTACCAACAGTCACTCTGCACCAGAAAGGCCTTATTAACTACAACCCACAGAGTTAAAGTTTGAAAAGAGCACCTAACACCCCACTTACCCTAACTCACACTTACCCAAACTCACAGCACTCTTTGATGACTCGCACTAGGACTGGTCTTTTTATACTGTTTGTTTGTTTGCAGCCAAATGAGTCACCCCTGCTGATTGGTTAGAAAACTGGTTTCCACTGCCTGCTGTGCCAATTTACTCCTACTGCAGTGTAACCTTGTTTTACTCTTCTTAAACCAACAGAATCCCAAATATTTAACTTTTCCCCTTTACTTAAACTGCTTAAGTAATCTTATCAAGAATGATTTAAAGAGAAATAACAATTAAAGAACTCTCACACTTACCCAAACTCTCAGCACTCTTTGATGACTCGCACTCAGTGCTTGCTCGCACTAGGACTGGTCTTTTAATGTCGTCTTATAATTTGTTGCAGTCCTCCTCAGTGTTGACTATCTCTCCCAATTTGGTATCATCTGTAAATTTAGAAATTATGATTTTGATTCCTAATCTAAATCGTTAATATAAATCATGAACAGCAGTGGTCCCAGCATTGATCCTTGTGGGACGCCACTTCCCACCTTTTGCCACTCTGAATAGCTACACTTTACCCTTACTCTCTGCTTCCTGTGTCTCAGCCAGCCAGCTGTCCATTCTGCTACTTGTCCCCTCACTCCGCCTGCTCTGACCTTATTCATTAGTCTATTATGTGGTACCTTATCGAAGGCCTTTTGGAAATCTAGATATATTATATCTACTACATTACCCTTGTCTACTCTCTGTTACCTCTTCAAAGAATTCAATGAGGTTGGTCAAGCAAGACTTTTCCTTTTGAAATCCATGTTGACTATTCATTATATTTTTGGTTTCTAGATGTTTTTCTATTTTCTCCTTTAGTCAGGATTCCTTTATTTTTCCCACTACTGATGTTAAGCTGACTGGTCTATATATTTCCCTGATTATGTTCTATCTCCCTTCTTAAATATAGGTATAACTTTGACTATCGCCAGTCCTGTGGCACTACATCTTTTTCTAATGAATTATTAAATATGTGTAATAGTGCCTTTGATATCTCCCCTCGATTCTTTTAGAATGTGTGAATGTAATCCGGCCGACTCGGGGTTTTATCCTCTTTGAGTTTGATTAGTTAATTCAATATTCCTGTTTTTATTTTAAATGTGGTTATATCATTTATAATCTCATCTTCCAATGTCATGTCCACTTGATCCACTTGTATAGCAGTGTTGCAGCCCATTTAGCATGAAAGTTAATGCCATAATCAATCTAATACAATTTTTTTTGCATAATTATTACAAACTCGCATTTCAACACAATAACTAAATCACCAATTAACCTAATTATGAAGGGGCAGACCTGACATCTGCAGTTTTGCTAAACTATTTTGTGCACTAATCATGTTTGCTGTGAGGAACATTTGAAATGGAGTTTAACACAACTTACTTACTAAATAAATACTCTGATCATATTCTGCCAATGTAATTCTTTGATTGACATAATTGTTTGACTTTATCATTAGCAATGCAATCACAAAGTAGCTTTAGTATTTTTAACCAATCTCTGTGATTTTTACAAACTAGCCACAGTGGTTACAGTATAGTTGTAGAGTTCACTTAAAAGGGAAGGCTAAGCCAAATATGATTCTTCCCAACTATTTTAAAGAATTATGTGACTCATGGTAAATCAACTATGAATATGGAGTAAGAAATAAAGACCCAGAGGACATGGATATGGCAGATTTGCCAAAATCCAGAAAATAACATTACAGGACACAGCCACTTGGCAGATGTGATTTCAGGCTTTTTTAAGGTTTTACATTCAGCAAAAATGGTCTGATATTAAAAAGAAATCTTCAGTAATATGATAAATTATATTAATGTTTTACCCAGTAAAAAGAAAAGATCTGTACCTAACTTTGTGCTGATTATCTTTGTAGTAAAGCTTGAAGTACTAAAAGTATGAATTGTAGCCCAGCTATTCTGCTGCCAACATGCTGCAGTAAGCAGCAATCACAATTGTATCATTATTTGTCAGTTAAACTGCTCTGGATTATTACTATAATTCGTAACTTCTTTGTAAGCATCATTGAACTCCACAAATTTCCTGCTTAATTGCTAATGGAAAAAATCCTATTATGTTGTTCTAAACTTTTAATACTCCAGAAGAGATCAGCAAATGTCAGTATTACCACAGATCCCACCTGGTGGTATAGGCAATGTTTGGTTGGTCAGGAACAGCCAAAGCAGAATGTTGAGTCTTATAAACAGTGCAAAAATGAAGTATCCCAATTGGACAGAGCCTCTGAAAATGAGCAGTAGTGCATTATGACACCGTGGAAAGGCACACACACTTGTGTTGGTCTCACTTAAGAAAAGGTGCATCACTGAAATTGGATGTACAGAAAATAAATAGCAAAATAGAAAAAATGTCAAGCAGCTTGAATTTTATCTTTAATGTGGTGATATATGAAATTCCTGTTGAAAATGGCACTGAATATATTCAGCATTTCATTGGACATACACTGATAAATTTACATTTAGGTTGCAGCTTATGTATGTGTTATTATGTTGGCAATTCCTCTCCCCTGTCTGGAAGGCAATCAAGAGCATCTGCAATGTTCCTTGTCTAGAGATATGGCAATTTGTCACTGAAGTGCTTTCACTCCCACAGGCTTGCCAAAAGACAAAGGCTACAATCATCCATATGAGATTATTGCAAGCACACCTGGCAGTACTGTATTTTATCATAGGCTAATGAGTGACTTAAAACAGGTGCTGATTAATTGCACATTTGTTTATCACCCCAGCATGAATCATAGAGTTTTACAGCACAGAAGGAGACTGATTAGCCCATCATTCCTATGCCGGCTTTCTGATAGAGCTATCCACTTAGTCTCATTCCTGCGTACTTTTTCAGTACCCCTTAATTTTTCCTTCTTCAAATTTTTATCTAGTCTCCTGTTCAAAACTATGATCGATTCTGCATCCATCACGATTCTAGTAGGGCATTCCATGCACTAACAACTCTGTGTAAAGTAAATAAATAAAATAAATCTAACTTCTTCCTTCATACTTTTAATTTTTCCCCCGAGGTACCAATTTACTGCTCAATGGAAATCTTTCACTTATTACCTTATTAAAAACTCTTCTGTCAGATCTCCTCTTAATCTTCTCTGTTCTAATGGAAAGAAGCCCCCCAGTTCATCTAGTTTCCTCATAACTAAAACCTCTTATCTCTGGTACCATCTTTGTGAATTTCTCTTGCAACCTTGTCATACCCCTTGGTGCCTTTTGTGTCTAGAAATCTATCTATCTCCTTCTTAAGTATATTCAGTGAATTGGCCTCCACAGCCTTCTGTGGTAGAGAATTCCACAAGTTCACCACCCTCTGAGTGAAGAAATTTCTCCTCATCTCAGCCCTAAATGTCTTTCCCCGTATCCTGAGACTGTGGCCCCTCGTTCTAGACATCCCAGCCAGGGGAAACATCCTCCCTGCATCCAGTCTGTCTAGCCCTATCAGAATTTTATACGTTTCAATGAGGTCCCCTCTCATTCTTCTAAACTCTAGTGAATATAGGCCTAGTCGACCCAATCTCTCCTCAGTCCTGCCATCCCAGGAATCAGTCTGGTGAACCTTCGCTGCACTTCCTCTATGGCAAGTATATCCTTTCTTAGGTAAGGAGACCAAAACTGCACACAGTACTCCAGGTGTGGTCTCACCAAGGCCCTGTATAACTGTAGTAAGACATCCTTGCTCCTGTACTCAAATCCTCTTGCAATGATGGCCAACATACCATTTGCCTTCCTAACTGCTTGCTGCACCTGCATGTTTGCTTTCAGTGACTGGTGTACACAGACACCAAGGTCCCTTTGTACATCAACATTTCCCAATCTATCACCATTTAAATGTTTTTCCTACCGAAGTGGATAACTTCACATTTATCCACGTTATACTGCATCTGCCATGTATTTGCCCACTTACTCAACTTGTCTAAATCGCTTTGAAGCCTCTTTGCATCCTACTCACAATCCCACCTAGTTTTGTGTTGTCCCTCCTTTTTTAAATAGTGGAGTTACATTTGCCACCCTCTAATCTACAGGAACTGTTCCATAATCTATAGAATTTTGGAAGGTGACAACCAATGCATCCACTATTTCCATGGCTACCTCTTTTAGTACTCTGGGATGCAGATTATCAGGCCCTGGGGATGTATCGGCTTTCAGTCCCATTAATTTCTCTAGCACTATTTTTTTTACTAATACTAATTTCCTTTAATTCCCCTTTCTCACTAGACCCTTGGTTCCCTAGCATTTCTGGAAAATTATTTGTTTCTGTCTTTACAGAAGAGGACACAAAGTATTTGTATAATTGCTTAGCCATTTCCTTGTTCCCCATTATAAATTCTCCCACTTCTGACTGTAAGGGACGTGCATTTGTCTTCACTAATCTTTTTCTTTTTATATACTTGTAGAAGCTTTTACAGTCTGTTTTTATGTTCCTTGCAAGTTTACTCTCATACTCTATTTTTTCCCTCTTCAATCTCTTGGTCCTTTTTTGCTGAACTCTAAACTGCTCCCAATCCTCAGGCTTGCTACTTTTCTGGCAACTTTATATGACTCCTCTTTGGATCTAATACTATCCTTAATTTCTTTTGTTCGCCATGGTTGGGCCGCTTTTCCTTTTATGTTTTTGCACTAGAAAGGAATGTATAACTGTTGCAATTCATGCATTTGTTCCTTAAATGTTAACCATTGCCTATCCACCGTCGTGCCTTTTAATGAAGCTCCCCAACTCCCTCCTCATACCTTCATAGTTTCCTTTGTTTAGTTTTAGGACCCTAGTTTCGGATTGGAGTTCTTCACTTTCCATCTTAATGAAGAATTCTCCTCTTCTTCTTAGGCAGTCCCTCGGAACCGAGGATGACTTGCTTCCACACTAAAAATGAGTTCTCAGGTGACTGATGAGTCCAGTGCGGGACCTACAGTCTCTGTCACAGGTGGGGCAGACGGCGGTTGAAGGGGCGGGTGGGTGGGGTGCTTGGGTTGATGTGCGCTCCTTCCACTGTTTGCGCTTGGCTTCCGCTTGCTCCCGGCGAAGAGACTCGAGGTGTTCGGCGCCTTCCCAGATGCTTCTCTATGTTGTGCGGTCTCGGGCCAGGGATTCTCAGGTGCCGGTGGGGATGTTGCACCTTTTCAAGGAGGCTTTGAGGGTGTCCTTGAAGCATTTCCTTTGCCCACCTGGGGCTCTCTTACCGTGTCGGAGCTCTGAGTAGAGTGTTTGTTTTGGGAGTCTTGTATCGGGCATGCGGACGATGTGGCTTGTCCATCAGAGCTGAATAAGTGTGGTCAAAGCTTCGATGCTGGGGATGTTGGCCTGAGCGAGTACACTGACGTTGGTGCACTTAACCTGCCAATGGATTTGCAGGATCTTGCGGAGGCAGCATTGGTGGTACCTCTCCAGTATTTTGAGGTGCCTGCTGTACATGGTCCATGTCTCTGAAGCATACAGCAGGGCGGGTATCACTACTGTTCTGTAGACCATGAGCTTGGTGCTGGGTTTGAGCTCCTGGTCTTCAAACACTCTCTTCCTCAGGCGACCGAAGACTGCACTGGTACACTGAAGGCGGTGTTGGACCTCGTCATCGACGTCTGCCCTTGTTGACAGTAGGCTCCCAAGGTATGGAAAGTGGTTCACGTTGTCCAAGGCCTCAGCATGGATTTTGATAATCGGGGTGCAGTACTGTGTGGCGGGAGTAGGTTGGTAGAGGACCTTTGTCCCCGCTCTCGTACGCTTCGGTGAAGGTGTTGACGATGGTTTGGAGTTCGGCCTCAGAATGTGCGCAGACGCAATTCGATGACAGAGGATGGGATGACCTTGGATTTGGACTGGCGACGGAGGTTGAACAGTTTCACATTTGTTCTGTAGATTAGCTCCACTCCAGCGGGGAGCTTACTGAGAAGAATTCTATCATGTTATGGTCACTCTTCCCTAAAGGACCCCACATAACAAGATTATTAATTAACCCTTTCTTATTGCACAATACCCAATCTAGGATAGCCTGTTATCTAGTTGGCTCCTCAACGTACTGGTCTAAAAACCATCTCGCACACACTCCAGGAATTCATCTTCCACAGTATTATTGCTAATTTGGCTTGGCCAGTCTATATATAGATTAAAGTAACCCATGATTACTGTAGTACCCTTGTTACATGCATCTCCAATTTCCTGTTTGATGCCATCCCCTACATTACCACTACTGTTTGGAGGCCTATAGTCGACTCCCACCAAAGTTTTCAGCCGCTTAGTGCTTCTTCGCTCCACCCAGACTGATTCTGCACCATGATTTTCTGAGCCAATATCCTTTCTCATTATTGCTCTGATTTCATCCTTTACTAACAGCGCCACCCCACCTCCTTTTCCTTTTTGCCTGTCCTTCCTAAATATCGAATATCCTTGGATAATCCGCCCCCAGCCTTGGTCACCCTGCAGCCATGTCTCCGTAATTGAAATTATATCGTACCCGTTTACATCTATTTGTGCTATTAATTCGTCTACCTTATTACGAATGCTTCATGCATTCAGATACACTCCCTTTAGATTTGTCTTTTTAACATTTTTAGACATCTTAACATTTTTTTGTACTTGCCATTTTTTCTTACCCAGACCCTATTTGTTAGTGCACTCTTTGTGATATAATCTGGTTATCCTTACCCCAATCACTTTCCTGCACTGCTTCCTTGTCTTTTCTGTTTAGCATTCTAGATTTCTCTCCAACGGGACCCTCTCTTTCCCCCCCCCCCCTTATTTAGTTTAAAGCCCTATCTACCTCCCTAGTTATTCGATTCACTAGAACTCTGCTCCCAGCATGGTTCAGGTGTAGTCCGTCCGAACGGAACAGCTCGCTCTTTCCCCAGTACTGGTGCCAGTGCCCCACGAATCAAAACCCACTTCTCCTACACCAGTCTTTGAGCCACGCATTCATCGCCCTGATCCTATTGACCCTATGCCAATTTGCTCGTGGCTCCGGTAATAATCCAGCGATTATGACCTTTGTGGCTCTGTTTTTTAATTTAGTCCCTAGCTGCTCCAACTCTCTCAGCAGAACCTCTTTCTTTGTCCTACCTATGGCGCTGGTACCTACGTGGACCATGACAACTGGATCCTCCCCCTCCCACTTCAAGTTCTCCTCCAACCCGGAGGAGATGTACTTTACCCTGGCACCGGGTAGGCAACTTAGCCTTCGGGACTCATGCTCCTGCCTGCAGAGAACAGTGTTTATCCCCCTAACTATACTGTTGCCTACTACAACCACCTTCCTTTTCACACCCTCCACTTGAATGGCTTCCTGTACCATGGTGCCGTGATCAGTTTGCTCGTCCTCCCTGCAGTCCCCACACTTGTCCACAAGGGTTGCAAGAACCTCGAACCTATTGGACAAGTGCAGGGACTGAGGCTCCTGCAGTACTACCTCCTGGATCCCCGTACCTGCCTCACTTGCAGTCACACCCTCCTGTCCCTGACCACGTGTCAATTCTAAAGTATTTAATCTAAGGGGTGTGGCTGCCTCCTGGAGCAAAAGGTCCAGGTAACTTCCTCCCTGATGTCTCGCAATGTCTGCAGCTCAGACTCCAGCTCCTTAACTCCTCAGTTATATGTTAACTTAAAACTTAGCCCACAGTCACTACCAATCACTTACCTGCCTTACCTGTGACATCACACTGCCATTTTCTCTTGTTGATGCCGGTCTGCTGCTGCATTTATCCCCGCTCTCGGGTCTTGGTCTGCTCCCGCTCAGGTCTGCCGCCGCTCTGCAGGAGAAGTTAGGAAAAGCAAGCACCTCCTTCCCCCACTTCACCGAACTCCCACACTTACCAAACTCCCAGTAGTTCACTCTGTGCTCACTGCACTCACAGGCCCCTGTCTTTATACTGTTTGTGACTCAGATGAGTCAGCATTGCTCTGCTACTGTTTCAGGAACCAGTTTAATCCAGTTAGCTAATTAACTAACTACAGAAGCTCTCCAGCAGGAGAGCTTGCTTGTTTGTCTCTGCTTTTAAGCCTGAAGAAACTTAAAAATTAGAAGTTTAAATTTTAACTCATTAACTTTTACAGATTTGTTGTTCTGGACTTATTACATGCAGATAGCACCCTCTGGTGGTAGTTATCATATAGCAGTGTTAGTATGCAGCAGAGGTCATTTGACCTTTCTTCCTGTTTGACCCCGGAAGGAGTTTGCCAGAAAGAAGCTACTTACTGAGTAATGGAGAATCCCATGTGAGAATCTCAATCTTATGCCATCTCATCTCATATGCTAGTCCAGATGCAATATCTGTGAGTATCCTTGTTTGTTAACATGATAGCAACTTTGTCAGTGTAGTATTTGACAATACCTTGTTTATAAAAAGTTATTAGTTGGTATTTACAGAAGTCCAGCTCAAATGTTAGTTAGTATACAATTAGTCTATTCTATTGTTATAAATATGTTTATATCTTATGTAGCATCTAATGTACAGTACTCAGTTCTATGTACAAAACATACTTTGTCTTTGTTTACAGTTTCACAAATTTGTTCAAGTAAAGCTTCAAAACAGCAAACCGGCTTCTCAAGGAATTATTTGAATAAGTGTTTAACTTGCTGGATAACTAGATAGGAGCACGTCTAGCGAGACCAGTACATTTGTATTTCTGAGCACAAAGGGCTAAAATTGGGTTGTGTAGTGCCTGTTGTTTGGGTGCAACAGGTGCCGAATTGGCTCGAAAATGGCGTCCAAGCAGTGCGCGCCACACTTCTGGCGCAGGACGCACCAGACACCATTTTGGTGACAGCGTTAGCGTCGGCGTTGGGAGCGTGCATCATAAGTATGCAGAGTTGACAAATCATGATGTCAATCAGCATGCAACACTGATTTGATGCCAGTGCTGCCATTTTCGACCTCAACACTGGAACTAATGCCCTCTCTTAACCTCACACAGCTGAACATGCGTTCAGCAGCAGGAAGGACCACCCCCCCCCCCCCCCCCCCAACCAAACCAGGCTATTTAAAGGGATCATCACCTAATTACAGCTTAGTTGTTGGTTGATTTCTACTAGCTGTTGCTCTGTTTGTACAAGTGTTTGGTGCTTTCTAGATTTCTTTAAAGTTGCCTAAAGTCTACAAGGAGTGGTGTGGCACATGCTCAAGGACTTGGTACTGAGTTGCAAGGTAACACCTGCTCAGACCAGTTGCTAGCAGATGCGGGTGCAGTAGTTTGTTGCCTCCTTGGCCTGCAGCATGACGGGGAGAATGAGCAGAGGCGACACAGAGCAGGACAAGCTGCTAGAAGAGGCAGGAGGAGGAGAGCGAGAAGGGCTGTCACCAGGAGGCCATATCCACCCAGGGTCTTCAGGGAGCAATTCTCCTACCTCGACCTCAGCGAGGAACAGTGCATGAGATGTCTCCGTTTTACTAAAGCGGTGATCACTTAAATCTACCAACTGCTGCAAGCAGACCTGCAGCCTCAGACCAGGGTGAGGACGGCATTATTAATGACGGTAAAGGTGACCATGGCCTTGAGCTTCTTCGCATCGGGTTATTTCTAGGCTGGAGCAAGCGACATCTGTAACAGCTCCCAGTCTACCGTCCACTCCTGTACAAGGGAGATAAGTGAGGTTCTGTACGCAAGGAGAGCTGAATATGTTTCAATCTCTCTTGCCAGAGAGAAGCAGGTGAAGCGAGCATGCAGGTTCGCGAGGATAGCAGGCTTCCCCATGGTGCAGGGTGCCATTGACAGCAGACACGTCACTTTGCAGGCGCTGCATCTCAGTTTGGACATGTACTGCAACCAGAAGGAATTCCACTCCCTCAGTGTCCAGCTGATGTACGACCATACTCAGCGCATCGTGTGAGTCAGTGCTCGGTATGCTGGCAGCAGCCACGATGCCTTCATTCTGCAGCACCATCAGCATTTGAGCCACCATGACAAGCCAGAGGGTGGCTACTGGGTGACGAGGGCTATCCACTGACCACCTGGCTCATGAATCCACTGCACAACCCAACCACAAGTGGGCAGCATGCATATAGCGAAAGCCATGCTGCCACAAGGAATCTGATAGAGCAGACCATTGGCATACTTAACTGTCGGGACCGCTCTGGAGGAGCCCTGCAGCACTCACCAGAGCGCGTCTCAAGGTTCGTCATGGTCTGCTGCATGCTCCACAACCTCGCCCTTGCCACCAGGCATACAGTGACCAGCTGAGGAGGAAGAGGAGGAGGAAGTGGATGTGGTGTATTTGGATTTTCAGTAAGCATTCGATAAGGTGCCACACAAGTGGTTAGTACACAAAATTTGCGCTCGTGGGATTGAGGTTAATATATTAGCATGGATTGAGGATTGGTTAACGGACGGAAAACAGAGAGTAGGAATAAAGGGGTCATTTTCAGGTTAGCACGCTGTAACTAGTGGGGTACTGCAAAGATTGCAGTATAAGAGTAAAGGGGGTAAAAATTGGGTAGTGCCCCCTTTGGGGCGCTACATTCGCCAGGGCGCTAATGTTAGCACCCCCGTGGCTGATTTTCCCAGTTAGCGCCCCGATAGGGAGGAGGGGCGCTACTGGAAGTGCACCGTGTCCCTCTTGGGGCACTGCGAGCCAATATCGTGGCGCTACGTGCCGCGGTACTGCAGGCATTCCTCCCCTTATTAAAGGGGAGGGGCCTGGCGCAGCGCGTCCCGGCACCCAGCTGGGCCACCAGGGATTGGGAGTGCCGGCAAATGAGCCCGGCACTCAAGGAGGGGGCTCCACGAGGGCCGGGGACAGCAACAGGGGCAGGTGCTGGCAGGCGGCCAGCAACAAAAATGGCCGCCCGCCACCTCCCCTTTAACTAGCGCCGTCCCGACTGCAGGTAGGCCCCCCTGACCCCGGCGGATGTAGCGTCTGATACCCACCCAATATTACAGCTGGGGCGCGAACAGGGCGCTGCGCACGGTGATGACGTCATCGGCAGCGGTGCAGCGCCTCACGGCGCTAGTGGTTAGCACCGCCGCTAACCTCCCGCTGAATTTTGTGGGAGGCGTTAGCGACGCCGCACCCAGGCGCTAGTTGATTTGCGCCCTGTTAGCGCCCTCTAACGGAGGCGCAAATCAACCGAATTTAGCCCCCAAGAAGTCTTACTGCAATTATATAGGGCCTTGGTGAGACCACACCTGGAGTACTGTATACAGTCTTGGACTCCTTCCCTAAAGAAGGATATACTTGCCTTAGAGGGAGTGTAACAAAGGTTCACCAGACTGATTCCTGGGAAGAGGGGATTGTCCTATGAGGAGAGATTGAGTAGACTAGGCCTATATTCCCTAAAATTTAGAAGAATGAGAGGTGATCTCATTGAAACATATAAGATTCTTACAGGGCTTGACAGGGTTTAGAACTAGGGGTCACAGTCTCAGAATAAGGGGTTGGCCATTTACAACAACAACCTGTATTTATATAGCGTCTTTAATGTAGTACAATGTCCCAAGGTGCTTCACAGGGGTGTTAGGAAGACAAAAATATGACACCGAGCCATTAGGGCAGGTGACCAAAAGCTTGGTCAAAGAAGTAAGTTTTAAGGAGCTTCTTAAAACAGAAAAGAGAGGTAGAATGGCGGAGAGGGTTAGGCAGGGAATTCCAGAGCTTAGGGCCTAGACAGCTGAAGGCACGGTCACTGATGGTTGAGTGATTATAATCACGATGTTCAAGAGGGCAGAATTTGAGGAGCGCAGATATCTTGGTGGTGGGGGTAGGAGTTGTGGGGCTGGAGAAAATTACAGAGATAGGGAGGGGCGAGGCAATGAAAGTATACAGTGGTGTTCCCCAGGGGTCGGTTCTAGGACCACTGCTTTTCTTGAAATATATTAATGACTTGGATGTGGGTGTACAGGACACAATTTCAAAATTTGCAGATGACACAAAACTTGGAAGTATAGTGAACAGTGAGGAGGAAAGTGATAGACTTTAGGAAGACAGACAGGCTGGTGAAATGGGCGGACACGTGGCAGATGAAATTTAATGCAGAAATGTGCGAAGTGATACGTTTTGGTAGAAAGAACGAGGATTGTCAATATAAACTAAATGGTACAATCCTAAAGGGGGTTCATGAACAGAGAGACCTAGGGGTATGTGTGCACAAATCGTTGAAGGTGGCAGGGCAGATCGAGAAAGCAGTTAAAAAGGCTAACGGGATCCTGGGCTTCAGAAATAGAGTCATAGAGTACAAAAGCAAGGAAGTTATGATGAATCTTTATAAAACATTAATCCGGTCCCAACTGGAGTATTGTGTCCAATTCTAGGCACCGCACTGTAGGAAGAATGTGAAGGCCTTAGAGAGGGTGCAGAAAAGATTTACAAGAATGGTTCCAGGGATGAGGGACTTCAGTTATGTGGATAGACTGGAGAAGCTGGGGTTGTTCTCCTTAGAGTAGAGAAGGTTGAGAGGAGATTTGATAGAGGGATTCAAAATTATGAGGGGTCTCGAAAGAGTAGATAGAGAGAAACTGTTCCCATTGGCAGAAGGGTTGAGAACCAGAGGACACGGATTTAAGGTGATTGGCAGAAGAACCAAAGGCGACATGAGGAAAAACTTTTTTACGCAGCGAATGGTGGAGGCAGATTCATTCATGGCTTTCAAAAGGGAATTGGATAAGTACCTGAAGGAAAAGCACTTGCAGGGCTATGGGGAAAGGGCGGGGGAGTGGGACTAGCTGAAGTACTCTTGCAGAGAGCTGTCACGGGCTCGACAGGCTGAATGGCGTCCTTCTGTGCTGTAACTATTCTATTCTATGTAGATGGGAAATATGAGGGGGCCAAGGATAGATCCTTGGAGGACACCAGAGATAACAATGCGGGAGCCAGAAAAGAAGCCATTGCAGGTGATTTTCTGGCTATGATTAGATAAGAATGGAACCAGGCAAGTGCAGTCCCACCCAGCTGGACACCGGTGGAGAGGCATTGGATGAGGATGGAGTGGTCAACTGTGTCAAAGGCTACAGACAGTTCGAGAAGGACGAGAAGGGTTAGTTTACCTTTGTCACAGTCACAAAGGATGTCATTTGTGACTTTAATGAAAGCCGTTTCAATATTGTGGTAGGGGCAGAAACCTGATTGGAGGGATTCAAGCATGGATTTCTGGGAAAGATGGGCATGGATTTGGTAGGCAACAACATGTTCAAGGACTTTGGAGATGGGGCAGTAGTTTGTAAGGATAGTAGGGTCAAAAGTTGTTTTTTTCAGGAGGGGATGATGATGGCAGATTTGAAGAAGAGGGGGACAGTACCTGAGGAGAGTGTACCGTAAGCAATGTCAGCCAGAAAAGGAAGTTGGGTGGTCAGCAATTTAGTGGGAATAGGGTCGAGAGAGCAGGAAGTGGGTTTCATAGACAGGATGAGCGCGGAGAGGTCATGAGGGGAGATCGGAGAGAAACTGGAGAAAGATGCGAGTTCAGGGCTGGGCTAGGGCAGGGGGGATCCTCAGGGAAAGTTTGGCCTGGTGGGCTCAGGGAAGGAAGGGAGGTGGCAGAGGCAGCTCAACGGATCATCTCAATCTTAGAGACAAAGAAGTCACTGAGCTCCTCGCATTTGTTGTTGGAGGTGAGGGTGGAGGAGGCAGGGGAGAGGGGTTTAAGAAGATGCTTAGCAGTGGAGAATAGAAGCCGGGGCTTATCTTTGCATTCCAGAATGATCCTGGAATAGTGAGCAGTTTTGGCAGACAAGAGTAGGACCCAATAATGCTTTATGGGGTCCAGCCAGATATGGCGGTGAATGGCTATACCAGTTGCCCACCATATCCATTCAAGTCTGCATCCCTTTGACTTACGGGAGCAGCTATACCGGGGGAGCGGCCAAGGTGAGAGAGAGTAATAGTTTTAATAGGGATTAGGGCATCAAAGGGTATGGTTGAGCAGATCAGTAGCTGCAGAAATGTCACGGTGAATGGAGGGCTAAAGGCTGGACAGTTGGCATTTCACAAGTGCAGTTGTAAGAGAGTTGGGAGAATTTTTTTTTTTCCAGGGGCAGACACAGAAGGAAGTAGGGTGGGGGGTGCGGGGCGAACGGGGGTTGTGGGTGGAGAGCGGTACAAGGAAGTGGCTAGAGATGGCTTTATCTGCGATTGACATGATGGGAATAGCGAGGCCACGAGAGATTGCAAGGTCGAGGGGGTGGCTGTGAATATGGGTTGGGGAGTTCACATGGAGGGAGAGATTAAGGGAGGAGAGGAGGCTAGTGAACTCAGAGGAGAGAGAGCATGATGAATTGAGATGGAGGTTGAAATCACCGAGGATGAGAAGTCGCACGGTGCAGAGGCTGAGGGAGGACAGTAAGAAGATATCTCGGTGATAACATTTTTATGGTACTTGGGTGAGCGGTAGAGAATGAGAATTTTAAATGAGAGGCGAGATGGGTGGAACAAGGTGAGATGCTCAAAGGAGGAGAAAGTACCAGAGGAGTAGGGGGACAAACCATGGTGTGATTTGGTGATGAGAGCCACACCGCCACCACGGCAGTCTGGGCTGGGCAAGTGGTGGGAGGTATAGCCAGGTGGGGAGGCTTAATTTAAGAGTAAGGTGTCCTCACCCCTCAGCCAAGTCTCCGTCAGGGCCATGATCTCAATGCAATCATCCATGATAAGCTCATAGATGGCAAGGGCCTTGTTCGCAAGTGAACGGACATTCTGGAGGGAGATGCAGAGAGGGTCGGTGATGGCTGATCCACTGCCAGCGTCCACAGGGTCAGCGCTTGGAGGGGTGAGTTGGAGGGGGAGGAGACTGGCAGGATTAGCCCCCAGAAGGTGCGCTGGGCAGGAAGGTTAGTGAGAGAGTAGGATGGGACAGTTGGGGTTGCTACTTGCGAGGAGGCAGCGACACGTGCCACAGTGGGCCCTTCAGTGGATGCCAAGAGAGGCACAGAGGGAAGCTGTAGGCTTACCTAAGCGGGAGTCAAGCCTGAAACGGTGGCAGCAGCGTAGGAAGGTCGAAGAGTAATGAAGGGTTGGGGTAGGGATTTGGGAGCGCATAATATCCAAGAGAGGAAAGATGAAAAGTGGCATGATGACAGGAGAGAGCAGTGAGGGTGGGATACAGAGAAAAGAAAAAGGGGGGAAAAATGTGGAAATAGAAGTGAACGGTTCTGGTCCAGAGTGGCAGCCAAAATGTGCATGTGAATGGACATGGGGGAAAGCTCAATTTACATAGGCCCAGTTATGTAGCAATTATAGGAATGCATATTTCCTGGTAGTAGCAGGGGATAGTTTGGTGACAATATTAGGGAGTCCAGAGTTAAAGTCAGAGGTCCCGTGGAGGGATAAAGTTGACATAGGTCGGATGGAGTCAGCATGGAGCATCGACGACCTGTTGTCCAAGTTTGGAGACAGGTGTAACGGCCGAGTGAAATCCAGAAGCTGTTTAAAGGGTAGAGAATTGGAGGATGGAGTTTATTGCCGTGGGAAGGAGAATCAGTTGCGATGCAGAAAGATGATGGCCAAGTTGACGCGAAGTTGGAGGTCACCGTAGATCAGAAACGACGAAGAAAATGTAAAACCACTAGCCAGCAACCAACAAAGCTGGAAAAACCAGTCGAACGAGTCATCCAGCTCAGCAGAGATACAGCCACAGTGGGAAGCGTAGTGGTGTAATCCAGTGTAGTTCAGTGCAGAAACGTTGGGCTGGATTTTGTCATTGGGGGCGGGTCAGGTGGTCGGCGGGACCCACCCCCGCGTCCGAGGTGAAGCGGGACAATTGAGCGATTTTGCCCTAATTGGGCACTTGATTTCCAGTGTGTGGAAACCCCTGGCCCAATGAGTCTTTTGGTCCTGAAACTCGCCTCTGACGACGTCATCTATGCAGCTGCATTTAAGGCCTGCAAGCAGCCTTGGTTCATTTTCTGCCTAACTACTTTGTTGCTGAGACTTCTGAAGGATTTTGGTGCAACCATGGCAAGCTCAAGGCCGAAGTACGCACCCCGCTTTGATGAGGACTCCCTCCAAGCTCTGGTGGAGGGAGCAAGAGCTCAGAAGGAAGTGCTTTTTCTTTCTTTTGGGAGGAAGCAACCTCCCCAGCAGACCAAAGCTGTGTGGCTGCAAGTGGCACAGGAAGTGAATGCCATCTCAATGTGCAGCAGAACCTGCCTGCAGTGCAGAAAGAGGTTGTATAACCTTCTCCGCACAGGTAAAGTGAGTATTACATCACCATGACCCTCAATCTGCTCCCCATCGCCTCTTGTCACCAGCACTCTGCTTTGTCAACCTCCTCCTCCACATCCCACTCGACTCTTGCATCCCTTAACCATTCCCTCTCTCTGTATGTTCGCATTCACTTAACTATTCGACTATGCAGCCCTCACACTCCCTATCACTGTTATGCTATGACAACAACTTACAACACACAGGGAGGGCTCTTGGTCTTGGGACCTCACTCCATCTTTGCTATGGATTCGCTACACTCACTCCTTCATTCTCACTCAAACTCCACTTGTGTCCCTCATTGCAGGAAAAGAGAGCCCACAATAAGAGGGAAAGGGCGAAGACACGAGGAGGGCCACCCTCAGTAGCCCAGCTCACCCCCTGGGAGGAGGCGGCCCTGGAGATCGTGGGAGTCGAGGAGGATGCGCAAGTGGGGGACGGATAGACAGGCGCATCAGAGCAAGCTGGTGACAGAATAGTTTTTCATCTCTCATTGACATTGCATGAGCGACTGATCTTGATTCTAACACTCTTAACAGATTGACTTATGAGCATCTGCACTATTCAATGTGCATGCAGTGTTTATCTCGCATGTCTAACTTTCCTTTACTCCCCCACAGGACCATCGACAGCCACCCTCCCCACTGCGGAGGAGGAACAGCCTGAGCCACCAGACCCCTCAGAGGAAGCTGCAACCTCTGAGGGTGCAGCGTCAGCAGAATTAAGCGCACCCAGCACCAGCGCAGACATTCACACCTCGGTGGGACCTTCGGGAAATAGAGTAGTGTTGTCACCTGGTGTATCACAGCTCACAAGTGAGCATCAGCAGTGGAGAGTCCTCGTCGGAGGGCGCAGGATTCTCCCAGCTCGGCTCAGCTGCATGTCGACCCTGTGCCTCTGGGTCCATCCAGAAGGAGAGCGGTGCTGGAACTCCAGGAACAGGTGCAGGAGTCTCTAGCAGCTTTTGTCTCCAGGGTCACTGCGAGTGTGGAGCGGATGGAGGAGTCCATCGCTAACATGAGCAGAGCCTTTGTGGAGGCATTGGCACATGAACGCATCACCACGGAAAGAATGGCAACCTCCGTGGAAAGGATGGCTACCTCCGTGGTAAGGCTGGCTACCGTAGAGGAGAGGATGGCTATGGCCATGGAGGAGCTTAGTTGCCAGGGTCTTGAAAACATGGTCATTGTTCAGAATAGACTGACATCTCTTGAGCGATGGTCAGCTATTGAGCAGAGAAACCAGACCTTCATGGAAGTCCTCTGGAGTAGAACTTGCAGTGCAGAAACGGGTCCTCATGGCCCCCCTGAAGTGCAGCAAGGTACTGTCAAGCCACTTGCTTGCTCTGAAGTGGGGCTGACGCATGCGCGGGACGTTGGTGGCAGACAACAAGGAAGTGGGGGCTCCTCTCCAAGCGCTCACAAGACCATGCCGCTGTAGAGCCCTCGGTCAGAGCCCCACCAGAGTCCTCATCCAACTGAAATCGTCGTCTCAGCCGCAGGAGCAGCAGACTGTTGGTGAGCTCTCACAGGCTCACAACCCCAGAGGACGCCCGCCAAAGGTGTCGAAGCAGGAGCAGCATGAAAGTGAGCAAGGGGCCTCCACATCTGCTGAAGCCACAGGGGAAGCACCAAGTAGGAGCATGCGTAAGAGGAAGATAAAGCACAAGTAGTCACAAGGGTAGTCAATTGGGTCTTCTGTTGTGTTTAATTCTGAAATGGCATCCGTGAATTTATGTGATAAAATGACTTGATGGCAAACTGTTGACGCTGTGTCATTTCGCAAATGGGACTTCCACATTGAGGGTTCAGGGCGACTTGGAATTGTCAGTATGGTGGTCAGAATGATAGGAAGCCACAGGTTCTTGTCCATTGTTGATGGTGTGGTAAGAAGGTGCGAGGCAAATGTGTTTGATTGGGCAGCCTAAGCAAATCTGGCCAAGATCAGTGCATCCCTTGCATCCCAGGCAACAATGTTCTCGCGTGCTGCTGCCGCTGGTTGATCCGCCTCCGCAAGCTGTTCGTTGTCACTCTCCTCCTCCTCCTCCTCCTCACCCTCAGCTGAAGAGGCTATGTGATGAGTCGCTTTTACCTCAGGCAGCTGAAAGCCATGATGCTGTGCCATGTTGTGAAGTGAACAGCAGACTACGACGATTCTGGAGACCTTGGCTGCTGAGTACTGCAGGGCTTCACCTGATCTATCAAGGCATCTGAATCGCATCTTCAGCAAGCCGATGGTTTGCTCGATAATGGATCTGGTGGAAATTGTAAAGTCTGTGGGTTGTTTAGTTAATTAATACACAGACTACCAGAGTAACTTAAAACAGGACTTTACTATTCGAAGGTCAGGGCGAATCTGCCAAATAAATCCTGACACAGCACTTATATACCGGTGTGGTCACCGTCGGTATTACAGTATACAGAAGCCAACAAAGTAGTGCCACACCTAAAATAGTTCTCTTAAAGATGAACGGTTACATACAATGGTTTTCTTAAAGGTAGACGGATACATACACTACAGAAATGTGGCTGGAGTTGTAGCGCTCCTCAGCCTCGTTGGATGGCCTCCTCAATGGCGTCATTAGCCACGTCTTCAGGAGATAGACCTTGTCTCCAAGTAGCCATCTGCAAAGTTGGTCTGGTGGGCTGAAGAGCGGAGGCACACTAGACTGGCGCAGAATGAAGGAGTCATGGCAACTGCCAGGGTACTTTGTGCAAACATGCAAAATTTCCTTATGGTGGTTACACACCAGCTGCACGTTGAGGGAGTGGAAGCCTTTGCAGTTGACAAAAATACCTGGATTGTGATGGGGTGCCTTAAGGGCCACATGTGTGCAGTCTACGACGCCCTGCAACCTTGGAAAGCCTGCCAGATTAGCAAAGCCAACTGCACGCGCAGTTATACTTGCTTGGTCCTTGGAGAAGTTGATGTGATTGTGCGTGTTGGCAGAGGGCATTGGTTACCTGCGTGATGCAAGTGTGTGTGGCCGCCTGTTAGATGCCGCTGATGTCTGCTGTTGATCCTTGGAATGAGCCTGAAGCAAAATTTGAGTGCAATGGTGACTTTACAGCCACTGATAAGGGGTGTCCACCCGCTCCTCTGGGCTCCAGGTCTTGCTGCAGCATTGTGCAGATGTCATCCACTACCTCTCGCGAAAGTCTGAGCCTCTTTTGGCACTGCTGCTCAGTCATGTTGAGGTAGCTGATCCTCTGCCTGTATACCCTGTTTTGGGGGTATCTCCTGCAGTGACATGTTTCCCTGCGCTGGTGCCTTCTGGCCTGTGCAGCTTCAGGTGGGTGAGCAGCAGGTTGGTGCTCCTGTTGTTGCTCCTGCTGTTGGTGCTGCTGTTGTTCCTGGTTCTGCTGCGGCCGCAACTGGTCTTCGTCTGAATCTGAGGTCTAGGAGGAAAGGAAATAAATGGTTACAATGCTGCAGGTATATACCTCAGTTGAGGAAGCGCTCAGTCAAGGTGGAGAGAGGGGTTTCCCAGGAGGTCACGGTGGAGATGGGTCTTGTTGAGTCTGTACGTCCCAGTTATGTTTAGGATCAATCACTGGACACAGACAAGAAGAATAACTTTTAACAGGTCTTTACTATTCGAAGGTCAGGGCTGAACTGCCCAGCAAATCCTTGCACAACACTTATATACCGGTGTGGTCACCACCGGTATTACAGTATACAGCAGCCAAGAGAAAGTAGTACATCTCTTAAGGTAGTTCTCTTAAGGTGGAACAGGTTACATACACCACAATCCTCCCTTTTTAGCTGAACAGTGTATATCCCCATTTAACATAACATAATAACATATATATATATATACAACTTCATGCAAAACAGTTCAAAGATTCAGTCTCTGAGGAGGCCTCCTGATTCGAGTTGGATAACGCCTTTCAGGGGTCTCTGATTCTCGTTGCTGGGGTGACTCATCTAGTTGGTCTCTTATGGATTGGACATCATCATCAGGTACATTCACTTCTGAGGTAGATGCTTCAGGTTCACTAACTTCTTTCACGGTTGTCTCTGCCGTAACCATGGGTTCGACCCTTGTTCTCGATTCTACCAGTTGGTCAGCATGACGCCGTATTACATTTTCACCAATATCTACCGTGTACATCAGGGGTCCTTGTCTGGCCCGAATTGTTCCAGATTGCCATTTCTCGTTTTTATAGTCCCGGGCTAACACTGGTTGTCCTATTTCGAAGCTCCGAGTGGTCTTGTTATTTATATGCTGGAACTGTTTGTTTTCGACTTCCCTCCGCACATTTGGTTTTAACAAGTCCAACCTGGACCGCAACCTCCTGTTATAGAACATCATGGCAGGACTTTGGTTTGTCACTGCATGAGTGGCGTTTCGATATGCCAGTAGGAATTTGTCCACCTTGTGTTGTAGTGGAATCTGATCTTCGCTCATGGCCTTTATTGCTTTTTTAAACGTTTGTACAAATCTCTCGGCCAACCCGTTTGTAGCCGGATGATATGGGGCAGAGGTATAATGTTTCACCCCACTCCTCTTCATGAATCTCTGGAATTCTTCTGACACGAACTGCGGTCCGTTGTCTGAACATATTTGTGCTGGCAATCCATTTCTCGCAAATATCGTTCTTAACACCGCGATCGTCTTTTCCGAGGTAATGGTAGTCATCTTAATCACTTCTGGCCATTTAGAATGTGCGTCCACCGCAATTAAAAACATGGAGTCCATGAAAGGACCAGCAAAGTCAATATGTACACGTTGCCATGGGGTTGAAGGCCATTCCCATGGATGCAGCGGTGCAATCGGAGGTGCATTTTGCACTTTTTGGCACCCTGAGCAGCTTTTCGTCAGCTCCTCTATCTGTTGGTCGATACCCGGCCACCACACATAAGCCCTAGCAAGGCTTTTCATCTTGACTCCCCCCAGATGACCTTCATGCAGTTCCTTTAGAACGCTCTCTCTTAACTTAGGAGGAATAATCACCCTTGTTCCATACATCAATGTTCCTTGACAGACGGACAGCTGTTCTCGTCTTGCTGAGAATGCCGGTAACAGTGGATCACCATGTGCTGGCCATCCCTTCACTGTCACTTCATAGACCCTGGACAGTGTCGGGTCGTTCCTGGTTTCTCTTTCAATACTTGCATTGGTGACTGGTAAACATTCGATGATGGTCGAGTGAAATAACTCAACAGGGTCAACCGTCGGTGCCTCCTCCTCTGTAGGTAGTGGCAGGCGTGACAGCCCATCAGCATTACCATGCTGCTTTGTACCTTTGAATTCTATCTGATATTGATGTGCCCCTAGGAAAAGGGACCATCTCTGGAGTCTCTGTGCTGTCATCACCGAAACACCCTTCTTAGGGTTAAAAATGGATACCAACGGCTGGTGGTCTGTCAGAAGCGTAAACTTTTGGCCCTGCAGGTAATGATTAAACTTCTTTACTCCCCACACAAGGCTGAGAGCCTCCCTATCTATCTGAGCATAGTTGCGCTCAGCGGAGGTCAATGATCTGGATGCGAACGCAACTGGCCTCTCCTGGCCATTTGGCAACTTGTGTGAGAGTACTGCCCCAATACCATATGGAGAAGCATCACAAGCCAAACGAATAGGTAGCGTTGGGTTGAAGTGAGCCAACACTTCCTCTGAGGTGATCAATGCCTTGCTTTTGCGAAAGGCCCTCTTACAGTCCTCGCTCCACTTCCATGGTACTCCCTTCTGCAAAAGAGCGTTCAGCGGGTGCAGCACCGTGGATAAATTTGGCAGAAACTTATGGTAATAGTTAATCAACCCTAGAAACCACCTCAATTGGGATACATTATCCGGAGCGGGAGCCTTCACAACAGCTTCGATCTTGTCAGGAGACTTATGAAGCCCCTCCTGGTCAATGACATGACCACAGTACAAGATCTGCTTCTGAAAGAATTCACATTTCTGGCGATTAACTCGAAGACCATATTTTTTCAATCTGGTGAGCACCAGTTCCAAATTTGCAAGGTGTTCCTCGTCATCATCTCCTGTAATCAGAATATCGTCCAGGTAACATTGTGTACCTGGAATTCCCTGTAATACCTGCTCCATGGCCCTCTGCCAAATTGCTGGAGCCGATGCCACTCCAAAAACCAGTCTATTATACCGGTACAAGCCTCTATGCGTGTTGATCGTGAGGTACTGGCATGACTCTTCCTCAACTTCCATCTGTAAGTACGCCTGCGCCAGGTCTATCTTGGTGAAGTGTTTCCCGCCAGACAATGAAGCGAAGATATCCTCAATCCGTGGAAGCGGATACTGCACCGTGTGAAGCACCGGATTAACAGTGATCTTGAAATCTCCACAGATGCGAACCTTCCCCGGTTCCCCCGGCTTGTTGCTCGATGAACGCTTCATGACTGGGACAATGGGCGTGGCCCACTCACTCCAGTCTACCTTAGACAGTACTCCTGAACGTTCTAGCCCTTCCAGCTCAGCTTCCACAGCAGGTCGTATCGCATAAGGTACTGGTCTGGCTTTGAAAAATTTCGGGTTTGCATGTTCTTCAACCTTGATGTTTGCCGTAATTCCTCTGTGTTCCCAGTCCCTGTTGGAACACCTCTTTAGCATCGTCCAATATTCTGGACAATCGTTTAGGTTTGACATCTTTTGTACCGGAATCTACCGTTAGTGCTTTTAAGGAATGCCAGTCCATATTTATTTTCCTAATCCACTCCCATCCCAGTAGTGGTGGACCTCCCTCAGGTAGCACATATAAGTCCATTCCTCGGCTTTCTTTGCCCTTGTGGACCACCTTTACCTCTATCTTCCCGATGGGGTATATTCTTTGCCCCGTGTATGTTTTCAATACAATCTCCGTATCCCGTAGGGGAATATGTGGGAATAACCTTTTGTAATCTTTCTTATTCATGACCGTCAATGCCGATCCAGTGTCCAATTCCATCTTCACTTGGACTCCTATCTGAAGTGTGACCCAAATTGTTTGGAGGTCTGCTTCCTTACCAACATTGTGTACTCTTAGACTACCCAGTTCATTACTGCTGGAGTCTGAATCTGACTTCTGTTCGTTCGAACTGTTCTCTGTCACCTTGTGTACCTTTCTGTACTTTTCCTGCGGTGACTTTTTGTTGCTGGTCTTCTTTCCTGACCGGCATACTTTAGCTATTTGACCAAGCCTGCCACATTTTCTGCATTCCTGATTTTTGAACCAGCACTGGTTCTGATCGTGCGTTGTCTTTCCACAACGATAACATTTTACTGTACTCAAGACCATTTGATTGGTGCAGAGTTCCGGTGACCGTAGCTGCATTTCCGCAGTGCCTCTCGCTGCGGCTTCTTGCGATGCTGCAATAGTGACAGCTTTATCAAGCGTAAGATCATTCTCTTCAAGCAGTCGCTTTTAGTTCAATTAAAAATTCAGCGTTGCTTTCGTCTTTCAACTGCGTTCTTCTGTAAAATTTAAATCGTTCCGCTATCATCAGCGGCGTGGGGTTTAAATGATTTTTCAGGACAGTAACAATATTCGCGAAGGTCTGATCCGCCGGTTTATTTGGTGATAGAAGGTGCTTCAATAGCCCATATGTCTTCGCCCCCATTGAGCTTAATAAGGTTAATGCTTTCTCATCATCTGGTACCTTATTTGCTTTACAATAAACTTCCATGCGTTCTACATACGTGGTCCAATCTTCGATATCACTATCAAAGGTATTAATGCTCCCATGTTTAGGCATCCTTGCAAGTTTTTAAATTTTCTTTTTCTCAAAATGGCGGCTTCCCGCGCTTGTCTTCTTCCCCCGCCTACTAAAATGGCGGCTTCCCGCGCTTGGCGGTCTTTCCCGCGCTCGTCATCTTCCCCCTCCGACTACAATGGCGGATTCCCGCGTTTGCCTTCTTCCCCCGCTGGCTGCAATGGCGATTGCCTTGCTGCTGCCGTTCTCGCCTCCCCAGCGGTTCTCAACTCCCCGACGCTGCTTTGCCTCGCAGCCCCGCTCGCAGCCCAGTCCTGTACACCGGCTGTGTTTGAGTTCTCCGCGGCTCTCGAGCCTTAAGCTGCCCCAGTCGCTGCGCCTCTCGGCCTCGATTGCAGCCCGGCCCTTTCTACCGGCCGTGGTCGAGCTCTCCGCCCTTATTCCTCCGTTTTCCCTCCCCTACTCCACAGTCAACGCGGCCGACTTTCTGCTCGTGTCGCTGATCGGCTTACCCACCACCGTGGTAGAAGGGATGATCACTGCCTGTCGCTGATGGAGGGCTTCGTGGTCAGAATTCTTTTTCTTTTTAACCCGGGTTCTCGATGCCTCCCGTGCGATGGTGCTCAGCAGGATGATGAGGGCGGATGCCTCTTCTCGACGCCCGTTTTGAGGACGAAGCTGCCTTGGATGTAAATTTGCCGCAGGCTAAGATCGGACTCGTCGCCACTGTTGAGTCTGTATGTCCCAGTTATGTTTAGGATCAATCACTGGACACAGACAACAAGAATAACTTTTAACAGGTCTTTACTATTCGAAGGTCAGGGCTGAACTGCCCAGCAAATCCTTGCACAACACTTATATACCGGTGTGGTCACCACCGGTATTACAGTATTACAGTATACAGCAGCCAAGAGAAAGTAGTACATCTCTTAAGGTAGTTCTCTTAAGGTGGAACAGGTTACATACACCACAGGTCTCGGCTTCAAAACTTCCACAATGAGTAGGCCTGCTAAAAGTTCTCCCAGACCTGAGAAACTAAGTTCTGCCACCTGCAAATGATCATTGTTGAAAACTCCTTTTTAGTGGTGGAGCTGCAGCTGTTAGTTAGCCATCCACTTGTGAGCCCACTAGGATTAACTGGCATGTTCCAGGGGAGACGTGCAGCACGGGGAAATGTGTTAAACTCAGAAAGGCCTCTCAAAATGGCATTATAGAGGCACTTAAGTGGTTGTTAAGGGTCAAGAGCCCATCCCGCCTCTTGGAGGCAGGATCGAAATGGGGTCTGAAAGCTCGCTTTTGGGAAAGTTGCTCAGAGGCGGGCTGGAGGCGGGATCGGAGCCCGCCGCCATTTTTTGCAACTTTCCCACCTGACCCGCCTTCAAACCTGCCTCCTCGGGCCTGACAAAATCCAGCCTGCAGTCTTGATGTCCAGAGAAGTCCGGGAATTTGGAAAACAAATTTAAGAGAATTTAGCAGCTCAGTGAGAAGCAGAGAGGGGGATGGGCAATGGCAGTTTAAAATGTTAACTTGTAGTTAGGGCTGAATAGCACCAACTGATGGAGCATGGGGAACTTGAACAGTGGAAGCGAGGAGATTTGGGACAGAAAGGGCAAAGGATGGCAGGAGAATTCCCATGGATAGAGATGAAGAGCTCCTGAGCTCCTTATAGAACTGCCAGCCTAGCGATCGAATCATCCGAATGCAATGCCAATTCCCCGTTCAACAGTAGTCCCACACCATGCCTTTCCTCTGTTACTGACCATCACAGCGTCCTCTTGGCCACAATGCTACACTAAAAGCCACCACAAAACAAACATTCCAGACCAATTTTATGAATCAAACCATTACAATATTTAATTCAAAAGTCAACTAATCACCCTTTTGCATTCCCTTCGTGCCTGCCTTCCGTGTGCGTTTGCCTGTCCTAGTGGTCCTATGCCGTGCTACCCCATTGGCTTCAGCATGGCTGATGGAAGGCTGCTATCGTTCAGTGGGGAGACTGCAGATTGCCTTTCAGGATGACCTCGAGCATCTCTGGGTCTAGTAGGCCCGGCTTCGGACTGCACCACCTCGGCATGGGCAGCAGCAGTCTGGGCTGGCTGGCTGACAGGCAACATCAAGGGCACTGTTGGCGTGGCAGTGGTGAGAGGATGAATGCTGTCATCCTGAGAGCACAGCAGGTTCTTGCTCCACGGAGCCACTGCCACTCTCCCATGGCGGTGCCTCACCAATCCTAGTAATTTGCTGGAGGACAGATTGCTGGACTGCTGTGACACCCTACAAGCCCCTTTCAACATTGGTAAACCCAGCCATGATGGCAGCAGTCTGTGCTTGTGTTGCAGCAAGCTGAGCTTATGTGACTTTGGTCTGAGCTTCCATTACAGCACTCACGCATTGCGTGATTTCTGCTTGTGCTGCAACGGAAGCTGAAACATCGGTTATCCGACGTTGTATGATGTTTGGGTCGACAAGAGTGCTAATGGATCTGCCCACCTCTTCCACGCTGGAAAGGATGGGCTCCATGCTCTGTGCAAAGCCCTGTGCAAGGTTGGTGCTGGACTCCTCCATGCTCCTTGCCATTGCATTGAGGCTTTCTGGCAGGTCTGCCAATGCACCAAGCATTTCATTTTACATACCCATCAGCATTCTTCTGTAGGCCGCCCCATTGAAGTCCTCATCTCGGCCCTCTGCAGCAGGATCTGAGTGCGACCTCACCCGGGGAGCTGGCACCTGCGCTACCCTTTCCCCTACCCTGGCTGCAGCTCACTCATGCCCGGTGATTCACCACATGCAGATCCCGCCTCTATGCTACACTCTAAAGTCCGTGCAGTGCCAGTATCTGAGCTGGTGGCTGCGAGTGTCCGATTGAGTGACGATGTTTCATCTTCATCATCACTCTCTTCCTCTTAATCTTGGACCGCTGGCTGGCCAGGTTGGATTTCTTGGGTCTTTGGTATGAGAACGGCATCAGGGTAGGGTTGTGATGAGGGTGAGTGGGGGCAGGTGAAAGCAAGAGGTGCATGCTTACACCACCGGCAGCTTGCAAGTCAGAAAGGATTGTGGGATGAGGGGGGAAGTGACATGTGAGAAGGACAATTAGATATGAGCATACTATCATCTTCAATGCTTTTTGCACCACTGCTGGCCACGGCCTCAGTCGCAGCCGCTCCAGTTATGGCGAGCACTGTCTCTTCAAGTGGGGTCAAGATATGTAGGCGCGTCTGTCCCCCTCCAGTTAGCTGCAGCTGCCTGCAATTGTGCGCCACCTTGTCTCACAAAAGAGAGGGAAGTGTGTCAGTGAGTGTGGTTCATTGTGTTTGGCTGATGTGGCTGTCATGGTTGAATAGCTGGCAGTCTAAGCTTTGAGATGTGGGTGTGCGGCTTGCAGCACTGGTAAGTGTGAGATAGAGCATGTCAATGTGAGGTATGAGTCGTGATAGCGATTGTTGTTAGGTGAGTTATGGGGATGTGGTGAATTGAGCAGTGTGAGTGTCTCGTGGTGCAGTTTGTGGGATACGGCATTTGAAGATGAATTCACTGAATTTGATCACTCGTCTGAGGTCAATAAACCTCTTCTGGCACTGCATCCAGGTTCTTGGGGCTACACTGCTTGCATTGACAGCGACGGCTATCTGCTCCCATTCCCTTCTCAGTGTCTGCCTGGCCCTCTGTGGATAGAGGGCACCTCTCCTCCTGCACCAGGGCCTCGAGTGCTGCATCAGAAAATCTGGGAGCCCTCTCTCTGCCATGTTGTGCCATCTTCACTCTTCCTTTTGGTTACACACTCCTCTACAATGACTTCCCGTACTTGCTGCAGCCAGAATGCTCCTCCCCTTTAAGAAGTGCAGGCTCACTTTAATTGTTGCTAGCCTCGCATGAACTTGGGCCCCCAGCTGAGCATGCAGCCACTCCACGTGTTTAGCGCTGGGCTGCATACCACTATCATTATAATTAGCAGGCAGCACAAAGTTTGCGTGCTGCCTGCATTGCTTTAATCGCGCATCGTGATCCCCGCACCCGCTCTCTGGGGCTATCCAGTATTTACCCCAAAGTCTCTCTGCTCCTCTACTTTTAAAGTTTAACTATTTTAGTGAATATTTCCTCTCTTTTTTCTCACTCCCAAAATGTATCGTCCCATTTTTCCACGTTAAATTTCGTCTAACATCTATTTGCCCAATCTGCTAAATCTGTCTTTATGCTCCTGAAGTTACTTACAGTCCTTTTCACAGTTAACCACACTCTATTTTTATCTGATCTGCAAATTTTGATATTGTCTGTGGTAAACCACTGTTGTTGTTGTTGTTACACACTGTTGTACCTATGCATGCCTCAACATGTCTCGGCTGGCTCCACCCACACAGGCCCAGGTATAAAGGTGATTGACCTGCAGCCCCCTGCCTTCTTGGAACCCAGTCAACCACGAGAGGCATGCTCTGTTCTTTGCTAATAAAAGCCTTTAGTTACTCTCTTAACTCTCAGTCTTTTATGAGTAATTGATAGCGCATCAATTTTATTAGCAAAAACAAAATGTCGACATCTTCCAACAGCAGGCTGCTGCACCAAACGCTGAACAGCAGGCTGCTGCACCAAACGCTGAGCAACAGGAGCTGCTGCGAGCCCTCAGACCAACATGCCTGGACCTAGACCCCCAAGAAGCGGGTTCGGCTACCAAATTCGCGCATTGGCTGCGTTGCTTCGAGGCCTACCTGCAAGCCTCAACTGTGACCCTGGACGAAAACAAGTTGGAAATCCTGGCCTCAAAGGTGAGCCACCAAGTTTATACAATAATCCAGGACGCGACGACCTACGCGGCGGCTATCGGTCTGCTAAAAGGGCAATACGCACGCCCGGTAAATACGGTCTATGCCCGGCACCTCTTAAGATCCCGCAGACAGCAGCCCGGGGAATCGGTGGAGGCCTTTCTACGGGCACTACGGATACTCGGCCGAGACTGCGATTGCAAAGAAGCATCAGCCGCAGCACACACGGAGGGACTGATCCGAGATGCTTTCGTTGCGGGTCTAAGGTCCGACTACTCCCGGCAGAGACTGTTGGAAAAGGGAGAAATGGACCTGAGAAAGGCAGTGTCCCTTGCGCTCTCGCTCGACGCGGCCCACAGGAATATGGACGCCTTCTCCCCTAACCGCTCCGCAACGTGGACGCCACAACCTTGGGTCATGGGACCGCCACCTTCAACTGCTGCTGCGATGTCCAAGGCACAGAAATGTTATTTTTGTGGCCAGGCAAAACACCCCAGAGCACGCTGCCCGGCGAGAAACGCTACCTGCTCCGGCTGCGGGAAGAAAGGACACTATGTCAGCGCCTGCAAAGGTAAAACCGCTAACGCCAGCAGCGCCGCGTGCGAACCGTGGGGGCAGCCATCTTGTCCGCCATCTTGGGCTCCCCCAGCCGCGTGGGGATCGGGACCATGGGCGCCGCCATTTTGTCCGCCATCTCGGACGTCTCCAACTTCAACCACGGGGGACCCTGACTCAACCACCGCCTCATCTGACGACCACATCGACTCGCTCGACCATACGCTGGCCTCCGTGACGCTGGACCAATCTCTCCCTCATCAACTGTCCAGGTCCATGATGGACATTAAGGTAAACGGCCGCGCCACTACCTGCCTTTTTGACAGCGGGAGCACGGAAAGCTTTATCCACCCCGACACGGTGCGCTGTTACTCTCTCCCGGTCCTGCCGACGCGACATCGGATCTCTTTGGCTTCCAAAGCCCAGTCAGCGGACGTCGGTGGCTACTGTGTAGTGACCCTTTCAGTAAGGGGCACAGAATACAAAAATTTTAAACTCCTGGTCCTGCCCCATCTTTGCGCTGCCGTTCTACTGGGGTTGGATTTTCAGTGCAACCTTAAGAGTGTCACATTAGCGTACGACGGACCCCTCCCCCCACTGAGTCTGCAGCCAGCAGCTTTTAAATCGCCCGCCGCGCACCATTTGCAGCCTCTCCACCCTTAAAGTCCCCCCCCCCTCCTTGTTCGCTAACCTCACCCGCGACTGTAAGCCCATCGCCAACAAAAGCAGGCGTTACAGTGCCGGGGATAGGAGCTTCATTAAATCCGAGGTAGCAAGACTCCTGAAGGAAGGGATTATTGAAAGTAGCACCAGCCCATGGCGAGCACAAGTGGTGGTAGTGAAGACTGGCGAAAAACAGCGCCTAGTTATTGACTACAGCCAGACGATCAATCGCTACACCCAGCTAGATGCATACCCACTCCCCCGCATATCTGACATCGTCAATCAGATAGCACAATACCGGGTGTTCTCGACGATTGATCTGAAGTCGGCATACCACCAGCTCCCCATCAGGGCTGAGGACCGCCAGTACACAGCTTTTGAAGCTGACGGTCGTCTCTACCACTTCCTCAGAGTTCCCTTCGGCGTCACCAACGGGGTTTCAGTCTTCCAACGGGAGATGGACCGGATGGTCGACCAGAACGCGCTCCAGGCCACTTTCCCCTATCTAGACAACGTCACCATCTGCGGCCGCGACCAGCAGGACCATGATGTTAATCTAGAGAAATTCCTCCGTACGGCCCAGCGGCTGAACCTAACATACAACAAGGACAAATGTATGTTTCGTACCAAGCGCCTTGCCATTCTTGGCTGTGTAGTGGAGAACGGAGTCATCGGCCCTGACCCCGACAGGATGCGCCCCCTTATGGAGCTCCCCCTACCCCACTGCCAAAAAGCACTGAAGAGATGCCTAGGGTTTTTCTCGTACTATGCTCAGTGGGTGCCCAACTATGCGGACAAAGCCAGACCCCTCATCAAGTCCACCTCCTTCCCCCTGACAGCAGAGGCCTGTGCAGCCTTCACTCTCATAAAAGGAGATATTGCGAAGGCCACAATGCACGCAGTGGATGAGTCCATCCCTTTCCAAGTGGAGAGCGACACATCCGACTTTGCCCTAGCCGCAACCCTTAACCAGGCGGGGAGACCCGTGGCCTTTTTCCTCAAGGACCCTCCAGGGCCCCGAGATTCGACACTCCTCTGTCGAAAAGGAGACCCAGGCCATTGTGGAAGCTGTGCGACATTGGAGGCATTACCTGGCCGGAAAACGATTTACCCTGCTCACTGACCAGCGTTCAGTAGCTTTTATGTTTAATAATAAGCAGAGGGGCAAAATCAAGAACGACAAGATCTTGAGGTGGAGAATCGAATTCTCCACCTACAATTACGATATCTTGTACCAGCCCGGGAAACTCAATGAGCCCCCAGATGCCCTATCACGTGGTACATGCGCCAACGCGCAGGTCGATAGACTGAAGACCCTCCACAATGACCTCTGCCACCCGGGGGTCACCAGGTTTTTTCACTTCATCAAATCCCGTAACCTGCCCTACTCCATCGAGGAGGTCAGGACCATGACCAGGAACTGCCAAATCTGTGCCGAGTGCAAACCGCATTTTTATAGGCCAGACAGAGCAAGCCTGATCAAAGCCACGCGCCCCTTTGAACGGCTGAGCGTCGATTTTAAAGGGCCCCTCCCCTCCTCCGACCGCAATGTGTACTTCCTCAACATAATTGATGAGTACTCCCGTTTCCTGTTTGCCATCCCTTGCTCAGACATGACCAGTACCACGGTCATTAAATGTCTGAATGACCTCTTCGCCTTGTTCGGTTTCCCTAGCTATATTCATAGCGACAGGGGCTCATCCTTTATGAGCGACGAACTCCGGCAGTACCTGCTCTCGAGAGGTATCGCTACAAGCAGGACCACCAGCTACAACCCCCGGGGGAATGGCCAGGTGGAAAGGGAGAATGCGACGGTCTGGAAGGCAGTCCTTTTAAACTTGAAATCTAAGGGCCTTCCGACCTCTCGCTGGCAGGAAGTCCTCCCTGCGGCGCTCCATTCCATTCGGTCACTGCTCTGTACAGCCACCAATGCTACCCCTCACGAGAGAATGTTCTCCTTCCCCAGGAAGTCCACATCGGGGATCTCGTTACCGACATGGCTGACTTCTCCAGGACCCGTCCTACTGCGGAGGCACGTGAGGTCCCATAAGACGGACCCCCTGGTCGAGAGGGTGAGCCTCCTCCATGCCAACCCTCAGTATGCTTACGTGGTGTACCCGGACGGGCGGGAGGACACAGTCTCCATACGAGACCTCGCACCTTCGGGTGCTCCCGAAACACCCCCCTCGCCATCCACCACTACCCACGCCTACCCCCAGTACGCTTACGTAGCGTACCCGGACGGGCGGGAGGACACAGCCCCCACACGAGATCTCGCACCTTTGGGTGCCCCTGAAACACTACCATTGCCATCCACCACTACCCACAACCCAACCCCGCTAGACGGCATGCCGCAGCCCCAGGACCCGTCATTGACCACCCAACCACTCAATGAGACGCCAGACTCAACGTTGGATGCTGCACCATCACCGCCGCCACCACGACGATCAGGACGGCATACAAGGCCACCTGATAGACTTACTTACACGAACCTTTAGTACACTTCACCCCGCCGGACTCAATTTTAAACAAGGGGTGAATGTGGTAAACCACTGTTGTTGTTGTTGTTGTTACACACTGTTGTACCTATGCATGCCTCAACATGTCTTGGCTGGCTCCACCCACACAGGCCCAGGTATAAAGGTGATTGACCTGCAGCCCCCTGCCTTCTTGGAACCCAGTCAACCACGAGAGGCATGCTCTGTTCTTTGCTAATAAAAGCCTTTAGTTACTCTCTTAACTCTCAGGCCTAGAAATTCACTAGCCTTAGCGCCGCTGTTGAGGCGCTAGAGGGACTAGCGCCAGAGTTATGGCCATTTGAAAAATTGAGTGGGGCCCTAAAGCGGCGTTGCACCGGTAGCGCTGCGCCGGCACCGATGACGTCATCGGTGTGCGCAGCGTCCCGGTTGCCGTGGTAACCCGCCCGAACTCCGAAATTGAGTTGCGGCCGCCTCGCCCGTGGCAGCCGCAAGCAACGTTCTGTAAAAGGTGCCTTGCTGAAGTTAGCGCCGGCGCATTAAGGTCGCGCGGCGGCCGGCCGCTTCCCCGGCGGCCGCCTGCCCGCACCTCCCTCCCCGGACTCCTCCAAGACCCCCCCGCGGCACAGATGCGTGTGGGCCGCGAGCCCGGCACTTCTCCGAGGTGGCCTACTCCTGCTCCTATTTCTTATGTTCTTATGAAGTAGTTTTGGCTACTGAGCAGCACTTTTCAGGTTCTTTTGGATTTGACCTTCATTACTTCGATTATCAAGAGACGGTGGGGGCTGCACTGATTCGGGGCGTCGTCCTGTGCCTGCAGAATCGGAGGCATCAGAGATGCAGAGAGAGTGGCAATCATGGCCAGAGGTAGGAGGGCCAACAGGCCTGTGCACAGGAGGCCTTACCCTCCAGGGTATTCCGGGAACAATTCTCCTACATTCATTTGTCTGAGGAGCAGTGTTTGCGCAGGCTGCGCTTCAGCAAGGAGGTGGTCACTGAGCTCTGCTACGGTTATACAGGGCCTTGGCGAGACCACACCTGGAGCACTGTGTGCAGTTTTGGTCGCCTTAACTAAGAAAGGATATGCTTGCCATAGAGGGAGTGCAGCGAAGGTCCACCAGACTGATTCCTGGGATGGCAGGACTGTCTTATGAGGAGAGATTGGGTCGACTAGGCCTGTATTCACTAGAGTTTAGAAGAATGAGAGGGGACCTCATTGAAATGTATAAAATTCTGATGGGGCTAGACAGACTGGATGCAGGGAGGATGTTTCCCCTGGCTGGAGTGTGTAGAATGAGGGGACACAGTCTCAGGATACGGGTAGGACATTTAGGACTGAGATGAGGAGAAATTTCTTCACTCAGAGGGTGGTGAACTTGTGAAATTCTCTACCACAGAAGGCTGTGGAGGCCAATTCACTGAATATATTTAAGAAGGAGATGGATAGATTTCTAGACACAAAAGGCACCAAGGGGTATGGGGAGAGAGCGGGAATATGGTATTGAGATAGAGGATCAGCCATGATCATATTGAATGGCAGAGCAGGCTTGAAGGGCCGAATGGCCTACTCCTGCTCTTATTTTTCTATGTTTCAATGAGACACAAGTACATCTCTTTCCCGATGACCCGGGCCAAACAGCATGAACGTGCATTAGGCTTTGTGAGGATAGCGGGCTTCCCATGGTGCAGGGCGCCATTGACTGCACACGTGGCATTGCGGGCACCGCATGAGAATGCAGAGGTTTTCCGAAACCGTAAGGGGTTCCACTCCTTAAATGCCCAGTTGGTCTGTGACCACAGCCAGCTGATACTCGCTCTCAATGCCCGCTATCCTGGCAGCAGCCACGATCACGATGCTTTCATCCTAACATAAGAACATAAGAAATAGGAGCAGGAGTAGGCCAATCGGCCCCTCGAGCCTGCTCCACCATTCAATAAGATCATGGCTGATCTGATCCTAACCGCCAATCCACTATCACAGAACCATCTCCTGAATCTAACAGAATTAGACACACGAAATAGGAGCAGGATCAGGCTACACGGCCCCTGGGCCCGCTCCGCTACCCACAGGGCCATGACCATTCCGAACCTAGACTCATGTCCAAATTCCTGCCCGCTCCCCATAACCCTTAATTCCCTTTACTTCTAGGAAACTGTCTATTTCTGTTTTAAATTCATGTAATGATGTAGCTTCTACAGCTTTTTGGGGCAGCATATTCCATGGACCTACCACCCTCTGAGTGAAGTAGTTCCTCCTCATCTCAGTTTTGAAAGAGCAGCCCCTTATTCTAAGACTATGCCCCCTAGTTCTAGTTTCACCCATCATCAGGAACATCCTCCCCGCATCCACCCGATCCAACCCCTTCACAATCTTATATGTTTCAATAAGATCGCCTCTCATTCTTCTGAACTCCAATGAGTAGGGTCCCAATCTACTCAACCTCTCCTCATATGTCCATCCCCTCATCCCCGGGATTAACCGAGTGAACCTTCTTTGTACTGACTTGAGAGCAAGTATGTCCTTTCTTAAGTATGGACACCAAAACTGTACGCAGTATTCCAGGTGCAGTCTCACCAATACCTTGTACAACTGAAGCAATACCTCCCTATTTTTATATTCTATCCCCCTAGCAATGAAAGCCAACATTCCATTGGCCTTCTTAATCACTTGCTGCACCTGCATACTAACCTTTTGAGTTTCGTGCACCAGGACCCCCAGATCCCTTTGTACTTCAGTACTTTCCAGTTTCTTGCCATTAAGATAATAACTTGCTCTACGATTTTTCCTGCCAAAGTGCATAACCTCACACTTTCCAGTATTGTATTCCATCTGCCGAATCTCTGCCCACTTACTTAGCCTGTCTATGCCCCTTGCAGGTTTTTTATGTCCTCCTCACTCACTATTTTCCCTCCCATCTTAGTATCATCTGCAAACTTTGATATGTTACACTCGGTCCCCTCCTCCAAATCGTTATTATAGATTGTAAAGAGTTGGGGACCCAGCACTGACCCCTGCGGAACACCACTAGTTACTGATTGCCAGTCTGAGAACGAACCATTTATCCCAACTCTCTGCCTTTTGTTAGATAGCCAATCCTCTATCCATGCCAGAATATTACCCCCAATCCTGTGATTTTTTATCTTAAGCAATAATCTTTTGTGTGGCACCTGCGCCAGACTGGTGCGCTGCCTGGAAAAGCTCTGGCACATCAGCCAATTGGTTGGCTCCTCGGGGACAAGGGTCATCCACTCTGCACCTGGCTGATGACACTGCTCTGTAACCCCAACACCCCTGCTCAGCTGCAGTACAATGAGAGCCATCTCGCCACCAGGAACATCATTGAGTAGACGATCGGCGTGTTCAAGCAACGGTTTTGCTGTCTGGTCCACTCAGGAGGAGCCCTGCAGTACTCGCCTGAGCAAGTCTCCCTCTTCATAGTTTGTTGCATTCTTCATAACCTTGCAATCCTCAGGACCCAGCCAATGCCACCAGGCCTTGGTGCACCGGAGGAGGAAGAGGAGGAGGATGATCAGCAGCAGCACCAAGGCGGGAGGAAGGCCCACAATGTTGAAACTGCAAGGGTTGTCTGTCAACGACTGATAACAAGCTGCTTCTCGGCCCCTACTCAGGAAATAGCTTCTGGTATGGAGAACAACATCATGGAAAGCAACCTGCAACCCCATAGCCGGCCAAAGCAGCAATGATTCCAAAGGCCAAACATGTACATTTTGAATACAACAACTTTCTTATTTTACAATCTCTGTGTGTGTCATTTATTCATGACAAACTAATAGAAACAAACACAAAAAATCATTAATTAATACAACTGGTTCTCTCAACCTGGAGATAATGGCCAAAACACTAACACAAGTTATCAGACGAACCTCGGCCTTTAATAAAAACATTCCCAACATTTTGTCAGACCTCCTACTTTTTGCCCTTCGAGGGTGATCTCCTTCCCTTGCCCACTTTGCCCCTATCCCACCCTACTGCTTCACCGTATTGGGGCCCCAGTGGCTGCAGCAAGGCTGGTGGAAGGCTGCTGATTGTCAGAACCTGAGACTGCAGATGCCCTTAAAGGACGCCCTCGACCAGCTCTGGGCCTGGAGGGCCCGGCTGCAGACTGCACCAATTCTGCATGGGCGGCAGCAGTCTGGGCTACAGGTGGTGGCAAGTGCAATGGGGAAGTGACGGTGGTGGCAGAAGGAATGCTGTCATCTTGAGAGGACAGCACCTCCCTGCTCGACCAACATACTACCACTCCCATGGGACAGCACCTCAGCATCCGGAGCAATCTACCGGAACACAGATTGCTGGCCTGCTGCGGCGCCATGAGAGCCCCGGGGCAATGTGTCTGAACCAGCGACTATGGCAGCAGTTGCCTCAATCTGAGACTGCATGAGAGCAGTCAGAGATTGGATCACGGCAGCCAGTGACTGAATTGCAGCACTAAGCATTTGTGTGGCATCCGCCTGTGCTGCAGCGTAGTGCTCTACACTCCTTGCCAGTGCATCAATGCTTTCGGGCACCCTTCCCACTGCACCCATGAGCTAAGTGTGCATGTCCACTGCCTGGGTGTTCATTTCAGCGATGAGCTGCTCCTCCTCTGCACCCAGTGCAGCAGGACTCGCTGGCCTACTCTCCCTCTGGGGAGAAGGCCCCCAAGCTTCCCTACCCCCATTGCATTGTTGCAGCCCGCTGGGTCCTGGAGCTTCGTCCTCATCAGACCCTTCCCCCTGCTCCCCTCCAGGGAAGATGTGGTCCCAGTATGGGCGTGGGCTCCCTCGGGAGAGGCTGGTGCTAATGCTCCGGCTTCCTCTTCCTCCTCGCCTGCGGCTTCACTCCCACTGGCAGCTTGAGGGCCTGTCTCCTCAGCTGGTGAATCACCATCTAAAAGCAGGGAGGTACAAGAGTGGCTTTAGCGTGAGGACAGGGGGGCAGTAATGGAGGAAGGAGTGGAGCGATTTTGTAAGTTGGATTGAAAGTGTAAAAGGCTGGTGTGACGGACAAGTGGAATGAGAGAGGAGAGAAAGCTGATGACCTTAGCATTGCTGTCCCGAACAGGGTTGACCTCTACAGGGGCGACGGGACCGATCACCTGGCTTTCCACAATCCTGTGGACGCGCGCCTCAAAATCACTGAGGGGTTGCAGCTGAGGTGGCCCTCCACCCGTCTGTGGCTGCTGTCTCTTGTTATGAGATAGCTTGGCCTGCAAGAAAAAGGATGGCGTCTGAGTAAATATACAGCCATGGTCTTGCCTGATGTGCCTCCCATATTTGAATAGCCCTTAATGTGTGCAGCCATGGTCTTGCCTGATGTGCCTTCCATAGTTGATTAACCCTTAATGTATGCAAGGTGTGGAATGTGCGTGTGTGTTTTGAGATGGCCAGAGGTCTTGGATGAGTGTTGGGCATTGGGGTTTTAAGACCCTCTGGCCATAGAGTGAGGTTGAGATGGAGGGATGGAGAGGTATTGAAAAGCAGCCACTCACCCTGACGACCCGAGCGAGGTCGTTGAACTTTTTGCAACATTGAGTATTGGTCCTGGGCACCATGCTCCTGGAGCCAACTCCCTCCACACGTTCTGTCTGACATTGGTGATAGGTACTCGATTGCCTGGGCCTGAGCACATGGAGTTTGATAGTGCTGTTATTGTTGTATTGTGTCTGACATTGGATATAGGCATGCGATTGTTTTTGCCTGTGAGTGTGTTTGGATCAGCCATCAAAAGCAGCATGAACTGAGCTCTGCATACGGCCTCTGGATTATTTTTGCAAACGCAACAGTTGGCGACGAGGATGGCTGAAATCTCTCTTCCACCACCTCCTCCCTTCCTTGCACTACCCGGTGAGACCCTGATCCCATGGGTTCGCTGGTTACAGTCCTTTGAAACCTACCTCATTGCTCTTGGACTAGAAAATGTGAGTACATCACGGAAAAGGCACTGTTACCCCATTGCTTGGGAGCGGAGGGCTAGCGTGTTCTTCGGACATTATGCGCAGCAAACTCAATTCAAACGTTTGATGTGGCTGTGGCTCTGTTAAGCACACACTTCTCTGCCCCACAAAGTGCCCTCCTGCGGCGATTCATTTTTAGACAGCGTCACCAACTCCCCGGCGAGTCGGTGCATCAATTCGTGGCTAATTTGAGGGGATTAGCTAGCTCATGCAAGTTCGGTGCACTACAAGACGAGATGGTGCATGATCAACTAATAGAGCACACCAACAACGTGAGAGTGCGTGAAAGACTGTTACTCGAGTCCGACGATCTGTTGTTGTCACAGGCAGTCAACATTGCCTTTCAAGTGGAGTCTGCAGCCGAATGTGCAGTGAAACTAGCACACACACCCAGTGACAGCGCCCTCAGCCCCGACAGCTCTGACACTGTAATGCTCGCGCGACGGCAGCAACGCGCGCTACTGCGGCAACAGTGTGGAAACTGCGGATCTCGTTCACATGCTACCAGAACGCAGAATTGCCCCGCGCGCGACCAAGCCTGTCGCAATTGTGGAAAACAAAATCACTTTGCCAATGTCTGCCACTCTGCCCCTGTTGCTACAAATGAACACTCTCAGTCCTCAAGCAGTTGGCCTATAATTCACAACGTGAGCTCTGAGCCAGTAGTGGCTTTCAAGTCATGCACAATTAACCTGAATGATGTGTGCATCCCTCTGTTGTTGGATACCGGTGCCAGCATCTCACTGCTGAATGTGGACACATTCAAACGCTTTTTCAGCTCCCTGCCACTCTCTGCGCCCTCCACTGCCCTTTGCGGGTATGGTAATTCAAAAATTGGACTAGTGGGCTCAGTCAACCTCACTGTACGCTATGGAACAAAAGTTTTGCCAGATTTTTGTTTTCATGTGGCACGCCAAGGAGCTAACCTGATGGGACTGGATCTTTTCACTGACCTGGGTTTTTCTCTCTTGGACACCGGCGGGTCTGCGATTCTGCACGTCACCTCACCATGGTGCCAAACATGGCCAGCACTCTTCGAGGGTCTGGGCTGCCTGACTGCCTTCACCCACCCGCCCATGGTTGACTCCACCATTACCCCTGTCATTCAGCCACTGCGCCGCATCCCGCTTGCTCTCCGTGATGGGGTCACAGCTGAACTAAAGCAGCTACTGGAAGCTGGCATCATCGAACCAGTTGAGGCCTCCCCATGGGTCTCCAACCTGGTGGTCGCAACGAAAAAGTCAGGTGGTGTACGCGTCTGTGTCGATCTTCGAGCAGTGAATAAGGCCGTAATCCCTGACAAATATCCACTGCCCACGTCAGAGGAACTCACAGCGCAGTTCTATGGTTCCATCCTGTTCTCGAAACTGGACCTTCGACAGGGCTATCTACAGGTTCCCCAGCAGCAGGGACCTCACTGCTTTTGTGACACATGCTGGCGTCTTTCGGTACACCAGGATGCCATTTGGACTTAGCTCTGCACCCAGCTGCTTCCAAAAGGTGATGTCCTCTGTGCTCGCGGGCATTCCTTGGGTGGCCATCTACCTGGATGACATCGTCGTGCATGGGCCCTCGATCTCCACTCACGACGAACGCCTTCACAGAGTTTTCACGGCTCTAGCAAAACACAAGCTTACACTGAATGGCGAAAAGTGTGTCTTTGCTGTTTCAGAGATCGAATTTGTGGGGTTGTCGGCTGATGGTATATCCCCACTCCAGTCAAATGTGGATGCCATTCACAGCATCCCAGAACCCAGCTCTGCAGCGCAAGTTGCCTCCTTCCTTGGCATGACTGGGTACTACCTGAAGTTTTTGCCCCAGTACTCAGCCACCACAGCCCCACTGCGCCAGCTCCTGCGAAAGGATGAGCCCTGGGTGTGGTCACAAGCCTGTACGGAAGCTGTTCGCCTCCTCAAATCGCAGCTCACTTTGCCTCCAGTGTTGGCTCACTTTGACGTCGCCAGCCCCACCCTCGTCACCTGCGACGCTGCAGCTGTGGGGGCGGTGTTATCGCAGATACAGAATGGAGTGGAGAAACCAATCGCCTTTGCCTCCCGAGCCCTTAGCCCCACTGAACAGAAGTACTCAGTAGGCAAGCGTGAGGCGCTGGCTTGCGTCTGGGCATGTGAGCGGTGGCACCTGTACATGTATGGCCATGCCTTCACCCTGCAAACCGATCACCAGGCTCTCACTGCCCTGCTGTCGACATCCAGCACGGGCCACAGACCACTGCGTCTACACCGCTGGTCTGACCGCCTCCGCCAATACAATTTCAGTCTCCAGTTCACACCAGGACGTGACAATGTTGTTGCAGATCTGCTCTCCCGCACTGTCTCTGCCGAAGCCGCACTCGTCGGGTCTGAACATGTGGAACAGGATATCGTCCAGATGCTGCACACGCCTCTCCAAACCACAGTTTCTCTCCAGGAGCTCAAAGAGGCCTCTGAACAGGATCCGGCCCTCTCCCAGCTGTGCACCTTCATCAGAGATAGCTGGCCTCGCAAGGTGCCTGAGGAACTGTCTGCCTACTCCAGAGTTAAAGAGGAGCTCTCCCGCTGGAATGACTCCTGTGTTGCACGTGGGCTCTGCACTGTGGTCCCAAGTGCCCTTCGTGCGCGTGTTTTATCCATGGCGCACGAGGGCCCCTTGGGCATTGTGAAGCTCAAACAACGATGCCGAGACCTAGTGTGGTGGCCGTGTATCGACAGAGAAATCGAGGCCCTGGTCAAGGACTGTGCAGCCTGCCTTGTAAGTGGCAAGACTGGCCACCAAGCTCCTCCACCCCTGCAACCCCTTGCCTGGCTCTCTCAGCCCTGGGAGCACCTGCAGCTGGACGTCTGCGGGGCGATCCATGGTGTCCCCCACCATCAACGGTTCCTAGTGGTGACCTATGACCTGCACTCAAAATGACCAGAGGTCACTGCCGTGGGCTCCGTCACCTCTCGGGTCATCATCGATATCCTTGAGTCCCTCTTCTCCTGCTGGGGGCATCCAAAGGCCATTACCACAGGCAATGGCCCCCAAATGGTCTCTTCGGAACTCTCCTCTTACCTTGAGAGCAAGGGCATCCGTCACATACGTACTACCACCCCGAGTCAAATGGGGGGGTGGAGCATTTTAACCAGACACTGAAATATGGCCTCAGAGCACACCTATCCCAGGGGTGTGCATTTGACAAGGCCCTCCTCCACACACTGCTGCACTACAGAGCCTCCCAGCATTCCACTACAGGGGTCTCACCCACATCCCTCATGCTAGGCCGTGAGCTCATGCTGCCCCTTGGCAGGCTCCGCCCCTCGCTAGCTCAGAGCCCTGCTCCACGGGCTCAAGCCACAGTCGCTAGACAGCAGGAGAAGATAAAACTCCGCTTCGACCAGTCGAAGAGGGCCAAGGCACCCAACATCTCAGTCTCCGATTGGGTCAGAGTCCGCAGGCCTCACCGCAACAATAAGATGGCCTCATTCTGGTCCTCCCCTCTCCAAATCAGCCGCCAACTTGGACCAGCCACTTTCTGCCTCACTGACAGCTCTCGGTAGCATGCCAGCCGCCTTTGGAAGGTGCCAGCACCCCTTGATGCGGGATTATACGGACCTAATCCCCAAGCCTTACCCCCAGAGTGGCGGGATGCACATGTGGCTCAGCCAGCCAACCCTCAAGCAGATACTGTGCCTCAGCCTGCTCCTCACCAGTCCCCACTTCGGCCTGCTCTTCACCAGTCCGCACCTCAGCCTGTTTGTACACATTCTCACCCTGGCCACCTCCAGGACTTTGTCACTACATTTCATGTTTGAAATTCTGTGAGGGGGGAGGAAATGTTATGTCTGATAGGTACTCGATTGCCTGGGCCTGAGCACATGGAGTTTGATAGTGCTGTTATCGTTGTATTGTGTCTGACATTGGATATAGGTATGCGATTGCTTTTGCCTGTAGAGTGTGTTTGGATCAGCCATTAAAAGCAACATGAACTGAGCTCTGCATACGGCCTCTGGATTATCTTTGCAAACGCAACACACACACTTTTGTAGTCGCGCGGCAATGGCCTCCTGCCTCTCTCAGGGCACATTATAGCTCTTCGGTGCTCCACCGCGCCAAGCAGAGCCTCCAAGGCTCGGTCGCTGAAGCGCTGAGCTTGTTCCCTGATTCCATAGTCCTTGGCTGGAAAATTTAGGCACAGGTTTGTCCACGACGAGATTCAAGCCTGCAATGAGCAGGGTGTGGCTGGAGAGCAAGATCGACCCTCCCCTTTAAGAACTGGCCGGCGCCAGTGTGTCTCTGTTCCATTGCTAACTGACATCACCTGCTCCTCGGCCTTTACGCCTTAAGACAGGTGTGTAGCGCCTGATTTAGCGCGCCAATCACCTTCAGGGACAATAAAAGCCAAGTTTGCAGTCGGAGGTGATAATTAGCGTCAGGCGCTAAACTTTGTGCCCGGCCGATAATTGCGCCCCAAACGGAGCAATACCGAATTTCTCCCCCTAAATTCCTAATCATCTTAACGTGTTCTATTATTACATGCTATGTAAGTACGTTCAACCATGCATTTTTGAAATTTCTTTGTGCATTTTGTTATTTTAGCTTTTTTTTAACACACATACCCACCAGTTTTGTATGGCATGTAATTATGGTGAAAGATAAATTGTGATATGTGCCATAATAAAAGAATGGAAATGCAAAAATCTAATAGAGAATAGTTGGCATGGATTTCTAAAGGGAAAGTCTTGCTTTACCAACCTCATTGAATTCTTTGAAGTGGTAACAGAGAGAGTAGACAAGGGTAATGCAGAGAAGTAATTTATCTAGATTTCCAAAAGGCCTTCGATAAGGTACCACATAATAGACTAATAAATAAGGTAAGAGAATGTGGAGCCAGGGGACAAGTAGCAGAATGGATTGCTGGCTGGCTTCAGGACAGAAAGCGAGAGTTGGAGTAAAGGGTAGCTGTTCACAGTGGCAGACGTTGGAAAGTCAGGTCACACAAAGATCAGTGCTGGGACCACTGTTGTTCACAATTTATACTAACGATTTAGATTAAGAATCAAAAACACAATTTCTAAATTTGCGGATGACACCAAATTGGGGGGATAGTCAATACTGAGGAGGACTGCAACAAATTACAAGAAGACATTAATAAACTTGCATAATTGGCAAATGAAGTTCAACACAGATAAATGTGAGGTATTACATTTTGGTAAGAAAAATAAGGAGGTCACTTATTACTTGGAAAATAACAATCTAAATGGGGTAGAAGAGCAAAGGGATCTTGAAGTACAAATACACAAATCACTAAAAGTAGCGACACAGGTTAATAAGGCCATAAAAAAGTAAACCAAGCACGGGTTTATTTCTAGAGGGATAGAACTGAAAAGTAGGGAAGTTATGCAAAACTTGTATCAAACCTTGGTTAGACCACATTTTGGAGTACTGAGAACAATTCTGGTCGCCATATTATAAAAAGGATATAGAGGCACTGGAGAGGGTGCAAAAAAGATTGATAAGGATGATACCAGAAATGCGAGGTTACACCCATCAGGAAAGGATGAACAGGCTGGGTCTCTTTTCTCTTGAAAAGAAAAAGCTGAGGGGTGACCTAATAGAGGTCTTTAAAATTATGAAAGGTTTTGATAGAGTGGATACAGAAAGTTTTTTCCGTTTGTGGGGCAGAGCAAAACTGGAGGCCATCAATATAAGATAGTCACCAAGAAATGAAATAGGGAATTCAGAAGAAACTTCTTTACCCAAAGACTGGTGAGAATGTGGAACTCGCTACCTCAGGGAGTGGTTGAAGTGAGTAGTATAGATGCATTTAAGTGGAGGCTAGATAAGTATATGAGGGAGAAGGGAATAGAGGGTTATGCTGATAGTTAGTTGAACAAAAAACGGGAAGAGGCTCGAGTGGAGCATAAACATGGACTTGTTGGGCCAAATGGCCTGTTTCTGTGCTGTATAGCCTATGTAATCCTATATAATTCCAAATTGCTGCATTCAAAATAGTGAACATGTTGAGGGAATATATTTTGCTGCTTATTTTAAATGTGTGCCTACATCCATGGCCAGGTATAATTTCCCTCCAAAACAAAATATCTGCTGTAACAGGTATGATTTGTTTCTCACGTGAATCGAGTCTTACAAAAGTTGTTCTGAGACTTTCAGATTATGACAATTAAACTTTCTGAAAGCAGACATAGCTGCTGGTAAGAGGAAAAGTTGATTTCAGTGATTCTGATTTAAAGGTGATTATGGCAAAGGTATTTAAAACTAATGAGCTTTTTTGGACATAGAAATGTCAGTCTTCATTGGGCCTTCGTAAGTTAGAAAAAAAGCTCTCCAGATGCCTCATTGGTTAAATACCATACAAACCAGACAGGTCCCAGGGTTGATCCCTGCTCTGCGCTGTTAGCTGATCTGAGACGGCATGATGGCGGGGGTACAACAATTGGCTTCAATATCCCATAATAGTGATTCCTGCTGGTAAGTGCTCATGTTTGCACACTGGACAAGGATAGCTGCTGATTCCCAGCTAACAGGCAAACCAAATGATAAATGACCTGATTTATTGACACTGGTAGCCAGGAATCCGCATTTGTTTTCCTGGGCCTTTCTGACTGGGGCCAGCCTACATGGATCCAGTAAATATGCTGTGCTGGGTGCAGCATGATTCCTTCATCGTAATGCAGAGTTATGGTGCCAACACGCAGAAACACACAGCTGGTTGGATGCACTGCGTTGATCGGCCTGTCCATTGCTTTGTGTTGATGCCATATTGACAGTAGTTCACATACATAGGTTGGCCAAACAGTAACTCCCATACACTACATGCTAGAATCAAGTGTGTAGTCAGTTTAGATGAAGATCGGCTGCATTATTCAAGCATAAACATGAGAGTAACCTCTCTGGCTTAGGACTGTCTGCCATGACAGTGCATTATGGGGACAGGTTGCATAGACTAGGCTTGTATTCCCTTGCGTATAGAAGGTTGAGGGGTGATCGAATTGAGGTGTTTAAGAGGATTAAAGGAGTTGATAGGGTCGATAGTGAGAAACTATTTCCTCTTGTGGGGGAGTCCAGAACAAGGGAGCCTAGCTTTAAAATTAGAGCTAGACCATTCAGGGGTGATGTCAGGAAGCACTTCTTCATACAAAGGGTAGTAGAAACCTGGAAAACTCTCCCTCCAAAAGCTGTTGAAGCTATTTCAATTGGAAAAATTCAAAACTGAAATAGATTTTGTTTGGTAAGGTTGTTAATGGATATGGAGCAAAGGCGAGTAAATGGAGTTGAGGTACAGATCAGCCATGATCTAATTGAATGGCTGTGCAGGCTGAATGGCCTAAATGTGTTCCTTTGTTCCTATGGCCTGTCCAGCACTACAAAAGCAGCTAAAAACAGACATTTCCCTATGTGTCATAATTATTTTAAGTTGTATCCATTCAATGTGATCCCATATATGTTCTGCAGGATAAAACAGACATGTCCATTAAGGTCCACTAAGGGGCACAATGAACATGATCTCCCAGCACAGGTCGGGTAGATGCCTCCTGGGACATTGGCTTGGGGGCGGGATGGGTTCCTGCCCCCCGATTCTGCAATTTTCCCACCACTCCCGCCTCCTCGGGGCTTGGAAAATCGAGTCCCTCGAGTCTCTTCGCCGGAAGCAAGCGGAAGCCAAGCGGAAGGAGCGCACGTCAACCCAAGCAACCCAAGCACCCCACCCACCCACCCCTTCAACCACTGTCTGCACTACCTGTGACAGAGACTGTAGGTCCCGCATTGGACTCATCAGTCACCTGAGAACTCATTTTTAGTGTGGAAGCAAGTCATCCTCGGTTCCGAGGGACTGCCTAAGAAGAAGGACAAAAGACAACACATTATTTATGAAGGGTCTTTGCCGTAATCACCTTCTGTCAATTCTAAACAAGTGAATTTCATTTTCAACATTCCCAATCAGCACACCCCGACAATGCATGTAGTGGTTTGCCTCGTGTTCTGTTGGAGATTTACTGGCAGAGCTTAATGCCACATTATTAACAGCTTGCATCATACATAAAGCAAACAATTTCATTATGACTGAAACCATTTGGTTAGTCATTTACTGCAGTTGGATAACCTTTTGCTTTCCACAAACTTATGAGTAAATTCACAATCAGCACATATAAGAGCTGGATAAGCTGCATTAGAAATTGGCACACACATTTGTGGTTCAGTAATTCCTGTCAAAGTACACGTGCACATTCTCAGCAGAAGCACGGAATTATTTTATGGGAAAATCTAATGGATGTCAGCCTTGGCTCAGAGGTAGCACTCTCGCCTCTGCATCAGAAGGTTGTTGGTTCATATCCCAATCCAGGGACTTGAGCACATAATCTAAGATAACACTTCAGTTCTGACGGAGTGTTGCACTGTCAGAAGTACTGTCTTTTGGATGAGACGTTGAACTGAGGCCCTGTCTGCCCCCTCAGGAGGACATAAAAGATCCCATGACACTATTTGAAGAAGAGCATGGGAGTTCTCCCTGGTGTCCTGGCCAATATATGAAAAAAAGATTATCTGGTCATTGTCACATTGCTGTTTGTGGGACCTTGCTGTGTGCAACTTGGCTGCCGCATTTCCTACATTACAACAGTGACTTCAAAAAAGCACTTCATTGATTATCTCATTACATAGCTCCTATTCTTTGTATTCCTGTGAACTGGCGTAAAGCCATCCTGTGACATCAACTGTTTAAACTGGTGTGGGCTCAGTACTACTTTCAAACTGACATAGACTTGTGCAGATAAACAGGGCATTAATCAGCACACGCTGCATTTTATCTAAATAGTAGCCCCCACTGAATTTTAACTTCAAATTTTAGTGCTGCAAGACAATCAAATAATCCATTTTTCTGATGTATATTTTTTGATTATTGAAGCAATATAAAATTGCCTGCACAGAAAAGTAAGTAAAAGCGTAAAGATTATGTTCACAACTGCTCATTTAAAGTACTGTTGGTATTTCTCCAGAACAGAGAATAGTCCTGAGAGAGAACTTGCTGCAGACTCCTACGATGAGGCTGTGATCACTGAAAATTCAGGAGTTCAGACACTCCAGATGAAGAGGCGAGCATTTGAAAAAAAGCTGACTAACGAGAGCAGTACCCCCAGTCGTGTCCGTCGATACAGTCTAGGCCAAGCATCAAGGGAAGAATGGAAAGCAATGAGATTTAACAGGTGAAAGTCTCATTATAAAATAAACTATAAATAACTTCCTGTAATCCAACATTAATAATAACAGATATATTTTGAATGATCTGTACAGTAAAACTTATGAAGACTGGAATAAAAACAGAAAGTGCTACAAATAAACACCAAATCAGTCAACATCTGTTGAAGTTAATGTTTTTGGTATATCCTTCATCAGTTGTGTATTTTCACTTTTTTTTGGTTTATTTCATATTTTTATCCCAGCATTTGTGTTTATTTTATTGTAGTGTTAGAAAGACTACCAGCTAGAAAAAGAATTACAAAATTCCAGGACTTTTCAAGATTGCATCACAGTTCTATTTGCCAATTAAGATTAAGCAATTGATTCTTACAACATTTTTTTTGTTATGAACAGTTTTTTGTTAAATTCCATACTTTTATCATCAGCTAACTATGTCTCTGGATCACAGGGGGAAATGACTGGAAAAATGTGTTTGCTCATTAGCATTGCACAACACAAGCATATTTTTGTTGTATGCAGATGAAAATGCATCTTTTGCCTGTTTCCCCATCTCACTTGGCACAGTGCTTGAAGCTTACCTTTTTAAGGGCATGGATGTAGCATCAGTGTGTTATACCATAACAACTGATAAGTTTCACCTAAGCCACAGTAACACATGTTACTCTGTGTTCAAGGAAAACAATAGAATTCTAATATTACCATGCTGGTGACCACTTAGAATCTTTTAATAACCATTTGTTCTAAGGTGATGTGGCAGTGCAGTGCATTGATGTAGCAACTTACTGCACCAGAGACGAGTAGAATGTGGATTTGTGCCAATGATGCCACAACTTATGATCCAAGTCTCAGTCAGTGGAAAGCAGGAAGAGGCGGCCAGGGACTTCCACACAGCGATCTTTGAATATTGATTATAAAAACTTGTGATTTATTTACTAATTTATGACTCATGCTAATGAATAAAAACTTGCTTATTTGTCGCACAACTTCTGTATATTTAATATCATTGATTTTGATCCATTTATGTCATAGATCCCTGCCTGGAAGCACTGTATCAGATCAATGCAACATGTTATTTATGCTCTGAATAGTAACATACCATTGCAGTTTAATTGCTATTTTAACCACGCAAAACGCAAAACTCCAAGCATATTTGGGATTCATCTTGAATTAGTCAATCTACAATGTTCAGAAGTATTGTTCACGTTAATCACTGTGTTACCTTCTAGTAACTTGAGAAAATGCAGCAAGATGTTCAAAGCACTTTGGGTTTCCCATGGTCCTATCAATTTTAGACATATAGAAATGTTTCCAGAATATAAAATTAGAAAAGATTCCATTGTATGAATGTTTTAGGTACTATATGATGCCAACACATGATTTGTATGTTGGATAATTTCCCACTATCCCAACTGAACTCATTCATTCTATCCTGTGGTGGCAGCTAATGGTCATGGCCACTGACTACCATTCAAAATGCACAGAGGGTCTGCCAAAGAAAAGTAAAGCAAAATGCTTTACTCAAAAGTGTTCATGAGAAATGTTTCCACATACACAAAGTACACTTTAGATGCCACAACTGGTTTGAGGATGCAGTACAGTAAAGTCTTTAGAAGGTTTTGCATGTTGAGGTCAAACTGGTATGAAAGAAATCTACTTTTGAAATCTGGTTGGCCAATAGCTATGGCTACAGAGTGTTAAAAAAATATGACATATGCAAATTGAAATAAAACTTTACTAAATTTAATTGCGTATGCAGAACAGAAAAAATATGTACCTGCGTGGACACTGTTTTGCTATTATAGGCGGGTAAGATGATCATTCTCTTCCTTTCCTTTAGTGTTCTAAATATAGTGATTGGATGTATCAATGGGATTAATAAGCCTCCTTACTGTGAAGATCAGGCCAGCGAACAACAACTTGCATGTATTGAGTGCCTTTTATGTAGAAAAAGGAGAAAATGGATGATGAACCAAACAAGGAGATATTAGGAGAAGTGGCCAAGAGCTTAGTCAAAGAAGTGAGTTTTAAGACTAATCTTAAAAGTGGAGAGGGAGGTGGAGAGGCAGAGAAAGGATTCCCAGAGAATGAAGCCAAGATGGCTGAAAGCACAGCTGGCAATTATGGGGTTAAGGGATGGGGGTGGCGGGGTTGCACAAGAGCCTGGAGTCTGAGGAATAGAAAGTTTGGTTGGGGGGGTGGTGGGGATTGTTCTTGTAGCACAGGAGGAAGTTACAGAGATAGGGAAGGGCAAGGCCGTGGATGGATTTAAACATAAGAATGAGAATTTTAAATGTGAGGTGTTGGGGTCCAGCAGCCATTATAGGCCAGGAACATAAATACTGTGGCAACAAGAGCAGGTCAGAGGCTAGGCATTCTGCGGCGAGTGTTTCACCTCCTGACTCCCCAAAGCCTTTCCACCATCTACAAGGCACAAGTCAGGAGTGTGATGGAATACTCTCCACTTGCCTGGATGAGTGCAGCTTCAACAACATTCAAGAAGCTCGACACCATCCAGGACAAAGCAGCCCGCTTGATTGGTACCCCATCCACCACCTTAAACATTCACTCCCTCCACCACCAGTGTACCGTGGCTGCAGTGTGTACCATCTACAAGATGCCCTGCAGCAACTCGCCAAGGCTTCTTCGGCAAAACCTCCCAAACCCGCGACCTCTTCCACCTAGAAGGACAAGGGCAGCAGGTGCATGGGAGCACCACCACCTCCAAGCTCCCCTCCAAGTCACACACCATCCTGACTTAGAAGTATATCGCCGATCCTTCATCATCGCTGGGTCAAAATCCTGGAACTCCCTCCCTAATAGCATTGTGGGAGTACCTTCATCACACGGACTGCAGCGCTTCAAGAAGGTGTCTCACCACCACCTTCTCAAGGACAATTAGGGATGGGCAATAAATGCTTCCCTTGTCAGCGATGCCCACAATCCATATACGAATTAAAAAAAAGAGGTAGATGAGGGGGACTTGGTACAAGATAGGATACAGGCAACAGAGTTTTAGATGAACTGAAGTTTAGAGGGTGGAGGATAGGAGGTTGGCATGCAGAGCATTGAAAATTTGGAGTCCAAAGGTGACAAAGGTAAGGCATACAGTTTTACCACAAATGGGCTAAGGTAGGGGTAGAAGTGGGCAATGTTAAGGAAATAGGTAAGCAGTCTTTCTGATGGAATGGATAAGGGGTCAGACACTCAGTTCGGGGCCAAATGGGACACTGAGGTTGCAAACAGTGTTGTTTAGCCTGTAACAGTAGCTAGGGGGTAATCCAACATTAATAGTCAATGGCAAGTGTTAAGTCTGTGTGTCCCAGTTATGCTTATTATAAATCACTGGACACAGACCACAAGAATAACTTTAACAGGTCTTTACTATTCGGAGGTCAGGGCTGAACTGCCCAGTAAATCACTACACAACGCTTATATACCGGTGTGGTCACCACCGGTACTACAGTATACAGCAGCCAAGAGAAAGTAGTACATCTCTTAAGGTAGTTCTCTTAAGGTGGAACAGGTTACATACACCACAATCCTCCCTTTTTAGCTTAACAGTTATATCCCCATTTAACATAACATAATAACATATAGATATATATATATATACAACTTCATGCAAAACAGTTCAAAGATTCAGTCTCTGAGAAGGCCTCCTGATTCGAGTTGGATAACGCCTTTCAGGGGTCTCTGATTCTCGTTGCTGGGGTGACTCATCTAGTTGATCTCTTATGGATTGGACATCATCATCAGGTACATTCACTTCTGAGGTAGATGCTTCAGGTTCACTAACTTCTTCCACGGTTGTCTCTGCCGTAACCCTGGGTTCGACCCTTGTTCTCGATTCTACCAGTTGGTCAGCATGACGCCGTATTACATTTTCACCAATATCTACCGTGTACATCAGGGGTCCTTGTCTGGCCCGAATTGTTCCAGATTGCCATTTCTCGTTTTTATAGTCCCGGGCTAACACTGGTTGTCCTATTTCGAAACTCCGAGTGGTCTTGTTATTTATATGCTGGAACTGTTTGTTTTCAACTTCCCTCCGCACATTTGGTTTTAACAAGTCCAACCTGGACCGCAACCTCCTGTTATAGAACATCATGGCAGGACTTTGGTTTGTCACTGCATGAGTGGCGTTTCGATATGCCAGTAGGAATTTATCCACCTTGTGTTGTAGTGGAATCTGATCTTCGCTCATGGCCTTTATTGCTTTTTTGAACGTTTGTACAAATCTCTCGGCCAACCCGTTTGTAGCCGGATGATATGGGGCAGAGGTATAATGTTTCACCCCATTCTTCTTCATGAATTTCTGGAATTCTTCTGACACGAACTGCGGTCCGTTGTCTGAACATATTTGTTCTGGCAATCCATTTCTTGCAAATATCGTTCTTAGCACCGCGATCGTCTTTTCCAAGGTAGTGGTAGTCATCGTAATCACTTCTGGCCATTTAGAATGTGCGTCCACCGCAATTAAAAACATGGAGTCCATGAAAGGACCAGCAAAGTCAATATGTACACGTTGCCATGGGGTTGAAGGCCATTCCCATGGATGCAGCGGTGCAATCGGAGGAGCATTTTGCACTTTTTGGCACCCTGAGCAGCTTTTCGTCAGATCCTCTATCTGTTGGTCGATACCCGGCCACCACACATAAGCCCTAGCAAGGCTTTTCATCTTGACTCCCCCCAGATGACCTTCATGCAGTTCCTTTAGAACTCTCTCTCTTAACTTAGGAGGAATAATCACCCTTGTTCCATACATCAATGTTCCTTGACAGACGGACAGCTGTTCTCGTCTTGCTGAGAATGCCGGTAACAGTGGATCACCATGTGCTGGCCATCCCTTCACTGTCACTTCGTAGACCCGGGGCAGTGTCGGGTCATTCCTGGTTTCTCTTTCAATACTTGCATTGGTGACTGGTAAACATTCGATGATGGTCGAGTGAAATAACTCAACAGGGTCAACCGTCGGTGCCTCCTCCTCTGTAGGTAGTGGCAGGCGCGACAGCCCATCAGCATTACCATGCTGCTTTGTACCTTTGAATTCTATCTGATATTGATGTGCCCCTAGGAAAAGGGACCATCTCTGGAGTCTCTGTGCTGTCATCACCGAAACACCCTTCTTAGGGTTAAAAATGGATACCAACGGCTGGTGGTCTGTCAGAAGCGTAAACTTTTGGCCCTGCAGGTAATGATTAAACTTCTTTACTCCCCACACAAGGCTGAGAGCCTCCCTATCTATCTGAGCATAGTTGTGCTCAGCGGAGGTCAATGATCTGGATGCGAATGCAACTGGCCTCTCCAGGCCATTTGGCAACTTGTGTGAGAGTACTGCCCCAATACCATATGGAGAAGCATCACAAGCCAAACGAATAGGCAGTGTTGGGTTGAAGTGAGCCAACACTTCCTCTGAGGTGATCAATGCCTTGCTTTTGCGAAAGGCCCTCTTACAGTCCTCGCTCCACTTCCATGGTACTCCCTTCTGCAAAAGAGCATTCAGCGGGTGCAGCACCGTGGATAAATTTGGCAGAAACTTATGATAATAGTTAATTAACCCTAGGAACGACCTCAACTGGGATACATTCTCCGGAGTGGGAGCCTTCACAACAGCTTCGATCTTGTCAGGAGACTTATGAAGCCCCTCCTGGTCAATGACATGACCACAGTACGAGATCCGCTTCTGAAAGAACTCACATTTCTGGCGATTAACTCGAAGTCCATATTCTTTCAATCTGGTGAGCACCAGTTCCAAATTTGCAAGGTGTTCCTCGTCATCATCTCCTGTAATCAGAATATCGTCCAGGTAACATTGTGTGCCTGGAATTCCCTGTAATACCTGCTCCATGGCCCTCTGCCAAATTGCTGGAGCCGATGCCACTCCAAAAACCAGTCTATTATACCAGTACAAGCCTCTATGCGTTTTGATCGTGAGATACTGGCGTGACTCTTCCTCAACTTCCATCTGTAAGTACGCCTGCGCCAGGTCTATCTTGGTGAAGTGTTTCCCGCCAGACAACGAAGCGAAGATATCCTCAATCCGCGGAAGCGGATACCGCACCGTGTGAAGCACCGGATTAACAGTGATCTTGAAATCTCCACAGATGCGAACCTTCCCCGGTTCCCCCGGCTTGTTGCTCGATGAACGCTTCATGACAGGGACAATGGGCGTGGCCCACTCACTCCAGTCTACCTTAGACAGTACTCCTGAACATTCTAGCCCTTCCAGCTCAGCTTCCACAGCAGGTCGTATCGCATAAGGTACTGGTCTGGCTTTGAATAATTTCGGGTTTGCATGTTCTTCAACCTTGATGTTTGCCGTAATTCATCTCAGTGTTCCCAGTCCCTGTTGGAACACCTCTTTAGCATCGTCCAATATTCTGGACAATCGTTTAGGTTTGACATCTTTTTTACCGGAATCTACCGTTAGTGCTTTTAAGGAATGCCAGTCCATATTTATTTTCCTAATCCACTCCCGTCCCAGTAGTGGTGGACCTCCCTCAGGTAGCACATATAAGTCCATTCCTCGGCTTTCTTTGCCCATGTGGACCACCTTTACCTCTATCTTCCCGATGGGGTATACTCTTTGCCCCGTGTATGTTTTCAATACAATCTCCGTATCCCGTAGGGGAATATGTGAGAATAACCTTTTGTAATCTTGCTTATTCATGACCGTCAATACCGATCCAGTGTCCAATTCCATCTTCACTTGAACTCCTGCTATCTGAAGTGTGACCCAGATTGTTTGGAGGTCTGCTTCATTACCAACATTGTGTACTCTTAGACTACCCAGTTCATTACTGCTGGAGTCTGAATTTGACTTCTGTTCGTTCGAACTGTTCTCTGTCACCTTGTGTACCTTTCTGTACTTTTCCTGCGGTGACTTTTTGTTGCTGATCTTCTTTCCTGACTGGCATACTTTAGCTATGTGACCAAGCCTGCCACATTTTCTGCATTCCTGATTTTTTGAACCAGCACTGGTTCTGATCGTGCGTTGTCTTTCCACAACGATAACATTTTGCTGTACCCAAGACCATTTGATTGGTGCTGAGTTCTGGTGACCGTAGCTGCATTTCCGCAGTGCCTCTCGCTGCGGCTTCGTGCGATGCTGCAATAGTGACAGCTTTATCAAGCGTAAGATCATTCTCCTCAAGCAGTCGCTTTTGTGTTCCTTCTTTTAACAATCCACACACAAATTTATCTCTCAGCGCATCTGCTAGTCCTGTTCCAAACTGACAGTACTTTGATAGCTTACGCAGTTCAATTAAAAATTCAGCGTTGCTTTCGTCTTTCAGCTGCGTTCTTCTGTAAAATTTAAATCGTTCCGCTATCATCAGCGGCGTGGGGTTTAAATGATTTTTCAGGACAGTAACAATATTCGCGAAAGTCTGATCCGCCGGTTTATCTGGTGATAGAAGGTGCTTCAATAGCCCGTATGTCTTCGCACCCATTGAGCTTAATAAGGTTAGTGCTTTCTCATCATCTGGTACCTTATTTGCTTTACAATAAACTTCCATGCGTTCTACATACGTGGTCCAATCTTCGATATCACTATCAAAGGTATTAATGTTCCCATGTTTAGGCATCCTTGCAAGTTTTTAAATTTTTCTTTTTCTCAAAATGGCGGCTTCCCGCGTTTGTCTTCTTCCCCCGCCTACTAAAATGGCGGCTTCCCGCGCTTGGCGGTCTTTCCCGCGCTCGTCTTCTTCCCCCGCCGACTACAATGGCGGATTCCCGCGTTTGCCTTCTTCCCCCGCTGGCTGCAATGGCGATTGCCGTGCTGCTGCCATTCTCGCCTCCCCAGCGGTTCTCAATTCCCCGACGCTGCTTTTACTCCCCCGCGGTTCCCGTGGGCATTCACGCTTCCCCTGCTGTTGCACCTCTCAGCCCCGCATGCAGGCCGGTCCTTTACACCGGCTGCGTTTGAGTTCTCCGCGGCTCTCGTGCCTTAAGCTGCCCCAGTCGCTGCGCCTCTCGGCCTCGATTGCAGCCCAGCCCTTTTCACCGGCCATGGTCGAGTTCTCCGCCCTTTTTCCTCCGTTTTCCCTCCCCCACTCCACAGTCAACGCGGCCGACTTTCTGCTCGTGTCGCTGATCGGCTTACCCACCACCGTGGTAGAAGGGATGATCACTGCCTGTCGCTGATGGAGGGCTTTGTGGTCAGAATTTTTCTTTTTAACCCGGGTTCTCGATGCCTCCCGTGCGATGGTGCTCAGCAGGATGATGAGGGCGGATGCCTCTTCTCGACGCCCGTTCTGAGGACGAAGCTGCCTTGGATGTAAAACTGCCGCAGGGTAAGATCGGACTCGTCGCCACTGTTGAGTCTGTGTGTCCCAGTTATGCTTATTATAAATCACTGGACACAGACCACAAGAATAACTTTAACAGGTCTTTACTATTCGGAGGTCAGGGCTGAACTGCCCAGTAAATCACTACACAACGCTTATATACCGGTGTGGTCACCACCGGTACTACAGTATACAGCAGCCAAGAGAAAGTAGTACATCTCTTAAGGTAGTTCTCTTAAGGTGGAACAGGTTACATACACCACAGCAAGGATACAGAGTTTATGTTGGAGACAGAAGATAATGCCTTTGATGTTCTCTGTGTTTAGCCGGAGTAACTTGTAGCTCATCCATGACTGGATGCCGAGAGAGGTGGTAGATAGGGGTCGATTTTCGTTCAGGTGCGGGGAATTGGTGGTTTCCCCGAATTTAGTGATTCCGACACGATTGTAAATGGGTCTGTGAGATTGATGCAAATTTAACACAATTGGCCAATTGATTTCCAGCATGTGGGAAGCCTTGGCAATTGAGTATTTCCAGTCAGAAAGTCGCAGAATATGACGTCATCATTGCTGCTGCTTTTAAGGTTCACAGCAAGCCTTGCTTCCTCTGCAGGCTTCCAACCTTCCACATTAAGATGGCACAGGAGCCTGCAGGAGGAACGGCCAGCGGGAGGGCCAGATCTGCGCCCAAATGTGATGAGGCTTCACTACAGGCATTATTGGATGGTGCTAGGGCCCACAGGGAGGTCCTCTTCCCTTCTTCAGGGAGGAACAGGCCTCCCAGCCAGACCAAGGCTGTGTGGCTAGAGGTGGCAGGTCAAGTCAGCTCCTTGGGGCTAACACGAAGAATGTGGTTGCAGTGCAGGAAAACATTCCGTGACCTCCTTCGCACTGGAAACGTAAGTACTGTATGATGTTTCCATCACCCTCAATCTGATCCCCATTGCCTTTCCTCACCAGCACTCAGCTTTAGCAATCTCTTCCTGCACATCTCACTAGACACTCACATCCATGCACCCTTACCCATTCCCTCTCTCTATGCTCACATTCACAGAACTATGCCACCATGCAGCCCTCACACTCCCTCTCACTCTGATGCTTTGAACACAACTGACAACACACGGGGAGGGCTCTTGGTCTTGCAACCTCACTCCATCTTTGTCTCCTAAGTATCTATGCTATGCAATCTCTGCACTCACTCCTTCATTCTCACTCAACCTCCACTTGTCTCCCTCATTGCAGGAAAAGAGAGCTCACAACAGGAGAGAGCGAGCCAGGACAGGAGGAGGGCCACCTTCATTAGCCCAGCTCACCCCCTGGGAGGAAGGCGTCCTGGAGATTGCCGGGGCTGACCGAGATGTGGACGTTGGGAAGGACAGGCAGGAGCATCCCTGCAAGCTGGTGACAGAATAGTTTTCCATCTCTCTCATTGGCATTGCATGAGTCGCTGATAATGATTCTGAAGCTACATCATATGGACTTATGATCATTTGCAGAATGCAATGTGCATGTAACCTTGGCATCACATCTCTAACTTTTTCCTTGACTCCCCCCACAGGACCATTGAGAGTCCCCGTCCCCACTCTGCAGGAGGAAGAGCCTGAGCAGCCAGACTCCTCAGGAATCTGCAACCTCTGAGGGCGCAGCGTCATCAGCAATAAGCGCACCCAGCACCAGCGCAGACACTCACACCTCGGTGGGACCTTCGGGACATAGAGTAGAGTTGTCACCTGGTGTATCACAGCTCACAAGTGAGCATCAGCAGATTGTGGAGACAGGGACAGCAGTGGAGAGTCCTCGTCGGAGGGTGCAGGACTCTGCCAGCTCGGCTCAGCTGCATGTCGACCCTCTGCCTCTGGGTCCATCTGTAAGATCAGTGGTGATGGAACTCCAGGCACAGATGCAGGAGTTTCTGGCAGGTTTTGTCTCTCGGGTCGCTGCGAGTGTGGAGCGAATGGAGGAGTCCATAGCGAACATGAGCAGAGCCTTTGTGGCGTCATTGGCGCATGAACGCATCACCACGGAAAGGATGGCAACCTCCATGGAAAGGATGGCTACAGTAGAGGAGAGGATGGCTACGGCCATGGAGGAGCTAAGTCGCCAGAGTGATGAAAACATGGTGAGTGTTCAGAATAGACTGGAGGAGCGATGGTCAGCTATTGAACAGAGAAACCAGACCTTCATGGCAGGCCCTCTGAGTAGGACTGCCATTGTACAAACGGGTCCCTGATGTGCAGCAAGGTGCTCTCAAGCCACTTGCAGGCACTGAGGGGGACCTAACCTATGAGAGGGAGGTTGGTGGCAGACCTCAAGGAAGTGGGGGCTCCTCTCCAAGCGCTCACACTTCCATGCCACTGCAGAGCCCTCGGTCAGAGCCCCACCAGAGTCCACACCCAACTGAGATAGAGGTCTCAACCCTTGCACAGCCGCAGGAGCAGCAGACTGCTGGCGAGCCCTCACAGGCTCGCCATCCCAGAGGACGCCCGCCAGAGGTGTCGAGACAGGAGCAGCAGGAAAGTGAGCAAGGGGCCTCCACATCTGCTGAAGCCACAGGGGAACCACTATGTAGGAGCACGCATAAGAGGAAAATAAAGCACTAAAAGTCACAAGGGTAGTCACTTGGGTGAAATGTGTTTATTTAAAAAATGCCATCAGTTGGTTATTGTAAATAAAATTTCTGATGGCAACTTCTGCAGTTGTGGCGCGTGTCATTTCGCGAATGGGGCTGGAGGTCCTCTAATGCAAAGAGGGGAAGGGAAAAAGGCCTCCCATGCTTCTGGTAGGTGCCTCAGTTGAGGAAGTTCTGAGTGAGGGTGGCGAGAGGGGTCTCGCAGGAGGTCACACTGGAGAAGTGTGTGAGGCTCCAAACTTCCACAGCTGTGGTTATGCCTTCTAGAAGTTCCCCCAGGACTGAGACAACAAAGTCCTGCCACCTGCAAATGATGACTGATCAAATATTCTCTTTAATGTTGGACCTGCAGCTGATAGTCAGCAAGCCAATAGTGTTCACGCCAGGTTTCACAGGCATCATCCCCAACAGGCGCGTTTTGCATGGGAAAAGGGGTAAACAGGCAAGGGCCTGTTAAAATGGGATTATAAAGGCCAGTCAGTGCTGCTTAAGGGCCCTAAAGACCAGTCGCACCTGTTGCAGGCGGGACTGATTCAGGCCAATCAGACACACCTAGGTTAAAATGGCGTGGAGGTGGGAACCAGGTGGGGGGGGTCGCGACCCCTAGGTTTTGCGATTTTAGCCCCCCGCACGCCTAAAAGCCCGCCTCACAGCCCAATGAAAATTGAGGCCATAGAGTTTGATACGATCAGCATAGAAGAACGTGCATTTATTTAGTGCCTTTTTGAACTAAGGACATGCCAAAGTGCTTCAGAGCCAATGAAGTATTTTTGAAGTGTAGTCAGTGTAATGTATGGAAAACAGCAGCCAATCTGCACAAGGTCCCATCAACAGCAACGAGATGAATGAATGTTTTAGTGCTGTTGGTTGAGGCATAGCTGTTAGACAGAACACTGGAAGAATGCCCCTGTTCTTCAAATAATGCCATGTGATCTTTAATGTCTACCTGAGAGGGCATATTGGGTCTGGGATAAATATCTCACCTGAGAGACAGCACCTCTGACAGTGCAGCACTCCCTCAGTATGGCAGTGGAGTGTCATCCTAGATTATGTGCTTAAATCTCTGGAGTGGGCCTTGAACCCACCACCTCTGACTCAGAGGTGAGTGTGCTACCACTGAGCCAAGGCTGACACCTACGTGTGGAAGTTGATCCTATATATACAGATGATGTCACCAATGGACAGGAGTGGGCAAAGGATGGATCCTTGGGAGATCCCTGAAGTTGACAGTATGTGGATAGGAAGAGAAGCTATTGGTGGAGATGCTGTGGCTACGATCAGCTAGATAAGAGTAGAGTCATATGAGAGCAATCCCACCAAGCTGAACAACAGAGAAGCTTTTGAGGAGAATGGTGTGATCAACTATGTCAAAGGATGCAGAGATGTTGAAGAGAAATAAAACACCACTGACTTTCTCAGGAGGGACTCTCAGTGGAAGCACACATTGCTGATATGTACCTCCTACTTGCTAATATGTACCTCCTGCTTGGTAGATCACCACACCCACCAAGGATCGGTGCTGGGACCACTGTTCACCATTTACATAAATGAGTTGGACTCGGGAATCAGTAGTATAATTTCAAAATTTGCAGATGACACCAAATTGGGAGTTGTAGTTTATACAGAGGAGGACTGTGACAAAATACAGGAAGACATTAATAAACTTGTAGAATGGGTATGTAATTGGCAAATGAACTTCAGTATAGAAAAGTGTGAGGTGGTACATTTTGGTAGGAAAAATAAGAGGCCACATACTCCTTGGAAAATAAGAGTCTAAATGGGGTAGAGGAAGAGAAGGATCGGAGGTGGGGGGTACAGATACACAAATCACTAAAAGTAGCGAGTCAGGTTAATAAGGTCATAAAAAAGCAAACCAAGCACAGGGGTTCATTTCTAGAGGGATAGAATTAAAAAGCAGAGGAGTTATGTTAAACTTGTATCAAACCTTGGTTCGACCACACTTGGGGTACTGTGAACAGTTCTGGTCTCCATATTATAAAAACAAGTTATAGTCACTGGAGCAGGTGCAAAGAGCATTTACTAGATTGACACCAGAACTGAGAGGTTATACCTATCAGGAAAGATTGAACAGGCTGGGGCTCTTTTCTCTAGAAAAGAGAAGACTGAGGGGTGACCCAATAGAGGTCTTTAAGATTATGAAAGGGTTTGATAGGGTAGACGTGGAGAAGCTATTTCTACTTGCTGGCCAGACCTGAACTAGATGCCATAAATATAAGATAGTTACTAATAAATCTAATAGGGAATTCAGGAGAAACTTCTTTACCCAGACAGTTAGAATGTTGAACTCGCTACCACAAGGAGTAGTTGAGGCGACTAGCATAGATGCATTTAAGGGAAAGCTAGATAAACACAGATATGCTGATGGGGTTAGATGAAGAAGAGTGGGAGGAGGCTTGTGTGGAGCATAAACACCAGCATGGACCTGTTGGGCCAAATGGCCTGTTTCTATGCTGTATGTAATATGTAATACTTACATCAGTGCTCCTCTTACTTCCTAGTCTGAATAAAGTTCACCTCCAAAAAACCTACTGACAGAAACAGCTGATCTTCCATGGAATAAACCAAACAGACAGTGCCGATTTCTGTCTCTCGTGCATGTGCTCTCTGTTTCTCTTTCATCCTGGCTTCAATTTGTCTGTCTTGATGGCAATATTTTGGAGAATACTGTTATTGCTCAAGATAATTGGTTGTTTAGGTGTAATGAAATAACCATTTGCAAATAAGAAAACAGTGAATTAGAATGCAAAAAAATCACACAAATATATAAAAATATATTCAAAGACACAAAAATATTGTTTTATATTGATGTGCCACCATTGTATAAATAAGCATTCTTTATACAAACGCACGGAGTATAAGGAATAAATTGAATGAACTACAGCCTTTACTGAGACATGGCTGCAAGACAGTCAGGACTGGGAACTAAATATACCAGGTTATAAGGTCTACAGGACAGATAGGGAAAATGGCATCTGTTGTAGGGAAATTGCTGGAGTCTATAATTAAGGATAGGGTGACTGAACACCTCAAATTTTCAGTTGATCAGAGAGAGCCATCATGGATTTATGAAAGGTAAGTCATGCCTGACGAACCTGATTGAATTTTTTGAAGAGGTGACTAAAGTAGTTGACAGGGGAATGTCTATAGATGTTATTTATATGGACTTCCAGAAGGCATTTGATAAAGTCCCAAATAAGAGACTGTTATCTAAGGTAGAAGCCCATGGAATTGAGGGCGAATTATTGACCTGGTTAGGAAATTGGCTGAGCGACAGGAGACAGAAGGGATAATGGGTAGGTGCTCAAATTGGCAGGATGTGACTAGTGGTGTCCTGCAGGGATCTGTGTTGGGGCCTCAACTATTCAAAATATTTATTAACGACTTAGATGATGGCATAGAAAGTCATATATCCAAATTTGCCAATGACACAAAGATGGGCAGCATTTTAGGCAGTGTAGATGAAAGCATAAAATTACAAGGGGATATTGATAGATTAAGTGAATGGGCAAACCTGTGGCAAATGGATTTCACTGTAAGCAAATGTGAGGTCATCCACTTTGGACTTGAAAAGGATAGAACAGGGTACTTTCTAAATGGTAAAAATCTAAAAACAATGCATGTCCAAAGAGACTTGGGGGTTCAGGTACATAGATCATTAAAATGCCATGAACAGGTACAGAAAATAATCAAAAAGGCTAATGGAATGCTGGCCTTTATATCTCAAGGACTAGAGTACAAGGGGGTTGAAGTTATGCTGCAGCTGTACAAAGCCCTGGTTAGACCACACCTGGAGTACTGTGAGCAGTTCTGGGCACCACACCTTAGAAAGGATATATGGGCCTTGGAGGGAGTGCAGCGTAGGTTTACCTGAATGATACCCGGACTTCAAGAGTTAAGTTACGAGGAGAGATTACACAAATTAGGGTTGTATCCCCTAGAATTTAGAAGGTTAAGGGGTGATCTAATTGAAGTTTTCAGGATATTAAGGAGAACAGATAGGGTAGATAGAGATAAACTATTTCCGCTGGTTGGGGATTCTAGGACTAGGGGCCATAGTTTAAAAATTAGAGCCAGACCTTTCAGGAGTGAAATTAGGAAACACTTCTACACACAAAGGGTGGTAGAAGATTGGAACTCTCTTCCGCAAATGGCAATTGATGCTAGATCAATTGTTAATTTTAAATCAGAGATTGATAGTTTTTTGTTAACCAAAGGTACTTAGGGATAATGGGCCAAAGGCGGGAATATGGAGTTAGATCACAGGTCAGCCATGATCTCATTGAATGGCGGAACAGGCTCGAGGGTCTGAATGGCCTACTCCTTTTCCTATGTTCCTAGATTCTTTTGTTTGTACCAGAATTTCACTGGGACAATCCCCATCAAATCAATGGAGAATATTGTTGTTTACATAATGTAGGTTTCAGGGTAGGGGGAGAATAAATCGAGCCTGAGGTATATCGCAATTCAATCCAACAAGATCTGTGGATATTTTGTTGCTTGTTGCATCTTGTACAATAAGATAACATTGCTTAGCATTGATTGTTGACTTGCTAGAGGGCAGCAATTCCAGACTGATGAAGTTTCATAGTACAAAGATCTTGGAGTCACCAACTACATACAAAGCACCATCATCCATTGTTGCTTCTCCTGAATGTGTTTGGGTATCATTGTGATACCCCTGTATGTAGTGCGCTGTAATAATTAAGAGTGATGAGTATATATCTATGCACGGTCATACTTTGCTGTAAATTCTATCTGGCTCAAGTACTACCCATGGAAATCAACACTGAAAAATTGAGACTGTTCAGAAAAAGAGTCATCTAAAATTAATGTTTAAGAAGATAACTGCAAAGAAAAATCTCACTCTTAAGAAATATGCTGAGGATGCACTACATTTAAGATCTTTTCGATTTCTATTGCTGACAAGGTACGGCAATTTTAAGTATTTACATATGTAGTATACTTAATTCATTTTTAATTAGTATTTTAAGACACGAGAATCAATTTTTTTATAACAACTGTTTTTACAGTTTATATAAATACAGGTAGACTATCCTTTATCCGAAAACCTCGGGACCAGCCGTGTTTCGGTTTTCGGAAAATTTCGGATTTCAGAAGGTATTTTATAAGACTGGGAAATTTGTCGGGGGTGGGGGTCGGCGGGCGTCGGCGGGGGGGGTCGGGGTCGGCGGGGCGGGGGGCGGCGTCGGCGGGGGGGTCGGCGGGGGTCGGGGTCGTGCGCACGACTTACGCTGAACGAAAAAACTTTCGGTTTTCAGAGGATTTCGGCTTTCGGAAGTGCGGATAAAGGATACACTATCCCTTATCCGAAAGGGTGGGGGTCGGGGGGGGGGGGGGGGAGAAAAGAATATCGGACAGGCCGCTGCAGCTATCGGACGGGCCGCTGTATTGTTGGGTTCACTCTCCCGGTATACCTCCTTCACAGTGCCTGGCTCGGCCTGCAATCTCCTACCCAGGAGGGAACTCAGTGACCCTCTGCCCTGCTCAGCGTAAGTCGTGCGCCACTCTGGTCATGTCGTGCGCACGACTTACGCTGAACGAAAAAACTTTTGGTTTTCAGAGGGTTTCGGTTTCCGGAAGTTCGGGTAAAGGATCGTCCACCTGTACAAATTTTCATGCCATTCATAACGTGCCAGAAAATGTGCAAATCCCAATTCCATTCACTTTTAAATGCTTATTACTCCTGGAGATGTACAGCAATGAATACTCCTTCCCCTGCCCCCGCGGCTGCGATGTTACTTCTGGAGCACTGTAAACAACTAGATTCCATTGAAGTGAGTGTAAGGATATGGCAGGAGTATGGAGAGTGTCAGTGAATCTGGATGTTTAATAGCAGTTACAAATGGCCTGCTGTTACTGCACCTCCTTTATTCGCTGTACAAACTCTTTCCTAACATTCCCCATACCACCAATTAATGATCCCCTTAAGTTGGCTCATTAGTACTACTCTCACTTCTGCATCAAAAGGTTGTGGGTTCAAGGCCATGAAGAAGAGCAGGGGAGTTAATTTATCACTTGAGCAACATCACCCAAAACAGATTAATTGGTAATTTTTCTCATTGCTGTTTGTGGGACCTTGCTGTATGCAAATTGGCTGCCATGTTTTCATAGAGTGACTACACTTCAAAAGTAACTCATTGAAGCAATTTGGGACATCCTATATAAATGTAAGTTTTTTTCATTTCTTTATTGGCTTTTGAAGCAGCCCTCAAGTGCCTGTTACCTGATACATATAAAATATGTTTTTCCAGGTAATCTGTCAGAAAGATGGTCACCAGTGCAATTTGTGGCAACACCAGGATGATGACCACAGCATTGGTGTGAAGAGTTCATCATCTGAGAAATCCTAGTGTAGTGGCGCTCCGTAGTTTTCAATATGCAGCCACTGAGCTTTAGCTTTGAGGCTTTTAGCAACGAGTAGACACGCATCGAAATAAAACGTTCCAAAACGTAACTTTGTCTTTTAACTGTTTACTGTAATACATTTCAAACAGGATTTCAAAGTAAAACATGTTTAAACACGGTCAAAAACTGTATTGCTCCACAGCCATCAAAGCTTCTACCTTTCCTAGCCTCGTGGTGCTTGAACTGTAAAAATGGTTGGATATATCATGTGACAAGCTTAAGGACTATACCATTGGAGCAAGAATAAAGGGGGTCTCTCAGACTATACTATTGGAACAAGAAAAGAGGGGGTTTCTCAATACAATAAGTCAGTCAGGTAAATTAACTATATTATACTAGAATATGCATCAATAATAAACAAATGTACATACATACTGTACCATAATATTTAACCAATATTTTAAGGCATTTTCTTTCTTCTTTACACTTTCTTAAACTTCCATGACTCTTACACCTAGTGAGGAAGATTGAGAGGATTGTTAGTATTGTTTTGTTGTCAACACCTGGATAAAAGGCAACACATACATTCCTGTGGACTACAAATAAAAGATTAAGTCCAATGAACCAGAACTGTCCTGTGTGCAGTATTCATTATCTCAAGCTATCTGTCTCATAGGCCGCGATTTTATGAACCTCAGCGGGTCCGTGGTGGGCGACGAGGGTGGCGGGTCCTGACCCCGCTGCTGGCTCTATCCCGGCCTCTGAAATGAATTTCTGTTGATTGTGCCTGTTAAGCCCGGCCAGTGCGTTTCCTGGCCAATTCGAGGAAGCGGGTCTGGGTACGTTATTTGATGATGCGTCATCAGCCAGTTTCCTTCAAGGAACCATGGCCAAATTGATTTTGACAGTTGTGCTGTCAGTGTTCTACAGCATTGAAGTGCTGTCAGCACTGACGAGCACTGCACAGAGGTGCACGGCTGCACCCAGGCTCTCCCATGACTCCCTTAATGTGCTTATGGAGGGAGTCACAGCATGCAGAGAGGTCCTTATTCCTTCCCATGGGCGGAACAGACCTCCCCAGGAGATCAACAAAGCCGAGTTGCACATTGCAGAGGAGGGCACAAGCAGGGATGCTGTCAGGAGGACCTGGGTGCAGTGCTGCAAACGTTTCAATTATCTCAGTCGATCACAAAACGTTAGTACAAAGCCACATTCAACCTCATCCTGCTGTGCCTCTCATCACATCCCCATCACTCTACCTTCCAGGGTACTGGTGAGGCCACACCTGGAATATTGCGTACAGTTTTGGTTTCCATATTTAAGAAAAGATATACTTGCTCTCGAGGCAGTTCAGAGAAGGTTCACTCGGTTGATTCCGGAGATGAGGGGGTTGACTTATGAGGAAAGGTTGAGTAGGTTGGGCCTCTATTCATTGGAATTCAGAAGAATGAGAGGCGATCTTATCGAAACATATAAGATTGTGGGGGGGGCTTGATCGGGTGGATGCAGTGAGGATGTTTCCACTGATGGGTGAGACTAGAACTAGGGGGCATAATCTTAAAATAAGGGGCTGCCCTTTCAAAACTGAGATGAGAAACTTCTTCACTCAGAGGGTAGTAAATCTATGGAAATTGCTACCACAGAGAGTTGTGGAAGCTGCGACATTAAATAAATTTAAAACGGAGATAGACAGTTTCCTAGCTGATAAGGGAATAAGGGGTTACAGGGAGAGGGGCAGGGAAGTGGATGTGAGTAAGTTTGGATCAGCCATGATCCTATTGAATGGTGGAGCAGGCCCAAGGGGCCGTATGGCCTACTCCTGCTCCTACTTCTTATGTTCTTATGTTCCCTACCCATCCCTCTCTATCTGCATTATCATATCCCCATCTCACTAGCCGCCGCTCTCACTCACCATCATCCTAGTCCAATCATCTCTTCTTCTTAGGCAGTCCCTTGGAACCGAGGATGACTTGCTTCCACACTAAAAATGAGTTCTCAGATGACTAATAAGTGCAATGCGGGACCTACAGTCTCTGTCACAGGTGGGGCAGACGGTGGTTGAAGGGGCGGGTGGATGGGGTACTTGGGTTGACGTGTGCTCCTTCCGCTGTTTGCGCTTGGCTTCCGCTTGCTCCCGGCGAAGAGACCCGAGGTGTTCGGCGCCTTCCCGGATGCTTCTCCTCCACTTTGTGTGGTCTTGGGCCAGGGATTCCTGAGTGTTGGTGGGGATGTTGCACTTTTTCAAAGAGGCTTTAAGGGTGTCCTTGAAGCATTTCCTCTGCCCACCTGGGGCTCTCTTGCCGTGCCGGAGCTCCGAGTAGAGCGCTTGTTTTGGGAGTCTCATATTGGGCATGCGGATAATGTGGCCCGTCCATCGGAGCTGATCGAGCGTGGTCAAAACTTCGATGCTGGGGATGTTGGCCTGAGCGATAACACTGATGTTGGTGCGCCTATCCTGCCAATGGATTTGCAGGATCTTGCGGAGGCAGCGTTGATGCTTTGAGGTGCCTGCTGTTCATGGTCCATGTCTCTGAAGCATACAGGAGGGCGGGTATCACTACTGCTCTGTAGACCATGAGCCTGGTGCTGGGTTTGAGGTCCTGGTCTTCAAACACTCTCTTCCTCAGGCGACCGAAGGCTGCACTGGCACACTGAAGGCGGTGTTTGACTTTGTCATTGACATCTGTGCTTGTTGACAGTAGGCTCCCGAGGTATGGAAAGTGGTCCACGTTGTCCAAGGCCTCGTCATGGATTTTGATAATCGGGGAGCAGTACTGTGTGGCGGGGGCAGGTTGGTAGAGGACCTTTGTCTTACGGATGTTTCATACCAATTAACAACACACAAGGGTAGGCACTTGGGTGTTTTATGCAGTGTCCCCTCCCGACTCGCCACCAATCCCCCGTAAAATCCAACAATGGTGTTTTAATGTAAATATCGCCAGTGAAAACTTTTTGTACTGAATTGAACCTAGCTGTGATGCATCAGCACACAATGATTGCAAAAACAACAATTAAACAAACCTGACTAAAAAGAAGTAACCTTTTTTTTGCGCATTTGCGTGTACATTTAACATAAAAACGAAGTCACATTTGAAGTATGACTTAATACTTCCTATATTACCTAGATATTAAGCAAAATGGTTTTTTTTGGTAATGTTTGCCACCATAGCGAGCCACTCACACTCACTATGAAGCATGTTACATAGTCTAAGCAATATGTAATCACTTAAAACTACCAGCTATGATTATGTTATAGTACAATTCGGCTCATACGGCTCTTTAGTTTAATTGGATCAATGCAAGTCATCTTCTCCAGGCGTACATTAATGAAGTCAGGCCTCTAAGTAAAAAAGACCTCGCCATGATTCATAAACTAAAGATAAAGATGCAGGGTTATCTTGCAGCATGTGGTTTTCATTTTTATTAATTATAACATGGTAACTAGTTTTAGCATTGAAGAAAATGGACTGGATGCAGAAACTAACTAACATTTCATTTAGCAAACTCTCATCACCTATGGGAATCAAGGGCCGCGATTTCCCCAACCTCACCAGGTCCGGGGCAGGTGACGGGTCCCGACCCTGCTGTTGGCTCCAGCCCGCTCTGTAAAATGACTTTATGTTGATTGGGCTTGTTAAGCCCACCCAGCGCGTTTGCCAGCCAATTGAAGGAAGCGGGTCTGATGACATCATTTGATGATGCGTCATCAGCCGCTTTCCTTAAAGGGACCATGCGCACATTGATTTTGACATTTGTGCTGTCAGTGTTCTACAGCATTGAGGTGCTGACAAGCACTGCACAGAGGAGCACGGCTGCTCCCAGGCTCTCCCATGAAGTCACAGCACACAGGGAGGTCCTCTTCCCTTCCCATGGACCTCCCCAGGAGACCAACGCAGCCTGCTTGCACATTGCAGAGGAGGGCACAAACAGGAATGTCGTCAGGAGGACCTGGGTGTAGTGTCGCAAACCTTTCAATGATCCCAGTAGATCACAAAACATTACTGCAAAGCCACACTCAACCTTATCCTGCTGTGCCACTCATCACATCCCCCTCACTCTGCCTTCCCTACCCTACTCCTGCACATCCTTACACCAACTTACCTTGCACCTCCACCCATCCCTCTCTATCTACATTATCACATCCTCCTCTCACTAGCCACCCCTCATACTCACCCTCATCCTAGTGCAATCATACCAACTAACAACACATAAGGGTAGGCACTTGGATGTTTTAGCTGATGTTCATGTAAAGTTTCTGTTAATGTGGTGTCAAACATTGAAACCTTTATTTTCAACACTTTGTGTTTTTGGACAGATTTGTGTGCACCCTTGGAAGTGGCTTAGTGAGTTGCAGTAAATGGTGAGACATAACGGTACCGCCCGCAATGGTGATGAGCATGAAAGGAATGGCTTGGGCATTGTAGGGATGCTTTATGGTGTTGGTGTGGAGTGGTGCCAACCTGGCGCATTATGTGGCATCCTGGGTGTTCAGCATCAAGTGAAGTAAATCTGGCCATATTGAGGCCATCCCTGGTGTCCTGGGCAGCAATGTGGTCGGGTGCTGGTGCCTGTGTCCTGTGCATCATCAGTTGATTGCAGAGATGGTTGGTGTTGTTGCTGCTGGTGTTGGGGCTGATTGCGGTGGGATTCTGAGGACCAAGATGAGATAGTTTCAAGTGCACCGATGCTGATGTAATAGATGGCAGGTGAACTTGAGATGACAGAAGTGATCTGTCAATGGTGAGAGAGGTTGTTCCAATGAGGTGACACTGGATACAGTTTACTATAAACACTTGCAACCTGCGTAAAGCTTAATCTGTCTTCCAAATGTAGTGAGCAACAGTTTCTGAGCTTGGAAAGTGAACAGCTGTGAGATGGGAGCTTTTATAGCACATTTGCAGCTGTCAAGTAATTAGATGATTCTATGCTGATTCAACTCCTGACCACCTTACCTGACGTGATCTCCGTGGTCCCCGTGGGCCACCTCATAAAATGGTAAGGTGAGCTCAAAATACTGTTTAATAGGCTGTTAACAAGGTCATAATGACCTAAATTGCCTTCCCCGCCACTGCGTGTTGGGTCTGTTCAGCCAGGACAGACCCAACATCTGGGAAAGGCTTGTGGTGGCGGGATGACAGTGGGTTCCCGACCCCCGTCAGGAAGAAAAAAAATTCCCACCCAACCCGCCATGGAACATGCCCACTGAGCCCCCCAAAAATTCCCCCCAAGACTTCTCTCAACTCACACCCCCACCTGACACCTTGAGCCAACATGAGGTGATGAGCATTCTAAGTGGGCTGAAAATGTTTTTGGTATCATATTGTGATACATGGTTGATATTTTAATATAATAAATGGCAACATGATAAGTAAGTTACCAGAATATGAAGAGTCGCAAGATGTGGTTATCTCCTTCATTCATGATATTAAAAGTTGTGGCCACTTTTCATTTAGTGACAGATGGTCTTTTTGGCTGGCACATCTCACACTCGCCGCCTTCTCTGCCATGTATTATCCATTAGCTTTTTGAGATCATGAAGTCCTTTTCTTACTTCTCTGCTTCCCTGATGAGTTTAACATTTTTTTATTGGAGCTATTTTAGTTGTGGGTAACAGGGAACATATATATACATATATCAAGACTTTTTATAAAAAAATTATTTTTCATTGTAAACATGGTTGTTGATTAAGTTTGAGTTTGTACACCAGTGTGCAATAAGTTAATAAATCCCAATAAATCCCCAGGGCCTGATAATCTACATCCTAGGGCACTTAAGGAAGTGGCCCTAGAAATAGTAGATGCACTGCTGATCATCTTCCAACATTCGATGGAATCTGGAACAGTATCCATGGATTGGAGGGTAGCTAATGTTACCCCCAAAATTCAAAAAAGGTGGTAGAGAGAAAACGGGGAATTACAGACCGGTGAGCCTGACATCGGTAGTGGGGAAAGGAAAATGCTAGAGTCCATTATAAAAGATGTAATAGCAGAGCACTTGGAAAACAGTGACAGGATCGGACAAAGTCAACATGGATTTACAAAAGGTAAATCGTGCTTGACTAATTACTGGAATTTTTTGAGGATGTAACTGATAAAATAGATAAGGGTGAACCAGTGGATGTGGTGTATTTGGACTTTCAGAAGGCTTTCGATAAGGTCCCACATAAGAGATTAGCGTGTAAAGTTAAGGCACATGGGATTGGGGGCAAGGTATTGACTTGGATAGAGAACTGGTTGGCAGACAGAAAGCAAAGAGTTGGAATAAACGGGTCTTTTTCCGAGTGGCAGGCAGTGACTAGTGGGGTACCGCAGGGATTGGTCCTTGGACCCCAGCTATTCACAATATATATTAATGATCTAGACATGGGAACGAGATGTAATATCTCCAAATTTGCAGATGACACAAAGCTGGGTGGGTGTGTGTGCTGTGAGGAGGATGCCGAGAAACTCCAGGATGATTTGGACAGGTTGGGTGATTGGGCAGAAGCATGGCAGATGCAATATAACGTGGATAAATGTGAGGTTATCCACTTTGGTGGCAAAAACAGAAAGGCAGATTATTATCTGAATGGCAATAGATTGGGAGAAGGGGAAGTGCAACGAGACCTGGGTGTCCCTGTGCACCAGTCGCTGAAGGTAAGCATGCAGGTGCAGCAGGCGGTTAAGAAGGCAAATGGTATGTTGGCCTTCGTAGCGAGAGGTTTTGAGTACAGGAACAAGGATGTCCTGCTGCAGTTATACAGGGCCTTGGTGAGACCACATCTTGTGTATTGTGTGCAGTTTTGGTCGCCTTATCTGAGGAAGGATGTTCTTGCCATGGAAAGAGTTCACCAGGCTGATACCTGAGATGGCAGGAATGATGTATGAGGAGAGATTGGGACGATTGGGCTTGTACTCGCTGGAGTTTAGAAGAATGAGAGGGGATCTCATTGAAACTTATAAAATTCTGACAGGACTGGACAGACTAGATGCAGGAAGGATGTTCCCGATGGTTGGGGAGTCCAGAACCAGGGGTCGCAGTCTAAGGATAAGGGGTAAGCCATTTAGGACAGAAATGAGGAATTTCTTCACCCAGAGAGTGGTGAACCTGTGGAATTCTCTACCACAGAAGGCAGTAGAGGCCAATTCATTAAATATATTCAAGAAGGAGTTGGGTATATTTCTTAAGGCTAAAGGGATCAAGGGGTATGGGGAGAAAGCAGGGACCGGGTACTGAATTTGGATGATCAGCCATGATCGCATTGAATGGCGGAGCAGGCTCGAGGGGCCAAATGGCCTACTCCTGCTCCTATCTTCTATGTTTCTATGTAAGTTACATTCGATAGCCTAGATCAAGTGGTTGATCTCTAGCTATTAAAATGGTTTATATACTGCTATCAAAGATTTAAATTACCTTATGAAAACATTTGTAACTGCATTATTTACATATTAAGACTACTAAAAGAGTTTTTATGGTAAATCGCAGGACAAACTTTATTTAAAGCACTTGCCTGAAACAAGAAGTCATGTATCTTTTGACGTCAACCAACTTTTCTTTGTCCCTTTCATTCAGGTTATTTGACCAGCTTCATAGACCTTTGCCTCACTGTGCATTTCAGAGCACGTATTCAACCTATATGCAATATCAACCCAAATTTTGCAGATAATAAATAATACTTGGATTTATATAACATCTTATCACATCATCAGAATGGTTCAAAGCAGTTCACACAACAAATTACTTTTGCAATAGAGCGCTGGTTGATATGATTGCCATTATTGATCAACAATTCTGTGGTATCTTGAGCTGGCCATAGATCGAGACGGACACAGGTTAACTCCGTAACATGGTTTAATCAACCCTTGCACATAAAAGCTTCTGCCATGAGGCAGCAAAAACAAAGAGTACAACAGTACAGATCAGACTTAACTCAGGAGAGCAATTGCCACAGCACCACCTGGTGGATCAGGTTACTACACTCCTCCCCCCTTAAGATTGCCATATGCAATTCTTAAACAATAACCCTTACTAGGTACTACGTTTTAATTAACCAGTATGCTCTAACCATGGTTAACCCCTGACTAATTGAACAGGTTTGTGTAAGTCTTTCTGGTTGCTTGCGAATCCTTTGTGAATGTCTTATTTCCACTTGTGGTGGATTCTCAGATTCATTCACACTTGAGATTGGAGTAGTCTCTGATGTTGGTTTTACTCTGTCCCGCTATGGCCTGGCAGTACCAGTGTCCACTGGCACCTTATAAGCTGTGCTGGGTACGGGAACAGCCTCCTCTACTGCCCTTTGTTCCATCTGAGGCAGTTCCCCCTGCTGCCGGCTGAAAAGCTGATCCACATGCCGACAAACCCCTCGACCATCCCCTAGTAACACGGAGTACGACACAGGTCCTGTAATGTCCTGGATTAGTCCTGGTATCCATTTAGGTCCATAACCGAAGTTCCGGGTGTACACAGAGTCCCCTATGGCGAAATGGCGAGCTTTAGTATGTTTGTCATGGTACGCTTTTTGGTTTGTTTGTTTTGTCTCAACCTTGCTTTTGAGATCTGGGTGTATCAGGTCTAACGTGCACCGTAACTTTCTCCCCATCATCAACTCAGCCGGAGAAAGCCCCGTGGTAGCTTGGGGTGTTATACGATAACTAAACAAGGCTCTATTGAGCTTGGTCTCCAGGGTGTCACCTGAGCTCTTCCTCATGAGCTCCTTAAAAGTCTGCACGGCTCGCTCGGCTAACCCATTTGAGGCTGGGTGATATGGAGCCGAGGTGACATGTGTGATTCCATTCCTTACCATGAATTCTTTGCTCCCTTCACTAACAAAACACTGTGCATTGTCGGATACAATCATTTCTGGAATACCATGCGTGCTGAAGCTGTTCCTGAGACAGTTCAGTGTGGCATCAGTCGTTGCAGAGCTCACTGGATAAACGTCGATCCACTTTGAGTGAGCATCAACCAGCACCAAAAACATTTTGCCCATAAAAGGTCCCGCATAGTCTATGTGAATTCTCCTCCAGGGTTTGCTGGGCCACTCCCAGGGATGGAGTGGTGCCCCGGCAGGCGCTTTCCTCTGTTCCTGACATATAGTGCATGACTTTACCTTTGACTCAATTTCAGCATCCAAGTTAGGCCACCACAGGTAGCTCCTAGCCAGTCCTTTCATTCTAGTCATTCCTGGGTGCGATTGATGCAACTGTTCCATCAAAGTAGAGCGTCCCTGCTCTGGGACTATGATGCGTGCTCCCCATAGCACACATCCATCTTGGACACTGAGCTCGTGCTGTCTCTGTCTGTACGGCGCGAACTCCGGTCCCTCACAGTGATCTGGCCAGCCTTTCAACACATACTCACGGACCCTTGACAGAACGGGGTCCTTGGCTGTCCAGCCCTGGATTTGCGCTGAAGTCATCAGGGGACTGATCTCCTGATCCAGCATCAGGACGTGCTCCTCAGGGGAAGTACTGCGAGGAGATTTTGAGAGGGGCAGGCGGCTGAGAGCATCCGCGTTCCCGTTTTCTTTGCCGGCTCTGTACGTGATCACATGTTCATAGGCTCTTAGTATTACTGCCCATCTCATTATTCTCTGTGATGCCATTTGAGGCACCGCTTTCATCTCATTCAGTAAGCTAATAAGAGGCTTGTGGTCAGTACTGATTACAAACTTCCTCCCATATATGTACTTATGGAATTTCTTTACTCCAAATATAATGGCCAACCCCTCTTTATCAAGCTGTGAATAGTTCTTTTCCGCAGCTGTGAGCGTGCGTGAAACAAACCCAATGGGCCTTTCTGCTCCATCTGGCATGCGGTGGGCCAACACTGCCCCCACTCCATAGGGTGATGCGTCGCAGGACATTATCAGCTCCTCCTTCTCGTCGTAATGCACCAACACCCTGCTGGACTGAAGTAGCTCCTTTGACTGCTGAAACGCTTTCACTTGCTCTGGCCCCCAACGCCATGGCTCCTCCTTTCTCAGCAGTTTGTGCAGGGGTGCCAGCAGCATCGATAAGTTTGGAAGAAACTGGTTATAATAATTCAGGAGCCCTAGATAGGCTTTCAGTTCAGTCACTGAGGTGGGTGCAGGTGCATCCTGCACTGCCCGCACTTTCCTTGGTAATGGATGGAGGCCTGTGGCATCCACCCGATGTCCCAGGAATGTAACTTCCTTCTCCATGAAACTACACTTACTCCGTTTCAGGCGTAGCCCCGCCTCTTCCAGCCGCTGTAGCACTTTGTCCAGTGTTTTTAAGTGATCCTGATCGTCACTTCCTGTTAGCAGAATATCATCTAAGTACACGGCCACCTTTGGAATGCCCTCCATAGTCCGTTGGAATATTGCTGGGCTAGAACTGACACCAAATGGTAACCTGGCATACGTGAACAGCCCCTTGTGCGTGTTCACCGTGACAAACTTTTTTGATTCTTCATCTAGCAATATCTGCTGATACGCATGACTCATGTCCAGTTTGTTGAATCTTTCTCCCCCAGCGAGCGATGTTAACATGTCCTCCATTCTCGGAATGGGGTACAGTTCCAGTGATGATACTCTGTTCACTGTTAACTTATAGTCACCACGCACCCATACGTTACCGTCGGGCTTCAATACCGGGACTATTGGTGCCGCCCAGTCTGAAAATTTCACTGGTTCTATTACTTTGTCCCTTAGCAGGCGATCTAGTTCCGCCTCAACCTTGGTTTTCATTGCAAAAGGTACCGACCTTGGTTTAAAGAAACGAGGCGTGGCATCACTGGCTACATGAATCTTGGCTGTGGCTCCCCTTAAGGTGCCCAGTTCGTCTTTGAACACTAACTCATGCTTCATCAGCACTTCTTGCAGTGCCTCTGTACTGTCCTCCATTTTATTCATTGCCTGCCAGTACACACTCAACTCACTGATCCACCCTTGCCCTAACAGGTTTGGCCCTGACCCTGCTACCACTACCACCGTAAGCTCTTTGGTGACTCCTTTGTGTTCCACTTGTACTTCAGCCACCCCCAAAATGTCCACCTTCTGTCCTGTGTAGGTTTTGAGACTAATGGGGCATGTACCTAGCTCTAGTACTTTTGCTTCCCCCCATAGCTTGGCGTACTCAGTCTGCGACATTATGGTTACACTACATCCGGTGTCAATCTCAAACTTTACTTGACCTCCGTTCACTGTCAAATACTGAGTGAGAGGGAGTACGTTGGGCCTTGAAGTGTCTATACTGTATACAGTGAAAACCTCCTCACTAGACTCTTCCTCCTCTTGTATGTAATTTGCCCGCTTTGTGTACTTCTCCCTCTCCCCTTTTGCATGCTTTGCCCCTTTAGCACTGCTTCTCTCACTCACTGCCCTTTTACAGACTTTCTTTAAGTGCCCTATTTTTCCACAATTGTGGCACTTTGCCTTTGCAAACCTGCAGTCCTTTGCATAATGGCTTGTCCCGCCACATTGGTAGCAATCCCCAACCCCGACTGGTGGACTTTTCGCGCCGGCTTCCATCTTGAAAACAGCTCCTCCCCCTGGTTTACTCCATTTCTCCTTGCTCATACTGTTTAAGTCCTTAATGTCCTTGTTAGCCGTCTCCATGGCTTGTGCTTTTTTAAGTGCCGTCTCAAACGTTAATCCTTCTTCTGACAGCAACCTTTGCTGTATACTGTCGTCGTTAACACCGCATACTAGTCTGTCCCTTAACATGACTGATGTAAGAAAAAGGAGGCTTACCATCAAGTAACTTTAAAGTAAGCTTTAAGTAACTTATAAACACACTATATACAAGAGAGGTCTTTACCATGCCTCTGGTAGAAGCCTCTTACAATACTGAACAGACCAGTATTTATACCAGTCCAACAGGAAGTGACACATGACAGGAAGTGAGGTATGTACACAGTTCATAGTTCACAGTTCACAGGAAGTGATGACATAACTTCCCAGAAGTTATTATTTTTATCACATTCTTCCCTCCTGCAGGTTTAGGAGGCTGTGGTCTACCTTTTGGTCCGCAGCCGCCGAACAAGGAAGAGTCGCACCCGTTTGGATTCCCGTCGTAGAGGGTCGCTGGTCCGCTTACATGCGGTTGGCCATTGGCCAGAGTCCGTGTGGCCTGGATTGCCCTGTGAAGGGTCGGGGAGATCATGGCTTCGAGTACGAGCCCCAATAGGTTCAAAGTCAGACTGCCTCTGTTCAGAGGGAGGTGCAGAGCTGGTCTGTGGCAGACCAGTACTTTCATGCGTGGTACTGGGAGGGTCGCAACCTTGAGCACGGGGTTCTACCGGCACCAAGCTAGTTGGTGCCCGATCAGGATCCTGGAGAGGGGTACCCGATAGGTCCCAAGAGTTTCCTGGTGAAATGCCATCACCCGATGTCCCACTAGGTCCTGGTGGGCAGGGAGCCAGATCCCGTAATGATACGGTAGATTCTCGGCCGTCGGAATATCGTATGTTTGCATAGGTGGGGTTGGCATCGGTTAGTTCGACCTCGTCTACAAGAGGGTCATTTTTAGACGTCCGAACGTATCTTCGGAGTAATACAGGTCCAGGAGTAGTTAGCCATGACGGGAGTGATGTCCCATGAGATGAGCGACGCTGGAATCCAAAGAACCGCTCATGAGGTGTAGTATTTGTGGCTGTAGAAAGCAGGGACCATATAGAGTGCAATGCATCCGGAAGCACTGTTTCCCATTGCTGGTCTGGTAGGCCCCGAGATCTTAAAGCGAGACGTACGGAATTCCAGATGATACCGTTATACCTCTCTACCTGCCCATTTCCGATGGGATGGTATGGTGTTGTTTTGCTTGTAGCAATTCCCCGTTCTGAGAGGTAGTCCTTGAGTTCCCTCGACATAAAGGATGGACCCCGATCTGAGTGAATATAAGCCGGCATGCCACAGAGAGAAAATACCTGCTCAAGGCAGGAGATTACTGTGGACGCCAGCATATTGGAGCAGGGGAAGGCAAACGGAAAACGTGAATATTCGTCGATCATGGCAAGCAAATATGTGTTCCGAGTTGAAGAGGGCACTGGGCCCTTAAAATCGATGCTAAGTCGTTGCATCGGTTGGGTTGCATGTATGAGTATACCATCTGAGGGGCGGAAGAACTGAGGTTTTAATTCCGCACAAAGCCGGCATTCTGAGCATATTTTCTTTACATCTCCAGTGGAAAAAGGGAGATTCCGTGATCGTACGAAATGTAGCATGCGCGTAACGCCAGGATGGCACAAACCATTGTGGACATCCATGAGGGTGGAGGATGACATAGTGGAGCAGAATGCCCGTGTGAGGGTGTCCGGGGCCACATTCTCCTTGCCGGGCCGATAGAGAATGGTATAACCAAAAGAGGCCAGTTCCATCCTCCAAAGTTGTATTTTATTATTCTTAATTTTGGTTCGTTTTCGATTATCGAGCATGAAGGCGACTGATCGTTGGTCCGTGATCAATGTAAAGTGCTGGCGAGCTAGAAAATGGTTCCACTTCCGTACTGCCTCTATGATGGCTGTGGCTTCTTTCTCAACCGGAGGATAATGTAGCTCGGCACCTTGTAAGGTCCTGGACATAAATGCTACAGGACGACCTTCCTGATTCAGAGTAGCCGAGATCGCCACCTCCGAGGCATCACATTCAACCACGAAAGGGAGATTCTCATCAATGGAGTGAAGAGCCGCTTTCTCCAACTGTTTTTTGAGAAGGTTAAAGGCTGCAACAGCCGCTGTTCCCAGTGGAAATGATCTAGCATGCAGCAAGGGTTGGATTTTGTCCGAAAAATGAGGAATCCATTTAGCGTAGTATGCAAACAGACCGAGAGCCCGACGTAAAGAAGCCGGATTCTTAGGTGACGGGAGCTCTTGGAGCGGGCGAAGTCTTTCTGGGTCTGGCTGAATGATACCATTGCCTACGCAGTAGCCAAGGATGTTGATGGTCGGTTGCGACTCAACAGATTTGGATTCATTCAGGGTCAAATTACGGCGATGGAGGGCATCCCGAAATTTTTGGAGGTTGGAGTCGTGTTCCTGTTGATCGTGACCTGCAATGGTAATGTTATCAAGATAGGGAAAAGTGTCCCTTAGGTTTTCCTGCTTAACCAGGCCATCCATTGCCCATTGAAAGACAGCCACTCCATTAGTAACCCCGAATGGGAGGCGACAAAATTGGTACAGCCGTCCATTAGCCTCAAAGGCTGTGTACTGCTTATCTGAGACCTTCAAGGGTAACTGATGATAGGCACTTTTTAAATCGTAAGTTGAGAACACTTTGTATTCGGCCAGTTTATTAACCATATTATCAATGCGTGGCAATGGGTAGGCGTCCAAGTCGGTATATTGATTGATGGTTTGCGAATAATCGATGCATAGTCGCTGTTTGTGAGGTTTTAGAGGGTTCTTGACAATGACGACTTGAGCCCGCCAGGGCGACGAACATGGTTCAATGATATCCTCTGCTAGAAGTCGAGAGATTTCAGCCGCAATAAAAGATTGGTCTTCCTGATTAAAGCGCCGCGATTTCGTTATTATCGGTTGGCATTGAGGCGGAATACTGGCAAATAATGAGGGTTCATCAAGTGAAGCTGCTGATAATGCACAAAATGGTAATTTAGACGGTATATTAGAAATAGTAAGTCCGGGTTTGGATCCACCAAACTCAATGGTGAGTTTCTTATGCTGTTTTTGGAAGTCCAGTCCTAAGAGGAGATCACTACATAAGTCCTTGAGCACCGAAAGTCGGGTGGAGGGATACATACGACCATGAAGTGTCATATCAACAACACAAAAGCCGGAGATTCTGGTATTAAGTGATGACTGGGCCATCGCAATTGCCTGGTCCGATGGGAAGACATGTAGTTTCAATTTCGCAACAATCTGTTCCTTAATGAAACTATCAGTACTTCCTGAGTCAATTAAGGCATCTAAGGTATGCCCTTTAATTGAAATTTTTGTGGCAGCATGAGACAGGTTCTGTGGGCAAGCAGCTGTAATTGGTGTCGTTGCACAGAGAGTGGCTAAAACTCTCGGTGTGCTTCTTCGGGAGAGAGCTCGAGAGGAAGCTTGATAGGTCCTAGCTGGAGCATCTTGATAGGCCCTAATTGGGGCAGTTCGGTAGGCCTTAGCTGGATTGGCCCTCGTAGAGGCCCTTGATAGGCAAACTTTAGCAAAGTGTCCTTTTTTCCCGCAATAACTGCAGATTGCATTGCGAGCAGTGCAGGTTTTCCTAGGGTGAAAAGCATCTCCACAAAAGAAGCATTCCTTCCTAGATTGCCAAGAGGCTGCTAAAGTGGGGTCGTCCTCCTCTTCTTCATCAGAATTATCAGAATTAGATTCCCCCATGATAGGGTTCACCTGAGACCGCTTGAATTGTCTGGTTGCAGCTACAGCAGCAGATCGAGATCTGGGCAGCTGATAGAGGTCTGCATTTCTCTTTGCCAAATCCAGTGAACAAGCTAGGTCAAAAGCTTTTTGTAGCTCAAGTGTTTTACTTTCTAGTAGACGCTGGCATATAAATGGAGAGGCAATCCCGCAGATGAAAGCATCACGAATCATTTCTTGGCGGTACAGCTCAGCTGAGGCTGCCTGAAAGTTACAATCTACGCTGAGCCTGCGAAGTTCTTGCAGGAATTCGTCAATTGATTCCCCTGGCCCTTGTCGGGCTGTGGCCAGTAGATGTCTAGCATAGACCTCATTTGGGGTCTTGGCATACAGTTTCTTAAGTGCCCGAATCACCTCATCGTAATTATCCCATTCATCAACATATTCAAACACTTTTGGGGTCACATAATTGACAAGTATCTTCAATCTAGCAGGAGCATCCGCTTCACATTCATCCAGAAAATTCTCAAAAGTACGGTACCAATGCTTCCATACCCTGCCAGCTGCTGGTGCATTCGGGTCCAAGTCCAGACGAATAGGTCTAAGGATTTTCTCCATGATGGGTGGTTCCCTGGATCCTTAATTCCGAGTTTGTCCGAAGGTCTAGTATTCGTGAGTGTAAATACTAAGTTACTTAAATTGATGTAAGAAAAAGGAGGCTTACCATCAAGTAACTTTAAAGTAAGCTTTAAGTAACTTATAAACACACTATATACAAGAGAGGTCTTTACCATGCCTCTGGTAGAAGCCTCTTACAATACTGAACAGACCAGTATTTATACCAGTCCAACAGGAAGTGACACATGACAGGAAGTGAGGTATGTACACAGTTCATAGTTCACAGTTCACAGGAAGTGATGACATAACTTCCCGGAAGTTATTATTTTTATCACAATGACCGTGAGCGCATTTCCAAAATTACAGTCCTGTGCGAGCTTCCGAAGCTCCTCCACATACTCAGTAACGCTTTCTTCCGGCCTCCTAATCCTCGAATTGAATTTCCATCTCTGTACTATTTCACTAGGTTTCGGATTGAAATGATTCTTTAGTAGACTCACCAACTCGTCAAAAGATTTTTCTCCTGGCCGCTCTGGGCTCAGCAGATTCCTCATCCGTGTGTAGGTTTGCGCTCCCACACAACTCAGTAAAATGGCCCTTTTCTTTTCAGCACTGTCCACCTCGTTTGCCATAAAGAAATGGCTCAGTATTTCAATATACTCCTCCCAAGACTGCGACTTGCTGTCAAAAGGTGCCACGGAGCCTACCGTTCCTGCCATCCTTGGAGTCCGGTCACTTCAGCCAAAAAATCAAACTCCGTTTCGACTCCCGCGGCCTAGCCTCGTGCTTTTCCAACTAGTTTGCTAACCAACCCGAGCACCTCTTCCAAATACTCCAAAACTCTCCCGTCCTTTATTCTCGTCGCCATATGTGGTATCTTGAGCTGGCCATAGATGGAGACAGACACATGGTTAACTCCGTAACATGGTTTAATCAACCCTTGCACATAAAAGCTTCTGCCATGAGGCAGCAAAAACAAAGAGTACAACAGTACAGATCAGACTTAACTCAGAAGAGCAATTGCCACAGCACCACCTGGTGGATCAGGTTACTACAAATTCCATTACTGTTGTATCACACGACTACCAGAATGGTAGAAGGCGAATTAGACCTTAAACTTTTCTCGTGTAGCAATTCCTATGTTCGCATGATAACAATAGTGAAAGCCATTTTGTGCTAAGCAAAATCCCACAAATAGCAATGAAATAAATAACCAATAAATCTGCTTTTGGTGCTATTAGTTGAGGGAAGAATGTTGGTCAGGACGCTGGAAGAAGCCCCTGCTTTTTTTTGTTGTTGAAAAGTGCCATGGGATCGTTCACCTCTATCTGGCCACCAGAATGTTAATGGAACTGTTTACAATAAGTAGAAGTTTACAATAAGTAGAAGTTATGTGTGAATATAATGCAAGAAAACAATCTATCACTGGTGTTCAGGTAAGAATTGGGAACATTGCTCCAGAATATGGTCATAATGTGGTATACGTCAACTTGGTAGCACTGAAAGAGCAATACGGGTAGAGTTCAATTCAAATAAGAACATAAGAAACAGGAACAGGAGTAGACCAATCGGCTCCTCGAGCCTGCTCTGCCATTTAATGAGATCATGGCTGATCCAATCTTGGCCTCAACACCACTTTCCCGCTCTCTCCCCATATCCCTTGACTCACTTGTAGTTCAAAAATGTCTGTCAATCTCCGCCTTGAATATATTCAATGACTCCGCCTCCACAGCTCTCTGGGGTAGAGAATTCCAAAGATTCACGAACCTCTGAGAGAAGAAATTCCTCCTCATCTCCGTCTTAAATGGGCGACCCCTTATTCTGAAACTATGCCCCCTAGTTCTAGATACCCCCACTAGGGGAAACATCCTCTCAGCATCCACCCTGTCAATCCCCCTCAGAATCTTATATGTTTCAATAAGATCACCTCTCATTCTTCTAAACTCCAATGAGTATAGGCCCAACCTGCTCAACCTTTCATCATATGTCAACCCCTTCATCCCAGGAATCAACCTAGTGAACCTTCTCTGCACTGCCTCCAATGCAAGTATATACTTCCTTTAAATATGGAGACCAAAACTGTACTCAGTACTACAGGTGCAGTCTCACCAGCGCCCTGTAAAGTTGCATCAAAACTTCCCTACTTTTATAATCCATACCCCTTACAATAAAGGCCAACATTCCATTAGCCTTCCTAATTACTTGCTGTACCTGCATGCTAACTTTTTGTGTTTCATGTACTAGGATCCCCAGATCCCTTTGTATCACAGAAAATACAGAAAACACAACAATGACATGACCCCCTCCCCATTCCTCATTTATTTTTTCTTAGCAAATTGCTGAATTGCAAATTCTCTAGAACCAAACAACAGAAAATATCCACTCAGTCAAGGAAATTCTGACGTTGGGCCGGGCTCTGCCTATCCAAGTCCCAGCCTTTCCACCACACTCCTGTGAAGTTACAGCAGGAGTGCACCAAAAGGGCCACAGATTTCCATGATTATGTTGTCATTACTGTTAGTTTATTGAGAAATCTGTAATTGATTAACCAGAAATTCTGTGTCTTTTATATTTTGAAGTCTTACTAGTAAAGTTTTCATGTTAAGGTAAATGCTTTTTTAAATCTCTTTAAAATGGCAGGTCAAAAAGTCTTGCTCTTCATGCAATGCATACAAAGTCAATAAGCTCCGAAAACGATGAGGGAGAAAATGGAGACATTACAACAGATATCACGTTTTCAGACAGATCACTCAGTGAAGGGAGTGTTAAACAACTTTTGGGACAAGAACTTGATGAACATAAACATCAGTTGCTTTCTCTTTCTCACTTTGATATTACTCCAAAACAATCAAGAAATTCCTGTGATGATATCAACGATAACTGTAAGGAAAGTAGTACAGAAAGTCTGACGTGTAACGTGGAAGCACAGGATCCACTCTATCTGCATTTGAAAGAAAATATTGATGAAGTGAAGGCATTTTTTTCTGAAATGGTGAAGAGAATCCCCGTCCCAGATCAGTGTATTATTGAAGGTAAGCCAATGAAATAATAAACTCTCTTAATCGTATTTAAGTGAGCATGACTCAGATGGCCGTATTCCTGCATCTGGATTAGACAATAATCAGTTCCAGCACCAATCCAAGACTTGAACTGACATTCCAATGCTGAAGGAGTGCTGCATTGTCAGGGATGCTGTCCTTTGGAGTAAGTGCTCTGAGACATAATATAAATGCAAATCATCAATTTCTCTTCCTTTACACATAACACACACTCCAATAGTACGTTAATAATTCATTTTGAACTCTTTGCTGATATTAATGACCTAACTTTATCTGTTTAAAATGATATCGGCCCTAGGGTTCTGATCCTTAAAATTATGAAAGTCATCAATAATGTTTTTTCAGACAGGCTATTTAATTTACGCTCATTACAAAATGAGAGGGCGTTAGCATATAATTAACAAGACAAGTGGGTAAATTTTGTATCTGCTCCTATTCTCTTGGGTTCAATGATGCTGATTACTCCTGTAAATGGTCCCTGTATCTTGCCTTTAGGATGTCCATGCTGCCAGTATCTAATCATACAATGGTATAAACCAAAACCATTGTGATCTGAACTGGATATTGTGGCCTAGAAATAGGATCACACCCAAAGTGGGGCACAATCCAGGTGCAGCATGCACTGCACACGCCTGAAGAGCACAGCGACAGGACCACGGAAAATTGTTCCACCGGTCTTATTTGTATGTTACCGGCAAACTGCAGGGGCCAGTCGCAGCCTCTGAGACAGCTGCCAGTCACGCGAGGGGTAGTGAGATATGCCGGCTGAGTGCCTCAGGTAAGTTCAGGAGATGCAGTGGGGGGGTGGGGGGGTGGTGAGTGTGGGCTGACATTGGCCCATAGTTTTAACTTGAGGAGCATTTGCTTTTTGCAGGCTGTTTCATTTGCAAATATTTTGTTTGTTTTTGGTTCTGGTTTAAGTGACCCAGTGACCCAGTGATTTATGATGGTTTTGTTTTCATTTGTCCTGTAATCTGCTCCACCTATTGTTCATTAATGACCCAAAATTGTATATGATGCTCCAAGTGTCAGTCTTGGCTCAGTGATGACACTTTTGTTCTACGTCAGAAAATTGTGAGTTCAAGCCTCACCCAGGACCAGACTGATAGTTCACTACAATGCCTTGTTCCCATCTATCCTCTGAATTGGGCTAAGAAAATACCATGGTACTATTCGAAGAACATCAGGTGATTTCTACCAATATACTGGCCAACATTTATTCCACACAAAAAAAACACCAAAACAGATTAATTGGACGTTCATTTCATCATTGCTATGTATGGGACCTGGCTGTGTGCAAATTGGCTGCCATGTTTGCCTACAAAATGACAGTGACTTCACTTCAAAATTAATTAATTGACTAAGGCATTTTGAGGCTGTGAGGATGTGAAAGGCACCACAAGCTAAGATGATTAATTCTTAATATATTTCAATCAAGGAAACGCCAACTGACACTTGTTTTATATTAGTGGTGCCTTCCTCTCGGTGGGGGGAATGCTTACAGTTGTATTTGTCAATGTGGTATTGGGCTCACGCCCAATGTCAATCTATTTGCTCAGAATCAAAACACCAACTGTTTGTGATGGACTCCTCCTTATTGTAGCCAATTTAATTAGGACTGTTAATATGGAGTTGATTTAAAAACTAATAGTAGAACTGTAAGAGTTTAAAGAGAGCAGGTTTGATTATTTCTTTTTAAAGGTCATACCTGTTGCAAGAAATAGATTTTAATTGACAAACCTGTTATGTGATTAATTTGCAAACTTTCACGCATTGCCCATTGTAGTGGTAGATCGCAAGTGTTCACCCATTATTCCACACAGGTAGGTTCCTGATTTTGCCAGGCACAGGCTTAACATTTCTCCACAGGAAGGGAGAGAAAAATAGTTCACTTGTTTAGCCTTCTATATCTCCTAGCCTGTCAATTATCAGTCCACTCTTTCAATCAGAAAATGGTGTATCACACTAGGCAGGAGGCTTAAAGAGAGGAGAAAATAGTGTTAAAAATTAAAAGCAAACAATTCTGGGCGATTTGTTAAAGTACCCGTTTGCCAGTTGCCCTTCCCTCTCCCAATGTTGACTCAAGTTTTGCATTTTCGGCCCTCGGGAAGGATTATGTTTAGCCCGTGATCAGAAATTTGTGATCTAGGAGGTCTTTTCATTTGGCTGTGAATGATGTATGCCTGGACATGGTTTATGTTTGATTAACTGCAACTGCCAAATAAATTGGATGTGCTGCATGAACTATGCACTACCTCAAAACAAGCACCATATGATACTTGACAGCTTTTTTAATTGAGTTATTTGCTGTTGGAACAGATTCTTGCCAAAAAAAAATGTTTGCCTTGAAAAGATACAATTTGGACTCTTCATGGAGTACTTGATAGGAACAGGAATGGGCTATTTAGCCCCTTGAGCCTGTTCCACCATTCAATGAGATCATGGCTGATCTGTGATCTAACTCCATATACCCGCTTTGCCCCATATCCCTTATTACCTTTGGTTAACAAAAATGTGTCAATCTCAGATTTAAAATTAACAATTGATCTAGAATCAACTGCCAAACTTTGACCACCCTTTACGTATAGAAGTGTTTTCTAACTTCACTCATGAAAGGGCTGGCTCTAACTTTTAGGCTATGTCCCCTAGTTTCTCTCTATCTACACTATCAGTTCCCCTTAATATCTTGAAAACTTCAGTCAAATCCCCCCTTCGCTTTCTAAGTTCCAGGGAATACAACCCTAATTTGTATAATCTCTCCTTGTAATTTAACCCTTGGAGTCCAGATATCTTCCTGGTAAATCTACATTGCACTTCCTCCAAGGCCAATATATCCTTCAACTAAGGTTAAAGATAGCTGAATTCTATAAGACGCTTAATTGGGTCTAAATGTTCAGACTATCTCTCCCAAAAGGAAAGGAATGACGTGAAGATGTTACCGTCCTCCGGATAGCACTTTTAATAAGTTTAACTAGACTGTAACCGTTGGATATTATGAGGGTCCGGAATACCCCCAGAATTCTGCAACTCCTCACAAAAGTGTACAGAAATTGAGTTTGTGAGATTGATACAGAAATACTACTTGAGACAATTCTAAAAATATATAGATTTATTTAAGAGTCGACATACCCTTAACAGCTGTTGAGTCAGTCGCAACATTAACAGTTCAAAAACAAATAGCTTACATTTCTTATCCTCAGAGATCCTTATTCTCAAGTCTTAACTTCGTACATTTTTACATTTCTTATTCTTAATTCTAATCCAGAATATCCACCAAAATCAAGTAAAAGTACCTCTGATCCCCGAGACACTCAGAATTAAAAACTTACAGAGATGCCTCTGAGAGTGAGAGAATCGCTTTGCCCCTTTCCAGCGACTTCTGACTGTCTATCTGAAAAGCTTCTATTTTTATACCTTTTTTAGTGGTTTATCCTTTGAAGTTTTCTGCTGATGTAAGCTAATTATCTCTAGTCTTCTTCCTGTTGACTTTTCTCTATACTTACTGTCAATTTAGCTGCTGTATGCATAATTATGTCTCTACCTTTTAGGTGTTCCAAAAACTTATCATATATAATTGTTATTACAAATTTATCTCTTTGATGCCATTCTTATCAAAGGGCTTCCATTCAATTCTTAATATTGGCTTAACTGTTTGAAAGCAGACATCGTGTCTACCAACTATTCCATTTTCAATACAAAAACCATGTGATTGCTTGGTGTCATCTATTGAAGTCATATCTTCAAAGTGTTCTGTTGGTATCATATTTACAACATGTAAATTAAAGACACTTCAACTATGGTGTTTGTTTTCCTAGCCATCTTAGTTGGTTATATTATAATCGTGTTTCCTGTTTTTCAAGTTTAACATAAAAACTATTTGACCAGCAGGTGTTTCTTTTACTTGATGTCATCTTTTCAAAAGCACATGCCTCTTTTAATGTTTCTATGTTTCTGTTCAATGTGTTAGTTTATAACACTTTACTTGGGTCATTCCATTGTGTTTCTCCCAAACTCCAGACCTTCTGGAAGCGCCAAACTGCTATTTCAATAGGGCCATTGTTTTAGTATTTTTAACCAATTCCCATTTCAAAACCTTGTGGTGTTTACAACTTTTGTGTTATCAAACATTCCCATCGCAGAAGCCTGTTTGCACAGCTTGTGTCGTTGAGACTTTAGATTTTTAAACCCAGTATGTCATGTTTTAATAAAAGCAGAATTCTGTTCATATGATGGTGTATCTCTTGGAATATGGCTTTTTCCTTCACATCTGTAATAGAAAAGCTATATCTATGGAATAATCAATAGTCAGGAAAGAAAGAGAGTGCTGGGAGCGTACGACTGGGAGCTAAGATGTCGTGTCTTTGTGGATCTTGAAAATGGTACAAAGTTCATTGCTTAAATATGAAAACAAGGCATGATTGAGTATATTTTTAAAAAATTGCTTTTTATGTGAAAAATAGGTAAAATAATGCAGGAAAATAAGCAACACATTTTGTTCTAACCTAAAAATTGATTTGTCCGAGTGAGAAAGTTATTTTTGAATGAAGTAAATCTGGAATTGCTTTATACAAATTTAAACATTCTGATCATCTACAGACTGACGTAGAGCTGGGTTGTATTCTGCATTGTTTCCCGTAAAGTTTTTTGTGTAACATAGGTTAATCCATTACAAAAATTACTCTTCTGGAAAAATGTGCCCCTCTAGCCCATTTTTGGATCATATTCTAACAATAGAAATGTGAAATACACACAATTCATTTTAGTTTTCATGGAAACTTCTACTTACTTTTGGGAGGCACTTACTCTACATTCAAATATGGATCGACTCAAGGGAAAATGACTAATATTGGCTCTAAACTTCGATCATCAACGCATCATTTCCAAGCATGCAAAATGTTACAATACATGCATTCATTCAATCTAAAACCTTATTTGAGCAGATTTGTGTTACCGGACTCATCTTTTTTTAAAGTTCTGTTTTAGACATGGGGTCACATTTCAATGGTTCTATTTCTCTGCTTGCCCAGACAAATTAATTTTACATTATTTGCGCCTCCCGTTAGCGCTCTAAGAGGGCGCTAATGGGACGCAAAGCAACTGGCGCCCGGGTGCGGTGCCGCCAACGCCTCCCGCAAAATTTAGCGGGAGGTTAGCGGCAGCACTAACCGTTAGTGCCCCGGCCGCGATCTTCGGTAGCGCCCCCTGACTTATTGCCAGACTCAATGTCCGATGGGGTCAGGGGGGCCTGCCTGCAGCCGGGGCAGCGCTATTTAAAGTCGAGGTGCCGGGTGGCCATTTTTGTTGCTGGCCTCCTGACCCGCACTTCCCCCACCCCCCGAGGAGTGCCCAGCTGGGCCCCGGATCGTGCTGCACAAGGCCCCTCCCCTTTAAGAAGGGGAGGAAGGCCTGCAATACCACGGCACATAGCGCTGCGATATTCCCTCGCAGTGCCCCAAGAGGGAGGCGGGGCACATCCAGTAGCGCCCCGCTTCCCTCTTGGGGCACTACCACTCAATTTTGGCTGCGAGGGCGCTTATTTTTCCGAGGAGCTAAAAGTAGCGCCCCGGCGAAGTTAGCGCCTCAAAGGGGGTGCGACTCAATTTTCCCCCCTAAATACTTGTAATAAATAGGAACTTGAGAGAATGGTTTTAAATCCATCAACCATTATACATCTTATTTAAAATGTCATGAAAAAGAAAAAAAGAAATAATTAGAATGTCAAATCAAATTGGAAATGTTGGAAAATACAGCAGGTCCATGGGCTGTAAAGGGAAAAGATAATTGAACATTTCAAATGGAGGCCTTGGGTGGAATCTGACCTTCCAGGCCGAGTCCGAAGCAGGACTACTGGTTTTTGGGTTCCAGTCCCACCCCCAGCGACGTCTGACGAACTGACGCTATTTTGTCCTGATTCGCCTTGTTAAGTCCGCCCTGCGGGCTTGCCGGCCAATTAAGGGAAAGCTGGTGTCAGATTACGTCAATTGATGATGCTTCATCTGCTAGTTTTCTTAAAGGCATATGCACCACACTTGTTTGACAGATGAATTGTCAGTGTTTGACAGCATTGAGGTGCTATCAAATACTGACAATCACTGTACAAAGGTGAGCCCTTTCACCCAGGCTCTCCAATTACTCTTTCCTTAGGATGAAACAGATGCCATCTGTCACTTCTCCCGATGAGATGAGGCTACACAAACACTTCACAGCTTGTCACCTGCAAAAACATCTAACCACATTAAAAATTATTTTCACAACATTTCCTTACCTCTGATGCTAACCAGTGCCCCATTGCATCCTTCACACCACTTCTGCAGCTGTCACCAATCACCAACATAACAACAGACCCACAGCATGTCTCACTTACCCTGGCGGGGTTCCCTGACGTCGGGAAGCCCGCAGCAGCAGTTGAAAAATTGGAAAAAGCCTCTTAACTGCCTGTTAACTACCTGTTAACAAGCAGTTAAGTGGCTATAATCCTCTTCCTGCCGCTAGGAGTCGGGTCCTTGCGCAAATCTGGGACCCGACTCCCAGCAGTCCTGCCTCCAGATCCGCCTCCTCAGGGCTGGTAAAATCCAGCCCCTTTTGTCAGAAACCGGTTTATTTCAATACTAGGAAGCATAGTGCTATTTTAGACTAAGAATTATATTTTTAAGTATTGTTTCCCCTAGTTTGTTGATTCCTTTGTCTAAAATGGCATTGTTTTCTGTCAGTCAGTCATTCCACACAGCCTATATGGCCATAGTGGTCTTATAAGCAAGATGGCAAGAAAAGAAAGAACTTACCTTTATATAGTGCCTTTCATGACTTCAGAACGTTCCAAATTTGTTATGTAGGAAACGTGACAGCCAATTTGCGCAGAGCAAGCTCCCACAAACAGCAATTTGATAATTACCAGATAATCTGTTTTTAGTGATACTGGTTGAGGGATAAATATTGGAAAGCTCCCTTGCTCCTCTTCAAAATAGTGCCATGGGATCTTTTATGTACACCTGAGAGGGCAGCCTTGACCTCGGTTCAACGTCTCATTCGAAAGACGACACTTCCGACATTGCAGCACTCCCTCAGTACTGCACTGGAGTGTCAGCGTGGATTATGTCCTCTGGAGTGGGGTTTGAACCAACAACCTTCCGACTCAATTCTAATTAGGCAATTGTAATCGATCAGGTGACATGCAAAATAAGTCCAGTCAATGTATTATAACCATTGTTGATCAGCTCAGCAAATAAGTGATCAAATTTGATTCTGGTTTCAATGGATTGGGAAAGATGATCTGTTTAACTGATGTTTCTGGGGATTGTTGAGCAGCATTGCACCTTAACAATCAGTGAGCTGCAGATAATGGATCAGTGTAAGTCTATTGAGAGAGGATGACATTTATGCTTTGTTGCCTTTGATGAGGAATTGGCAGCACTCGCAATGTATGTCAAAGGCTAATAGTCACTGATGTGTTGTCAGGCCTTAGTCCACATCAAGTGTGTCACAGGGAGATTAGGAACCCATCCGCCATGACGCGAGCTAGTTACTCTGCATTGTGATTCTACTTCCATTATATTATCTTCCTCCACAATCTCTCTTTCTCTCTCTCTCTACCTCAATTAGGCTGGGTGTCAGTGAAGAGTAATTTTAAGAAAAAACAACTTTGATGTGCCAAAAAAGTGATTTAATCGAGTTGTCCACACTAAAATTTATTGAATAAACAGACTTAGAATATAGGCCAAAGCCTACAGATATTTAATAATCTGTCTTAAAATTCCTTCCATACTACCTGCATGGTACAAAATACAATGGGGGTAGTTTTGACTTTGTGTGATAGTGTAAAACAGGTGATAGTGAATCGACAGCCCTTTTTACATCTCTCCTGATTTTTATACCCATTGACTTTCAGCAGTGCTTAACCTGCAGTCGGTTAAGACAAAAATCTACCTCACTACCTTGTAAGTAACTGTGCTGTAGTTGGGAGAATTGGGCAGGCTGACTGGTTGAAGGCATTTTAAATTTAATTCTTGTGTATAAATCTGCATTTCAAATAATTTGTAGTTTTCTTAATCCCTTTCCTAGGTAGCTAAACTTTTTGTGGGACACAAAATATTCTTAAAAAATGGAAATAAATTATAATTCCAGTAATTCTCCAATAAAATTCTGGATAAAATATGTTTTTAACTCGAAATTCATGTTGCTTTTTACCAGCTATTCTTTTAGTATCTGTAGCTATTTAGTAACCATTGCCACAGATTCTATAGTGGAACAAATAACTGATCCACTAGACCTTTTTTTGTTTCAAAGGAACTAAAGATGACTCAGACCCTATGAGCTAATAACTGTGAGCAAAGAGGCTTAGAAACTGCAGAACTGAATTTTCAGCAGTATGGAAACATTTAAACGATCTCAAAGAACTAAATGTTCAGACCTGTGAAGATAGAAAATGTTTGAAATCAAAAGTAGAAAGGCAATTGGGCTTGAAGGTTAAATCTAACTGCAATCAGAAAATGTCAGGTAAAGTTAACAATCTTGATAAAAGGGGTTGAATGAAGTATGTTGGATTTTAAAACACTGCATTTCAATTTTCAGAAGACATTCGATAAGGTGTCACACAAGAGGTTATTAAACAAAATTAGGGCTCATGGGATTGGGGGTAATATACTAGCATGGATTGAGAATTGATAACGGACAGAAAACAGAGAATAGGAATAAATGGGTCATTTTTCAGGTTGGCAGGCTGTAACTAGTGAGGTACCGCAAGGATCAGTGCTTGGGCCTCAGCTATTCACAATCTATATCAATGATTTGGATGAGGGGACCAAATATAATACATCCAAGTTTGCTGATGATACAAAGCTAGGTGGGAATGTAAGTTGTGAGGAGGATGCAAAGAGGCTTCAAGGGGATATAGACAAGCTAAGTGAGTGGGCAAGAACATGGCAAATGGAATATAATGTGGAGAAATCTGAAGTTATCCACTTTGGTAGAAAAAATAGAAAAGCAGTATATTTTTTAAATGGTGAGAGATTGGGAAATGTTGGTGTTCAGAGGGACCTGGGTGTCCTTGTACATGAATCACTGAAAGTTAACATGCAGGTACAGCAAGCAATTAGGAAAGCAAATGGTATGTTGGCCTTTATTACAAGAGGGTTTGAGTATAAGAGTAGAGATGTCTTACTGCAATTATATAGGGCCCTGGTGAGACCACACGTGGAGTATTGTGTACAGTTTTGGTCTCCTTAGATATGGAAGGATATCCTTGCCATAGAGGGAGTGTAACGAAGGTTCACCAGGCTGATTCCTGGGATGGGGGCATTGTCCTTAAAGGAGAGATTGAGTAGACTAGGCCTATATTCTCTAGAGTTCAGAAGAAAGAGAGGTGATCTCATTGAAACATATAAAATTCTTACAGGACTTGACAATGTAGATGCTGGGAGGATGTTTCCCCTGGCTGGGGAGTCTAGAACCAGGGGTCACAGTCTCAGAGTAAGGGGCCAGCCATTTAGGACTGAGATGAGGAGAAATTTCTTTACTCAGAGGGTGGTGAATCTTTGGTATTCTCTACCCCCAGAGGGTTGTGGAGGCTCGGTCGTTGAGTATATTCAAGACCGAGATCAATAGATTTTTGGATATTAAGGGAATCAAGGGATATGGGGATAGTGCAGGAAAGTGGAGATGAGGTAGAATATCAGCCATGATCTTATTGAATGGCGGAGCAGGCTCGAGAGGCCGAATGGCCCACTCCGGCTCCTATTTCATATGTTCTTATGTAATTCAAGGCAGTGAAGCCATTTTAGTCACATGCTAATGCCACTATTTTCTATTCTGGATATTGTTTATTTTGTGGTGTTTTAACAATTTTCAACTAACCAAATTCAAGTGAAAAGCCATTCTTCTTGTTTCTACACAGATTCAATTAGTAGATGTGTAGCTAAATTGCTCTTCAGCTGCCCACAGAGAGGATTTTACTGCCTGTATTGTAAATCCAGCTTCTCCCTCAACAGTGACCAGCCCCAACTCTGGATCTACGTCATGTTTCTTTTCCAACAGGTAAATGCCTTTTTTTCATAAGTTATTTTGAATTTACCTTATTGAATTCTTTGAAGAAGTAACAGAAAGAGTAGACAAGGGTAACACAGTAGATGTAATATACATGGATTTTCAAAAGGCCTTTGATAAGGTACCGGATAGCAGACTCATAACTAAGGTCGGAGAATGTGGAGTTAGGGGACAAGTGGTGGAAGGGATAGTAAGCTGGCTATAAAACAAAGAATGGAGAGTAGTGGTTAAAGGTAGCTACTCAGACTGGTGGAAGGTAGGAAGTGCTATTCCATAGAGATCAGTGCTGGTACCACTGCTGTTCACCATTTACATAAACTATTTGGACTGGGAATCTGAAGTACAATTTCAAAATTTGCAGATCACACCTATTACAAAAAGGATATAGAGGCACTGGGGAAGGTGCACAAAAGATTTACAAAGATGATACCAGAACTGAGCGGTTAGAACTATCAGGAAAGACTGAATAGGCTGGGGCTGTTTTCTCTAGAAAAGAGAAGGTTGAGGGGTGGCCTGATAGAGGGCTTTAAAATCATGAAGGGGTTTAATAGGGCAGACATAGAAAAGATGTTTCCACTTGTAGTGGAGTCAAAAACTAAGGGCTGTAAGTATAAGATAGTCACTAATAAATCCAATAAAGAATTCAGAAGAGCCATCTTTACCCAGAGAGTGGTTAGCATGTGGAACTCGCTACCACATGGAGTAATTGAGGTGAATAGCATAGATTCCTTTAAGGGGAAGCTAGATAAGTACATGAGGGAGAATGGAATAGAAGGATATGCAGATAGGGTCAGATGAAGTAGGGTGGGAGGAGGCTCGTGTGGAGCATAAACACCACTCTGATGCTTCTGTGCTGTAAATTCTATGTAATCCTATGTAATTTTCTCACCTTTCATTTTCCCCCAATTTCCTCATGCTATACACAATTCTCAAGTTGTATGAAATTGGCCTGGAGTGACTTGTCAACCAATTCTCCCCCTTCCAGGAGAGAAACACCTCACCTCCGCTTGCTGTTTGCTCTGACAGTCAAATGCACAGGAGGGAACCTGCATCCACTCCAAAGCCTCAATTTTACCCCGCCCCCGACTTATAGTAAAAATTAGTCTTTTCATTAACTTTAACTAGCATTACAAATCATAGCTTCTCATGGATGTTAGGTCTCCTCCTTTGCCTAAACCTGATTAAACCAGTTCTACTGGCCTGGGCCTCGAGGTCCAGGCTCCATTATCTTGTCTATCATATTCTTAACTCTCTCACACCCGTGATCTGAGCTCATCTTTATTGTAATTGATAATGAACTATTTCTAACCTGCAGTACCTATACTGTATCACCATGTGCTCTTTCCTTTGTTTGAAACTGCAGCCCCTCACAAGATCTGTTTCCATGCAAACTCCTGCTGACCTTCTGCTGAATATAAGATTGTTTCTCTGACTTGCTATGCCAGGCCTGGATTCTGTATTCACCGCAGTACTTTATCCCTTACACTGTCATAGTTATACGATTCAAATTCCATTTAAGCTAAGCATCCTAACTCATCCATAGTTAGCTTTGACCAGAACTGTGGTTAGTTACAACATTGCAAGTTGTTTCAGTTTTGTTTTGTATTTATTCTTGATCAGGCAGCCTGTCTTGTGTATAGAGCAGGATACACTAAGTCTCTCTGCTTTCACTGTTGCTCCCTATATGTAAAAAGAAAAAGATTAGTGAAGACAAATGTAGGTCCCTTACAGTCAGAAACATGAGAATTTATAATGGGGAACAAGGAAATGGATGAGCAATTAAACAAATACTTTGGTTCTGTCTTCACGGAAGAGGACACAAATAACTTCCCAGAAATGCTAGGGAACCAAGGGTCTAGTGAGAAGGAGGAATTAAAGGAAATTAGTATTAGTAAAAAAATAGTGCTGGAGAAATTAATGGGACTGAAAGCTGATAAACCCCAGGGCCTGATAATCTGCATCCCAGAGTACTAAAAGAGGTAGCCATGGAAATAGTGGATGCATTGGTTGTCATCTTCCAAAATTCTATAGATTATGGAACAGTTCCTGCAGATTGGAGGGTGGCAAATGTAACCCCACTATTTAAAAAAGGAAGGAGAAAGAAAACAGGGAACTACAGACCGGTTAGCCTAATATCAACAGGACTAGACAAAGTAACATGGATTTATGAAAGGGAGATCGTGTTTGACAAACCTACTGGAGTTTTTTTGAGGATGTAACTGGTAGAATAGATAAGGGAGAACCAGTGGATGTGGTGTATTTGGATTTTCAGAAGGCCTTTGATAAAGTCCCACATAAGAGGTTTGTGTGCAAAATTAAAGCACATGGGATTGGGGGTAATATACTGACATGGATTGAAAATTGGTTAACAGACAGGAAACAGAGAGTAGGAATAAATGGGTCTTTTTCGGGGTGGCAGGCAGTGACTAGTGGGGTACCACAGGGATCAGTGGCTTGGGCCCCAACTATTCACAATATATATCAATGATTTGGATGAGGGAACCAAATGTAATATTTCCAAGTTTGCTGACGACACGAAACTAGGTGGGATTGTGAGTTGTGAGGAGGATGCAAAGAGGCTTCAAGGTGATTTAGACAAGTTGAGTGAGTGGTCAAATACATGGCAGATGCAGTATAACATGGATAAATGTGAAGTTATCCACTTCGGTAGGAAAAACAGAAAGGTAGAGTATTATTTAAATGGTGATAGATTGGGACATGCTGATGTACAAAGGGACCTGGGTGTCCTTGTACACCAGTCACTGAAAGCAAACATGCAGGTGCAGCAAGCAGTTGGGAAGGCAAATGGTATGTTGGTCTTCATTGCAAGAGGATTTGAGTACAGGAGCAAGGATGTCTTACTACAGTTATACAGTGCCTTGGTGAGACCACACCTGGAGTACTGTGTGCAGTTTTGGCCTCCTTACCTAAGAAAGGATATACTTGCCATAGAGGGAGTGCAGTGAAGGTTCGCCAGACTGATTCCTGGGATGGCAGGGCTGTCGATTGGGTCGACTAGGCCTGTATTCACTAGAGTTTAGAAGAATGAGAGGGGATCTCATTGAAACGTATAAAATTCTGACAGGGCTAGACAGACTGGATTCAGGGAGGATGTTTCCCTTGGCTGGGAGCCTAGAACGAGGGGTCACAGTCTCAGGATACGGGGTAGGACATTTAGGACTGAGATGAGGAGCAATTTCTTCACTCAGAGGGTGGTGAACTTGTGGAATTCTCTACCACAGAAGGCTGTGGAGGCCAAGTCACTGAATATATTTAGGAAGGAGATGGATAGATTTCTGGACGCAAAAGGCATCAAGGGTTATGGGGAAATAGCGGGAATATGGTATTGAGATGGAGGATCAGCCAAGATCATATTGAATGGCAGAGCAGGCTCGAAGGGCCGAATGGCCTACTCCTATTTTTCTATGTTTCTGTACTAACTAGCCCATGACGGTCTTTTACCTACCCCAACCTATTCTACAAGGAACTCTCCAGAAACACAAAACACCAGAGCCAGAATGTTTGTTGTCTTTCAATTCACTCCTGTATGAAATCAGCCAGTGTTTCCTTAACACTACTTATTTTATGGCAGTAAAGGGCACATTCTTATACTTTAGCGGAAATTGCAGTACATAGTGTTTTACATGATATAATGTTCCTGCCCTTGTAAAACACTGATTTCTTTTACTTACCATGAACAGTACAATAGGAGATTTGCTGGTACTATAATAAAAATTGAATTTGTGGGCATATTTTCTGTCCACCACAACTTGTGTTACACTGCTGTGTCACATTTAATTATAGTCACATTTATTCCAGACTCATTTCTTGCAGCTAGATAATCCATTTGAAAATGTCTTCTAACTATTTAAGAAAAGAGAAAGAAAGCCAGTCATTTGAATGTTCATAGAAATGCCCCCACCAACAGAAAATACCTTGGTGTACAGGAATCATAATGTATGTAACCTATGACTTGAAATAAATAACCTTAGCAATCACACTTTAAAAAAAGGGAAAGGAAGCCATTACATTTCATCATCCTGAGCTCTGACTTGAAGCCTGAAGAGCAGACTGACGTCACTCTGCAGTTTTACATAGAAACATAGAAGATAGGAGCAGGAATAGGCCATTTGGCCCCTCGAGCCTGCTCCGCCATTCAATGCGATCATGGCTGATCATCCAAATTCAGTATCCTGTCCCTGCTTTCTCCCCATATCCCTTGATCCCCTTAGCCTTAAGAAATATATCTAACTGCTTCTTGAATATATTTAATGAATTGGCCTCAACTGTCTTCTGTGGTAGAGAATTCCACAGGTTCACCACTCTCTGGGTGAATAAACTCCTCCTCATCTCAGTCCTAAATGGTTTACCCCTTATCCTTAGACTGTGACCCCTGGTTCTGGACTCCCCTGCCATCGGGGACAGCCTTCCTGCATCTAGTCTGTCTAGTCCTGTTAGAATTTTAAAAGTTTTCTCACTAATTAAATTCCATTTGACCTGAGGCTCTACTTACTTACTAACAACTATACGTTATGACGTTAAAGGGACACTACTCCATTTTAGCAGCAGAATAATACTCACGTAATTACACCATTTAACATACTTTTTTCCTTATAAAGCAGTGTATTATCCAACTTACCATGAGCAATGCTGAAGGAAATTTGTTGTTACACATATAAGTTTTGAATCCATCAGACTTAATAGAGAAAAATATTTTTGAAATACAGAAAGAAAGACAGTAATTTCATGCTGGTCTCTTCTGACCTGGAGCCAGGAATTTAGAAGTCAATCTGCACACTTCCTTCACCAACAGCAATTAAACTTAGGATGTTGTTATTTACACCAACTAGACTTTGTGGTTTACAGCTACAGTCCATCTTAAACATAGATGAACATTAACAACCAAAAAATATATTGTGATTACATAGTATAATGCTCCTGTTGTTATGAAACAGTGCATTATATCCGACTTACTAGGAGAAATGCAACAGATCTGCTGGTAAATCATTAAAAATGAAAATAACAAATATGTGTTGAAATATTGCACAGGCACCTTTCCCATCAAAACATTGCAAACATCTAATCTTCACTGGTGGTAATTTTTCGTGGGGTCAACGGGCCAGTTTGGTGGTGGGTCGGGTGGGAAAAAATGTTTTTGACGGCGGTTAGGGAACCCACTGTCAACCCGCCGCCATGCTAGTTTCCCAGATGTCGGGTCTGTCGGCGCTGAACAGACCTGACACCAAGCAGCGGGGGAGGCAATTTAGGTGATTAAGAGCTTGTTAACAGCCAATTAAAAACTATTTTGAGCTCAGCTTTAAATTTTAGAAGATCTCCCTCGGGCTCCATACTGCTCGGGGATCACGTCAGGTAAGCTGGTCGGGAGTTGCGTCACCATGAAATCATCTTTTTACTTGACAGCTGCAAGTGTGCTATAAAAGCTCCCATCTCACCGCTGTTCACTTTCCAAGCTCAGAAGCTATTGCTTACTGCATTTGGAAGACAGATTGAGCTTTATGGAGGATGCACGTGTTTTGGAATAAACTCTCTATCCAATGTCACCTCATTGGAACAACCTCTCTCACCATTGACAAATTGCGTCTGTCATCTGAACTTCACCTGCCATCTATTACATCAGTATCAGTGCCCTTGAAACTATCTCACCTTTCCTCAGAATCCCACCATGATCTGCCCCAACACCAGCAGCATCAGGCACACCAGCGGCACCAACAACAACACCAACCTTCTCTGCAATCAACTGATGCTACACAGGGCATCAGCACCCGAACACATTGCTGCCCTGGATGCCAGGGATGACCTCACCATGGCCAGATTTACTTCACTTGACGCGGTACACCTTGGCTGCCATATAATGCGCCAGGTTGGCACCACCCCACACCAATACCGTAAAGCATCCCTACAATATCCAAGCCATTCCTTTCACACTCGTCACCATTGCGGGGGGTACCATTATGTCTCACCATTAACTGCAACACACTAAACCACTTCCAAAGGTGCACACAAATCTGTCCAAGAACGCAAAGTGTTGAACATAATGTGTTGTCAAACATTGAAATCTTTAACAGAAACTTCATATTGGCTAAACCACACAAGTGCCTACCCTTGTGTGTTGTTAGTTGGTATGATTGGACTAGGATGAGGGTGAGTGTGAGGAGTGGCTAATGAGATGGGAAAGTGATAATGTAGATAGTGCGCAATGGGTGGAGGTGCAAGGTAAGTTGGTGTGAGTAAGGATGTGCAGGAGTAGGGTAGGGAAGGCAGAGTGAGGGGGATGTGATGAGTGGCACAGCAGGATGAGGTTGAGTGTGGCTTTGCAGTAACGTTTCGTGATCTACTGAGATTATTGAAAGGTTTGCCCCACTGCAGCCTGGTCCTCTGAACGACATCCCTGCTTGTGTCCTCCTATGCAATGTGCAACCAGGCTGCGATGATCTCCTGGGGAGGTCTCTTCTGTCCATGTGAAGGGAAGAGGACCTCCCTGCGTTTTTTAAAATTTGTTTATGGGATGTGGCCGGTGCTGGCAAGGCCAGCATTTATTGCCCATCCCTAATTGCTCTTGAGAAGGTGGTGGTGAACCGTCTTCTTGAACCGCTGCAGTCCGTGTGGTGAAGGTACTCCCACAGTGCTGTTCCAGGACTTTGACCCAGCGACGATGAAGGAGCAGCGTTATACTTCTAAGTCAGCATGGTGTGTGACTTGGAGGGGAACTTGGAGGTGGTGGTGTTCCCATGCACCTGCTGCCCTTGTCCTTCTAGGTAGACGAGGTCGCGGGTTTGGGAAGTGCTGCCGAAGAAGCCTTGGCGAGTTGCTGCAATGCATCTTGTAGATAATACACACTGCAGCCACGGTATGCCAGTGGTGGAGGGAGTGAATGTTTAAGGTGGTGGATGCTGTGACTCCCTCCATAAGCATATGGAGGGAGTCATGGGAGAGCCTGGGTGCAGCAGTGCACCTCTGTGCAGTGCTTGTCAGTGTTTGCAGCACCTCAGTGCTGTAGAATACTGACAGTACAACTGTCAAAATCAATTTGCACATGGTCCCTTTAAGGAAACCGGCTGATGACGTGCCATCAAGTGACGTCATCAGACCTGATTCCTTCAATTGGCTGGCAAACGCGCTGGGCGGGCTTAACTAACCCAATCAGCGTAAAATCACTTTGGACAGCGGGCTGGAGCCAACAGCGGGGTCGCAACCCACCACCGATCCCGGCCGCACCGAGGTAGGGGAAATCGCGGCCATTGTGTCTAGGTATCAATTCCTTAAAATCAACCAATTTGAGGTCAATTGAGTGCAAAACTATGATGACAAGGTGACAGACTAAAAAAAATACTTTTATCTTGTTCTTTCCACTTCATTCTACAGCACATGTGCACGATAGAATTATCATTAATGTCTTAAGTCTTTTTCTCCTTAAGTTTACCTTTTGTTCCTTTCTGCTTTTTCCATATTTTGTCCTATTCACTTATGTTTCTTGGACTCTCAGCTTTTTTCACTCTAAATTTGCTCTGAAAAGTAATTTAAATGGTATTTGAAACCTCCACATAATTAATTTGAACATTTACTTTGCGTTGCCTGCCCATGTCCATTAGCAGTATAAATTACTGAACTCTGCACAGACTTATAGCAATGGACAATAATGTGCCTTTGTTTAGAATTTGCTTTTGCCAGCATTAGTCATAGCTGTTCCAAGCCTTGCACAATATTTACTAAAGAACTTTATATCTTCATCTTTCATGCTTAAAACTGACAATATTCATTTTGATAAGGACCACATACCTATCTGAGACTGATGGTGGATTTTGAATGGAATGAGCCTCTCACATCATCCATCAATATCTGTGGTTTCTTGTCTTTCACAGAGCTGTTCAGCAAGTCCTTTGTCTACCCAAGATACATCAGTACAAATTCTTAAAGCACTATGGGAGAAGACACAGCTGAAGGGAACACACAGCTTTGAAACAGCAATGATCCAGACAATTCATTATAAGAAGGTGAATATGGATGTTTTACAATATACAATGATTTAAAAGAATATGTAATAATGGTTATATATTTTTGTAATGTCCGTGTGTAATTGAGACACGGACTGCAGAAGTTGGTTATAACAGGTGTTTACTGAATGGAGACAAAACTGGAACTACTATACAAAGTTACTACACAGGCTTATATACAGGGATGGTCACTACTGGTACTGCAGTATACAGATGCTGCAGAATATAGTTCCTTCTTCGAGGTACATACACTACAATTCCTCCCCTTTTAGCTAAACAGTACATAACATTCGATTAATAATTAAATAACATATTTACAATTACAGTTGCTATATACATTAGCTGAAGTTAAGCAATTATAAATTCAGTCTTTGAGGAGGCTTCCTGATTCCGTCCGGATAACGCCTCTTTGGGGTATCAGGTTCTTCTGGCAAAGTTGATTCGGGATCAACGTCGTTGTTTGGTTCGTCTGCTTCCAATATCACCGATTCTGAGGTAGATGCAATTGGTACTTCGGTTTCATCACCAGGTGTATAGGATCGTGGTGTAGTTTTGACGTTTTCCAATGACTCTAGAATCTGGTCAGCATGGCGTCTTACAATGCTCTCTCCAACGTCCACGGTATACATTAGAGGTCCTTGCCGTGTGCAGATCGTTCCTGGCTGCCATTTCTCTGTGCGGTAGTCCCGGGCCAAAACTGGTTGACCTATCTTGAAACTCCTGGTTGGCCTTTCATTCATATCCTGAAACTGCCTGTTCTCCACATCTCTTCTGTTGTTTGGCTTAACCAAATCCAAGCGGCATCTTAGTCTTCGATTGAAGAACATCATGGCTGGAGTTTGGTTGGTAACCGCATGTGTCGCATTCCGGTAGGCAAACAAGAAGTTATCCACCTTGTGTTGTAGGGGTATGTCTTCATTACACATTGCCTTGATAGCCTTCTTGAATGTTTGAACGAACCTCTCAGCCAATCCATTGGTGGCTGGATGATATGGGGCGGATGTGTAATGCTTAACACCATTGTTCTTTAAGAACCTCCGGAACTCTTCAGACACAAACTGTGGTCCATTGTCGGAGCAAATCTGTTCAGGCAGCCCATTTCTGGCGAATATGGTTCGTAAGACTGTGATAGTTTTTTCTGTGGTGGTTGAGGACATTTTTATTACCTCTGGCCACTTTGAATGTGCATCCACCGCAATTAAAAACATCGAGTCCATAAATGGACCAGCAAAATCAATGTGTACCCTTTGCCATGGAGATGAGGGCCACTCCCATGGATGTAGAGGGGCTTGTGGTGGGGCGTTTTGGACCTTCTGGCATCCTGTACAGCTCTTGGTCATCTCTTCGATTTCTCTATCGATTCCTGGCCACCACACAAACGCTCTGGCTAAGTTCTTCATTTTTACCCCTCCCAGATGACCCTCATGAAGCTCATTGAGCACTCTATCCTTCAATTTGGGTGGAATTACTACTCTGGATCCACACATCAAGGTTCCTCGGCACACTGACAGCTGTTCTCTTCTCGGCGAGAATGCTGGCAACAGTGGTTCGCCATGTGCTGGCCATCCCTTCACCGTTAAATCATACACCCTGGAGAGTGTCGGGTCATTTCGTGTTTCCTTTTCTATGTTTGCATTCGTCACAGGTAGACATTCGACTATGGTCGAGTGGAATATCTCCACAGGATCCACTGCAGGTGCTTCTTCCACTGTCGGCAACGGTAGGCGCGACAATCCATCAGCATTCCCATGCTGTTTAGTTCCTTTGTACTCGATGTCATATTGGTGTGCCCCTAGGAAAAGGGACCACCTCTGTAGCCGTTGTGCTGTCATTATCGGGACGCCCTTCTTAGGGTTGAAAATGGAGACAAGAGGTTGAGGATCAGTTAGTAGAGTAAATTTCTGTCCATGCAGGTAGTGATTGAACTTCTTCACCCCCCACACCAGGCTGAGGGCCTCTCTGTCAATCTGGGCGTAGTTACGCTCGGCTGAAGTTAACGAGCGTGACGCAAAAGCTATCGGCCTCTCTGAACCATCAAGGAATTTACGTGACAGTACCGCTCCAACGCCGTAGGGAGACGCATCACACGCCAGTCTTATCGGTAGTGATGGGTTGTAGTGAGCCAATACTTCTCTTGAAGTGATCAGGCCTTTACACTTCTGAAAGGCCCGCTTACATTCATCGCTCCATTTCCATGCTACTCCAGTTTGTAGCAGGGCGTTCAGTGGGTGCAGAATTGTGGACAAATTCGGCAAAAACTTATGGTAGTAATTCACCAATCCAAGGAATGACCTCAGTTGCGACACATTTTCAGGCGCTGGAGCCTTAACTACCGCTTCAATTTTGTCAGGGGACTTATGTAACCCCTCTTCATCAATCACGTGGCCACAATACGATATTTGTTTCTTAAAAGACTCGCACTTGGGGCGATTGGCTCGTAGCCCATGTTCTCTTAGTCTAGTGAGCACCTGCTCTAGGTTGGCAAGTTGTTCACTGTCATTTTCACCTGTCACTAGGATGTCGTCCAAGTAACACTGAGTCCCCGGAATCCCTTGCAGGACTTGTTCCATCGCTCTTTGCCATATAGCCGGAGCTGATGCTACTCCGATTACCAGTCGATTATACTGGTAAAGACCTTTGTGAGTGTTTATCGTGAGATATTTCCTAGAGGATTCTTCAACCTCCATCTGCAAATATGCTTGCGCTAGGTCAATTTTTGTAAAACGTTTCCCTCCAGATAGTGAGGTGAAAATATCTTCTATCCTCGGAAGAGGATACTGTACTGTGTGAAGGATTGGGTTCACAGTCACCTTGAAGTCCCCACAGATGCGAACCTTCCTTGGCTCCTCAGACTTATTGTTTAACGTTTTCTTCATGACAGGAACGATGGGTGTCGCCCACTCGCTCCAGTCTACCTTAGATAACACGCCTGCATTCTCCAGATTCTCCAGCTCTGCCTCGATGGCTGGGCGAATTGCATACGGTACCGGTCTTGCTTTGAAAAACTTGGGAATTGCATTCTCTTCTATTTTTATCGAGGCAGTTTTATGCCTTTAAGAGTTCCCAGTCCTTGTTGAAATACCTCTTTAGCGTTAGCTAAGATTTTTGACAATCGTCCAGGTGTGACGTCGTCATCCTTTTTACCAGCCACAGTCAGTGCCTGAATGGAGTGCCAGTCTAAACTTATCTTTCTGATCCATTCACGTCCCAATAACGGTGGTCCACCATCTTGCAGTATGTACAGATACAATTTCTGTATTTCCTTGCCGTTGTATTCGACAGGCACCCTTATTTTCCCTCTGGGGTATACTTTCTGCCCCGTATATGTCTTCAAGACAATGGATGTGTCTTTCAAGGGTATGTGTGAGAATAGCCACTCGTAGTCTCGTCGATACATGACGGTTAGCGCTGATCCTGTATCCAATTCCATTTTGACTTGGGACCCTGCTATCGTGAGGGTGACCCAAATGGTTCGGTGATCCTCTTTTGCGATTACGTTGTGTAGTTTGAGACAGCTTAGTCTCTTGTTCCCGGATTCACTCGCTCTTCTGGTCTTCGGAACTACTGTCCGTCATCTTTTGTACTTTCCTGTACTTTTCCTTAGTAGTCTTTTTGTTGTCGTTAGTCTTCTTCCTGGACCTGCAAACTCGTGCAATGTGTCCCATCTTTCCGCATTGCCTGCATGTTTTGTCCTTGGACCAGCAGTCCTTCTGGTCATGGGTTGTTCTGCCGCAGCGATAACATTTTTCAAATCCCCGTGTCATTTCATGGGTGCCGTATTCCTGTGGCTTTTGCTGTATTTCCGCAGCTCCCCTTGCTGCTGCTTCGTACGATACTGCCACGCTGAAAGCCTTATCTAGTGTCAGCTCTTTCTCTGAGAGTAACCTCTTCTGGGTTCCTTCACTCAGGAGTCCACAGACAAATTTGTCCCGTAGGGTATCTGCCAGTCCTGCTCCAAACTGGCAGTGCTTTGATAGCTTGTGTAGTTCCGTAAGGTAATCAGCATTGCTCTCATCTTTATGCTGATTTCTCTTGTGGAATTTAAATCTTTCTGCTATCAGCAGCGGTGTAGGATTTAGGTGTTCCTGTAGGATATCAACAATTTCGTTAAAACTCTTCTCCATCGGTTTGACTGGAGTGATCAGATTCCGCAATAGGCCGTATGTTCTTGCGCCCATTAAGTTTAGTAGTACTGATGCCTTTTTCTCATTGGCTACTTCATTTGCCTTGCAATATACTTCGACTCTTTCCACATACGTGGTCCAGTCTTCTATTTCATTATCGAAGGCAGTGATATTGCCAGTCTTCAGCATCTTGGAGATCTAAGATGGCGCCTCCCGCGCTTTGCCTTCTTCCCCGAGTGAACAAAATGGCGCCTCCCGCGCTTCGCCTTCTTCCCCGATTGAACAAAATGGCGCCTCCCACGCTTTTCCTTCTTCCCCTCTGGATTAAGATGGCGCCTCCCGTGCTTTCTGTCTTTTCCGCTGCTGCCAACACTGTTGCTGGCATTTTTATGCCTTGATGGTGATGCCCTATGGTCTTCGCGCGCTTCCCCCCGCGCTGCTGCCAACGCCGCTCTCCGCGGTCCCCGTGGCAAACTGCAGCTCCCCGCGGCTTTCTGTGCTTCTAATTTCTTTTTCTTTTATTTTAATTACTTTTCCCGTCGTCAGAGCAGACCCTATGGGACACTTTCCTCCCTCTTCTCGGGTCTGTACGCTGCCCGGCTTCGTAGCACCTGTGTGCTCCACCCTCTCTCTCTCTCTCCTCTTCCCGACAACGCTGCTCAGCCCCGTTGAAAAGCCACCCGATCGAGCTCTAGCCCGCCGCAGCCCAGGAAGGATCAGTGTACTACCTGCCACCAGCCCGATTAGCTGGAACACCATAGACTGGAGAACCAAGCCCAGCTCTCGACAGCCTCTCCTGCAAATCTTCGAATTCGATGAATCAGAGGGCGGTTGCCCACGGTCGACGCCCGTTTCTTCTGTTTGTTTTTTGGGGTTTTTTCCTTCTGGCTTCGACCTCTAATAACTTCGCTTCAGGGATGGATCCCCGTGAGGTGGTGCAGAACTGTAGGTAAGTTCGGATCTGTTCGTTGCCAATGTAATATCCGTGTGTAATTGAGACACGGACTGCAGAAGTTGGTTATAACAGGTGTTTACTGAATGGAGACAAAACTGGAACTACTATACAAAGTTACTTCACAGGCTTATATACCGGGGTGGTCACTACTGGTACTGCAGTATACAGGGGCTACAGAATATAGTTCCTTCTTCAAGGTACATACACTACAATTTTTATATTTAAAATGTGACCCTACGTAAACTTGAGGTCATCCAAAACTCGGCTGCCCATGTCCTAACTCACACCAAGTCCCATTAATCCATCACCCCTGTGCTCGCTGACCTACATTGGGCCCCGCTTAAGCAGCGCCTCGATTTCAAAATTCTCATCCTTGTTTTCAAATCCCTCCATGGCCTCGCTCCTCCCTATCTCTGTAATCTCCTCCAGCCCCACAACCCCCTGAGATATCTGCGCTCCTCTAATTCTGCCCTCTTGAGCATCCCTGATTATAATCGCTCAACCTTTGGTGGCCGTGCCTTCTGTTGCCTAGGCCCTAAGCTCTGTAGTTCCCTGCCTAAACCTGTCTGCCTCACTACCTCTCTTTCCTCCTTTAAGACGCTCCTTAAAACCTACCTCTTTGACCAACCTGCCCTAATTTATCCTTATGTGGATCGGTGTCAAATTTTTTGTCTTATAAAATACTCCTGTGCAGTGCCTTTGGATGTTTTACTACGTTAAAGGCGCTATATAAATACAAATTGTTGTTGTTGCTGTTATTGTTGATTATATTGTGGAGAACTTTGTTTAATTCTGCGTGCTTTGTGATAGATTATTCAGCAGCTCTAATGTTACAACATTGGACTCTCAGTCAGAGACACTCAGCCATCCCCTACTTTAAAACATTTAGTGTGCCATTTACATGATTGCCAATTTATACACCAGGAATTTGTTTGGGGGTTCTACCAATTGGCCACCATAACTTTTGCATGATTTCTGCCAATCTGCCCTCGCACTTAGAGGCTAATCGGAAATTCCCAGCAATAGTCTTTAAGAAACAAAAATTACCTCATAAAATATTCAAACTTTTATCAATTACACAGTTTCCAAGTTTGAAAAGTTGCCTTAAATGGCAAAAAATGGTTCACTTTCTCCCTCAGAAGAGAAACTTTTTGAGCTGAATTTGGCACCACAGTGACCTTGTCAGTATTGACATGGACAGAGGCCAGTCAGGCAAAAGCACATCATTTATATTATTCTTCCAGCTTGGTTTAAATCACTTGGAAAAATAAAACAAAATCGTCAAGTGCGGTCAACCACAAATATTGTCTAACTGTAAGATAAAAATTGAGTTGTCCCTAATAGAAAAGGAATAGTTGCCAATATTTTAAATATGAAACTTTCTTGAAATAAAACTTTTAACAATTCAGTCCCAAGTTTGTTTTGAAACCTTTGGAAGTAGGCAAAAATAAAGCAATGCTCACAAAGAAACTCTTTGGGGTAGCAATTGGTATGTGTTTTGCCAGCTTTTCGGGAGTAAAAAGAGCACAACAAATGCCAATTGCTGGACACGAGGCCCTGCGACTGATATGCAGTGGCAGCGCGGCTGGCATCATATTGGCCCCTGGTCGCTGCCTGAAAGCAGTGTTGACCCAATTTAAATATGCAATGAAGCTCCTCTGGCTGTTGTAGGACCCTTCTGCCATATTGGGCAAAAACTCACCAGAGCTACGGATGCTCTAACAGGTCTACAGCGGCCTAAGGGATCACTGGAGGCGGCAGAAGAAACACAAAGATAAGTTTTTAAAACCAATTGAATGTGGAAGCTGGAGGAGAAGGAATTCTCTTTCTGACTCCAGATCGAAGCTGCTGGCTCCAGCCCGCTCTGTGAAAAGAATTTTACGTTGATTGTGTTTGTTAAGCCCGCCCAGCAAGTTTGCCGGCCAATTGAAGGAAGCGGGTCTGATGATGTCACTTGATGATGCGTCATCAGCCGGTTTCCTTAAAGGGACCATGCCCAAATTTAGTTTTACAGTTGTGCTGTCAGTGTTCTACAGTATTGAGGTGCTGCAGACACTGACAAGCGGAGCACGGCTGCACCTAGGCTCTCCCATGACTCCCTCCATATGCTTATGGAGGGAGCCACAGCATGCAGAGAGGTCCTCTTCCTTTCCCATGGGCGGAAGAGACCTCTCCAGGAGGTCAACGTAGCCTGGTTGCACATTGCACAGGTGGACACAAGCAGGGATGTCGTCAGAATGACCAGGCTGCAGTGACACAAACCTTTCAATGATCTCAGTAGATCACGAAACGTTACTGCAAAGCCACACTCAACCTCATCCTTCTGTGCCACCCATCACATCCCTATCACTCTGCCTTCCCTACCCTACTCCTGCACACTGTCAAACATTGGAATCTTTATTTTCAACACTTTGCGTTCTTGGACAGATTTGTGTGCACCTTTGGAAGTGGCTTAGTGAGTTGCAGTGAATGGTGAGACATAACGGTACCCACCGCAATGGCAATGAGTGTGAAAGGAATGGCTTGGGCATTGTAGGGATGCTTTATGGTGTTGGTGTGGGCTGGTGCATCATGTGACAGCCAGGGTGTACAACGTCAAGTGAAGTAAATCTGTCCATGGTGAGGCCATCCCTGGTGTCCCGGGCAGCAATGTGGTTGGGTGCTGATGCCCTCTGTCCTGTGCAGCATCAGGTGATTGCAGAGAAGGTTGGTGGTGTTGTTGGTGCTGCTGGTGTTAGGGCTGATCGTGGTGGGATTCTGAGGACCAAGGTGAGATTTTTTCAAGGGCACCAATACTGATGGAATAGATGGCAGGTGAGGTTGAGATGACAGAAGCGATCTGTCAATGGTGAGAGAGGTTGGTCCAATGAGGTGACACTGGATAGAGATTTGCTCCAAACACTTGCAAGCTGCATAAAGCTCAATCTGTCTTCCAAATGCAGTAAGCATCAGCTTCTAACCTTGCAAAGTGAACACCTATGAAATGGGAGCTTTTAAAGACCATTTGCAGTTGTCAAGTTTAGAAATTATCCCATGCTGACACAACACTCGACCTCCTTACCTGACGTGATCCCCAAACAGCGGGGAAGCCATTGGCAAACTCTAAAAATCTAAAGGTGAGCATAAAGCACGAGTTAATTGCCTCTTAACAATCTCTCTAATGATGTGAATTGCCTCCCCCGCCACTTGGTGTCGGGTCTGTTCAGCGATGACTGACCCAACATCTGGGAAACTAGCGTGGAGGCGGGTTGACAGCGGGTTCCCTACTCGTTGTCAAAAAAAAAATTTCCCAGCTAAACGCCTCCGCTGACCCCCCATAGTTTTACAATCGAGAATGCCACTTGTGCGAGCGCAGTGTGCTGAACCTGCTTTATTTCACTTAATCATCATTGCCCTGCCCAACTGTTTTGAGCATGAGCTAGATTATTTGTGCTTTATCCTTCACCAAAGACTCCTCCAGATAAGATAAATAAGGATGTCTGATTTTCTCAAACTTGAGCTGGCCATGATTCTCAGCATATTGAGACATGCGGTACCTTTCAATGTGTGCAAGACAAAGGTGCTGATTCGTAGCTGACTTAGAGATAGTTCATAATTCTGCCCTGAAAGCATGTTGTGGAGCACAGCAGATTTCCTGACTATTAAATAATCTGTGGATCTTGCACATAGACAAAGTAATTCTCCCACCCTGCCCAGGCATTCAATAGCCCCTCCCTCACCACCACATCCCCTAACAATTTACAAAATCTGTGGTCCATATGGAATGCTTTCTCTATAGTGTATCGAATGCGCCAGTACATTACTGATTTTAATTACATTGTTGTTCCCTTTACTGCTCAAGTGTTACTGTTTTGCATCAAATCTAAAAAAATAAGTTACAATTGTGCTTCCTACCTTTTTTGCTGGATCACATGAAGCAGCAGTTTCTTGAATCACCACTATTACAGAACAGAAGGTGATAATGAGCGCAAGTTTTCACCTATAAAGCCACAAACTCCAAATTTAACCGATCCATGTGCTCCCTGATATTGTAACTGAGTGTTGTCCACCACAACTAAACATGCTTATTTGCAACTACTTCCTTTGACGTTTCTGCATTTGGTTGAAACACTTAGGCTGCGATTTTCCCAGCCCCGAGGAGGCGGGTTTGGAGGTGGGACAGTTGGGAAAATCGCAAAAAGTGAGCGCGGGTTCGGAACCTGCCTCCAACCCGCCTCCGCGCAATTTTGCCAGAGGCGTGTTTCATGGGTACGATTTGGTCCCGCCTCCACCAGTCGGGAGAGATAGTTAAGACCCTTAAATAGTGGTTAAGGGCCTCAATAATCCTATTTTGACAGGCCTTTTTTATTTTACCACATTTTCTGCATGTTGCACGACCCTCCTAAACCACGCCGGCTAATCCTGGCGGGTTGACAAGTGGGTGCCCTCCTCACAGCTGCAGCTCCACCATTAAAACTGAGCTTTCAACAGGGATCAGTTGCAGGTGACAGAACTTTTGCTCCACAGGTCTTTCAGCACTTTTAGCAGGCCTACCAAAGTCAGAGGTGCTGCAGCTTCTATCTCTCAACTGTGGAACCTCCTTGGAAAACCCGCTCCCCGCTTGGATTGAGCACTTCCCCAACGTATCTGCCAGCATCTTGGGAACCATTTATTTCCTTTTATCATGGACCTCAGATTCGGATGAGGAGCAACCACGGCAGCAGCAGAACCAGGCAGCTCAGCAGCAGGAGTGCCAACCTCCTGCTCACCCACCTGATGGTGCACAGGGCAGAAGGCACCAGTGCATGGAAGCACGTCACCGCAGGAGATACCCCTCTCTCAGGGTTTACAGACAGAGGATGAGCTACCTTAACATGAGTGAGCAGCAGTGCCAAAAGAGGCTGAGAGTTTCACGAGAGGTTGTCGGAGACATCTGCGCAGTGCTGCACCAACACCCGGAGCCCCGAGGAGCGGGTGGACACCCCTTACCAGTGGCTGTCAAAGTCACCACCGCATTCAACTTTTTTGCCTCAGGCTCCTTCCAGGGATCATCAGCAGACATCAGCGGCATTTCCCAGTCGGCCGTCCACAGTTGCATCACGCAGGTTACCGATGCCCTTTTCGCAAAGGCGCACAAATACATCCACTTCTCAAGGGATCAAGCAAGTGTTCAGTTGGCTTTGCAAATATGGCAGGCTTGCCAATGGTGCAAGGCATCATAGACTCCACACATGTGGCCCTTAGGGCACCCCATCACAACCCAGCTATCTTTGTCAACCGCAAGGGCTTCCACTCCCTCAACGTTCAGCTGGTGTGTAACCATAAGAAGGAGATTTTGCATGTTTGTGCCAAGTTCTGTGGAAATTGCCATGACTCGTTCATCCTGCGGCACTCTAGTGTTCCTCCGCTCTTCAATCCGCCAAACCAACTTAATGGATGGCTCTTTGTTGACAAGGGCTACCCCCTGAAGAAGTGGCTAATGACACCAACGAGGCTGAGGAGCGCTACAATGCCAGCCACATTTTGACCAGGTCCATCATCGAACAAAACATTGGCTTGCTGAAGATACGATTCCGATGCCTTGACAGATCAGGTGGTGCCCTGCAGTATTCAGCAGCCAGGGTCTCCAGAATGGTCGTGGTCTGCTGTGCACTGCACAACATGGCACAGCATCGTGGCTTGCAGCTTCCTGATGAGCAAGTGGCTCAGTACCTAGCCTCCTCAGATGAGGAGGAGGAGGAGGCGGACCGAGCGGCAGCGCATCTACCAGCAGCAGTCCAGCACACGAGCACATGGCTGCCCATGATGCAAGGGATGCACTCATCCTGGCCAGATTTGAATAGGTTGCCCATTGTGGCACATGTGATTGGCAACTTCTTAACACATGATAGACAATGGACGTGACTCTCTGGCCTCCTTTCACTCTGACCACCAACTTGACCACGCAAGTGTCGCGGAGCCTGCAATGTGGAGCTGCCTAAGCCGAAATAACACATGCCATCATGCCAACAGTTTGCCATCATGTAATTTTAATACATTCACACAGGGATGGCATTTCATCAATAAACAGAAACAATCACCCAAGTGCCTACCCCTGTGACTAATGGTGCTTTATTTTTCTCTTATGTGTGCTCCTTCGTGGTGCTCCCCCTGTGGCTTCAGCAGAAGTGGAGGTCCCTTGCTCACTTTCATGCTGCTCCTGCTTCGACACCTTTGGCGGTCGTCCTCTGGGTTTCCGAGCCTGTGAGGGCTCGCCAAATGTCTGCTGTTCCTGCGGCAGTGCAGGGGCTGAGACATCAATCTTAGTTGGGTGCGGACTCTGACCGAGGGCTATGCAGTGGCATATAAGTTTGAGCGCTTGGAGAGGAGCCCCCACTTCCTTGTTCTCTGCCACCAGCTTCCCTCTCATGGGTCAGGTCCAACTCAGCACTTGCAAGTGGCTTGAGAGCACCTTGCTGCACATCAGAGGGGCCATGGGGACCTGTATCTGCACTGGCAGTCCTACCCAAAAGGACTTCCATGAAGCTCTGGTTTCTCTGCTCAATAGCTGCCCATTGCTCAGTCTATTCTGAACATTCATCATGTTTACAGACTCTGGTGACTTAGGTCCTCCATGGCTGTAGCCATCCTCTCCTCTACCGTAGACACCATTTCCAGAGAGGTAGCCATCCTTTCCACGGTGGTGCGTTCATGTGCCATTGCCTCCACAAAGGCATTGCTCATGTTAGAGTTGGACTCCTCCATCCTCTCCACACCCGCAGTGACCCTGGAGACAAAACCTGCCAGAGACTCCAGCACCGCTCTCCTTCAGGATGGACCCAGAGGCACAGGGTCCACATGCAGTGGAGCAAAGCTAGGAGAGTCCTGCGACCTCCAACGAGGACTCACCACTGCTGACCCTGTCTCCACCACCTGCTGATGCTCAACTGTGAGCTGTGATACACCAGGTGACACCACTACTCTTACGTCCCGAAGGTCCCACCGAGGTGTGCGTATCGGCGCTGGTGCTGGGTGCGCTAACATCTGCTGATGCTGCATCCTCAGAGGTTGCAGGTTTCTCTGAGGAGTCTTGCGGCTCAGCCTCTTCTTTGTCGACAGTGGGGGGGGGGGTGCAGGGGGGGGTGGTGCTCTGTGGATAGTCCTGTGGGGGAGTAAAGGCATGGGTTAGACATTTCATGGAAGTGTGGCATGCAAATGCAATAGTGCAGATGCTCAAGTGGCATTCTAATAATGTACACCAGCAGCCATTTCAGTCACTCAAGCAGTGTAAATGAGAGAGACGCAAAACTATTCTGTCACCAGCTTGGTCTGCAACACCCGTCTGTCCGTCCCCCACTTCCACCTCCACCTCTGCGCCGGCGATGTCCAGGGCCGCCTCTTCAGCCTAGGTGAGATGGGCTAGGGAAGGTGGCCCTCCTCCCGTCTTCACCCTTCCCCTTCTATTGTGGGCTCTCTTTTCCTGCAGTGAGGGAGACAAGTGGAGTTGGAGTGAGAATGATGGAGTGAGTGTAGAGAGTCCAGAGCATAGATGCTTAGAAGGAGAAAAAGATGGAGTGAGGTTCCATGTCCAAGGGCCCTCCCTGTGCGTTGTTAGTCGTTGTCATTGCACAACATTAAAAGGGAGTGTGAGGGCAGCATAGTCGAATAGTGAAGTGATTGGGTTCATAGAGTGAGAGGGATGGTGAAGGGTGCAAGGGTTGTAAGGGTAAAGTGGGATGTGGAGGAGGAGGTTGACAATGCAGAGTGCTGGTGATGAGAGGAGAAGGGGAGCAGAAGGAGGGTCAAGCTGAAGGTATACTCACTTTGCCTGATCTTACAAGGTCATTGAACCTTTTACAGCACTGCAGCCATGTTCTGCTGCACACAGACTGAAGGTTATATCCCTTGCCAGCTGGACCCACACAGCCTTGGTTTCTTTGGGAGGCCTCTTTCTCCCAGATGAGGGGAAGAGCACCTCCCTGCTAGTTCTCGCCCCTTCAACCAGGATACCCAGCACCTCATCCGCGAACCTCGGGGAGGCCCTTGCTTTGGAGCTGGCCATTTTTCTCTGTGATAAGAGTTTGGAGGTGGCGCAGCATCGACCAAAAACCAGTGAAATGAGCCAAGGCAGCAAGCAGCCCTTAAGTGAAGCTGGATAAGTGACGTTAGCAGAGGCGAGTTTCAGTCCCAAAAGACTAATTGGCCCAGGGGAACCCACACCTCTGAAATTAACTGGCCAATTAGGGGAAAATCTCAAATTTTTCCCACCTCTCAGTGGAGGCGGGTTTGGAACCCACCCAAACCGAAACCCGCCTCCATTGGGAAAATCGCCCCCACACTGTCAGATGGAGTAAACACTTGACTATAATCTGCCAAACAAATTTATTAACCAGCAAAGAGATAAGTGAGCAGAAACAATGGCACATTGTAGACTTACAGTACAGTAGTTACAGTCTTAACTGTCTTTCCTCAGCAAATAGAAAATCACAAGCATTTGTATTTGTAGTGCAAAACTGCAATTTAAACTGAACTGGATACAAGCGCCTAACTTTTCCAATCGAGATTGCCCGAATTGTGCAAATTGAGTGATCCAGATTGGAAAATTTGGGGCGGGGGATGGATGGGGATTATCCTATATACCAGATCCCACTCCATAGTTCAAAATTCCAAAACACTACTAAGTAAGCACTCTGTTTTGTCATGGGTCTCATTATAATGCTCCTCAGCCCTATTGGTAAAATTCTCAGGGTAACCCATAAACTCCCCCCAGAAATGCTCCCTTAATCTAGGAGGGGGCAAGTGGAAGATTCGCCTCCCTCCCCCTACTACCAGAATGTAAAATGGCACTTTTGATGGGGCTGAATCCTGGTGGATTTGAGATCTGCCACAAAGTCCTCGTCCCCCAGGCAGAAATTTCTTTTTCTACCAACCCAGGAATTTCAGCCCCAAAGAGTTTTAAAAACAAGACAATCCTGACCCATTTTCTAAAATCTGTGATCTACTTGAGTATTTCTTTCCTTCCAAAATTAGTTGTTAATACTAATTTAATAATGATATGTATACTTATGGATAGTTTCTTGATGTTTGTTTAATTATTCCAGTATGACATGACGTAAGAAAACTACAGGTACTAGGCACTTGGTCTAAGCGTTAAACAAAGCTTTAATCAACTGTTTTACAACATGGAGGTCTAGTTGTGTCCTTCACTGGTTCCTGTTAAGAATGTCCTGCGGAAGTTGGGCCCGTGCCCGAGTATTTATACTCTCCCTGGACAGCGCCACCCGCAGGCCGCTCAATATTATTTCATAAGTCTTTTTTTCATGAATGACTGATTCGTGTCATGACATACATTTTATATTTCTTAAAAAATGTTTCACCAAAAGATGGTCCTTTCTCTTTTTTTAGGCAAACTGTAGATAATTGCTGAGCCCTATTGTATTGGCCCAGAAATTCGTGTCGGGGGCTTCCCGCGGGTGCAAGCCCCCGACCTACACTTACCTAGCGTGCCGACAGTTGAGGCCTGGGCCTGCGTGCATTTCCTGTCTGTGGCCCGGTCCAGCTCCCGGCCCACTGTGCTTGCGTGATCCAGCGGCGTACTTAGTGCGATGCGTCGGCTGGGATCACGTGAGCACTGGGCAGCCAATCGGAGAAGGGAAAAGTCCATTCATGAGTTTGACAGAAAGAACTGTCAAAACTCATGAAAACTCCGGGCGCCCAAAACAGTACTTAACCTTAAAATAAATTTGAAAAAAATCACACTATTTAAATCAACTATAAATAACATTAAATAACTATTTTAAACAATAATTTAAATTTTTGAAAAAATAGTTTTATAAAAAATCGGGGCTAAAAATACACTTACCTTACTGTAAAGTATTTAAAAAGAATAAACCTGTGGAAAAAATGTTCTAATTTTAATTAATTGACCACTTACCTTTTAAAATGAAGTCCTTACGTCTGGTTTTTTAATGTGTAAAATGTAGAGGCCTTCACGCACGGGCAAACCTGTCAAAAAAGAGGAAGTTCAACACACGCGCAGACTCCTGCGCGCACGCGTTCGACCTCTGAACCCCTTTGTTCAGAGGATCGGAAATGCCGGTTTCCCGCGCATGCATAGTGCATGCAAGAAACCGGCACTTCCATCGGGTCCACGCATGAGTACTCCGTCCATACTCACGCGTTGGGACCCGAATTTCTGGGCCATTGTGTTTGGTCTTTTTAAACAAATTATGCACATTAATCATGAGGGGTGTTAGTAGTGGGAAATAGAAAACTTCTCTGCTTTTTGTTACCTAGTGTCAGTGTCGAGCAGTCCCGAGTCAGAAATAACACAGTCGGATGCAGGGTAATTATTTTTCTACTGTGCCAAAATGCCTTGTCCCTAGCCTCAGGAGAGTGCCCCCTATCAAGCCAGTTTGAATTTCCATTTTGAGCTCTATTTTTGTGGTCACTCTGAATAAGACTGCCAAATTAGTGTTAAATGCACAGTGTTATGCTCTGGGCCCTTGTCCAGCAAGAGCTGGATTGCGACTCCTCAAGCTTGCATTTCAGTAAGTCCACACAAAGGACAGAAAGAGGAGGCTTTCTTTATATAAAGCTAATTGAGTAAATTGTAGATAAACAATAAGTTTTTTTGCATAACTTTCACAGTGATAATTTAAAAAATAGCAAGAGTTTGTGCAACTTATATTCAAATATCTGTGACATTGCTTCAACTGATTGAAGGGATTTAGTTATTTTTATTGGTTTTGAAGCCTCACAATATTCAAAAGTATTGAGTGCAAGCATTAAGTCACAAAGAGTCTTAATTTGCTCAAAAATATTTCTCCAGTGAACAATTAACAAAAGAAACTGCATTGTAGACATAGTCATCAAACTTACTGGGGGCTACATGCAGACGGGCAATACAACATTGGTAATAAATTTTTACATTGCTGTTGTGCCAATGGGACCGTTCTTCCTGAAAAGTGGTGATTTTATAAAATAAAATGCTTTTTTAAGTACAAGGTAACTTTTGGGTACTATTGATATTGCAACATGCTTTTCCAACATTTGGTTATGTTCTTGAATCTATGCCAGAACATAGAACATTTCCAGATGATATTCAATGAACGCTTATATTAGATTACATCAGTACTATCTCCAGGGATGTTTTAGCAGCCAGTTCCTTAATATCAAGTGCCAACAGGTTTCCCAATGCAGGAAACCGATTTTTTAAATTATGAATAACTAAGCAGTTGAAATATTTCATGGCATACTTATACAGTGTTACAAAAAAGCTTTGAAAACTGCAATAACACAAAAATAAATTCATCTCGTATATGTATTATTTTATATTCTTTGAGTATGTGTAGGTTACAAAGACATCTAACAATTTCTCGAGACAAGGGTCTGTACATGTTCTCTACATTGAAATTCATCTCATCTATTAGGATCAAATAGTTCAGATAGAAATTATACTTAAGGCAGAACCATATGGGTTAATCAGATAATTAAGATAATGCTTCAGAAAAAAGTGGTTTCAAGTTTATGTGGTGAACTAATTCCTCCACTTCCGAGTTGCAAATAATGCTATTGTTAAAGCAAATAATAGTCACTGTCAGCGCAACATGGCCTATCCCCTCTGCTGGTGCCGAATTTACCACGCTGTACCACTTGCATTAATGGCAGAAAAAACACCAATCGGCACCTATTAAGTGCCTTCACAGTCACCGTGAGCGGCTGTAGCCACTAAAACAGCTGTGGAAAACGGACGAACAGGAGGGATTAGGACTGCTACCCATATCCAAGAAAGCACATTTTATTAACTGTGTTTTATCTGTACTTGCAGCAGATATTCAGATAGGCAGATTGCATAACAACTAAGACCTGCTGATTTGCATGGGAGGAGATGGCACAGCAGCCTTGATTTTCTAATATTGATGCAGTTTAAACTGCATGGATATTGGCAGATGTTAGACAGTCTGCAATGCAAGTGGAGTGTTTGTATGCAGTTTTCCAAGATTAGCTTGTGCATTGCTTCAGTTGCATATTTAGACATATGGAAGGGGCACACCAGTGGTGAGAGATGAAAATTTCATGTAAGTAAAATTTAACTGGAAGGGGAACAATTAAATGGAATCAATGGAGCAAAAATTCTGAAAGATGTTAGCTCAGAAGGCAACTCAACCTATGAGCAGCCTTTGTCAAAGCTGAAAGGGGAGAGGATTTAGAAAATAGCAGGCAGAAATGAAGTGAAAGGAAACCTATAGTGCTTGCATAAATCTGCAGGTTAATGACAGAGCAGCCCAACACCCAACACCATGATAAATGGCTACTGAAGTGCAAGTGGTGCTTTAAGAAATAGCTGCAAGGAGGATTGCCATAAGTGTCAATCCTTGGCACAATCCTCAGAAATCAACATTGCAGCCTGCCTGCAAGGAGATGGAAGCATGTTTTAGGCAGCAGCTGTCCATCACAGCCACTAGATGTGCCTCCTCTATGCTGCATGGTTGCTGCAGGTGACCTTGCACCAAATGACAGTGTTCTGCATCTGACTTCTGAAGACCCAGGTCCTGTGAAGTCAGTTCTCCACAATAGTTACAAGTAGTTACGCCAAGGCCTGATGAAATGGTTGGTGACATTTTAACAAATGTGGCCAGTCAGGCTATCTTGGATGTTAATCCACCCTAGTATATCTTTTTTCATGCGGTGTCACTGAAAGGCTGATACTGTGATTGGGGTGCTTCTAAGTAAGCATCCAAAAGCACGGTTGGTCTGGCATTCACGTAGCTTAGTGGTGCCATTAGGTCTGCTGTCCCAGCCTTCTTTGGGATGTGGAATCTCTGCATGCACTAGTTATCTGTTCACCTGTATCTACAGATGTGGGTTTGCAGATGAGCACAGAGCAGTTGTGCAGTCTGACATCCTTTCATTGGTCCTCCTCTTGTTCTAAATACTTCCATTGGGAAATCTATTGGTGCCAGTATTGGTGCTGTAGGGGGGGGCGGGAATACAGCGATTGGCACAAAGGGTCATTTGATCCATAGTGGCAGCAGGAAAAAAAATAAACATGGCTATGAAATGTCTCCCAGAAGCTACACTGTGATGGAAATTGGGCAGAGGTCTGGCAGAAGAGAACTCCTGGACATTTTCTGCTCTCAGCTGACCAATTTACTTGGATAGAACAAGCAGCCAGGAGCAGAAAATCCAGATTAGTGTGTCAATTCTGTGTCTGTAACAAGGAGAAGCATATTGGGAATGAAGAAGAATTTTGGTGACATCAAGAAAACTGCAAGGTAAGTGATTGCAATGAAATCTGTATCCTTGCACTATAGAGCTTCAGGTTTTATTCAGGCAATAGTCTTAGAAGACTCCTGTTGCTGCAGCCACAGCTTGCTTGCCTTAAGATAAATTAAGTGACACACTCATTTCAAAGACATACTATATATTGAGCTAGATTCAGCAATTAATAGTGGATGAGCCAATTAGCTATTGGATCCTGAGCACTTGCTGAATATTTGGGAAAACATGTAATGGTAAAATCAGTCAAGACCAGTTCAGCGTTGCATTTTTATCTGACATGTACAACTGTAAGTGGCAAAAAGAAACTATGTGGGCTGTTGCAGGATAATTAGGCTTTGTAGGACACGTCACTGAATATATGAAAAATATAACCTATGTGCCATAATGCATTTTTGTGACCTTGCTATCATTCTGCTTGTTGTAGGCCAAAGTTGTACACATTGCTAGAGCACAGACAGGAACTAGTGTAGGGTGTCCATATGTCCCTGTTTTCCAGGGACAGTCCCCCGTACTGTGTCCCCGGGCAAACTATGTCCCTGGAAGAGTCCCCGGTTATTGTAAATGCCCGGCCTATGCAGCAACCTTTACTGTGAATCAACCCTGAGTCTCCATGTACTGCACTTGTCATTTTCATCCAACATTAAATGAAAATCCCCGGTTATACGTTTCCTTCCCGGGTGTCCCCTGTCAATCATGCCCATCGTGCATGCCGACTGGACGTGAGGCCAGCCCTGAAGCGGGCTCAGCGTTGTAAGGGGCTGGTCTATTTGTTAGCGTTCATGCCAATTGTGCGCCGAGGGGCAGGCAAGTGCATGCCGCCAGCGAGTTCGGCTACGCTTCCGACCCAGCCTCACTCGACAACCACACCCCCACTTTTTTTTCCCCCTCTTCCTTCGCAATGGGATGTACCAGTTTGAATCTCAGGCGGTCACAAGCCAATTGTCCGGCCGGCATGTGTGATATAATTACCAGAGTCACTGAGCTTAATTAATTTATAAGATAGCAATTCTCCCAGAGTATGCACATGCGAATTGCTTTCTGTCAAACAGCATCATATAATTATGATCCAGAAAAAAATAGATCTTTCCTTTATCTTATGAAGGAATCTTTGCAAAACAGATGAGATTGTTAATTTATTTTAGTACGTTTTGGTGTACAATAACATAAATTAGATTTTGTCATCTCCTTCCTCCCCCCCCCACCAAACAATTCAAAATGGTCGCAATTCGGAAGCCGATTGGTTCGTTGGTGAAGGTTACGCCCAATGATTCCGTTAATATATGATGTGTTTATTTTTTTTAAAATCAGTTGGCAACACTCGAGCGCAGCAGGGACAAAAGGACAGGTGTCAGCAAGAGCCTGCAGTAGTGTTAGCAGCCGAGAGTCAAGGGCAGCTTCAGAGAGATCGAAGGCCCTGCAAAACCAAACAGTGTTGTTGTATTATTTATGAACGGTGTCTGAATGCGCTCCAATAGTGTGTCATCACAGTCATGGTAATTATATGCACATTTGTTTTGCATTTGTAGTATAACTGTTAAAAGATAGGCTGCTAAAAAGTTTTGCCTCGCAACCTACATTTTCCGTCCTGGCTAGTTTGCTGTGCTCGCACCCTGTGTGTCCCCAAATTTGGTTTCGAAAATATGGTCACCCTAAACTAGTGGTGGCTTTTCCTTGTGAAACCCCTGTAGCTCTGGAAACTTGGAGTGCATGTTCAACTTTATTGGGTCTGCAATGCTCACTGAAATTGGCCCTCCAGAGTGGCAGGGTCTGCAATCATAAAGATGTGTGTTTTTGTATATCAGTGGTATCTGATAAAAGGATGGTAGGTGTATTTGCCTTTCAGAAGCTGGCCTCCTTTCTGCATCAGTGTTATTGCCATGACCATAATTGCCACAGGTTATTTTCCACCTTTGTTCTTTGACAGATGTAGGCAGCACCCAGTGACATAGGAGGATGGGACTGACCATACAAGCACATCCACACATGTTCAGTCAGTTTTGCAGAACACTTCCCATAGTGCTAGGAACACCATCACCTCACTTTCTCAGTAAGAACACACTTTACTGAATAATGGCAGAACACCACAAGATCAGGACTGGACCCAGGGCAATTTGTAGAGAGGGCAGCAGGCTCTTTACAGAGATGTAAGCCATTTGCCACCCCTGTGTTGCTTAGGGATGGAGATCTCTGTTCAGATCCCTTGGAACGGAGGATACTGTAACATGTGATCCCAAAAGGGTCACTCAGCTCCAAGGAGCACAGTTTAAATGCAAGCCTAGGTACTGTGCAGAAGTACAGATATCCATTAATATAGGCCAACTAACTAGAATCATGAAGCAGTGGTTTTCCCAAATTCATGTTGACATGGTGGACATTGCACCCACAGTCTCTGGGGCATAGCTACAGTGTGTTCAAGTGTAATGCCTGCATATGCTGTTATTCTGGATACATTGAGTGCCAAATTGCAAGAAGCTGTCAAGGCCAGCTTTAATTATTTGGAGGATAGAGTGGAGGGCCTCAGGGAGGAAATGCAAGACCTTGTAATGCAAGGGTACAGTAGTGTAATAGTTATATTACTGGACTAGTAATCCAGAGGCCTGGACTAATAACCCAGAAGAATGTGACTTCAAATCCCACCATGGCAGATTCAGAATTCAAATTTAGTTTAAAAGAAATCTGGTAATAAAAGTAAATATAATTTTTAGTCAGAGGGAGATAGAAGAGCAAAAACAATAGGGCAGTAATAGTAGGGAATTTCAACTACCCTAATAATAATTGGGATAGAATTAGTGTAAAAGGAATAGAGGGCACAGAATTTGGAACAATGCATTCAGGAACACTTTTTTAGCCAGTATGTAACAAGCCCAACAAGAGAGGGGGCAGTTCTGGACTTAGCTTTAGGGAATGAAGCTGGGCAGGTGGAAGGGATATCAGTGGGAGAGCATTTTGGTGGTAATGATCATAATTCAGTTAGATTTAGCATAGTTATGGAAAAGAACAAAGATTGGGGAAAGGCCAATTTTACTAAGCTGAGATGTGATTTAGCAAAAGTGGTCTGCAAACAGCTACTTGAAGGTAAATCAGTGGCAGAGCAGGGGGAGGCATTCAAGGAGGAGATAGCGAGGGTCCAGAGCAAATACATTCCCACAAAGAAAAAGGTTGGGACTACCAAATCTAGAGCCCCCTGGATGTCAAGGAGCATACAGGGTAATTTAAGGCAAAAAAAGGGAACCTTTTGTCAGAAACTGAGAGCTCATTACTACAGAAGCCTAGAGGAGTATAGAAAGTGAAGGGGTGAAATTAAAAATTAAATTAGGAAAGCAAAAAGAGGGCATAAAAAATATGGGCAAGAAAAACCCAAGGGCCTAGAAATTCGGTGGAGCCCCAAACGGGGCGCCAAGCTCGCCTGGGCGCCGGAATTACCACTGCAAACGGAGCAGTTGTGCCCGCCGGAAATTCAGTTTGAGCGCCCCAAGAGGGACGCGGGGCGCTGCTCGAGGCGCCCCGTTCCCTCTTGGGGCGTTGAAACTGAATATCGCAGCGCAACGTGCCGCAGCGCCACACGCTGCAGCACGGTGCGCTGCGGTACTACAGGCCTTCCTCCTCTTCTTAAGGGGGAGGGGCCTGCACCAGCACGATGTCCGATCATGAGTGCCGGCAAAAGAGCCCGGCACCGAGGAGAAGTGCCGGGCACTCGGGACACAGCCGGCACTGCCCGGGGGGGGGGATCAGGAGGCCGGGGACGGAGGTGCTGGCAGGCGGCCACCAAAAAAATGGTTCCCCCACACCTCCACCTTAATTTGCACCACTACCGCCACAGGTAGGCCCCGTGAACCGGGCGCGATTTGCGATCGGCGTTACAGAGGCGGGCGCGACCAAATATCGCGATCGGGGCAGTAGCGGGGCGCTGCGCACACCGATGACGTAATCGGTGGCGGCGCAGCGCTACAGGCTAACACCGCCATTAGCGCCCCGCTAAATATCGCGGGAGGCGCGGCCAGTGGTGCTGAAGCCACTGAGTGCCCTCTTTAGGCACTAACTGGTGGCGCAGCCCACCGAATTTCTAGGCCAAGATATTTTATAAATACATAAAGAGCAAGAGAATAACTAAGGGAAGAGTAGGGCCTATTAGAGACCAAAAACGTAACCTATGTGTGAAGGCAGAAGACGTGGGTATGGTTCTTAGTGAATACTTTGCGTCTGTCTTCACAGAAGAGAGGGACAATGCAGACATTGTAGTTAAGGAGGAGGAGTGTGAAATATTAGATGGGCTAAATATAGAGAGAGAGGAAGTATTAAGTGGTTTAGCATCTTTGAAAGTAGATAAATCGCCAGGCCCGGGTGAAATGTATCCCAAGCTGTTAAGAGCGGCAAGGGAGGAAATAGCGGAGGCTCTGAACATCATTTTCCAATCCTCTCTGGCTACAGGTGTGGTGCCAGCGGGCTGGAGGACAGCTAACATTGTGCAATTGTTTAAAAAGGGAGAAAAGAATAGACCGAGTCATTACAGGCCAGTCAACCTAACTTCGGTCGTGGGAAAATTATTGGAAAAAATTCTGAGGGGCAGTATAAATCTTCATTTAGAAAGTCATGGATTAATCAAGGACAGTCATCATAGATTTCTTAAGAGAAGGTCGTGTCTGACTAATTTGATTGCATTTTTTCAGGAGATAACGAGAAGGATCGATGAGGGTAGTGCATTTGATATAGTCTACGTGGATTTTAGCAAGGTTTTTGACAAGGTCCCACGTGGCAGGTTGCTCAAAAAAGTAAAAGCCCATGGATCCAAGGGAAAGTGGCAAGTCAGATCCAAAATTGGTTCAGTGGCAGGAAGCAAAGGGTAATGGTCGACGGGTGTTTCTGTGACTGGACAGCTGTTTCCAGTGGGGTTCTGCAGGGCTCAGTACTAGGTCCCTTGCTTTTTGTGGTATATATCAATGATTTAGACTTCAATGTAGGGGTCATGATTAAGAAGTTTGCAAATGATACAAAAATTGGCCATGTGGTTATAGTGAGGAAGATGGCTGTAGGTATCAATGGACTGGTCAGGTAGGCAAATAAGTGGCAAATGGAATTCATTCTGGAGAAATGTGAGGTAATGCATTTGGGGAGGGCTAACAAGGCAAGGGAATACACAATAAATGGTAGGATACTGAGAAATGTAGTGGAACAGACGGACCTTGGAGTGCATGTCCACAGATCCCTGAAGGTAGTGGGCCAGGTTAAGAAGGCACACGGGATACTTCACTTTATCAGCCGAGGCATAGAATATCAGAGCAGAGAGGTTATGCTTGAACTGTATAAAACACTAGTTAAGCCACAGCTAGAATACTGTGTACAGTTCTGGTCACCACATTACAGGAAAGATGTGATTACACTAGAATGGGTACAGAGGAGATTTATGAGGATGTTGCCAGGACTGGAGAATTTTAGCTATGAGGAAAGATTGGATAGGCTGGGGTTGTTTTCTTTGGAACACTGGCAACTATGGGGAGACTTGATTGAGGTGTATAAAATTATGAGGAGCCTAGATAGAGTGCATAGGAAGGAATAAGAAGGTGGGATTCATTTAATTTTAATAAATTAGTTAAAGGGTATGTCATGGCAGGACAGCCCAGCCCCGTAGTGTGCTCCTCCTGCTCTATGTGGGAAATCAGGGATGCTTCCTGTGTCCCTGATGACTATGTGTGCGGGAAGTGTGTCCAGCTGCAGCTATTGACAGACCACATTGCGGCACTGGAGCTGCGGATGGATTCATTTTGGAGCATTCGCGATGCTGAGGACGTCGTCAATATCACATATAGCGAGTTGGTCACACCGCAGGTAAAGGGTGTACAGGCAGGAAGGGAATGGGTGACCAGCAGGCAGAGTAAGAGGCACAGGCAGGTAGTGCAGGAATTCCCTGCGGCCATCCCCCTCTCCAACAGATATACCACTTTGAATACTGTTGGGGGGGATGACTCATCAGGGGAAGGCAGCAGCAGCCAACTTCCTGGCACCATGGGTGGCTCTGCTGCACAGGCTGGGAGGAAAAAGAGTGGAAGAGCTATAGTGATAGGGGACTCAATTGTAAGGGGAATAGATAGGCGTTTTTGCGGCCGCAATCGAGACTCCAGGATGGTGAGTTGCCTCCCTGGTGCAAGGGTCAAGGACGTCTCGGAGCGGCTGCAGAACATTTTGGAGGGGGAGGGTGAACAGCCAGTTGTCGTGGTGCACATAGGCACCAACGATATAGGTAAAAAACGGGATGAGGTCCTAAAAGCTGAATATAGGGAGTTAGGAGGTAAATTAAAAAATAGGACCTCAAAGGTAGTAATTTCAGGATTGCTACCAGTGCCACGTGCTAGTCAGAGTAGAAATAGGAGGATATTTCAAATGAATACGTGGCTAGAGGAATGGTGCAAGGAGGAGGGATTCAAATTCCTTGGACATTGGAACCGGTTCTGGGAGAGGTGGGACCAGTACAAACGGGACGGTTTACACCTGGGCAGGGCCGGGACCGATGTCCTAGGGGGAGTGTTTGCGAGTGCTGTTCGGGGGGGTTTAAACTAAAATGGCAGGGGGTTGGGAACCTGAGCAGGGAGACAGAGGAAAGGGAAACAGGGATAAAAGCAAAAGATAGGAAGGAGAAAAACAAAAGTGGCTGTCAGAGAAATCAACGGTTTAAATCAAACGTGGCCACAGTAAATAATAATTCTAATAGGTCTAAGAGCGTTAAAAAAACAAGCCTGAAGGCTTTGTGTCTTAATGCGAGGAGCATTTGTAATAAGGTGGATGAATTGGCTGCGCAAAAAGAGGTAAACGGATATGATTTGGTTGGGATTACGGAAACGTGGCTCAAGGATGGCCAAGACTGGGAACTCAACATCCAGGGTATTCAATATTCAGGAAAGGTAGGCAAAAAGGAAAGGGAGGTGGGGTAGCATTACTGGTTAAAGAAGGGATTAATACAATTGTAATGAAGGATATTAGCTGTGATGACGTGGAATCTGTATGGGTAGAATTGAGAAATACTAAGGGGAAAAAAACATTAGTGGGAGTGGTATATAGACCTCCAAACAGTAAGGCGGAGGTTGGGGATGGCATTAAAAGGGAAATTAAAGAAGCGTGCAATAAGGGCACAGCAGTCATCATGGGTGACTTTAATCTACATATAGATTGGGCCAACCAAATTAGTAACGATACTGTGGAGGAGGAATTCCTGGAGTGTTTACGGGATGGTTTCCTGGACCAATATGTCGAGGAACCAACCAGAGATCAGGCCATCTTAGACTGGGTATTATGTAACGAGAAAGGATTAATTAGCAATCTTGTTGTACGAGGCCCCTTGGGTCGGAGCGATCATAATATGATCGAATTCTTCATTAAGATGGAGAATGAAGTAGTTGACTCAGAGACAAGGGTCCTCAATTTAAATAAAGGAAACTACGATGGTCTGAGGAGCGAGTTGGGTAGGATTGATTGGGGAATGGCACTGAAAGGGTTGACAGTGGATAGGCAATGGCAAACATTCAAAGACCGAATGGATGAGCTACAGAATTTGTTCATCCCAGTTTGGCATAAAAATAAAACAAAAAGGTGACTCAACCGTGGCTAACCAGGGAAATTAGGGATAGCATAAGATCCAAGGAGAGGACATATAAATTGGCTAGAAAAAGCAATAATCCTGAGGATTGGGAGCAGTTTAGGATTCAACAAAGGAGGACAAAGGGATTAATTAAGAAAGGGAAAATAGAATATGAGAGTAAGCTTGCAGGGAACATAAAAACTGACTGTAAAAGCTTTTATAGATATGTGAAGAGAAAAAGATTGGTGAAGTCAAGCGTAGGTCCCTTCGTCAGAATATGGGGAATTTATAATGGGAAACAAGGAAATGACAGACCAACTAAATACATACTTTGGTTCTGTCTTCACAAAGGAGGACACAAATAACCTCCCAGAGATGTCGGGGAACACAGGGTCTGATGAAAGGGAGGCACTGAAAGAAATCAGTATTTGTAGGGAAATGGTGTTAGGAAAATTGATGGGACTGAAGGCTGATAAATCCCCAGGGCCTGATGGTCTACATCCCAGGGTACTTAAGGAAGTGGCCCTAGAGATAGTAGATGCATTGCTGGTCATCTTCCAGAACTCGATGGACTCTGGAACGGTACCCATGGATTGGAGGGTAGCTAATGTTACCCCACTATTCAAAAAAGGTGGTAGAGAAAAAGCGGGGAATTATAGACCGGTAAGCCTGACATCGGTAGTGGGGAAAATGCTGGAGTCCATTATAAAAGATGTAATAGCAGTGCACTTGGAAAGCAGTGACAGGATCGGACAAAGTCAACATGGATTTACAAAAGGTAAATCATGTTTGACTAATCTACTGGAATTTTTTGAGGATGTAACTGGTAAAATAGATAAGGGAGAACCAGTGGATGTCGTGTATTTGGACTTTCAGAAGGCTTTCGATAAGGTCCCGCATAAGAGATTAGCGTGTAAAGTTAAGGCACATGGGATTGGGGGCAAGGTATTGACTTGGATAGCGAACTGGTTGGCGGACAGAAAGCAAAGAGTTGGAATAAACGGGTCTTTTTCCGAGTGGCAGGCAGTGACTAGTGGGATACTGCAAGGATCGGTCCTAGGACCCCAGCTGTTCACAATATATATTAATGATCTGGACGAGGGAATTGGATGTAATATCTCCAAATTTGCAGACGACACAAAGCTGGGTGGGAGGGTAAGCTGTGAGGAGGATGTCGTGAAACTCCAGTACGATTTGGACAGGTTGGGTGATTGGGCAGAAACATGGCAAATGCACTATAATGTGGATAAATGTGAGGTTATCCACTTTGGTGGCAAAAACAGGAAGGCAGATTATTATTTGAATGGCAATAGATTGGGAAAAGGGGAAGTGCAACGAGACCTGGGTGTTATTGTGCACCCGTCGCTGAAGGTAAGCATGCAGGTGCAGCAGGCGGTTAAGAAGGCAAATGGTATGTTGGCCTTCGTAGCAAGAGGGTTCGAATACAGGAACAAGGATGTCTTGCTACAGTTGTACAGGGCCTTGGTGAGCCCGCACCTTGAGTATTGTGTGCAGTTTTGGTCACCTTACCTGAGGAAGGACGTTCTCGCCATGGAGGGAGTGCAGCGAAGATTCACCAGGCTGATACCTGGGATGGCAGGAATGACGTACGAGGAGAGATTGTGTCGATTGGGCTTATACTCACTGGAGTTTAGAAGATTGAGAGGGGATCTCATCGAAACCTATAAAATTCTGTCAGGTCTGGACAGACTAGATGCAGGAAGGATGTTTATGATGGCCGGGGAGTCCAGAACCAGGGGTCATAGTCTAAGGATAAGGGGTAAGCCATTTAGGACTGAAATGAGGAGGAACTTCTTCACCCAGAGAGTGGTGAACCTGTGGAATTCTCTGCCACAGAGGGCGGTGGAGGCCAGTTCATTAAACATATTCAAGAAAGAGTTGCATATATTTCTTGAAGCTAAAGGGATCAAGGGATATGGGGAGAAGGCAGGGACAGGGTACTGAATTTGGATGATCAGCCAAGATCTCATTGAATGGCGGAGCAGGCTCGAAGGGCCGAATGGCCTACTCCTGCTCCTATCTTCTATGTTTCTATGTATGTTTCTATGACCTATTTCCCCTAGCAGAGAGGTCAATAATCAGTGGGCATAGATTTAAAGTAATTGGTCGGAGGTTTAGAGGGGAGCCGAGGAGATCTTTTTTCACCCAGAGGGTGGTGGGGTTCTGAAACTCACTGCCTGAAAGGGTGGTAGAGGCAGAAACCCTCATTGCATTTAAAAAGTACTTGGATATGCACTTGAAGTGCTGTAACCTACAAGGCTACGGACCAAGAGCTGGAAAGTGGGATTAGGCTGGGTAGCTCTTTTTCGGCCGGCACAGACACGATGGGCCAAATGGCCTCCTTCTGTGCTCTAAATTTCTATGGTTCTATGATTGTTCAACTGCAAACATCACTTATAATGCAGTTCCAAGCATTGTTTGAGATCCTGTCCTCTGGTTTGCAAAGCAGTGTCCGCACATGGGATGCCACAATTGGCACTCCTGTTGGTGAGTGCTCTGGGCAACTACAGAGTTAATTTAACTCCAAATATTTGCAAGGAGGGAAACAACATTTCACACCAGATTGGTACAGGGTTATTCAGATTACTTGCATATAGCAAGCTGCCTCCATCTGGCAGCCCTGAGGCATTGTCTGCTGATACATCTTGAGCGAAGAAGTAATTAGATGGAGAGGTAGAGTTAGAACACCCACAAGAAGAAATACACACCATACCCAAGGCGAGTACAGGGAGACGCTTTACATGAAAAGCATTGTACTTTAAGCAATTTGTGTTTCTCCCATTTTCCTGTAACATAAACCAATACCTCCACTTCTCTAATGTCACCATTTATGATGCCTTGTATGCTGGTTTCATGGATGAGAATTATGGACATGTGTTCACCCTCACAGACACCAGAATTAGTTGCTCCCCACCAGCAGGCAGGAGACAATGCGACCAGTGTTATCTCACTTTTATTAGATCAGCCATCAGCTCCAGCGATGGACTGTAAGGGGTATAAATTTGTCTTGGGTGGTAGTGCAGAATAGACGAGAGTGAATTAACAGCCTGTTTTACATTGCGCCCAATTTTCTTTTCCACTGTGGTTCGCTATCCCCCATTCTGCACTACTGCCCAAGACAAATTTATATGCAGAGCTTTCCTGCAAGGTAACATCAGCATTTCAAAGGATTAACAGAAAGGAAAGTTATTAAAAGTGTGGAAATTATGATGAACCTTTATAAAACACTGGTTCGGCCTCAACTGGAGTATTGTGTCCAATTCTGGGCACCGCACTGTAGGAAGGATGTGAAGGCCTTAGAGAGGGTGCAGAAAAGATTTACGAGAATGATTCCAGGGATGAGGGACTTCAGTTTCGTGGATAGACTGGAGAAGCTGGGGTTGTTCTTCTTAGCGCAGAGAAGATTGAGAGGAGATTTGATAGAGGTGTTCAAAATCATGAGGGGTCTGGACAGAGTAGATAGAAACTGTTCCCATTGGCAGAGGGGTTGAGAACCAGAGGACACAGATTTAAGGTGATTGGCAGAAGAACCAAAGGCGACATGAGGAAAAACTTTTTTACTCAGCGAATGATTAAGATCTGGAATGCACTGCCTGAAAGGATTGTGGAGGCAGGCTCAATCACAGCTTTCAAAAGGGAGTTGGATTAATACCTGAAGGAAAAAAATTTGCAGGGCTACGGGGAAAGGGCGGGGGAGTGGGACTAACTGAAGTGCTCTTGCAGAGAGCCAGCATGGGCTCGACAGGCCGAATGGCCGCCTTCTGTGCTGTACCCATTCTATGATTCTATGACTCTAGACAAAAAAGGCAACAGGAGGTATGGGGAGAGAGCAGGAATATGATATTGAGATAGAGGATCAGCCGTGATCATATTGAATGGCGGAGCAGGCTCGAAGGGCTGAATGGCCTACTCCTGCTCCTACTTTTCTATGTTTCTATGATTCTATGATCTGGGTGTACTGCAAGGCAACCCCAAATGATTCAGGCTACATATTTCAAACTTCTAAAACACTACTAAGTAAGCACTCATGTTTGACATGGGCCTCGTTATAATGCTACTCAGTCCTATTGGTTGTCAGAGCAAGGTCAAAGAGGACAGCCAGATTCCCCAGTCAATATCCTTCTAGCCTGTTATCTCCCTGGAGCAGATCTTCATTATTGGGCTGTCACAGGATGTAAAGGACATGGCAGCTCCCAAGATACCTGCATTAATGTGGAGAATGCTCATGTTGGCATCACATACTGTCTACGCATTGACAGCTACGTCTGATTGTGCACACACACCCATTGAGGCTCCATCAATGATATCTGTTCCCTTGGGAAACTGTCAATATCAAAGAAGCCTTGCTGCCTGGATCATTGCTGCTATGTCGCAGTGCCAAAGTGCACATACTTCGTTGCATACCTTAGCAGAGTCTTGGTGGCATTTTGCATGCATCAGTGCTGATTCCTGTCAATTTTGCTTGAGCACCTTGAAAAGACCATAAAATCTTAAGTAACTGTAGATTTTGCATACACTATTCTGCAGTCATATACAGGAGTTACTCCTGAGTTGGCAGATACATTTATGTGGGTATCTGATGCCAGTGGCTATAAAAGCTCTGTGGAGTCTGCACTCCCTGCTAGTCCCTTGCCTTCTGCACTGAATACAAACTCTGACAATTGCTGCTCACTGTGTAAGCAGTTCCGCATTTGCTGTACTGCCATTACTTTTACTCTAATTCAAATTAATGGCAAACTGCAATTGGAGTATTTAAGTGGAATTCAGCAGCGGAGACTGCCAGTAATACAACATACCAATCTTAATTCACTTTAACAAACTTAAAACTGCCAAAAAAAAATCCTGCAGATGATTATAACTCCAATTTGGAGCCAATAGAGAAATCAAACTTCTGTCTGTGGTGCCAATTGCCACTGCCATCTCAAATGTAGAGATTCACCACCAGGTTTAGCATGCATGGCGGTGGGCACCTGACCTGAGATCCAGGGAGTAACTGAGCTCCAGATATTAACAAAGTTGACCTCCAATCTAAATAGAATCCAAATTATAGTAATTGAGACAAAATTAATTCAATACAAATGTTATTGGTTTTAAAGCTGATGTGGTTACTGCTTCATTGCAAATTCTACTCTAATGGTAGTTCATAGATAGCTATGTGATGGCTCAGTGGTAGCAATATCATCTCTGAATCAAAAGGTTGTAGGTTCATGTCCCACTCCAGAGGCATGAACACAGATCTAGGCTGATACTCAGTGCAGTACTGAGGGAGTGATGTACTGTTGGAAGTGCTGTCTTTCGGATTAAACCGAGGCCCCGTCTTACCTCTTAGATGGATGTAAAAGATCCCATGACACTAATCGAAGAAGAGCACCAGTTCTCCCTGGTGTCCTGGCCAATATTTATCCCTCAACCAACTTTACTAAAACAGAATGGCCTGGATTTTGTGGTGGGTAATGACAGCAAACTATCAGCGTTCGCTGTTATTACACTTCTGAAACTGACCATAACTTCAGGATGTAGCGCATGCACATCTAAATGTGGAAATCCTGAAGTTTCAATCAGTTCACTGTTCCGACACTGCCCCTTCCTATCTCTGTAATCTTCTTCAGCCCCACAACCCCCGAGATATCTGCGCTCCTCTAATTCTGCCCTCTTGAGCATCCCTGATTATAATCGCTCAATCTTTGGTGGCCGTGCCTTCTGTTGCCTGGGCCCTAAGCTCTGGAATTCCCTGCCTAAACCTTTCCGCCTCACTACCTCTCTTTCCTCCTTTAAGACGCTCCTTAAAACCTACCTCTTTGACCAAGCTTTTGGTCACTTGCCCTAACTTATCCTTAAGTGGCTCGGTGTCAAATTTTTTGTCTTAAAATACTCCTGTGAAGCACCTTGGGACATTTTACTAAATTAAAGGCACTATATAAATACAAGTTGTTGTTGTTGTTGGCTGCACTGTGGATCCCTCCTCCCAAGTATTGGCAGTCCATGAAATCAGTGAAACTGATAAAAACTTGAGCTTTTCCACGCTAATATCGCTGATAACTACCCCATTAAATGTTAAGCCATGTTGGAATAGGTGTAACTGGGGTTTTAACATGTATTGACTGCTAAACAACAGTTCTGGCCATGCAAAACTCATTTTTATATTTGTGAAGTATCAAATTTCTCCATTATGATAAAAATTACAATTAAAATTTTAAAAAAATTGTTCATGATATTTGAGCTTCTACTTTATCCCCATGTGAAAGTCCCAATCTTTATTTCGCTCTCCTTAACATTTTTAAAAATTAAGGACAAAAGCTGATTTTTATTTCCTGGTTTGCTGTCTGAGTGTTTGGCTGCTTAGACAGCTTGATGATGTCACTGCTACATTTCACTTGGAATCCCCTATTCACTGTGCTACAATCAATTACATGTCAAGAAACCTCAAGTTTTCGCTACAGAGTTCGCGAGATCTCTGTGGGCAGCTTTTGATGAGGTCAGCGCCAAGCACCTTCGCTTCACTGCTGACCGCAAATTACGGGCCATTGTCTGGTCATTATCACATTGCTGTTTGTGGGACCTTGCCGAGCACAAATTGGTTTCCATGTTTTCTACATTACAACAGTGACTACACTTTATAAAAGTACTTCATTGTCTGTAAAGCACTTTGAGATGTCCTGAAGTCATGAAAGGTGCTGTATAAATGCCAGTCTTTCTTAAAAAACTGAAGAGAATTGAGTGATGAAAGGGAATGTTAGTGGACAAGTCAGCATGTGTTTTTCTCTTGCATCTCTATCACCAGTTTCATGGTGGTATTGGTACTCGATAGGATGTAAGTGACTTGTCTACCCGGTAAAGTAAAGAGTAGTATACATTGTCAGGCAAAAATGTTGCCATAAAACTCGAAAAGGAACAGAATAGTAAATTGCTGTTATCCTGAATTCTTATTTTGTTGTTTTGATCCAAAATTTTGATCCAAAATGACACAAAATTGTCCTTGAGTCATTTACATCAAAGAACAACCTATAAAGCTCTATAGTATATTTTAAAAGTAAAGTGGGATTTATTAGACATTTGATAGTTGTATATTCAAAAATAAAATGATATGCCAATTTTTATAATTAGAATGGATTGCAACTTTAGATTATTCAAAGTAAAAACTTAGTCCTGTAAAACAAATGGAAAGTAGAGTACACTTTTCCAGCTCCAGCCATCTTCGAATGGATTAACATGAATTGTAAAATCTAAACAAGAGAGACAAGAGTGAATTTGGAGTTACCTGCTTATTCTTTTAATTATACAAGGTGCCATTTGTTAGCTTTTATCTTGATGATTATTTCAGTACTATAGATGAATTGCCAAAAATGACTGAGGTCATGTTCCAACCAACTTTGAAGATTTCATGAGGTATGATTTATGAGTTAAAAGGAACCAAAAACTCAGCCTGATTACTGTGTTTTATTCTTCACAAATCCTATCCCCGGCCTTTGACTGCTCCTCAAAGCTTTTCACTCTTAAGGTACCATTGTCTTGGCGTAAAAGGGCAGTCAGTATCAGAAATGTCAAAATTAATCAGCAGTTTCTTCAGAGTTACTGATGGTTTTCTTCCACATCGACAAACTGAAGAACTGTAATATATTAAATTATCAAATCCTATCCAAGGGTTTAACCCAAAAAACTATCCTAGAAATTCTCTCCATCATCAGACTCTCTGTCTATCGGCACAAAAAACAAACTGGTATCACGTTTGCAGGAGAGGATGGTCCCTGTCTGTGTTGTCCTGAGAGAGAATTATAAAGAATCTTGGTAAAGCTACTTTACTTATTCTAATTACCGTATGTCAAATGTGCAGCTGTCAAGTAATATTGTTTGGCATATTTTTATAACTGAAATTAAGGCCGTGAATTTAATAGTGCTGAGGGGGCGGGTTTGGAGGCAGGTCCGCTGTCAAAATCGCAAAGATTGACCAGGTAGGAAACCCGCTGTCAACCCGCCTCCATCTGAGTTTCCCAGGTGTCGGGTCTGTCAGCGCAGAACTGACCCGACACCAAGCGGCAGGGGAGACAATTCAGTTATGTAAATGGCTTGTTAAGAGCCAATTTAAGAGTATTTTGAGGCTTACTTGTAATTTTACCTCCTTCCCCACTGGTTACCTGCTGTTTGGGGAACACGCCAGCTCAACTTGGCGTGTTTTGAGGCTGCTCTGATGTTTGTGAAAAGCTGACAGCTGATGAAGTGGTGTAAAGGATGCCATGTTGCAGATGGTGAGTTTCAGAGTGCAGAAAATGTTGGTTACTACATTTGTAAGACATATAGAGATTTCTTTAACTTACAAGTTTTTAGATCCAACTGTATGTCCAGTGCCACCTCATTGGGAGAACTTCTCTCACCATTGACAGATCACTTCTGTCATCTCACCTGCAGCTGCCATCTATTCTAGCAACATCTGAGCCAATGAAACAATCAGACCTTGGTCCTCCAAATCCTTCCGCAATCATCCCCAACACCATCATCACCAACCTTTTCCGCCATCACCTGATGCTACACTGGACACAGGGCATCAGCCCCTAATAAAATTGCTGGCTGGGAGGCCAGCAATGGCATCACCATGGCCAGATTTTCTTCACTTAACGCTGTAAAACCTGGCTGCCACATGATGCGCCAGGTTGACATCATCCCACACCAGCACCGTGAAGAATCCCTTTAATGTCCAAGCTATTCCATGCACATTAATCACTATAGCGGGGAGGGAGTAATGACTGAACAATCACTGGAACTCAGTAAGACACTTCTCAATGTGCGCTCAGATCTGTCCAATAAGGTGCACTTTTTGAAAAAGATTTCACTGTATGACAACACATTACCAGAAACTTCATATGGACATTGGCTAAACCTCTCAAGTGCCTACCCTTGTGTATTGTTAGTTGGTATGCTTGCAGTAGAATGAGGGTGAGTGTGAGGGGTGGCTAGTGAGATGGGGAAGTGATCAAGTAGATAGAGGGTTGGGTGGAGGTGCAAGGTAAGTTGGTGTCCTGGGGAGGTCTCTTCCACCCATGGGAAGGGAAGAGAACCTCCCTGCATGCTGTGACTCCCTCCATAAGCATATGAAGGGAGTCATTGGAGAGCCTGGTACAAGTGTTCACCTTTGTGCAGTGCTTGTCAGTGTTTGCAGCACCTCAATGCTGTCAAACACTGACAGAACAACTGTCAAACGCCATGTGGACATGGTCCCTTTAAGGAAACCAGCTGATGACATGTCATCAAATGACTTTATCAGACCCTTTCCTGTTAGTTGGCTGGTAAGCCCGCAGGGCTGGCTTAACCAGGCCAATCAAGGGAAAATCATGTCTGCAGAGCGGGTGCAGCTGGGCGCGGGACCGGAACCCGGAAACCGCTGCCCCGCCCCCATCCCGTCTCCTCAGTTAAATTCGTGGCCTAAATTTCAGTTTTTAATTCTCCGTATCTTACCTTTAAAGAGAGTTGTTTAATGTTATATCGAAGTAGCAACTCTTAAAATTCATTGATCCTCTAAGTGCTGTTTATGTTGCAACAATGTTTACATTAAGATGTAATGGTGTTGGGGAGCAAAACAAGAGGGAACAAAAAAAATCTATGGTGACAGAGTGTTTTCCCTCGACTATTGTTGCACATCTTCCATCAGCCAATTCACAGCATCAGTTTAGACCTTGGAGCATTTTGCCAATCTTGTCAACTCTTGTTGGGAAAACCAGAATATGGCAAGAAAAAATGAATGCTTACCTTCTCAAAAAGAAAAATAATAAAATAATCTGAATTCTTCAAGTAATTCCTGAGCTAACAAGCTGAGTTTCTCAGTGAGCCAAAACCAAAACTATCAATAGCTTTGGGTTTTTTTTAATTAACAAGGACTTAAGCATAATAAACTTTAATATTAATATTTGAACAGGATCTGGACAGTCTGCAGATGCATCTTGAAGAAGTGAGGTTTTTTGACCTGTTTGGCTACAATGAGGAAGCAGGAGTCTGGCAGTGCTTCATGTGCAACAATCCTGAAAAGGCAACAGGTAAGAATATCAGTATTTTGTAGAATAAAAACAGAAAATGCTGGAAATACTCAGCAGGTCAGGCAGAATCCGTGGAAAGAGAAACAGCATTAGCGATTCAGGCTGATGACCGTTTGTCAATATTTCCAACATTTTCTGTTTTTATTTTAGCTTTCCAGCATCCGCAGTACTTTGCTTTTGTATTAGTATTTGTAGAGTTGTACATAAAGCTCACCCAGAAAATGTGTCTTTGTTATTTTAAAAATGTGGTTTATGTGGATTTTCAGAAAGCATTTGGCAATGTACCACACAGGAGACTATTGAAGAAGATTTAGGGAGTATAGAATTAGGGGGTAGGTAGCAAATTGGATTTAAAAACGGTTACAAGGGGGAACATATAGTCGGAGTTAAGGGCAGTTTTTCAGAGTGGTTGGAAGTAGGTAGCAGTATCCCATAGTGTTCTGTTCGGGACTACTTCTGTTCACTGTGTACCTCAATGATTTTTGTTCTATATTTTTTAATACGATTAATAAAGTTCACAGTTTAAAAATAGCTTTTGTGTGACATTTCATTTGAATTAGAATAACATTGTTCAAAAGCAAAAACACAGTTTAAAAGTTGTTACATTTCGATCCTAGTAATTTTAATGTACAAACGCTTAGGATTTTCTCAATGGAGACGTGCTGGAGGTGGGACTTCTGGTTTCCGGGTTTCAGTCCCGCCCCCAGTGACGTCTGACCAACCCACGCTATTTTCCCTTGATTGGCCTTGTTACTGGCCAATTAAGGGAAAGCCGGTGACAGATGACATCAGCGTATGATGCTTCATCTGTCTCAAATTTTTTGACAGATGAATTGTCAGCGTTTGACGGCTTTGAGAAGCTGTCAAACACTGACAATCTCTCTTCTAAGGTGAGCCCTTGAACACAGGCTCACCAAGACCTCTCTCCTCAGCAGAAAGCAGGTGGCTGCTGCATCTGAGAATGCAGCAGCCATTCTGTCATCTCTGCCGTTGAGATGAGGCACCTCTGGATCCTCAAAGGTTGAAGCCTGCAGAAAGAGGCAAAGTTAAGGAAACTTTTTCCAACACTTTACACTCACCTCTTATACTTACCTCTCCACACTTGCACCCATCACTCACCTTTACAGCTGACATTTCGACCCCTTTCACCCCCGCAGACCCACTGCTAGCCTCGCTGACCCTGGCGAGGTTCGCAGCCATCGAGAAGCCCGCAATTGCAGGTGTAAAATGGGGAAAAGCCTCAAAACTACCTGTTAACTACCTGTTAACAGGTAGTTAATTGGCTCTTATCCCCTTCCCGCCTTGAGGAGACAGGTCCTTGCACGACTCGGGGACCCGCCTCCTGGGAAGATGGCACGGAGGCGGGTTGGGAGTGGGGTCGGTACCCACTCTCAGTTTCAGCCATTTTCCCGGCAGTCCCACCTCCCCAGGGCTGGGAAAATTACCCCCACAATGTATTCTGAAATTCCTCTCTCTGCTATTTATTTTAAATGGCTAATGCCGCCACCAAAATAGCAGAGAGAAACACTTTAGACAAACACTTGAAGCATGCATACAATATTATTCCATGGCGTCATTTCAATACCTTCACTTGCAGAAGTGTTTTAAAGGAATCTTTGATTAAAATTTGCAATAAATTGCAAAGTAAAACTCAGTTGGTGCATTATTGCATTTGCTTGCACAGCACCTTTTTAGAATAATGTTTTAGTTTTGTTAGTCTAAAATCACACAATCATTTGTTTTTCTTCTAAAAGCATTGTGTATAAAGATGTGCTGCTACAGTGCTGTGTATGTCAGTGTTGGACAAGAAAATTGAGAGTTTGAACCTCAGAATTAAATGAGAAGTTTACCCTTATTGATTGGGGTTTGCTACATAGTCTGCTGTTTCACTTGTGTGGCCGGGGAAGCTGGGATATAGTGAAGGTTATCTGCCAGGCGAATCAATCCTAAACAATAAAAGTTAATCTTCTGTTCTCTGATGTGGAGCAGTATGAATTGTTGCCTTGGAGAAGTTTATGACCCAAACCATCCTAGCTCAAGGATGAACAAGTAAGTCGGGGAAAGCTGTTTCCACTGGTCGATGAGTCAGTAACTGGAGTCCCATAAATATAAGATCATCACCAAAAGAATAAAGGAAGACTTTAAGAGAATTTTAACGCTGAGGTTTGTTGGGCCATGGAATGACCTACCAAAAACAGTAATGGAAGCAGAAGCCATAATATAGCTTTTAAATGGGAAGTAGATAACTATTTGAAAAAGAAAAAATTGAAAGGGAATGGGACTGAGTGCATAACTCAGAGAGCTGGCACAGGCTCAATGGGCTGAAGTGCCTTCTCCTGTGCTGTAAAGTTCTATGGTCTTGCGAATTAAATTGACAATTTATATTTCAGGAAATTAAGTAAGTTGGAAGGAAGGATGGGTACCGAACATTCTTCAATACAAAGAGTTTGATGAGGAACTCATATATTTTGGATGTGATGCAGAAATACTTCTGCTCTTCTCCAAGGGTCAAATTCTGAAGACCTACCTCTGTGTGGGTGTTCACTAAGAGGTTTTGTAGCACTCCTGCTGGTAATTTTATCATCCCTGGATTTAATGCATTCTCCTTTGATGAAGGATTTTAATGTGGTAAAATAGAAATGTCAACACCCTTTGTCATCGTGAATAGGATTATGCTGATTTTGATGAATCACTGAGCTCCTTTGCTGAAACCAGAAGATTTTTTTCCTTTTAACATCGGTACAATGTTAGTTTTACTTTAGATCTTTGCTGGTAGGATTTGTGATATTTTCCATTGAAAAATAGCACCCAAAAGCTTGACTGTTCAAACCCGTGAACAACTAACTCCAGTAATTATTCCACAGCTTCAAAGCTCCGTGTAAAAATGTTTTCCTGTGCTCTGTTCTAAATCTCTCACATTTAATTTTGTATCTTTGACCCTTTGTTCTAGACCCCCTCCAACGAGTGAGCTGAGCTCCATTTCCTAAGTGAGAAAGTGGCAGGCACTAAGCAGTATTACTCTGGTCTGATGATCCTTCGTCACGCTAGAGAGGTACCAGTTTCAAGCTGGTTCCTGTATGATAATTGTACTTAATGACCAACGAAACAGAAATCATCAGAGTGTGAAACAATAATATTCCCCTATGGCGAATAGTGTGAAGTGGTGAAAGGATTCTCAGGCTGATTAACGGTTTGCTAGGCCGTGATATGATTGTTCATTCCATGGACGTAACCATCCTTGTAACAGCAGATTGGGTGGTTAGTCCTATTCGGCGGGAGAGTGGTATGTGCTCCCACAATCCATACGATGAGGGTGGGCCATCCACACCCACCGGATGCACATAGCCCAGTAGATGTCAACCCAGAATTTAGAGCCGGGGGTCCGGTCCCCACTTGCCGGGATTGTCCGGAATGGGATTTGAATGATCCTGACTCAGAGGGAGAAATGCTACCACAAAGCCAAAGGCACACTCCATGGGAAAAGTGATGATGGTGTTTGTTCGAGCAAACATGGCATCAATTGCCTGCTTAACACAAGAATGAACTGCAAATCGACTGATGTTGCTGATATCCCCTGTGGCAGCCTGGAAGGAGCCGGAGGCAAATTAGTTCAGGGCTGCAGTGACTTGGGCCGCGATTTTGCCAGCGCACAGAGGGCGGATTCGGAGGCGGATCAGCCGTTAAAGTCGCAATGATTGATGACAGGTCGGAAACCCGCCGCGATCCCACCTCAGTGTGAGTTTCAAGAGTGTCGGGTCTGCGATTTCACAACAGACCCAACACCAAGCAGCAGGTAAGGGATTTGTGGCACTTAACTCCTTGTTAAGTGCTTGTTAACTACTATTTTGTCAGCCTTTTCCTATTTTCCAATATTTTAATCGGGTTTCACAATGTTCAGAGATCACGCCAGGTAAGTGTGTCAGGAGGACCAACAAGCTGGATACTTCACAGCTGCAACTGCAGTCTAAAAGCTGCACTCTCACATCTGCTCAATTTCAAATGTCAGAGGTTGCTGATTTCATGATTTGGGAGACACATTGGCCTCGATTTTCCTGGAGCCGTCAGGCGGGGTTTCAGGCGGGCGGGGGTTGAAAAATCGCAGAAATAGGGGGTCGCGATGCCCCCTGCCCGATTCCCCGCCCCGTCCGACTTTCACCCCATTGTTTCAACGCGACCCGAATCAGTCCGGCCTGTAGCAGGCGGGACTGGTCGTTGGGAGCCTAATGAGCAATAATTGGCATCTGTAATCCAATTTTAAGGGGCCCTTGCAATTTTCAGCCTTTCCCCACGTAAACCACGCCTGGTGGGAACACCACTGATGAAACCTGGCGTGAACAATGTCGGCTTGCTTACTTTCAGCTGCAGGTCAATCAGAAATGAAGAGATTTAATCAGACAGCATTTGTAGACTGCAGGACCTTGTTGCTCCAGGCTTGGGGCAACTTGTTGAAGGCTTAGGCACAGCTGTGGAAGGTTGGAGCCTCACACACTTCTCCAGTGTGAGCTCCTGGGAGGCCCCTCTCACCACCCTAACTCAGCGCTTCCTCAACGGAGGCATCTGCCAGAAGCATGGGAGGCCTTTTGTTCCTTCCCTTCTTGGCATTAGAGGATCTCCAATAGCAGAGGAGGCTGCAGCAGATCCAGCAACAACAGCAGCACCAGCAACAGCAGCACCAGGAGCGACAGGCTGTGGCTCAGCCACCTGAAGCTGCACAGACCAGAAGGGGCCAGCGCATGGAAGGCCGTCGGCGCAGGAGATACCCCCCAAACAGGGTCTACAGACACAGGGTGAGCTACCTCAACATGACTGAGCAGCAGTGCCAAAGGCGGCTCCGACTTTTGCAAGAGGTAGTGATTGACATCTGCGCAATGCTACAGCAAGACCTGGAGCCCAGAGCACCAGGTCGACACTCCTTACCAGTGGCCATCAAAGTCACCACCGCACTCAACTTTTATGCCTCAGGCTCCTTCCAGGGATCAGCAGCAGACATCAGCGGCATCTCCCAGGCGGCCGCACACACTTGCATCAAACAGGTCACCGATGCCCTCTTTGCCCTCGCACACAATCCCATCCATTTCACCCGGTATCGCGCAAGTGTGAGGGCGCAAGCGCGTGGATTAGCTCAGCTGGCAGACTTTCCAAGGGTGCAGGGCATCATTGACTACACCCCATCGCAATCCAGGAGTTTTTGTCAACCGCAAGGGCTTCCACTCCCTTAACGTTCAGCTGGTGTGTGACCACAAGAAGGTGATTTTGCATGTTTGTGCCAAGTACCCTGACAGCTGCCATGACTCCCTCATACTGCGCCAGTCTACTATGCCTCTGCTATTCAGTCCGCCAAATGAACTTCAGGGATGGCTACTTGGAGACAAGGGATATCCCCTGCGGACTTGGCTAATGAGGCCGGTGAGGAGACCAGCCAACGAAGCTGAGGAGCGCTACAACTCCAGCCACATTTCCACCAGATGCATTATTGAGCAAGCCATTGGATTACTAAAGATACGCTTCAGATGCCTCGATAGATCAGGTGGAGCCTGTGATAAATCCATGTAGTGGAACAAGAACTCGAAGAGGTGATATCTTGGAACTAGTACGAGTATTTTATTAAACAGAGTAACAAACATCATGCCTGCATCCTGGCATTCCGCCTTTGCTGACCTTGACAGGAAGCAAACCTCTGACCTTAACAGGAAGCAAACCTCTGACCTTACCAGCAGCATTGGCTACAGCACCACCTGGTGGATAACCTTAATCATAACATCCCAGATTACTATATCCCTCCCACCTTAAGATTTCAGTATGAATTTCTTAACAGACAACCATTCCTGAGGGTCACATAAGGAGTCTCCATTCATCATGTTCCATACTTGACAAATCTAACAGTTCATAGAGTCATAGAGTCATAGAGTAATACAGCACGGATAGAGGCCCTTCGGCCCATCGTGTCCGCGCCGGCCATCAAGCCCTGTCTAATCTAATCCCATATTCCAGCATTTGGCCCGTAGCCTTGTATGCTATGGCATTTCAAGTGCACATCCAAATGCTTCTTAAATGTTGTGAGGGTTTCTGCCTCCACAACCCTTTCAGGCAGTGAGTTCCAGACTCCAACCACCCTCTGGGTGAAAAAGTTCTTTCTCAAATCCCCTCTAAACCTCCCGCCCTTTACCTTGAATCTATGCCCCCTAGTTATCGACCCCTCTACTAAGGGAAAAAGCTCCTCAGTATCCATCCTATCTATGCCCCTCATAATTTTGTACACCTCAATCATGTCCCCCCTCAGCCTCCTCAGCTCCAAGGAAAACAAACCCAACCTGCCCAGTCTCTCTTCATAGCTGAAGCGCTCCAGCCCTGGTAACATCCTGGTGAACCTCCTCTGCACCCTCTCTAACGCGATCACATCCTTCCTGTAGTGTGGCGACCAGAACTGCACACAATATTCCAGCTGTGGCCTAACCAGTGTTTTATACAGCGCCATCATAACCTCCTTGCTCTTATATTCAATGCCTCGGCTAATGAAGGCAAGTATCCCATATGCCTTTTTTACCACCTTATCCACCTGTTCCGCCGCCTTCAGGGATCTGTGTACTTGCACACCCAGATCCCTCTGACCCTCCGTCTTGCCTAGGGTCTTTCCATTCATTGTGTATTCCTTTGCCTTGTTAGTCCCCCCAAAGTGCATCACCTCGCACTTTTCCGGGTTAAATTCCATTTGCCACTGTTCCGCCCATCTGACCAACCCATCTATATCGTCCTGCAGACTGAGGCTACCCTCCTCGCTATTTACCACCCTACCAATTTTTGTATCATCCGCGAACTTACTGATCATACCCTTTACATTCATATCCAAGTCATTAATGTAGACCACAAACAGCAAGGGACCCAGCACCGATCCCTGTGGTACCCCACTGGCCACAGGCTTCCAGTCACAAAAACAACCTTCGACCATCACCCTCTGCCTTCTGCCACTAAGCCAGTTTTGTATCCAATGTGCCAAGGCACCCTGGATTCCATGGGCTCTTACCTTCTTGACCAGTCTCCTGTGCGGGACTTTATCGAAGGCCTTACTGAAATCCATGTATACCACATCCACTGCGTTACCCTCATCCACACACCTAGTCACCCCCTCAAAAAATTCAATCAAATTAGTCAGACATGATCTTCCCTTGACAAAGCCATGTTGACTATCCCTGATTAATCCTTGCCTCTCCAAGTGGAGACACATTTTGTCCCTCAGGATTTTTTCCAATAATTTTCCTACCACTGATGTTAGGCTCACTGGCCTGTAGTTCCCCGGTTTTTCCCTACTACCCTTCTTGAATAATGGTACTACATTAGCGGTTCTCCAGTCCTCTGGCACATCCCCTGTGGCCAGAGAGGTCCTGAATATATGTGTTAGAGCCCCCGCAATCTCCTCCTTTGCCTCACACAGCAGCCTGGGATACATTTCATCCGGGCCTGGGGATTTATCCATTTTTAGGCCAGCTAAAACCGCCAATACCTCCCCCCGCTCGATGTTAATATGTTCGAGCATATCACAGTCCCCCCGCCCTATTTCTATGTCTACATCGTCCTTCTCCATAGTGAAAACAGACGCAAAAAATTCATTCAGAACCCCTCCTACATCTTCCGGCTCCACACACAGATTGCCACTTTTGTCCCTAATGGGCCCTATTTTTTCCCTAGTTATCCTCTTACCCTTAATATACTTATAAAACATCTTCGGATTTTCCTTTATTTTGCTTGCCAGTGTTATTTCATGGCCCCTCCTTGATCTCCTAATTTCTTTTTTAAGTATCCCCCTGCACTTTTTGTACTCCTCTAGGGCTTCCTCCGTCTTTAGCCATTTGTATCTACCAAAAGCCCTCCTTTTTTTCCTAATCCATTCCCGTATATCCCCTGACATCCAAGGTTCCCTGTGGTTTTTGGAACCACCCTTGACCTTTACGGGAACATGTTGCCATTGTATGTTCTCAATCTCCCTTCTGAAAGCCTCCCATTGCTCCGATGCGGATTTTCCTACAAGTAGCTGATCCCAGTCCATTTTGGCCAGATCCTGCCTTATCCTATTAAAATCGGCCTTCCCCCAATTTAGAACCTTTATTTCCGGCCCATCCCTGTCCTTTTCCATGGCCACCTTAAATCTTACCATATTATGGTCACTATCACCAAAGTGCTCACCTACTAGCACTTTTTCCACTTGGCCGGCCACATTCCCGAGAATTAGGTCCAGTACCGCCCCCTCTCTTGTAGGACTTTCTACATGCTGGCTCAAAAAGCTCTCCTGGATGCACTTTAAGAATTCTACACCCTCTGAGCCTTTCACACTCTGACTATCCCAGTTAATATTGGGGAAGTTGAAATCCCCCATTATTATTACCCTATTATTTGCACATTTCTCTGAGATTTGCCTACATATCTGTTCCTCTATCTCCCCCTGACTGTTTGGAGGCCTATAGTACACTCCCAGCAAAGTGCTTGCCCCCTTTTTGTTTTTAAGCTCCACCCATATGGCCTCATTTGAGGACCCTGCTAATATATCATCCCTCCTTACTGCAGTAATTGACTCCTTAATTAATATTGCGACACCCCCTCCTCTTATACCTCCCCCTCTGTCTCGCCTGAAGATTCTGTACCCCGGAATATTGAGCTGCCAGTCTTGCCCTTCCCTCAACCATGTCTCCGTGATAGCAACAATATCATACTCCCATGTGTTTATCAACACCTTCAGTTCATCCACCTTATTCGCAAGACTCCTTGCATTAAAATAGATGCCATCCAGCCTTGCCCTTATATATTTGCCCTGTCTACCAAGCTGACTTGTTTTTTTCTCTATAATTGGCAGCACATCCCCCCCTATTTCAGCTCCCCTCTGTATCCCATCCCCCTGCCAAGTTAGTTTAAACCCCCCCCAACAGTGCTAGCAAACCTCCCCGCAAGGATATTTGTCCCGCTCTGGTTCAGGTGCAACCCGTCCGACTTGTACAAGTCCCACCTTTCCCAGAAGCAGGCCCAGTGATCCAGGAAAGTAAAACCCTCCCCCCTACACCAACTCTTTAGCCACGCATTCATCTGCTCTATCCTCCCATTCCTATACTTACTAGCACGTGGCACTGGGAGTAATCCAGAGATTACAACCTTTGAGGTCCTGCTCTTTAATCTGTTACCTAGCTCCCTAAATTCTTGATGCAGGACCTCATCCCTCTTTTTACCTATGTCGTTGGTACCAATGTGGACCACGACCATTGCCTGTTCACCCTCCCCCTCCAGAATGCCCTGCAGCCGCTCAGTGACATCCTTGACCCTGGCACCAGGGAGGCAACAAACCATCCTGGATTCACGTCTACGGCCACAGAAACGCCTATCTGTTCCCCTTACTATAGAATCCCCTACCACTATTGCTCTCCCACTCTTTTTCCCCCCTTCCTGGGCAGCAGGAGCACCCCCAGTGCCAGGAAGTTGGCTGCTGCTGCCTTCCCCTGGTGAGTCATCCCCCTCAACAGTATCCAAAGCGGTATACTTGTTTGAAAGGGGGATGCCCGCAGGGGTTCCCTGCACTACCTGCCTGCCTTTGTTGCTCCGCCTGATGGTCACCCCCTGTGCCGCCCTGCCCTGAGGCGTGAACAACTCGCTAAACGTGCTATCCACGAGCCTCTCAGCATCGCGCATGCTCCAAAATTCATCCACCTGCAGCTCGAGCGCCGCAATGCGGTCTGCAAGTAGCTGCAGCTGGATGCATTTCCCGCACACATGGTCGTCAGGGACACTGGCAGCTTCCCTGATTTCCCACATGGAGCAAGAGGAGCAGAACACGGGTCTGAGCTCTCCTCCCATGACTTACTCCTTTAATTAATTAAAAAATTTATTCAATACCCCAGTTACAGGTATACTCTAGGGCGCTTTATTTACCAACTGTCCCCACTACACCACAGAAGTGTAACACCACAGAATTCAAGCTTGTATTGAAAAGAGAGAAATACTCACCAACCAATCACTTACCTGCTCCCTGGTGACGTCACACTTGGATTACTTTTTACCTCGCTCCTCTGCTGTTGATTTGGTCTCGCCTCTGCCTTGGCGCCGGTTTTTATACCGGGCTCACCTCCGCTGCTGCTGCTCTCCCCCGAACTGGTCGGGCCTCTGCCTTGGCGCCGGTTTTTATACCGGGCTCACCTCCGCTGCTGCTGCTCTCCCCCGAACTGGTCGGGCCTCTGCCTTGGCGCCGGTTTTTATACCGGGCTCACCTCCGCTGCTGCTGCTCTCCCCCGAACTGGTCGGGCCTCTGCCTTGGCGCCGGTTTTTATACCGGGCTCACCTCCGCTGCTGCTGCTCTCCCCCGAACTGGTCGGGCCTCTGCCTTGGCGCCGGTTTTTATACCGGGCTCACCTCCGCTGCTGCTGCTCTCCCCCGAACTGGTCGGGCCTCTGCCTTCGCGCCGGTTTTTATACCGGGCTCACCTCCGCTGCTGCTGCTCTCCCCCGAACTGGTCGGGCCTCTGCCTTGGCGCCGGTTTTTATACCGGGCTCACCTCCGCTGCTGCTGCTCTCCCCCGAACTGGTCGGGCCTCTGCCTTGGCGCCGGTTTTTATACCGGGCTCACCTCCGCTGCTGCTGCTCTCCCCCAGTATCAATCTCTCTGGTGGCTTGCGAGCCCTTTGTGAACGTCTAACAGTAAAGTCCCTGCTTGTTTGTGGTGAAGCCACCAGCTGCTCCTGAGCAGTGCTCAGAGTATCTGACTCTGCAATGATGGTTTCCTCTTGACGAATAGGTTCCTGTGGAATTGTCTCTGTCCCTGGAGGTGGCACCACAGATGCACTTGGATAACTGGGGGCAACCCTGTCTTCAGTCATTGCACCTGGAACCTTCATTTCAATTTCCCCTTGTCTGGGAAGTATCTGATCTACATGTCTGCGTACTACCCTACCATCTCCCAACATGACCTTGTATGATACTGGACCTGTCATTGAGTCTATGAAGCCAGGAATCCACTTTGGTCCATAACTGAAATTCCTGGTAAGGACCGCATCTCCTTCTCCAAAACTTCGGCTCTTTGTTCTTTTGTCATGGTTCTCTTTTTGTTTGTTTTGTCTGTTTTCCATTTTCCTTTTTAGGTCTGGGTGGACAAGGTCAAGAGTGGAGCGTAGTCTACAACCTAATAACATCTCAGCAGGAGAGAGTCCTGTGGTGGATTGAGGTGTTATTCTGTAGCTGAACAGAACCCGTGACACTTTGGCTGCTTAACTCCCTTCTGCACTTTTTTTCATCATCTCCTTAAATGTTTGTATGGCTCTCCACAAGTCCATTCGAGGACGGATGATATGGAGCCGAGGTCACCTGCACTATGCCATTTTTTCTCAAGAACTCTTTTGTCTCTGTACTCACAAAACAAGTGGCATTGTCACTCACCACAATCTCCAGTAGCCCTTGATTACTGAAGCTCTGACGCAGGCAGTCTATAGTAGTAGTGGCAGAAGCAGAATTTACAGGATAAACATCCATCCATTTGGAATGTGCATCAATGATTATGAGGAACATCTTCCCCATGAATGGACCCACATAATCTAAGTGCAATCTTCTCCATGGTTTATCCGGCCACTCCCAGGGGCGGAGAGGAGCCACTGCTGGTGCCTTCCGGTGTTCCTGACAAGTGCTGCATGTCTTGACTAGATTTTCTATCGCCTCATCTAGCTTTGGCCACCACAAGTAACTCCTAGCCAAGGCTTTCATACGCGAGACCCCAGGATGACACTGATGTAGTTGCTCTAGGATAGACTGTCGTGCTGGCTGTGGATAATCACTCATGCTCCCCACAACACGCAACCATCCTGCACAATCAGCTCTGTTTTCCTGACACTGTAGGGTGTGAAGTCAGCCCCTTCCGGATGCTGTGGCCATCCCCTCACCACATATTTTTGAACTCTAGACAGTACTGGATCTTTACCTGTCCATGTTCTTACTTGCTCTGTAGTCACAAGTGCCGTGTCAGTGTCCTCCAACATCAAAACTCTGTCCTCTGGAGCTGCACAGATAGGTGTGCCTGGCAGTGGAAGACGGCTCAAGGCATCTGCGTTCCCATGGTACTTGCCCGCCTTGTAGACGATGACATACTCATATGACCTCAACGTCACTGCCCACCTCTGCATCCGGGGTGACAACATCTGTGGAACTGCTTTCATTTCATTGAAAAGAGAGAGAAGAGGTTTATGATCGGTGCATATGGTGAACTTCCTGCCATATATGTACTTGTGGAACCTCTGTAACCCAAACATTACTGCTAACCCCTCTTTGTCTAACTGGGAATAGTTTTTTTCCGCTGGTGTTAGAGTTCGGGACATAAACCCTATTGGTCTTTCAGTTCCATCTTCCATGCAGTGTGAAAGAACTGCCCCCACCCCGTAAGGTGAAACGTCACAAGAGAGAATGATGTCTTTCTCTGCATTGTAGTGAACCAGCACATCCGATGACAGCATCAGTTTCTTGGACTGTTCAAATGAAACCCCCTGCTCCTCTCCCCACTGCCACTGTGTCTCCTTGCGCAGTAGTTTGTGAAGAGGTGCTAACACAGTTGACAAGTTTGATAAAAACCTGTTATAATAGTTCAGCAGTCCCAGGTAAGCTTTTAACTCAGCCACATTTGTAGGAGCAGGGGCGTCCTGCAGTGCTTGTGCCTTCTCCTTGAGTGGATGGAGCCCGGTGACGTCCACTCTGTGTCCCAGGAACACTGCCTCATTCCCCAGGAAAGTGCACTTACTCCTCTTGAGCCGGAACCCTGCCCTCTCCAATCTCTGTAGTACCTCTCTCAGAGTGCTCAGATGCTCCTGGTCAATTCTTCCCGTCACCAGAATGTCATCCAGATAGATGGAAACATATAGAATCCCTTGCAGTACACCTTTGATTGTCCTCTGGAAGATAGCTGGACGAGATGAGACACCAAACGGTAAGCGGTTATATGTAAACAAGCCCTTGTGTGTATTTATGGTGACATACTTCTTGATTCGTCATCCAGTGTAATCTGCAAGTAGGCATGACTCATATCCAACTTTGTGAATTTCTTTCCTCCAGCCAGGTTTGAAAAGAGATCCTCTGTTTTGGGAATCAGATACTGCTCTAGTTTGGACACCCGATTGACTGTCAATTTATAATCTCCACAGAGTCTTACCGAATTGTCCGGTTTCAAAACAGGTACTATGGGAGCTGCCCATTCCGAACATTTCACTGGCTCCAGTATGTTCTCTCTCAATAGACGGTCAAGCTCAGCCTCTACCTTTGGCTTCATGGCATAAGGCACAGGTCGTTGTTTAAAAAACCTTGGCGGTGCCTCCTTGTCTACATAAATCTTAGCTGGGGGCCTTTAAGTGTGCCAAGTTCCTCCTTGAACACATTCTCATGTTCACTCAACACTTCTTGCAAAGTCAACTGTTTGCCCGCATCTATTTGATTTACTGCTCCCCAGTCTAATTTAAGTTCTTTTATCCAGCCCTGACCTAACAGGTTTGGTCCGGTACCCGATACTATAACTACAGGTAGCTGTTCCACTGTGTCCCTGTGTTGCACAGTTACATTAGCTGTACCTAATGTCGCTACTCGTTCACCTCTATATGTTTTAAGATGCAGGTAGCAAGGCTTTAACTCTGGAACTTTTGCACGGTTCCACAATTTTGAGTACTCTGCCTTGTTCATTATGGTCACGCCGCACCCTGTATCCACTTCAAAGTTCACCTTAGAGTCATTTACTGTCAGTTGCAATGTGATAGGAGCCACTTTTGGAATGTTCTCTAACATGCTATACATTATGAACATCTCCTCCTCTTCCTCAGCTTCCCCGCTGATGTGGTGTGCTCCATGTTTTTTCACTTCTCTCCCTTGGTTTTGCTGTCCTCCCCCTTTTGGTTTGGATTCCTCCACAGGTGATTTCACCCTGCAAGCTCGTTTTATGTGTCCTTGTTTCCCACACTTGTAGCACTTTTCCTCCAGAAGCTGGCATTCACTCGCCAGGTGATCGCCCTTGCATCTATAACATGCCTTCACATGCTCACGTTGTGGTTTCTGACGCATGTTCAACTTGTGCACAACAACCTGACCTGCAACTTGCATAGCATTAGCCCTGTCTGAACCCTGTATTTGTTTTACATCTTGGTTCGCTGTCTCTATGGCTTGAGCAAGTTCCAATGCTTTTTCATAAGTAAGCCCAATCTCGGATAATAATCTACGCTGCATTCAATCGTCCATAATTCCGCAAACTAGCCTATCTCGCAGCATTTCCTGCAGGTTGTTCCCATAATTGCAATCTTGTGCTAATTTACGCAACACCGCTACATAGTCCATTATGCTCTCTTCCTCTTTCCTGTTCTTTGAATTAAACTTGAACCGCTGTACAATCTCACTAGGCTTAGGGTTGAAATGTTCTTTTAGCAAAGCCACTAATTCAACAAATGATTTGTCTCCAGGCTTTTCAGGACTGAGCAGATTCCTCATCAAACTGTAGGTCTGGCTTCCCACTGAACTAAGCAGAATGGCTTTCCTTTTTCCGGCATCATTTATTTCATTTGCTTCGAAAAAATAACCCAACACTTCACAGTATTCCACCCAGGTTTGTGCTTGACTATCAAAAGCGGAAACCGTTCCTACTGTGGCAGCCATGCTCTCTTCCAACTGGTAGCTAACTTCAGCTCATGATTTTGTTGTTTAAAAGTCCTGGCAGACTTCACTTCTTTATTTAGGGTCCTTGTTCTGGACCGATGGACATTTTTACATGCAATAGCACCCTCTGGTGGCGGTTATTGTATTAACAGTTTGTAAGCTGGAAAGGTCATCTGTTCCTTTCTTCCTGTGTGAGGTCATTTGACCTTCTTACCTTTTCTTCCTGTTGACCCCAGGAAGCAGTTTTGCCAGGAAGAACCTGACTTGAGTAATGGAGAATTTGCTATGAGAAGTTCCACTTACAATCTAATGTAATCTGACTTCATATGTTAGGCCAAACGCAATATCTGTGAGTATCTTTAGTTCTTAGCATAATAGCAATGTTGTCAGAGTAATATTTTGATAATACTATGTTTATAAAAGGTTAATATTTAATAGTTACAGAAGTTAGTTCAAATGTTAGTTAGTTATACAATTAGTCTATTCTACTGTTGTAAATATGTTTGTATCTTGTGTAGTATCGAATGTGTAGTACTCAGTTTATGTACAAAACATACTTTGTCTTTGTTTACAGTTTCACAAATTTGTTCAAGTAAAAGCTTCAAAACAGCAAACGGCTTCAGGGAAGAATTATTTTGAATGAGTGTTTAACTTGCTGGATAGCTAGATAGGAGCACGTCTAGCGTGGCCAGTACAGTGAAAAGATAGCAATACGGCTAGCAGTGAAGAGCGGAGCAGGAGGAACCCAGAGTAAGCCTTAACCTCATAGAGCACATCTACCTCACATCAACATGTCAGAAGATAATAGCGAAAATGCTTTGCAGCATGATCAAGAGGGGCAAAATAGCTTACGAAAACAAGCTGGCGGAAAATATAAAAACTAACTCCAAAAGCTTTTATAAATATATCAAAAGGAAAAGACTGGTGAAAACCAAAGTTGGTCCATTGCAGTCAGATACGGGGGAATATATAATGGGAAATAAGGAAATGGCAGATCAACTAAATGCATACTTTGGGTCAGTCTTTACGAAGGAAGACACAAAAAACCTCCCTGGGATATCGGGAAAAATAGGGACATTGGCAAAGGAGGAACTGACGCAAATCAATATCTCTAAGGATATGGTGTTAAGGAAGCTAAAGGGATTGAAGGTGGACAAATCCCCAGGGCCTGATAACATGCATCCTAGGGTACTGAAGGAGGTGGCCCTAGAGATAGCGGATGCACTAAGGATGATTTTTCAGAATTCATTAGACTCGGGAACAGTGCCGATGGATTGGAGGGTAGCTAACGTTACCCCACTATTCAAAAAGGGGGGTAGGGAAAAAGCAGGTAATTACAGACCTGTAAGCCTTACATCAGTTGTGGGCAAAATGCTGGAGTCCATCATTAAGGATGAAATAGCGGAGCACTTAGCAAATGGGGACAGGATAGGACAGAGTCAACATGGATTTACAAAGGGTAAATCGTGCTTGACTAATCTATTGGAATTTTTTGAGGGAGTAACTGGTAGAATAGATGGGGGAGAGCCAGTAGATGTGGTGTACCTGGACTTCCAAAAGGCCTTCGATAAGGTCCCACATAAAAGATTAGCATGGAAAATTGAGGCTCATGGGATAAAGGGGAAAGTTTTGGCGTGGATAGGGAACTGGCTGTCAGATAGAAAACAGAGAGTTGGAATAAACGGCTCATTTTCTGAATGGCAGGCAGTAACAAGTGGGGTACCACAGGGATCTGTCCTGGGCCCCCAGCTGTTCACAATTTACATTAATGACCTGGATCAGGGAGTCGGATGCAGCATTTCCAAATTTGCAGACGACACTAAACTAGGAGGTGGGGTGGGCTCAGAGGAAGAGACCAGGAAGCTCCAGAGCGATTTGGACAGACTGGGCGATTGGGCGGATAAATGGCAGATGCACTATAATGTGGACAAGTGCGAAGTTATCCACCTTGGTTGCAGGAACGGGAGGGCAAATTATTATTTAAATGGCAATAGATTGGGAGAGGGGGAAGTACAGAGAGACCTGGGTGTTCTTGTACACCAGTCACTGAAGGCGAGCATGCAGGTGCAACAGGCGGTCAAGAAGGCAAACGGTATGCTGGCCTTCATAGCAAAAGGGTTAGAATACAGGAACAGGGATACCTTGCTGCAGCTGTACAGGGCACTGGTGAGACCACACCTCGAGTACTGTGTACAGTTTTGGTCGCCTCATCTGAGGAAGGATGTTCTTGCCATGGAGGGGGTGCAGCGGCGATTCACCAGGCTGATACCAGGAATGGCGGGAATGACCTATGAGGAGAGACTATGTAGTTTAGGGATGTACACACTGGAGTTTAGAAGATTGAGAGGGGACCTCATAGAAGTGTATAAAATTCTGACAGGTCTAGACAGACTGGATGCAGAAGGAATGTTTCCCTTGGCGGGTGAGAACAGAACTAGAGGACATAATTTAAGGATAAGGGCTAAACCATTTAGGACAGAGATGAGGGGGAATTTCTTCACTCAGAGAGTGGTGAACCTGTGGAACTCATTGCCACAGAGGGCAGTGTACGCCAGCTCATTAAATATATTTAAGAGGGAATTAGATATATTTCTACGGGCAAAAGGGGTTAAGGGTTACGGAGAGAAGGCGGGGACGGGATACTGAATTAAAGGATCAGCCATGATCTCATTAAATGGCGGAGCAGGCACGAAGGGCCGAATGGCCTACTCCTGCTCCTATCTTCTATCTATGTATCTATGTAGAAGACCTTAAACAGGCAGACGAAACTGTAGAACGTGACAGTCGGTCTATAAGCACCGGTTACTACAGGTCGCAAGTTGGCTCACGGTCATCGGGTGGTTCTAGAGTAAGCATAGCCCTCGCCAAAGCACGGGCTAAACTAGTAGCAGCTCAAGCCAGAGCTGCGCATACGGACAGTGAAATAGAAATAAAAGTAAGTCAGGCCCGTCTCCAAGCTGAACCCCAAGCAGAACAGGCCCGGCTCCAAGCAGAATAGGCCCGGCTCCAAGCTGAATTCCAAGCGGATCAGGCCCGACTCCAAGCTGAATTCCAAGCGGAACAGGCCCGACACCAAGCGGAACAGGCCCGACACCAAGCGGAACGCCAGGCTGAACAGGCCCGTCTCCAAGCCACATTGGAGGCTCTGCAGCAACAAAAAGAGATAGATGCTGCATTAGCCGAGACACAAGTATTCGAGGCAATTTTTGAGGGAGCTGATCCCGAGACAGCTTACAAACCTTTAATTCCCGTTCCGTGGCAGAGCCCACGACTGCGCACCATAGATTACGTGAGCGACCATGCCGACATACAGTTTACAGGAGAAAGGGATGGAGGCCCGCACATCTCTACAGACGCAAACACTTCGTATAACATGCCACAAGTTGCCAACCAAGGTCAAAGCAGACGGCGTGCCTCAAGCCGCAGAGTCTCCGTGAGCAGAACGGAAGACACGGTGCAAAGGAATAGGACGCCGAATAGAGAAAGTCGGGGGCAAATCCCCTCTCGGTCCCTTGAGACCCCCAACAGAGCCCCCAGCCAAGGCAACCCTGGCCCAGGTCCCAGCACCTATGACCTCGCCAAATACCTTGCACGCACCCAGCTGGTGACTTCGGGGTTAATCAAGTTTGATGACAGGCCAGAGAATTATCGGGCTTGGAAGTCCTGCTTCCATGATGCCATATCGGGCTTAGACCTGTCGGCAGGAGAAGAGCTCGGCCTCCTTATCAAGTGGCTCGGCCCAGAGTCCGCCGGACAGGCCAGCAGGATAAAAGCGGCCAATGTGGGGCAGCTGCCAGAGAGGTTGAAGAAGGCTTGGGTGAGGCTGGAAGAAAGCTACGGCTCGCCCGAAGCCATTGAAAGGGCTCTCTTTGACAGGTTGGCGAACTTTCCGAGGTTGACGAGTAAGGAACCCCAGAAGCTCCGCGACCTTGGAGATCTGCTGTCGAAACTCGAAGCCGCAAAGCAGGACGGCTACCTACCCGGTCTATCGTACTTAGACACTTCCAGAGGGGTAAGTCCCATCATTGAGAAGCTTCCATTTAACCTGCAGGAGAAGTGGATAACGTTTGGATCAAAGTTCAAGCTAAAGCACAACGTGACGTTCCCACCATTCTCTGCGTTTGTTAAATTCATCCATAAAGAAGCCAAAGCCAGGAACGACCCCAGCTTCAACTTCTTCTCCTCTCAACCAGCACTTGCCAGAAGAGACAAGTTCGACAGACATGGAAAGACACCAATATCTGTCCACAAAATGCAAGTGTCCTCAACTGAGCACACAAAGACTCAGAAGAAACCTGAGGATATGAGCAAACAATGCCCTATCCATAACAAGCCCCATCCTTTAAAGAAGTGCAGAGGCTTCAGGGAGATGTCCCTGGAAGATCGGAAACAATATCTTAAAGAGAACTCTATATGTTTCAGGTGCTGCTCGTCCACGAGCCATCTCGCCAAGAACTGCAAGGTGGATGCAAAATGCACTGAATGTGAAAGTGATCGGCACATTTCAGCACTACACCCAGGCCCAGCTCCTTGGAAGTCAGAAACGCCTCCTCCCGCATCAGAGCATGGCGGGGAGAGAGAGGGAGCTGCTGGTACGGAGATTACATCCAGGTGCACCGAGGTGTGTGGAGAAGGAGTGAGCGCAAGAGCATGCTCCAAGATATGCCTCGTTAATGTGTACCCTGCAGGATGTCGCCAGGAATCTGAAAAGATGTGTGCCATACTAGATGAACAAAGCAATCGTTCTCTAGCAAGATCCGAGTTCTTCAACATCTTCAAGATCAAAGGAAGTCCGTCGCCTTACACGCTGAAGACGTGTGCTGGACTTTCAGAGACAGCCGGCAGGAGGGCCTGCGGTTACGTTGTTGAGTCAGTCGACGGGAAGATTAGTCTCCCCCTTCCTACACTCATCGAATGTAATCAAGTCCCCGACAACCGTTCCGAGATTCCCACTCCGAATGCAGCTCGTCATCACCGTCATCTGAGACGCATTGCAGACGAGATCCCACCTCTTGACCCAGATGCAAGCATGCTTCTGTTGTTGGGAAGAGACATCCTGAGGGTACATAAGATAAGGGAGCAGATCAACGGTCCACATGACGCCCCTTTCGCCCAAAGGCTAGACCTCGGCTGGGTCGTTGTTGGAGATGTGTGCCTCAAGGGCGCTCACAAGCCATCTCAGGTGAGCACACTCAAGACTTCCATCTTGGAGAATGGTCGTACAAGCTACCTTACCCCATGCAGTAGTCAGATCCGAGTGACAGAGAAGTTCAGTCATACGGCTCAGCCTCAGAAAACCCCAGCGCTGATCTCCACAAACAGCACACAGATGATGCTCACTGGAGAGAACCCGGGTCAGTCAGTCTTCTGTCGCACCGCCAACAACCACAAACTTGCTCCATCGATCGACGACATGAGGTTCCTCCAGATTATGGACAATGAGGTCTCTCGTGACAGCTCTAACAGCTGGGTTGCAGCCTTACCCTTCCGGAACCCCAGACGACGGCTGCCGGACAACAGGGGTTATGCCTATAATCGTCTTAACTCGCTCCGTCGCACACTAGAGAAGAAGCCAGAAATGAAAGCACACTTCCTAGAATTTGTCAAGAAAATGCTTGTCAACGATCATGCAGAGATAGCTCCTCCACTCCAGGAAGGCCAAGAGTGTTGGTACCTCCCTTCCTTCGGAGTCTATCACCCCAAAAAGCCGGAACAGATCCGCGTGGTGTTTGACTCCAGTGCACCATATCAGGGAGTCTCTCTCAACGACGTACTCCTCACGGGGCCTGATCTTAACAACAGCCTCTTGGGAGTGCTCATGAGATTCAGGAAAGAGCCCGTCGCCATCACTGCCGATATCCAGCACATGTTTCATTGCTTCGTGGTGAGAGAAGACCACAGAGACTTCCTCCGCTTCCTGTGGTATCGGGACAATGACCCTAATAGAGACATTGTGGACTACAGAATGCGTGTCCATGTCTTTGGGAATAGCCCATCCCCTGCTGTCGCCATATACGGACTAAGGAGGGCTGCCAAGGAAGAAGACGACGACTTTGGCAGTGATGTGAGAGGGTTCATCGAACGAGAGTTCTATGTCGACGACACACTGAAGTCATTCCCGACCGAAGCAGAGGCCATCAGTACCCTCGGACGAGCCCAGGAACTACTTGCACTATCCAACCTCAGGCTACACAAGATAGCCTCTAACAGACCAGCAGTGATGGAGGCATTCCCCCCTGAAGATCGTGCTAAGGACGTCAAGGACCTAGACCTCTTCACTGATGACCTCCCCCTACAGCGTAGCCTAGGGGTGTCGTGGAACATAGCAACAGACACGTTCACGTTCCAAGTCCTAGACGCCAAGAAACCCTTCACACGTAGAGGAGTGCTCTCTACAGTCAACAGCCTATACGACCCTCTTGGCTTCTTAGCCCCTGTCACCATACAAGGCAGGCTGCTCCTCAGGGAACTCTCCACACGCGCTGAAAAGTGGGATTCACCTCTCCCTGAAGAGATGGAAGCAGAGTGGGACAGATGGAGAGACTCACTCCAAGACTTACAGGAGATCCGAATACCTCGCTGCTATTCGTCTTTCTCTCCCTTAAATGCCCAATTCAAAGAGCTTTGTGTCTTTGCAGACGCATCCGCTAAGGCCATTGCAAGTGTGGCTTATCTGAAGGTCACCACTCAAGAAGGACAAAGCAAAATCGGCTTCGTCTTTGGAAAGGCCAAGTTGGTGCCCCAGCCAGACCTCACCATACCCAGATTGGAACTGTGCGCAGCAGTATTAGCAGTTGAGATTGCAGAGTTCATAGAAGACGAGATTGATCTGAAGTTCGACAGCATCACATATTATATAGACAGCAAAGTGGTGCTAGGATACATCCATAACCAAAGTAGACGGTTTTACGTATACGTGAACAATAGAGTCCAACGTATTCGACAGTCCACGTCCCCCGACCAGTGGAAGTATGTCCCTACAGACCTGAACCCAGCTGACCATGGGTCTAGATCTGTAACAGCGTCCCTACTCAGTAGCACGACTTGGCTGTCAGGACCTGCTTTTCTCCAGGATCCGTTCCCACACTTCTCCGAAATCAACGAGTCATTCGACCTACTCAACCCTGTTTCTGACTGCGAGATACGCCCACAGGTAACAGCGAACGTTACTCAAATCTGTAAGAACCTGATGAGCACCAAATGCTTCGAGCGTTTCTCCAAATGGAACACTCTCATAAAGACGATAGCACGCCTAACCCATATAGCTCATACCTTCTCCCAGCCTACGCAAGGGAGTAACTGCCATGGGTGGCCCATCTGTCGGAAGAGTCCCTCTGAAGAGGAGCTCAAGAGAGCCACAATCCTTGTGATAAAGAGTGTCCAACACGAGTGTTATTCAGAAGTGTTGAAGTGCATAGCAGCAGAACACAACTTACCCCCTCACAGCAGTCTACGGAAGCTGCATCCCATCGTCGACACCGACGGCCTTCTCAGAGTTGGGGGACGCATATCGCAGTCTCAACTGGGAACGAATGCAACCAACCCCATCCTCATTCCAGGTCGTCATCATATGGCCATTCTGCTTGTGCGTTACCATCATGAGGCCGTGAAGCACCAGGGCAGACATTTCACCGAAGGTGCCATCAGAGCAGACGGCCTCTGGTTAGTTGGAGCTAAGAGATGTATCAGCGGCACGCTTTTCAAATGTGTCACCTGCAAGAAACTCCGTGGGAAGACGGAGCACCAACAGATGGCAGAACTGCCAGCCAAGCGGCTACAAGTAGCACCACCTTTCACCTACGTAGGCGTCGATGTCTTCGGACCATGGGACGTGGTCTCACGCCGCACTAGAGGAGGGCACGCCAACAGCAAGAGGTGGGCGGTGATGTTCTCATGTATGTCCACAAGAGCTGTACACATCGAAGTCATAGAAACGATGGGCGCCTCCAGCTTCATAAACGCTCTGAGAAGGTTTTTCTCAATTAGAGGCCCGGCAAAGCAAATACGCTCAGATTGCGGCACAAACTTTGTTGGCGCCTGCAGAGAGCTGAAGATGGATGGATCTAGTTCCAGCTCTCAGAGGGTGGAGAAGTATCTCCAAGAGCAGAAATGCACCTGGGTATTCAACCCACCTCACTCATCCCACATGGGCGGCGCATGGGAGCGTATGATCGGCATTGCCCGCCGTATCCTCGACTGCATGTTTCTCCAAGGTAGATCGTCGTGCCTCACACATGAGGTCTTGACCACACTGATGGCTGAGGTCACTGCTGTGATGAATGCAAGGCCCCTCATTCCTGTATCTTCAGACCCAGAATCGCCCCTCATCCTCACTCCGGCCATGCTTTTGACCCAGAAGACAGGCGTTCCCCCTTGTCCTCCAGGAGATTTTGGGGAAGGAGAACTCTTCAAGGAAGAATGGAAACGAGTCCAGAGTCTGGCAGACACGTTTTGGAACAGGTGGCGAAGGGAGTACCTCAACACACGACAGAGCCGAAGCAAATGGCAGGACAAGAGGCCGGATCTCAAAGAAGGAGATGTTGTCTTGATGAGGGACAATCAGGTAAAAAGGAATGAGTGGCCTATGGCTATCATCGTGAACTCCCATCCCAGCCAGGACGGGAGAGTGAGAAAGGTGGACTTGAGAGTCATCAAAGAAGGAACAGCGAAGGTCTTCTCTCGGCCCGCCTCTGAGGTGGTTCTTCTTTTGTCGCCAGAGGACTCCAGTGACAAGTAGAGTTCGGACTATGTGGAGTCGTTAATGACCCCAGACGGGGAGTGTTCTGGACCGATGGACATTTTTACATGCAATAGCACCCTCTGGTGGCGGTTATTGTGTTAACAGTTTGTAAGCTGGAAAGGTCATCTGTTCCTTTCTTCCTGTGTGAGGTCATTTGACCTTACCTTTCTTCCTGTTGACCCCAGGAAGCAGTTTTGCCAGGAAGAACCTGACTTGAGTAATGGAGAATTTGCTATGAGAAGTTCCACTTACAATCTAATGTAATCTGACTTCATATGTTAGGCCAAATGCAATATCTGTGAGTATCTTTAGTTCTTAGCATAATAGCAATGTTGTCAGAGTAATATTTTGATAATACTATGTTTATAAAAGGTTAATATTTAATAGTTACAGAAGTTAGTTCAAATGTTAGTTAGTTATACAATTAGTCTATTCTACTGTTGTAAATATGTTTGTATCTTGTGTAATATCGAATGTGTAGTACTCAGTTTATGTACAAAACATACTTTGTCTTTGTTTACAGTTTCACAAATTTGTTCAAGTAAAAGCTTCAAAACAGCAAACGGCTTCAGGGAAGGATTATTTTGAATGAGTGTTTAACTTGCTGGATAGCTAGATAGGAGCACGTCTAGCGCGGCCAGTACAGTCCTTTTTACCTTGTCGCCAAATGTGATAAATCCATGTAGTGGAACAAGAACTCGAAGAGGCGATATCTTGGAACTAGTACGAGTATTTTATTAAACAAACAGAAGAACAAACATCATGCCTGCATCTTGGCATTCCACCTTTGCTGACCTGGACAGGAAGCAAACCTCTGACCTTAACAGGAAGCAAACCTCTGATCTTAGCAGCAGCATTGGCTACAGCACCACCTGGTGGATAACCTTAATCATAACATCCCAGATTACTATATCGCCCTACAGTACTCAGCAGCCAGGGTCTCCAAAATTGTAGTGGTATGCTGTGTACTTCACAACATGGCACAGCATCGTGGCTTGCCGATTCCACAGGACCAAGAGGCTCCTCACAGAGCCGCCTTGGATGAGGATGATGCTGAGGAGGAGGAGGACGGAAACAAGCATCCCGCAGAGGCCCGTCAACCAGCGGCACCAGTGCGCGAGAACATTGCTGGGAGGAATTCAAGGAACGCACTCATCCTGGCCAGATTTGTGTAGCCTGGTAACTCAAACACTGTAGCCTCGTTGCTTCTTAACTGACCATGGACAGTGGCCCATCCCTGCGCATTTCTACCTATTGGACCAGCTTGCTGACATCTATAAGTAATCCTAAGGCCTCAATGTTAAATCCCCATTTGCCAAATGACAGATGCCACAACTGCAGCAGTTGCCACCAGATTTTTTATGTACAAAAAACTGATGGCATTAAAACTATATACAAGACTTTTCACCCAAGTGACTACCCTTGTGATTAGTGGTGCTTTATTTTTCTCTTACGCATGCTCCTATGTAGTGGTACCCCTGTGGCTTCAGCAGATGTGGAGGCCCCTTGCTCACTTTCCTGCTGCTCCTGCCTAGACACCTTTGGCTGGCGTCCTCTGGGGCGGCGAGCCTGTGAGGGCTCGCCAGCAGTCTGCTGCTCCTGCGGCTGTGCAGGGGTTGACATTCCTATCTCACTTGGGTGTGAACTCTGGCGGGGCTCTGACCGAGGGCTCTGAAGTGGCATGGAAGTGTGAGCGCATGGAGAGGAGCCCCCCACTTCCTTGAGGTGTGCCAACAACCTCCCTCTCATGGGTCAGCTCCCCCTCAGCGCCTGCAAGTGGCTGGAGAGCACCTTGCTTCACATCAGGGGGGCCATGGGGACCCGTATCTGCACTGGAAGTCCTGCTCAGAGGGACTTCCATGAAGGTCTGGTTTCGGTGCTCAATAGATGCCCATCGCTCCTCAAGAGATGTCATTCTATTCTGAGCACTCACCATGTTTTTGATACCCTGGCGACTAAGCTCCTCCATGGCCATAGCCCTCCTCTCCTCAGCCGCAGCCCTCCTCTCCTCGACCGCAGCCCTCCTCTCCTCAGCCGCAGCCCTCCTCTCCTCGGCCGCAGCCAGCCTTACCACGTAGGTAGCCATCCTTTCCGTGGTGATGCTTTCATGCGCCAATGACTCCAATAAGGCTCTGCTCATGCTCGCCATGGACTCCTCCATTCGCTCCACACTTGCAGTGACCCTGGAGACAAAACCTGCCAGAGACTCCTGCATCTGTGCATGGAGATCCATCACCTCCTCTCTTGTGGATGGACCCAGAGGCATAGGGTCGACATGCAGCTGAGCTGAGCTGGCAGAGGCCTGCACCCTCCGATGAGGACTCTCCACTGCTGTCCCTGTCTCCACAATCTGCTGATGCTCACTTGTGAGCTGTGATACACCAGGTGACAACACTACTCTATCTCGCGAAGGCCCCACCGAGGTGTGAGTGTCTGCACTGGTGCTGGGTGCGCTGAATTCTGCTGATGCTGCGCCCTCAGAGGTTGGAGCTTCCTCTGAGGTGTCTGGCTGCTCAGCCTCTTCCTCCTCCGCAGTGGGGATGGGGGCTTTGGATGGTCCTGTGGGGGAGTAAAGGAAAGAGTTAGAGATGTGATGCCAAGGTTACATGCACATTGGATTTTGCAGATGCTCATAAGGCCAAATGATGTAGCTTCAGAATCGTTACAGCGACTCATGCTATGTCAATGAGAGAGATGGAAAACTATTCTGTCACCAGCTTGCGGGCTTGCTCCTGTCTCTCCTTCCCCAGCTGAGTGCTGGTGGGGAAAGGCAATGGGGATCAGGTTGAGGCTGATGGAAACTTCATACTTACTTTTCCTGTACGGTGAAGGTCTTGGAAGCGCTTCCTGCACTGCATCCAAGTCCGACGGGTGACTCCCTGAGAGTTCACCTCTGCAGTCACCTCCATCCACGCAGCCCTGGTTTCTTTGGGAGGCCTCTTCCTCCCTGAGCTAGGGAAGAGGACCTCCCAGTGCGCCCTTACCCCATCCACCAATGTCTGCAGTGACGTCTCATCAAATTTGGCGGCAGCTCGGCCTCTGCCGCTGACAGCAGCTGGTGCAGGCTCCTCTGCCATTCTGTACGACTGGTTGGGAAGCCTGCAGAGGTTGAAAAGCTTGCTAGAGACTTTAAAAGCACCACAAATGATGACATCATATTGTGGGGCTTTCTGACTGGAAATGGGCAATTAGCAAGGGTGCCCACACGCTGGAAATTAATTGGCCAATTGAGGGAAAATTGCGTGCAGCTGGCTGACCCATTTAGATTCGTGTTGGAACCCGACAATTCCCCGCACCTGCAGGAAAATCAGCTCCATTGTGTCTTGAGGCTGTAAGTGTGTGGTGTTAACTCTATATCCACTGTCACCTGCATTGCTGGAATAAAAGGCACCCTCACCCTTCACTGTGCCACCTCAAATTATGAGCACACATATGGCAACAATGTCAAACATTCATACAACATTCATTTATTCCAACATAATAAAAGAACAAAAACTTAACATTGAATTCTAGCAGAACACCCAAGTGAGTACCCTTGTGATTATTTATGTGTTAGCTTTCTCTTACGTGTGCTTCTACGTGGTGCTACCCCTGTGGGTTCAGCAGATGTAAAGACAGCCTGCTCACTTCCCTGCTGCGTCTGCTTAGGCGCTTTTGGCGGTCGTCCTCTGGGTTTTGGAGCCTGTGACTGCCCTGCCAAAGTCTGCTCCTCCTGCAGCTGCACAGGGGCAGACTTGGCCATCATTGCTCGGGCAGTCATCTGGGGCTCTGACCGAGAGATTGGCAAAGGGATGAAAGTATGAGCGCTTGGAGAGGAGTCCCCACTTGCATGTCGCCTCCCACCATCATCCTTCTCATGGGCCACCCACACTTCTCTGCTAGCAAGTAGCTGGAGAGCACCTTACTGCACATCAATGGGGCCATGAGGACCCGTCTCTGTACTGACAGTCCTCATAACATCGACATCCATGTACCTCTGGTTCCTCTCCATGATAGATGCCCATCTATCCTCCATAGCTAACCACCTATTTAGAAGAGTCACCATGTTTTGAGTCTGGCGATTTAGGAGGTTGCCATCCTTTCCATGGTGGGACCTACATTCACCATTGTGTGCACCACGGCATTGCTCATGTTTGACATGGACTTCTCCATTCTCTGCACATTCGCAGTCACCGTGGTTGCAAACCCAGTCAGAGCCCCCTGCACTTGCTCCTGAAGCTCCAGCACCGCTCCCTTTCTGGATGGCCCCCGAGGCTCAGTGTCTACATGCAGCTGAGCAGATCTAGGAGCGTCCTGTGGCCTCCGATGAGGACTCTCCACTGCTGTCCCTGTTTCCACCATCTGCAGCCTCCTCATGCATTGCTCCTCAAAGAATTACAGGTATTGTTAGATCCGTGTATTTTGATGTTGTGTGTCCTTCAATAACTAGACACGAGACTGCAGGGAACAATCAACAGGTATTTACTGGATGAGGGTTACTCTAAAACTAAACAGATCCCTACTCAGGGTTTATATACAGGTGTGGTCACTGCCGGTAATACAGTATACAGGAGCTGTAAAAAGTGGTTCTCCCCTTAAAGGTACATACACTACAATTCCTCCCCTTTTAGATTGACAGTACCATAACATTCATTTAACAATTAACACTTTTAACATGCACATTAACTGAAAATAGTCCATTTATAAATTCAGTGTTTGGGGCGGCTTCCTGATCCTTTCTGGATAGCGCCTTTCCTGAGTGTCTTGTTCTTGGTGCGGAGGCCCCCTGTCGTCAGTTGGTTCATTAGCTTCCAATGCTACTGTTTCTGGGGTAGATGCTACCTGTATGTCGGGTTCATCACCAGGTGCGCGAGACATGCGGTTGACTCATTCCTGTGACTCTAGGATCTGGTCGACATGGCGTGTCTCAATGTTCTCCCCAACATCCACTGTGTACATTAGTGGCCCATGCCGTGTGCATATCGTTCCTGGTTGCCACTTCTCTGTTCGGTAGTCGCGGGCCAAGACTGGTTGCCCTACATTGAAGCTCCTTGTCGGCTTCTCATTGATGTGCTGGAATTGCTTATTCTCAACATCTCTTCGTACATTTGGTCTGAGCAAATCCAGATGAGATCTCAACCTTCGGTTAAAGAACATCATGGCCGGGGTCTGGTTGGTGACTGCATGTGTCGCATTTCTGTAGGCTAACAGGAAATTGTCCACCTTATGCTGCAGTGGAATGTCGTCATCGCACATGGCCCTTACTGCTTTCTTAAAGGTTTGTACGAACCTCTCAGCCAATCCATTTGTGGCTGGATGATATGGGGCGGATATGTAATGCCTTACCCCATTCCTTTTCATGAATCTTCGAAACTCTTCGGACACAAACTGTGGTCCGTTATCAGAGCAAATCTGCTCTGGCAAGCCGTTCCTGGCAAATATGGTCCGTAGGACTGCAATAGTTTTCTCCGTGGTGGTGGATGACATTTTGATCACCTCAGGCCATTTCGAGTGCGCATCCACGGCTATTAGAAACATTGAGTCCATGAATGGACCAGCAAAATCAATATGCACCTGTTGCCATGGAGATGAGGGCCACTCCCATGGGTGTAGAGGGGCATGCGGTGGTGCATTTTGGACCTTCTGGCATCCTGAACAGCTCTTTGTCAGGTCCTCAATTTGCTGATCGATCCCCGGCCACCACACATAAGCCCTAGCAAGGCTTTTCATTTTCACCCGCCCCAGATGGCTTTCGTGAAGCTCATTTAGCACTCTCTCCCTTAACTTGGGTGGAATTACCACTCGGGATCCACACATCAAGATCCCCTGGCATACTGACAGCTGTTCTCTTCTGGATGAGAATGCTGGCAACAGTGAGTCGCCATGTGTTGGCCATCCCTTCACTGTCAAGTCATATACCCGAGACAGTGTCGGGTCATTTCGGGTCTCCTTCTCTACATCAGCGTTAGTTACTGGCAAGCGTTCAATTATAGTCGAATAAAATATTTCGACAGGGTCCACTGCTGGTTCTTCCTCCGCAGTAGGCAGTGGCAGGCGTGATAGCCCATCAGCGTTTCCATGCTGTTTCGTGCCCTTATACTCGATTTCATATTGGTTCGCCCCTGGAAAAAGGGACCATCTTTGTAGCCGTTGCGCAGTCATCACTGGCACGCCCTTCTTTGGATTAAAGATGGAGACAAGTGGTTGGTGGTCAGTCAGCAAGGTGAACTTCTGCCCGTGCAGATAGTGGTTGAACTTTTTCACTCCCCACACTAGGCTGAGGGCCTCCCTGTCAATCTGGGCGTAGTTATGCTCGGCTGAGGTTAGTGACCGAGACGCAAAGGCTACCGGCCTCTCCGAGCCGTCCGGGAACTTATGCGACAGCACCGCTCCAATGCCATAGGGTGATGCATCACACGCCAACCGAATTGGTAGTGCTGGGTTGAAATGAGCCAACACCTCTTTTGATGTGATCAATTCTTTGCACTTCTGGAAAGCTCGTTTACATTCATCATTCCACTTCCATGGTACCCCCGTTTGCAGTAGGGTGTTCAGTGGGTGTAGTACTGTAGACAAATTCGGCAAGAACTTATGGTAGTAGTTCACCAGCCCGAGGAACGACCTCAGTTGTGACACATTTTCCAGTGCTGGAGCCTTGACTACTGCCTCAATCTTTTCAGGGGACTTATGTAACCCCTCTTCATCAATAACGTGGCCACAATACGAGATCTGCTTCTGGAAAAACTCGCATTTGTGGCGATTTGCTCGGAGCCCATATTCCTTCAATCTCGTGAGCACCTGCTCCAGGTTGGCAAGGTGATCACTGTCATTTTTGCCCGTGACCAGGATGTCGTCCAAATAACACTGGGTCCCTGGAATCCCTTGCAGGACTTGATCCATTGCCCTTTGCCAAATAGCCGGAGCGGATGCTACCCCGAACACCAGCCGGTTGTATTGGTAGAGACCTTTGTGAGTGTTGATCGTGAGGTACTGTTTCGAGGCTTCTTCTACCTCCATTTGCAGGTATGCCTGGGCCAGATCAATCTTAGTGAAGCGTTTCCCTCCAGATAGCGAGGCGAAAATATCTTCAATCCGCGGAAGCGGATATTGTACCGTGTGAAGGACTGGGTTCACTGTCACCTTAAAGTCCCCACGGATGCGAACCTTCTTTGGTTCCCCAGGCATATTACTCAACAACCTCTTCATTACAGGAACGATGGGTGTAGCCCACTCGCTCCAGTCCACTTTGGACAGTACTCCTGAACGTTCCAAACCTTCCAGCTCTGCTTTGACGGCTGGGCGGATCGCATAAGGCACCGGCCTGGCCTTAAAAAACTTTGGGCTTGCATTTTCCTCTATTTTGATCGTCGCTGTTATGCCTTTAGTGTTCCGAGTCCCTCCTGGAACACTTCTTGTGCGTCAGTTAGCATTTTTGACAGTCGTCCAGGTGTGACGTCATCATCCTTTTTGGCATCTACAGTCAGTGCTTGTATGGAATGCCAATCTAGCTGTATCTTCCGGATCCATTCACGTCCTAGTAGTGGTGGTCCTCCATCTGGCAATACATATAGGTCCATTTTTGGTGTTTCCTTGCCGTTATATATAACGTTCACCCTTATTTTTCCTTTGGGGTAGACTTTTTGCCCTGTGTACGTCTTCAAGACAATTTCTGTATCTCTCAAGGGTATATGTGAGAATAGCCACTTGTAGTCCCTTCGGTTTGTGACTGTTAGAGCTGATCCTGTGTCCAATTCCATTTTCACTTGGACTCCAGCTATCTTGAGCGTGACCCAGATAGTTTGGTGATCCTCCGTTTGGATCACCTTATGTAGTTTCAGACAACCCAGCTCCTTGCTTCCGGAGTCTGTATCACTTTTCTGTTCGTCTGAACTACTCTCCGTCACCTTATGTACCTTCTTGTACTTCTCCTGTGGAGATTTCTTGCTGCTGGTTTTTTTTCCTGACCTGCAGACTCTTGCTATGTGTCCTATTTTTCCACACTGTCTACACACTTTATCCTTGAACCAGCAATCATTATGGTTGTGTGTTCTTCTGCCGCAGCGATAGCACTTCACTGTTCCATATGACCTTTCATTTGTGCCATATTCTTGCGGTCTCCGTTGTATCTCTGCAGCGCCCCGTGCGGCTGCTTCATGTGATACTGCCATGCTGAAAGCCTTGTCCAGCGTAAGATCCTTTCCTGATAGAAGCCGTTTCTGGGTTCCTTCACTTTGAAGCCCACACACAAACTTATCCCTTAAGGTATCTGCTAGTCACGTTCCAAACTGGCAGTGTTTTGATAGCTTGCACAGTTCCGTTAAACACTCAGCATTACTTTCATCTTTATGCTGGTTCCTTTTGTGAAACTTAAATCTTTCTGCTATCAGCAGCGGTGTGGGGTTTAAGTGGTTCTGTAGGATTGACACTGTTTCCAAAATCCTTTTCCACTGGCTTCTCTGGGGTTACTAGGTTTTGCAGTAAGCCATACATTTTTGCACCCATTGAATTCAACAATACCAGCGCTTTCCTCTCATCTGGCACTTCATTCGCCTTGCAGTACACTTCTATGCGTTCGACATATGTCGTCCAATCTTCGACTTCATTGTCGAACGCTGTGATACTGCCACTCTTAGGCATCCCTGGGTGTGGTTAGACTGGCTCAAAATGGCGTTTTCCCACGCTCTCCCTTCTTCTCGCAGCTCAAAATGGCGTTTTCCCGCGCTCTCCCTTCTTCTCCGCTGCGGCTCAAAATGGTGTTTTCCCGTGCTCTCCCTTCTTTTCCGCTGTGGCTCAAAATGGCGTTTCCTGCGCTCTCCCTTTGTATTTAATCCAGAGTTGTCAAGTACATGCAGCAGACACTGAGGCCCTTTAACTTGAATTCATGATTTTTTTTGCATGATGTAGTTTAACTTGAGTTAAGCCACAAACATTTTTTATTTCAAATTCAATTTACATTTGATTGTTGCAGAAAACTCTATTCCTAGCTTCAGATTCCTGTGGTTTCATCTCCACAACATGGCCAAGTTATACATGAAGTAAATTATGTGAATGGGTTGTTTGTATGCCACTAATAACATACCTCAGCAGTCAGCAAAATTCGTAATTGAGCCAGTAAATGGAAGCAGACACAAAGCACTTTAAAGAAAATTTCAAAGAAAAACCACACAAAATGTAAAGGCATTAAAATAATTTAAACTAATGGTCTGAAATTGTCCAGAGAATATTCAGATTTTTTTTAAAAAGAAACACAATGGCCCAATATTTGACACTCAACAAACCTCTCATTACAACAAATGTTTGTGTGTTGAACATTCTATATTTGACATAGTTTTGTCACTTTCTGGTTGCTTTGCTGTTAGCATTGGTTTGTAATATAATCCAGCAACAATGGAACAAGCTGAACTTACAATATACCCACCAAGCATAAAACATAATGCAAACAGGAACATGGGAAAACACCGAAAAAAAACCCTGGCAAGATTTTGAGACGTGCTCTCCTGGTAGAATGTAGCTCAGATAAATATTTTCCTCAATCCAAGCATCATCATTCCAATCCAAGCATAGAATTGTAAAGCTTCATTTCCATTTATTCCTGATTTGTAGAAATCTATATCCAAGCTTAATATTTCTTGTCAAATTACTAATACATTCATTGGGATTCAACTGTGGTATGGTAACTTAAGTCAACTTATTTGAAGTACACAATATAGTTTATTCAAATATTATAAAGGATATTTAAAGGTTTTTAGAACAAGCCTTTTCTCAATTACAAATTGTATTTTGTGAATGGTTTATAATGTGTCTTATAGAATGTAGATAGATTGTACAAGACAATTTGTGAATCTACAAGTTGTGACAAACGAGATCTGTGAATCTGAACTTGAATCATTCAATAGTCTCGTTAGCACAGCAGTTTTTCCTTTGCCAATTGTACTCAAATTGCCAGACTACCACTTTTTAGCACTTATATTTCCAGTTCTTTAATAAAAGGTTTAGAAATTGGCTGTACTGAGATATGTTTATGTATTTTGTTATGCAGTCGCGTAACATAATATTGTGGTTCAACGTTCAGATATTCTAAAAGCAGCTTAAGAAAGCATCAGGCTTAAGCCAGAGATATAAGAAACAAAAAAATGGCATGTTTTAAATTGGCCTGAGACTACCTAAGTGACCAATAGATCCTTGAGGCAGACCAAAGAAATAAATGGTTATTCATGGTAGAACTGCTTGTTTTTCATCATATTCTTTTAATTTAACAGTAAATTTTACATCTATTCCACTGATGGAAAATCCCCATGGCATCCGTATTTATTCTAGCTTATTAAATATATTCCAAATTGTTCAGAATGTTTCTGAGAATCAGAATCTCCCTATTGTATTATATCATCGTGGAATCTGTGACCAATTGATTGTTAACTTCTTTTTGAGTTCCTTAAGGATAAATTAATCTCAGTGATCATGAAGGGAATTAATTACAATTTCCATATGACATTTGAAATAAATATCCAATTTATCAACTCCATATTCTAACATATTCCAACAGTTATAAATATTTGTTTCTGGTCTGGCACATATTGGCCCAGATTTTGCAGTAGAAATAACAATGAGGTTATCACTGGTCACCGTTATTAAAAAGTAAATTGGACAGCAACTTCCGGTGGCCGCACATGTGCAATTAAACGCGGAAATCAGGAAGTTGCTGTTCAAGTTGCTCTGCTCCTCCAGAAGCTGCGCAATAACAGTATCTCACCAAAAGACTCGATATGGAAGGGCGTGAAGTTGTGGTACTTACCCAGTAGATATCCACTAAACACGGCAGAAAATGATAGGGCTTGTCCATTCAAGTGTAAGTGAATTTGTACTGGTGTGATAAGTCTTCATTACTGCCAAACAACCTCTCTGGCACTGAAAATTAATTTTTACAAATGTGGAGTCTCATGCCTTCAGATTTTAATTATTGTTGGAGATTTTAAAAATTATAACAATTTAAATAAATTTGTTTTTACTTTTCTGTTTCTTTTATCCCTCTTAATCCCATCTTTCTTTCTCTCTCTTTATTTCACTTTCTGTAGATGATTTGACATTGAATTAACCATTCTAACTTACACTTCCGGGTTTAGACTCTGTGGCCTGGATATTAACTGCGGTGGGTTACATAGGCGGGGTGGGGGGGGGGAGCAAAGTTTTTGACAGGAAATCCGGAAGTCTGGGTTTCTCTACAGCATGCGTCTTGTGTACTTGACAGGTTCCCCGCCCAGAGGTCAGCCTGATTGACAGGCTTGGCTTCCAGAGTCAGCCCCAATAGCAGATAAGGAGCCTGCAGCTGCTAATGGAAGCATGGGAGGGGGGGTCTGATCCACAACCCTTGGGGGGGCGGTCCAATCCACAGCCCGGAGGGGGAGGGTCCGATCTATAACCCTGGGGGGGGGGATCCAATCCACAACCCTGTGGGGGGGAGGGCCCGATCCACAACCCTGGGGGAGGGTCCGATCCATAGCCCTGGGGGGGGGGGAGGGTCCGACCCATAACCCTGGGGGGGGGGATCCATTCCACAACCCTGGGGGAGGGTCCGATCCATAACCCTGGGGGGGGGAGGGTTCGACCCATTACCCTGGGGGGGGGATCCATTCCACAACCCTTGGGGGGGGGGAGGGTCCGACCCACAACCTTGGGGGGGGTCCGATTCACAACCTTCGCGGGGGGGGGGGGTGGGGGGCGGTGTCCGATACACAACCCGGGGGGGGGGTGGGCTGGTCTTTGTATGGGGGGGTTCTGATGGGCGGGGGGTCCAATCCAAGGGAAGAATGTAAGCTTGTGAGGATGGGGGAAGCACTCCAGCTCCTCCTGTCCAACAAGCAGTGCTGCAAGGGCACTTACCTTCTACCCAAAGCTGTACTCGCCTCCCTTGAGCTGCCGGATTTTCAGAAGCCCGTGAAACCTAGCCGGCCAGGGGTTAAACCTGTAATACAGGTTAAATCAAAGGCTGCCAGCCTCATTAAAATATTTAAGTTGCCAACCCACCTCCTGGGAGTGGGTTGGCTGCCCGCCCCTTGTCCCGCCTCCGTTAAAACCGGATATGGGCAGGTTGGGGTCGGGTTTGAGATTTAAAAATGTTAACCTCTGACCCACCCGTTTTTGAGTCTTAAAATCCAGCCCTGTGTGTCTCAGTAAGGTTTCTTCAATCTGATTGGCTAAGGAGACACACCGTTGCTTGTCCTGTTCACACAGGTCTCAGATGCCCTGTAGAGGGCACCATGCTGTTTTGGCTCTCTTTAAAAATTGCAAGTTCCAGTGTAAAAGCCCACAGAAGGTCTGTGGGCAAGTGTAAGTGTAATGAACGGCTGTGAGGTTTGTTCACCGCTGACTGCAAAATCCAGGCCAATTATGTATTTGTAATACAAATGAGCATTTTAACCATTTTAGCTTTTTAGTACATTGGTAATTGATCAATCTTGTTTAATATTCCTTTAACAGTTGTAAATCAGGATGGTCAACCACTCATCGAAGGCAAGCTCAAAGAAAAACAAGTGAGATGGAAGTTTATAAAGAGATGGAAGACCCGCTATTTCACATTGGCTGGGAATCAACTTCTCTTTCGTAAAGGAAAATCAGTAGGTAGATGTGTAGGATTCATTAGATTAAATCATTGGAACCAAGTCGGTGAATCCGTTCTGCATTGATTTGTATTTTGATCATTGCTAGTGAAGTTCTGAGCAGTGATTTAGTTTATGCAACAACATTTGCTGACAAAAGTATATCATCTTTAAAACAAAAGCCAAATACTGCAGATGCTGGAAATCTGAAATAAAAACAGAAAATGCTGGAAATACTCAGCAGGTCAAGCAGCATCTGTGGAGAGAGAAACAGAGATAACGTTTCAGGTCGATGACCTTTCAAGCATTTTCTGTTTTTATATTAGTTATTTAAAGATAACTTTTATCAATTTCCAGTCTAGTTTTCCCCCTTCTGATTGTTCCTTGGGATTTGATGTTAAAAAATAACTCTGAAAAACACACAAATGAGGTTTTAAATTGGCAAATGAAAATGAGACTTATGGGGAGTTGTTGGAGGAGAGGCAGGCTCACTGCTGACAGCAGAGATGTCAATTCATTCCGTCATCAACACTACCATAGTATGGATTGTATTGCTGTGGATAAATGACATTTACACTACATGCAGGAAAATTTAAACCCAATGACTATTTGGAATATATGTAGTTACTAACTATCCAAGACTAAAATGTCTTCCAGTCATTTCTATGGGTAATATAATTTCATTTCACTAACAAAATCTAGAAGTAAGCAAAAACAATACAAAAAAACAGAACAAAAAGTACAATTAAAAATAGAATGAGAAAACAGAAAAGAAACCGTTAACAAAACAAATCAAACAGAAGATGTTAAAAAAAAATAGCATGAGTCAATGTGACTGTAGAATTAAAAGTGAATATATTGTAAATATATAAAAGTAATATAAAAAGTGATCAATATTTGAAGAAAAAAGGGTACAGGTATGGAAAAGAGAATACAATCAATAATGAATAAAAGGATAAAAATAAAAGAGAAAGGAGATGCTTATAGAAAGTTATGTTCATTCAAAATTGAAAGTACAAGGCACTGATGGCAAAGTCAATTGGAAAGAGGTGAAGAAACAAATATAATTTACCTGGCCTTTACTCTTTTATTTTACCTGGCACAATTGATGACTTCACTTAATTTAAGTAGGCAGTTCATTTTTCATGTTCTGGACACAATCAATGTGTGAAATTTTACTAAACAAATCTGCATCCCTCAAAATAATAGCAAGAAAAATAATGTTGTTTTGCCAGTGAATTATTGAATATTGAAACATGTAAACTGAAACACTGGGATTATTTGAAATGCAGACAAATGCTGGTTGAAAGGATATAAATTTGAATGAAACAAACTTCTGAAATGTTCAAATCCTTTGTGCCACTTTTTATGCAGCTCTGCCTTTGCCTTTCAGAAAGATGATCCAGATGATTGTCCAATTGAACTGAGCAAGGTACAAAGTGTAAAGGTCATCGCTAAAAAACGGAGAGACCGTAGTCTTCCTCGAGCCTTTGAAATCTTCACAGACAGTAAGACATATGTCTTCAAAGCAAAGGATGAGAAGAATGCAGAGGAGTGGTTACAGTGTATCAATGTTGCAGTGGCTCAGGCAAAAGAAAGAGAAAGCAGAGAGGCAACAACATACCTATGAATAAATTTGAGATAAATTGGACAAATAGATAGACTGGAAATAAAGCAACTATCAAGATGAATCATTACATAGATTTTACAGATACAATTCAATGTAGAGCATCTAAATCTTAAAATGAGAGGAAGCAATAGCAAGTATGGGAGAAAAACTGGAACTGTATCCCTGCGTAAGTGTGACAAAGTACCTGTAGTAAGATATCAGACAAACATTAGCATTTAGTGATAAAAATCAGCGACACAGGATCTGTTGAGACTCAAAGTTAAATCAGCATTACCATATGAACAGTCAAAGAAGTATGTTAAAAATATCTGGAAAAAATTAAAACCTGGAATGTTTAGCAATGATTAAGTAAATTACAGCAATAATTACAGTATGTGACTTTAAAACAGCTTGACTTTATTTGCGATATTTCTGAACTCAGAATTCTAAAAAAAAATTAAGATGCATTTCATGCACAATGTACATAATGTTCTCATCAAACATCTCATTGCTTCCTACTCCAGTTTCAACACTTTAGTTGAAAAGAAAATTGGTCTAAAATAGCGATTGCCTTGTTTTGAATTGTGTTAGCACATTATATATGTGTTTTTGTTATCTAAACTAATGAAGTTCAACACATGACTCAGAATAAGCCTATTATTACATTTCTTGCATTCTATAATCATGTGAGAGTGTGCTTTAATGCTTGAAATTTTTGACTTTGCTCATTGTTGCAGTGTCAAAATAGCTTCTATGACCCATTGAGGAACAAAAACTTGCCCTGCGGTTTAGTAACAATGGTGCCATCTCAGGTGGTACTGAACAGACGGAACAGAAAAATCCCAGATTATTTCCAGGGCTATAATGGGGATACTGCAAGTGCCCCCACCATCTCCGGGATAAGGACATGATATTAGCAGCTTTCCCACACTTCTTCATTATCTAGTCTGGTGGAAAGTGTGTGTGTGTGTATATGTGGGAGTTGTGCAAGGACAGCATCAGGCTCAGCCTCAGTTGTGGTGGTCCCATGGTCATAGACCACTGATGCTCACTGTCTGAACTTATGCAGAATAAGCAATCCTCAGGAGATGGAGGCAAGGGGAACAATTGTAGAAGAAAACATAGGGAAAGGGAAAAGAAAAGAAAGTGCAGCCAATATTTATTTACACCTTTAGTTTAGGTTTTTTTAATAACAAAAAAAGCTTTCCTCGGCCCTTTGTGTTGAATCACGTGCTACTTTCTCACAGCTTTTAGCTAATCCAGTGTAACATTTCAGTCCGTGATATAATATATACTGTACAATGATTTTTGTGTGGTGAATTACAGATGAGGTACTCAGTTTGTTTTGGCTCTGTCTATGAATTAATTTGATAGATCCACAAACCTACAAACGACTCCTCATACATATCTAGCATTCATCACCCATTCATCTGTAATTTTGTATAATATAAACAAGTTCCTTTTTATTTTTTGCTTCCATTAATCAAATGTGAATAGCTTTCTCTCATAATGGGTTTGCGGTGATTTGAAGACATCTTTGGTGAAGAACAGCTGGGATTTGACATGACGTGGACACTTTCCAATGTTACAGGTGTAAAATTACATGAAAATAATTGGAATCTGCAGATTCTTGAGATAAAGTTTCCAGAAAAATTTGATTAAGGAGGTGTAAGTTGTATAAATCTTTTATGTATTTTGTCAGCTGATCTTATTCAATTTCATTGTAGAAATTTAGCATTAGCTGAAAGTTCCTCTTTGTTTTACAAATATTTCCAACTTTGCATGTCTGCTAAATATTTCTATCCTTTCTGTTACTGTCAATATTCCTCATGTGCATTTTTGTTATTTTCATTTTTGATTGCATTATTTTCATTATATTCAAGAATGTTGGTCCTGAGAAAACCAAGGGAATCTGCCACATCTCAAAGATACAAACCAGGAGTTGCCTTAGAGCTGCTCCCGCTCCACCACTGTAAATTTAACGGATGTGCAATGAACACCCTGTTTTCACATGTAAACAGGGTTCTGCCGCACTTCTAAATTACCATGGTGGTGCTGGAGCAGCTCCAAGGAAATTCCTGGCCAGTATCAGCTTGTTGTATTTGATGGCCTCTGATTCAGAAGGTTGTGGACACAAGACCCACTTCAGATTTGAGCACATAATCTAGGCTGACACTTCAGTACTGAATTGTCATCTTTCAGATCAGATGTTAAACTGAAGTGCGCTGCTCAGGTGGGTACAAAACATCCCATAGCACAATTTGAAGACGACCAGAGAGTTTTGAAATGTGATAGCATTTTGTACATAAAGGAGAAGCTGTCCAGGCAAATCTAGACATTCATTCACTTATTGTTTGTAGGTTTCTCTGTGTGCAAATTGGCTGCCATGTTTGCCTATACCTTTGGTGAGTGCGCTTCAAAAGTAATACAGTGATTACAAAATACTTTGGGACATTCTGAGAATATGATGAGGCATTAGATAAGTTATTATTAATGAAGCAATTCTTACAAATAGAGTTCCCCTCTTTAAATACTATCAATTTGAAATGGTCTTCTCGTCAATAACTTTTTTTTTGAACAGTCAAAGTTTAAAGTGAGACAACACATTGTTGTATACAGTTTTTCCTCGTGTACATATATTTCAGTCAAGAGGGTTGGATGTAGACTTCATGGTTGCAGTAAATGCTGCTCTGTGATTTCTTCTTTCTGGCAGTTGTTCAATACTCTAGAGGCCCAGCTGACGGCAAAAAATAGTCTTTAAGAGGAGAGGAGAGTTCAACACCAAGGTTAGGATATAAACTTACATTTTGGTGTCTGCTCTGTGTTTTGTTTGAATAGCAGCAATAACACTGATGTCTCCAGAGAACTTTGTATCCTCCCCAGGTGCTAACAATCTTTTAAGAATTATTTCAGCTCACACCCTGTGAAGCTGAAAATCACCTGATATTAGGCTAGAGAGATATCACAAGCACCATTACAATTGTCATATTATTGTAATAAGATATATAGTTAGAAAATACTGAGGAAAAAATGAAAAAGTTATAAATAGATTGTACTGCCTGTGCCCTCTTTCTTTTCTTCCACTTTCTCTTAATATTTATGTTAGTTGGCAGTGTCAGCTGTGGCTCAGTTGGTAGCACACTCGCCTCTGAGTCAGAAGGTTGTGGGTTCAAGTCCCACTCCAGGGACTTGACCACATAAAGCTAGGTTGACACTCCACTGCAGTGCTGAGGGAGTGCTGCACTATCGGAGGTGCCGTCTTTCGGATGAGACGTTAAACCGAGGCCCCGTCTGCTCTCTCAGGTGGATGTAATAGATCCCATGGCACTATTTCAAAGAAGAGCAGGGGAGTTATCCCCAGTGTTCTTGCCAATAGTTATCCCTCAACCAACATAACAAAAACAGATGATCTGGTCATTATCACATTGCTGTTTGTGGGAGCTTGCTGTGCGCAAATTGGCTGCTGCATTTCCTATATTACAACAGTGACTCCACTTCAAAAAAAGTAGAGTTGTAAAGTGCTTTGAGATGTCTGATGGTCGTGAAAGGCATTATATAAATGCAAGTCTTTTTTTCTTTCTTAGTTTATTTTTATCCATAATCTCCATTTTACTCTCCAAGCTCCCAATGGCTCAGTAGTTGAATGAATCACCTGGCGTAGTACTGAGCCATAAAGACTTGGAAAGTCCTAAATTCTATCCCACATCTGGCTGAGGAAGCTGAATCCTAGAGCTCGGGAGAGTAAAAAATCAGGTAGCGTTCCCGCTTGCAATTGCCCTCTAGCGGCTTCTGCTGAAAAGTGCCTCTGTGTGGACAGTGAGCGAGGACAGGACCAGGTTTGGTTATAATACCCCACATGGTCCATGCTGGTACGGTCTGTCCAGACTCATGCATAAAGAATGGACACTTGGCTAAGATATGACACTTGTGCAAACATAGACCAGAAGATGTAGTACCTACAAGAGACAGTAGAAGAAAATAGGGGATGGGGAACTCGCCATTTTTCCGATATCTCCATTCACCAACTGAAGCTTGGATCCTCATGTTAAAAATCCAGCTTTGGCTGAAAACTGATACTGTTGTTTTCTACCAGTTGGGACACAGAACATTGAAGTTTGAACTGGTTATGTCATTAGTGACAGGTTATACTTCTAACTTGCTATTGGGCAACAGATGAAGTGCAAAGAGCCTGAGGAGATAGCTCATCAGTTGTGCAAGAAAGTGACAAAATGCATTATTTTCTCAGTCATGTCCAAAGACTTAAAGAGGTGTTGAATACTAGTGGACCAATCTTAATCCAATTACATTTGGTTATGATGAAAGCAGAGTTGGTTGTTATTGCATGGAAGGAACATGAGAATGAACTGCCAATATTTGATATTTTTAAATTGTAATATAATAGCATGCACTGTGCTAACTGGAAAAGCCTTGTGATGTCTATATATTCCGTTGATCCAAGCACCAATTATTATAAAAATACTAACTTGAAATGCTGTCATAATTCTTTATCTGGTAGGAAACTTAAAGAATCACAGAAAATGCCTCATCAAGAGGAAGAATATCTTTGGCATATCGAATGGTTTTCAAATTTGCAGTAAATACATGCATTATAACATTTCAGTCACCTGTTAGGCTATGTGTATAACAGGAAAAAGATATTCTCCTCTGTGGCTGACAGCTACCGAAAAGGTTTCATCAGTTAACAATTTTCAAGAATTAGGGTCAAAATATTCTTATACACTTCATTGATAGTAATGTGAACATTTCTTTGGATATGTGTCTGTGGATGACATTTTGTTGTGTTTTGGTTTGATGTATATGCTTTCTTTCCCTTTTATGTAAAATAAGACTTTGCTGAAATTTAACATGAAATAGTTGATTGTGCTGAAAATGTCAGTCCCTATTTTTGTTCAATCATGGAAGTGTCAAAAGTTGAATCCATACCATCTATTCCATTTTTGATAATTGGCTTTTCAAAGCTGTTGACATCAAAACTGCATATAAATAACATTGTAGGTAAATAAACGAGCATGCATCCTTGCCAGCTATTTCTTGAGGTGATGTTGTTCACTGATGTAATTTTGTGGTATACTAATGTAATGCTACAAGCATTTACTATAGACAGCCTGACAACAGTGTAGGAAGTGCTTAACTGGCTTAGTCATCAATTGCCAGACCTAGCTTGACCAGCACAGGCATGATGGGCCAAATGACCTCCATCTGTGCTGTATCATTCTAAGATAACAATCTCTAATGGTCCTTGCTCTCCTCTGCCAAAACTACCCATTTCTCTAGGATAATTCTAGAAGACAAATATAACCACATGCTCCATTTTTCTACTACGAACTGTCTCCTTGAACTATGGTGACCATATTTTCTAAGCCATATCCGGGGACACACAAGGTGGGAGCACAGCAAAGTAGCCAGGACAGAAAATGTAGGTTGCTCAGCACAGCGAAAATTTTAAAAGTTGCACATATAACAACAACAACAACTTGCATTTATATAGCGCCTTTAACGAGTAGAAATAGAAGGATATTTCAGATGAATACGTGGCTAGAGAAACGGTGCAAGGGGGAGAGAATCAAATTCCTGGGACATTGGAACCGGTTCTGGGGGAGGTGGGACCAGTACAAACTGGACGGTTTGCACCTGGGCAGGACCGGGACCAATGTCCTAGGAGGAGTGTTTGCTAGTGCTGTTGGGGAGTGTTTAAACTAAAATGGCAGGGGGTTGGGAACCTGTGCAGGGAGACAGAGGAAAGGGAAGCAAGGGTAGAAGCAAAAGACAGGAAGGAGAAAAGCAAAAGTGGAAGGCAGAGAAATCAAGTGTGTAAATCAAACAGGGCCACAGTAAATAATAATTCTAAAAGGAGTAAGAGTGTTAAAAAAAACAAGCCTGAAGGCCTTGTGTCTTAATGTGAGGAGTATTCATAATAAGGTGGATGAATTAGCTGCGCAAATAGATGTAAACGGATATGATATAATTGGGATTACGGAGACATGGCTCCAGGGTGACCGAGGCTGGGAATTCAACATCCAGGGGTATTCAATATTCAGGAAGGACAGGCGAAAAGGAGGTGGGGTAGCATTGCTGGTTAAAGACGAGATTAACACAATAGTAAGGAAGGATATTAGCTCTGATGATGTGGAATCTGTATGGGTAGAGCTGAGAAATACCAAGGGGCAGAAAACGTTAGTGGGAGTTGTATACAGACCCCCAAAAAGTAATGCTGAGGTTGGGGATGGCATTAAACAGGAAATTAGAGATGCGTGCAATAAGGGCACAGCAGTTATCATGGGTGACTTTAATCTACATATAGATTGGGCTAACCAAATTAGTAACAATACTGTGGAGGAGGGAGTGTATACGGGATGGTTTCCTGGACCAATATGTCAAGGAACCAACTAGAGATCAGGCCATCTTAGACTCGGTATTATGAAATAAGAAAGGATTAATTAGCAATCTTGTTGTGCGAGGTGCCTTGGGGAGGAGCGATCATAATATGATTGAATTCTTCATTAAGATAGAGAGTGAAGTAGTTGACTCAGCGACTAGGGTCCTGAATTTAAATAAAGGAAACTACAATTGTATGAGGCACGAGTTGACTAGGATGGATTGGGGAACGTGACTTAAAGGGTTGACGGTGGATAGGCAATGGCAAATATTTAAAGATCGCATGGATGAACTACAGAATGTGTTCATCCCTGCCTGGCATAAAAATAAAACAGAAAAGGTGGCGCAACCATGGCTAACAAAGGAAATTAGGGATAACATAAGATCCAAGGAGAGAACATGTAAATTGGCCAGAAAAAGCAGCAAACCTGAGGATTGGGAGCAGTTTAGGATTCAGCAAAAGAGGACAAAAGGATCAATTAAGAGGAGGAAAATAGAGTATGAGAGTAAGCTTGCAGGGAACATAAAAACTGACTGTAAAAGCTTCTATAGATATGTGAAGAGAAAAAGATTGGCGAAGTCAAGCATAGGTCCCTTGCAATCAGAATCAGGGGAATTTATAATGGGGAACAAAGACATGGCTGACCAATTAAATACATACTTTGGTTCTGTCTTCACAAAGGAGGACACAAATAACCTCCCAGAGATGTTGGGGAACATAATGAGAGGGAGGAACTGAATGAAATCAGTATTTGTAGGGAAATTGACGGGATTGAAGGCCGATAAATCCCCAGGGCCTGATAATCTACATCCTAGGGTACTTAAGGAAGTGGCCCTAGAAATAGTAGATGCATTGCTGGTCATCTTCCAAAATTCTATAGACTCTGGCTCAGGTAGGCCCCAGTGCGGCATCGGCAGCGGGTGGAGGCGGAGCTGAGCGGCAGAGCGACTACAAGAGGCCCCAGAGGCTCAGGTAGGCCCCAGTGCGGCATCGGCAGCGGGTGGAGGCGGAGCTGAGCGGCAGAGCGACTACAAGAGGCCCCAGAGGCTCAGGTAGGCCCCAGTGCGGCATCGGCAGCGGGTGGAGGCGGAGCTGAGTGGCAGAGCGACTACAAGAGGCCCCAGAGGCTCAGGTAGGCCCCAGTGCGGCATCGGCAGCGGGTGGAGGCGGAGCTGAGCGGCAGAGCGACTACAAGAGGCCCCAGAGGCTCAGGTAGGCCCCAGTGCGGCATCGGCAGCGGGTGGAGGCGGAGTCGGGAGCAGCGAGGAGGAGCTCGGGAGAAAACCCGGCGACCAGCGAGGCCCGAGACCAGTCGGGAGCAGTGAGTCGGAGCCCGGTATAAAAACCGGAGAGAGGCGAGGCCCGAGATCACAGCTGGGGCAGTCGGGAGAGCAGGAGGCCAGTAACTGCTGGGGCAGTCGGGAGAGCAGGAGGCCAGTAACTGGTGAGTTTAAAAGCTCACCTTTCGCGGGCTTTTTCTTTCACAGCTGGTGCAGTCGGGAGAGCAGGAGGCCAGTAACTCTTATATAGGTGGAGCTGTTGCTAAACCCGAAACACTACAGTGTAGTGTCTCCCACCCTTCCACCTCGTCTAACCTTTTAGGGGTTAGGGGAAGTTGAAAAGGTAGGTTCAATTTATTTTATTTCAGGAGCCTAACGTAGGTGGAAAAGGTTCCAGGACAGGAGGCGGCAGTGAAAATACAACACCAGAAAACAGGTAGGTGACTGGTTGGTGAGTACTTTCACAAACTTATTCTAAGTAGAATTCAATAATTAAGCTAAATCGTAGTAAATAAAAGGGTATTGTAAGGGTTAAGTCATGGAAGGGCAGCTCGGACCCGTGTCATGCTTCTCCTGTGCCATGTGGGAAATCAGGGACACTGTCCCTGACAACTATGTGTGCAGGAAGTGTGTCCAGCTGCAGCTCCTAGCAGACCGCATGGCGGCGCTGGAGCTGCGAATGGACTCACTCTGGAGCATACGCGATGCTGAGGATGTTGTGGATAGCACATTCAGTGAGTTGGTCACACCGCAGGTAAAGGCTAGCTCAGACAGTAAATGGGTGACCAAAAGGCAGGGTAAAGGCAGGAAGGTAGTGCAGGAGTCACCTGCGGTCATCTCCCTCCAAAACAGGTTTACCGTTTTGGGTACTGTTGGGGGAGATGACTTATCAGGGGAAGGCACCAGCAGCCAGGTTCAGGGCACCATGACTGGCTCTGCTGCACAGAAGGGCGGGAAAAAGAGGGATAGGGCTATAGTGATAGGGGATTCAATTGTAAGGGGGATAGATAGGAGTTTCTGTGGCCGAGACCGAGACTCCAAGATGGTATGTTGCCTCCCTGGTGCAAGGGTCAAGGATGTCTCGGAGCGGGTGCAGAGCATTCTGAAGGGGGAGGGGGATCAGCCAGTTGTCGTGGTACATGTAGGTACCAACGATGTAGGTAAAAAGAGGGAGGAGGTCCTACAAGCTGAATTTAGGGAGTTAGGAGCTAAATTGAAAAGTAGGACCTCAAAGGTAGTAATCTCTGGATTGCTACCAGTGCCACGAGCTAATAAGTTTAGAGAGAGTAAGATAGATAAGCTAAATACGTGGCTTGAGCAGTGGTGCAAGGGAGAGGGATTTAAATTCTTGAGGCATTGGAACCAGTTCTTGGGGAGGAGTGACCTGTACCAAGGGGACGGTCTACACCTGAACTGTGAGGGAGCCGATGTCCTCGGGGTAATATTTTCTAGGGCGGTTCGGGAGCATTTAAACTAATTTGGCAGGGGGATGGGAACCTAGGTAGTGGAAAAGAGGGAAGTCATATGAAGTTAGAAATAGATGGTAGAAAGGTGAGAAGCAATAAGCAAAGGAGAGAAACACAAAGGGCCAAACTAATTCATAATGAGAGTGTGAAAAAAGCAAGCCTGAAGGCTTTGTATCTTAATGCTAGAAGCATTAGGAACAAGGTGGATGAATTCGTTGTGGAAATAGAGGTAAACAAGTATGATTTGATTGGGATTACAGAAACGTGGCTGCAGGGTGGGCAAGGCTGGGAACTTAACATCCAGGGATATACAATATTTAGGAAGGATCGGCAAAAAGGTAGGGGAGGTGGGGTAGCATTGCTGGTAAAGGAGGGGATTAATGCAATGGAAAGGAAGGATATTAACTCGGATGAAACGGAATCTGTATGGGTAGAAATGAGAAATAGCAAGGGGAGGAAAACGTTAGTGGGTGTGATATATAGGCCTCCAAATAGTAATATGGAGGTGAGGGAAGGCATAAAAAGGGAAATTAGAGAAGCGTGCGATAAGAGCACAGCTGTCATCATGGGTGACTTTAATTTACATATTGATTGGACTACCCAAATTAGTAAAAATTCTGAGGAGGAGGAATTCCTGGAATGTTTTCGGGACGGTTATCTGGACCAATATGTCGAGGAGCCGACTCGAGATCAGGCCATTTTAGACTGGGTATTGTGCAATGAGAAGGGACTTATCAGCAATCTTCTTGTACGAGGCCCCTTGGGTCAGAGCGATCATAATATGATCGAGCTCTCAGTCGAGATGAAGAGTGAGGAAATTGAATCAGAGACTAAGGTCCAGAACTTAAATAAAGGGAATTACGAGGGTATGAGACGGGAATTGGGTAAGATTGATTGGGTGGTGTTTCTGGGGGGATTGACAGTGGATAGACAATGGCAAGCATTCAAAGATAGAATGGAAGAATTCCAGAACATGTTTATACCGGTTTGGCATAAAAATAAACCTAAAAAGGTGACTCAACCGTGGATAACGAGGGAAATTAGGGACAGCATAAAATCAAAAAAAAGGGCATATCAACTGGCAAAAAAAAGCACCAGACCGGAAGATTGGGGGCAGTACAGGATACAGCAAAAGAGGACAAAGGGATTAATCAGGAAGGGGAAAATAGAATACGAAAGTAAACTTGCAGCAAACATAAAGACAGACTGCAAAAGCTTTTATCGGTATATCAGGAGGAAAAGACTGGTAAAATCCCAAGTCGGTCCCTTGCAGTCCGATTCGGGAGAATATATAATGGAGAATAAGGAAATGGCAGACCAATTAAACTCATACTTTGGTTCTGTATTCACAAAGGAGGACACAAATAACCTCCCAGGAATATCGACAAACATAGGGACTAATGAGAGGGAGGAGCTGACAGAAATTAGTATCTCTAGGGATATGGTGTTGGGTAAGTTGAGGGGACTGAAGGCCGACAAATCCCCGGGGCCTGATAAACTACATCCTAGGGTACTTAAGGAGGTGGCCCTGGAGATAGCAGATGCTCTAAGGATCATCTTCCGGAACTCCATTGACTCGGGAACAGTACCCGTGGATTGGAGGGTAGCTAATGTTACCCCAATATTTAAAAAGGGGGGTAGAGAGAAAGCAGGGAATTATAGACCAGTAAGCCTTACATCGGTTGTGGGCAAAATGCTAGAGTCCATTATTAAGGATAAAATAGCGGAGCACTTGACAAATGGGGAAAGGATCGGACAGAGTCAACATGGATTTACAAAGGGTAAATCGTGTTTGACTAATCTGCTGGAATTTTTTGAGGAAGTAACTGGTAAAATAGATGGGGGAGAGCCAGTGGATGTGGTGTACCTTGACTTCCAGAAAGCCTTCGATAAGGTTCCACACAAAAGATTATCATGCAAAATTAAGGCTCATGGGATTGGGGGCAAAGTATTAACGTGGATAGAGAACTGGCTGGCGGATAGAAAACAGAGAGTTGGAATAAACGGCTCGTTTTCGGAGTGGCAGGCAGTGACCAGCGGGGTGCCGCAAGGATCTGTCCTGGGACCCCAGCTGTTCACAATATATATAAATGATCTGGATCAGGGAATTGGATGCAATATTTCCAAATTCGCTGACGACACTAAACTAGGAGGAGGGGTGGGCTCTGATGAGGATGTCAGGAGGCTACAGTGCGATTTGGACAGGTTGGGGGAATGGGCGGATACGTGGCAGATGCACTATAATGTGGATAAATGCGAGGTTATCCACTTTGGGGGTAAAAACAGGAGGGTGGATTATTATCTAAATGGCAATAGATTGGGAGATGGGGAAGTGCAGAGGGACCTGGGTGTTCTTGTGCACCAGTCACTGAAGGAGAGCATGCAGGTGCAACAGGCGATTAAGAAGGCAAATGGTATGTTGGCCTTCATATCAAGGGGGTTCGAGTATAGGAATAGGGATACCTTACTACAGCTGTACAAGGTGCTGGTGAGACCGCATCTGGAGTATTGTGTACAGTTTTGGTCGCCCCATCTGCGGAAGGATGTTCTTGCCATGGAAAGAGTGCAGCGGCGATTCACCAGGCTGATACCTGGAATGGCGGGAATGACCTACGAGGAGAGATTGAATAGTTTGGGCTTGTACTCACTGGAGTTTAGAAGATTGAGAGGGGATCTCATCGAAACATATAAAATTATGGCAGGCCTGGACAGGCTGAATTCAGAGAGAATGTTTCCAATGGCAGGGGAGCACAGAACCAGGGGCCACAGTCTAAAAATAGCGGGCAAATCATTTAAAACAGAGATGAGGAAGAATTTCTTCACTCAAAGAGTGGTGAGCCTGTGGAATTCCCTGCCACAGAGGGCTGTGAAGGCTAATTCAATAAATATTTTCAAGAGAGAATTGGATATATTTCTGAAGGCTAAGGGGATTAAGGGTTACGGAGAAAAGGCGGGGACGGGGTACTGAACTGGTAAGATCAGCTATGATCTCAGACGAAGATCAGCCATGATCTCATTGAATGGCGGAGCAGGCTCGAAGGGCCGAATGGCCTACTCCTGTTCCTATCTCTATGTTTCTATGTTTTCCCATGGATTGGAGGGTAGCTAATGTAACCCCACTATTTAAAAAAGATGGTAGAGAGAAAATGGGGAATTATAGACCAGTAAGCCTGACATCGGTAATGGGGAAAATGCTGGAGTCCATTATAAAAGATGTAACAGCAGAGCACTTGGAAAACAGTGACAGGATCAGACAAAGTCAACAATGATTTACAAAAGGTAAATTGTGCTTGACTAATCTGCTGGAATTTATTGAGGATGTAACTAGTAGAATAGATAAGAGAGAACCAGTGGATGTGGTGTATTTGGACTTTCAGAAGGCTTTCGTTACGGTCCCGCATAAGAGATTAGCGTGTAAAGTTAAAGCACATGGGATTGGGGGTAAGCTACTGACTTGGATAGAGAACTGGTTGGCAGACAGGAAGCAAAGAGTTGGAATAAACGGGTCTTTTTCCGAGTGGCAGGCAGTGACTAGTGGGGTACCGCAGGGATCAGTGCTAGGACCCCAGCTATTCACAATATATATTAATGATCTAGAGAAGGGAACTAGATGAAATATCTCCAAGTTTGCAGACAACACAAAGCTAGGTGGGCGTGTGTGCTGTGAGGAGGATGCTGGGAAACTCCAGTATGATTGGGACAGGTTGGGTGATTGGGCAGATGCATGGCAGATGCAGTTTAATGTGGATAAATGCGAGGTTATCCACTTTGGTGGCAAAAACAGAAAGCCAGATTATTACCTGAACGGCAATAGATTGGGAGAAGGGAAGTGCAATGAGACCTGGATGTCCTTGTGCACCAGTCACTGAAGGTAAGCATGCAGGTGCAGCAGGCAGTTAAGAAGACAAATGGTATGTTGGCCTTCATAGCGAGGGGATTCGAGTACAGGAGCAAGGATGTCTTGCTGCAGTTGTACAGGGCCTTGGTGAGACCACACCTTGAGTATTGTGTGCAGTTTTGGTCGCCTTATCTGAGGAAGGATGTTCTTGCCATGGAGGGAGTGCAGCGAAGATTCACCAGACTGATACCTGGGATGGCAGGAATGATGTATGAGGAGAGATTGTGTTGATTGGGCTTATATTTGCTGGAGTTTAGAAGAATGAGAGGGGATCTCATTGAAACTTATAAAATTCTAACAGGACTAGACAGACTAGATGCAGGAAGGATGTTCCCAATGGTGGGGGAGTCCAGAACCAGGGGTCACAGTCTAAAGATAAGGCATAAGCCTGTTAGGACAGAGATGAGGAGGAATTTCTTCACCCAGAGAGTGGTGAACCTGTGGAATTCTCTACCACAAAAGACAGTTGAGACTAATTCATTAAATATATTCAAGACAGAGTTAGATATATTTCTTAAGGCTAAAGGGATATGGGGAGAAAGCAGGGACAGGGTACTGAATTTGGACGATCAGCCATGACCTCATTAAATGGCGGAGCAGGCTTGAGGGGCCGAATGGCCTACTCCTGCTCCTATCTTCTATGTTGAAACGTCCCAAGGCGCTGCACAGGAGTATTTTAAGATGAAAAAAACTGACTCCGAGCCACATAAGGATAAATTAGGACAGATGACCAAAAGCTTTGTCAAAGATACACAATACAAATGCAAAACAAATGTACATATAATGCACGGATGTGACGACACACTATTGAAGCACAGTCAGACACAGTTTATAAATAATACAATAACCCTGTTCAGGAATGTCAGTTTTTTATACCCACTCTTTCTTCATATCACTGCCCATGTCATTTATTTTTCACAGATTTATTAATGATTGCTGTGCTATCTCTGCGCTTAAAGAAAACTGGCATGACAACTTTGTTGCTTCTGCTCATGGAATACGTGTAGAGATTAACCTCCATCAACCATCACTAGTCTCTCATGGTTTGGCCATGTTCCTATCTTTAGTTTGCTCACTGATGACCAGAAAGTACAACCAAGCAGCATAAACCTGTTTGTTCCAAGCTTTCTGTACACGGACTGACACCCACTTTTATCCCTTCATCGCCTTTCTCAACACTTCCACTGCCTTTGTGTTGTCGGATTGCTCGCCTGACATCCAATCCTGGATGAGCCAAAAATTCTTCCAGTTAAACAATGGAAACACCTAAGCATTGTTTTCAGCCCCACCACAAACTCCGTTCCTTGGCCACCGATTCCTTCTCTGTTCCTTGGCCACTATCTCTGATTGAACCAAATGGTTTGCCACCGCAGCATCCCTGAACTGAACTTCCAACTCCATAATCCTCTCCATCACAAAGACCGCCCACTTCCACCTCCATAACATTGCCCATCTCTGCTCTTGCTTCAGCCCACCTTCCCTCCTATAACCAAGGGGTTTCAGCTTTCAGAATTTTCTCCATTGTATGTATTATGGAAATTCCAATGTTCTTGCCAACAACACGTGGAAGGAGCTCACAGACTTGACTGCCACACCCCCAATCCCCTGGTCCACCAAGCCAAACCTCTCCCAAGGCTCCCCTGTGCCCTAACCCATGTCTTTCTCTAGTTTCTCCCTTACCTCCTGCTCTTTCTATGTGACTGAAACCCACTTCCTGGCTCCATTGACCCCATTCCCGCTAAACTATTGGCCACTAATGTACTACTAGTGGTTATTTCAGTATCATTGCACACAAGCTAAAAACAAAGACAAAAGGGCCTAAAAAGTGAATCCGTGGGCTGTAAAGATTGATTAGATTTTTTGATGAACCGGCACGGACGGGACCGACGTGGTGCCGGTTCATCAAAAATTCCGGATAACCGAACGCTATAGTAAAAGATACGGAGCTGACAGTGCCGTATAAAGCAACAAACCCTGTTGCTTAGCAACAGGTTCAAAACAATGGCCACAAGTTGCAAGCATCTCTGTAGCTTAGCAACAGCTGCAGCCACACCCTTGCACAGCAACACATGGAGCAAGGCAAGTAATAAAAGTTACCTGAACCTGCTCCTGAATTTTGCCGGTTAACTGACATTTCCAGTTATTTAGGGGCCGGTTAATCGAAAGTTTCCTGTTTGCTAGAAATTTGAAACAAAAATAAACAGCTCAATCTGCATCTATGAAAATAAATATTTTTGGGGGGACCAGAGTTCTTTAGAACTAGGGGTTAAATAAAGCACCTCAATTAGTAAGAACACAAGATATCCAAATACTTAATAGATACTAGTTAAATAAAGTTACTTTCTTAAATTTGGCATGCTTTCTTTGCTCCATTCTTTCACACGTACACCACCCACTAGCCCTCTGTCTTTCACCAAATAATTCTGCCTCTGCCTGCACTTTATTCATCTAATTTATTTATGATGCAGATGCAGCTCAATTTCCCCCTGCTTTGATTGGTCAGTTCCGCCATCAATCATCAGTCACCCCGGTTTGACGACATGGTGGACGGCGCCACCAGCACATGATGACCAAGGTTGTTCCTCTTTTGAATGGGTGGTTAACAAATCAACTGTAACTTAATAAAACTTTAGATAAAACTTAACAAATTAAATTAAAATTGCGTTGGCCGGGGTGATGATGCACTCCAGTCCCCTCGGCGCCCACCGGTCGCAGAAGGCCTCAAGTGTGCCAGCGGACACCACGTGCTCCATCTCCAAGGCCACCCGGGCGCGAACATAACCAAGGTTGTTGAAACTTCAGCTGCACCTACGATAACTAATTATAGTGTACTGTTTCTGGATGTAACTAATGGGAGTGAAATTTTAAATTTATTTTCCTAAATCTGTAGGCCAGAGTTCTTGTTTATTGCCTGAAATGATTTTACATTTAATCACTGAACATTTTATTCGGGGACAAGTTTCGTGAACCGGTGACTCTTCGGGGATATTGTTTACCTGGGGACACAGTACCTCATCTGGGGACTGTCCCGGAAAACGGGGATGTATGGTCACCCTACCTTAAACCCCTCTTTTCTGTCTCCTACACCTGTGTGAGGAGCTCATGAATTTCTTCTTCACCAAGATGGAAACTTTCCATTGGTCACACGTCCTAATATCTCTTCCTTTAGCTTGGTGCATATTTTTCCTTAGGGCTCTGTGAAACACCTTTGGATGTTTTTCTACTGTAAAAGGTGTTATATAAATATAAGTTGTTAACACAGGAATTTGCTCCAAACATTGTGTTCTATATCTCCAACCATGAAGGAAACAGAAGGATATGCAAATAGAATATTAATATTTAAGGCTGAGCCTGCAATCGAACAGAAAGCTTGGTTAAAACAGAGTGTAACCGGGTTCATGTGCTTTAGTTTATGTAAAACAAATCAGATAAACGTAGATTTTTATTTTATATTTATATATAAATGCCTATTTTTCTAAACAGTCTGCTTATTCAATATTGTAGCAGCCATTGCTGGCCTGACCTCACTGAAGCCACTTCTGAGGCTAAATAAAGTAGTTATTTTAACCACACCTGGGTAACTTCCGTGCCTGATTTTCTGTGCGCGAGAAAGAGATGTGCCTGTTTACTAAAAAGAAAGACAATAAAATAGCTGCAGAAATGCAGCACAGAATATTTGTGTGGAAATAGCCAGTTCTATAGTGATTCCTTCCCTCATGACATACAGTTCTATCAATATTGTGATCATGTGTGCAAAAATACTTAGCAAGATGATTTTAAATGGTTCTCTCCCCTCTAGCGTTGTCTCCCTCCCTCTCAAAACCACCATCCTCAACCTCTTAAGAAAACCAGCATCGAATATCACAGTAAGTCAGATCATGTTGGGATCATAACTTTGCCACTGAAGGAATCTGAATTAAGTATTTTTTGAAATTAGTAATTAAGTATTTTAAAATTCCATACTATTTTACTACTGTCATTAGTACAATGTAAGGATTTAAACCACTATGCTACTTGTAGAAGCTTGTGAATCAAATGTTAGATGGGTATTACAGATGGGCTATCATGTAGAAATTTATGAATTTCATAATTTATATCTGGAGTTTATAGAAAGCCTGATAGAAACATATACCAGTTCAACCACAGCATTTCTTGGCAAGTTAGTTGTACATTTCTCAAGTTGCTACTGTATAAAATAATATACTGTAACTGTACACCAGGGATTTTTTATATATTTCACATTTCATTAATGTAGGATATTGCACTACTGTGTAGTAAATTCAGTCTATTGCTGGGTTTATTACATGACTATGAAAGATTCATGAATTACAACATCCTCAGGTAGGGGTAAATCCCAAAGTCTTATTCTTGGCCAAAAAGTCCGCTATACTATTGCTAAAATGATCTTCATTAATAATTTCATCAACTTTAATATGAACCATATTATTTATTTCATTGACTTTACAAGTTTTAAAAAGGAAAAATTATACATTTATATAAAATAATAGCTGGCATGCCCGGCGGTGCCGAGGCTTTTTTGAGGGCATGTTGTTGTTGGAAGAGAGAGAGAGAGAGCGACTGGGGGTGGGAGAGACAGAGAGCGACTGGGGGGAAGAGAGAGAGCGACTGGGGGGGAAGAGGGGGGAGGGAGGGAAGGGAGGGAGGGGGGAGAGGGGGGAGGGGGAGGAAGGGAGGAGGGAGGGGGAGGGGAGGGGGGAGGAGGGAGGGGGGAGTGAGAGGGGGGAGGGGGGAGTGAGAGTGGGGAGGAGGGAGGGGGGAGGAGGGAGGGGGAGGGGGGAGAGAGGGAGGGAGGGAGGAGGGAGGGAGAGAGGGGGGGCAGGGAGAGGGGGGCAGGGAGAGGGAGGGGGGAAGGAGGAAGAAACCGGGCAGCCCAGACTAAAGATGGCGCTGTTCGGGCCCACATTGAAGTTCCGCCATGATCAAAGATGGCGTCACGAGGAAATTGTTGTGCCGCCAGGATCAAATATGGCGCTGTGGTGTCGCTGCATTGAACTGCTGCCAGGGTGAAAGATGGCCGGGCCCAGTTGCCGGGGTAATCCTCCTCCCCTCCCGATCTCCAGAGCCGGTTGCCGGGTTAACCCTTGAGAGGGGGGTGGAGAGGGGATAGGGGGCGGGGGCAGAAAGAAAAAAAAGCTGTCTGCCAGCCTTCAGGGCGGGTGCGGCCAGCCTTGAAGGTGCATGAAGAAGCCGGCGGCCATTTTCTCATGTCGGCTGGAAGCACGGAATAAAAAAAATTTTTAATTAAAAACTGCAAAATTTGTTTACTTTTTAAAAAAGTAGCTGCAAGGTACAAAATCGGAAATCTTCTAACTTTATATGTTCTTTCCTTAAAAACTTTCGGCTTTTGTATATCTTCTAACTTTATATCTTCTTTCCTTAAAAAACTTTCGCCTTTTGAAAACCGAAAGTTTTTTAAGGAAAGAAGATATAAAGTTAGAAGATATAAAAACTGAATTATTTATTCTCTATCTCTTCACTTACATTGCAATAGTTGCTGCAGTCACTCCAGTGCTTGCGAAGACTATAGTAACTTTTATTTATTCTGTCTTATTAAGCATCAGGCCCCGCCCACACACGCCATAGGATTGGTCAACCATCACGTGATGGGGGAGACCGAAGGGGGGGTGAGGGGTGGGAGGAGCTTGCCACAAAACAATTGCCTAGGGTCCAGCATGGCTGGCAACAGACGCCCAGGCTTAGAGGCCTACCTGCAAAAACGGGGAAAGGTAGGAAAAATAATGAGATTAGATAAAAGATTTAGAAAGTTATTAACTTTTTTTAAAAACAATTTCTGAAAGTAATTAACTTTTTTTTAATAGAATTTCTGTTTTAAAAGGAACTTTTTTTTTAAAGGCGCAGAAAGCGGGAAAAAGAAAGGAAAAGTTTGGAATCAAGATGGCGGCAACTCACCTCGGTTCAGGACGATAAGGCCCACCCACACAGGCACCGATTGGTGGACCGTCAGGTCACCGAAGCGTAGGATTGGTCAATCGTCCCGTCACTCGACCGTAGGAGGGCCCGGCCGCACGTGCCAGGAACCCGCCGTACGATTGGTCGACCTCGACGTCACTCGATGCTAATGAGAGGATAATGAGTGGAATGTTGAACGTTTTTTGGATACCGCGGGTGCAATTTTTGTCCGGCCGAAACGTAAATACGCTTAGGACGGTTCTGGAATCATCAGCTTTCTTTCGACGTAACGCACGTGTAAGTACGCTCTATAACTTTCGAGTTAATTGAAGACAGACAGACAGAAAGACAGACAGACAGACGGAATGACAGACAGAAGTATCCTTTTATATATATATAGATACTTTAATATCGATGTAGAGGAAAAATCAGCATTACTAAATCTGACTACGGATTGTTCATATAAAGTCATTGGATTATTTGTTCTAGTTGGGGAGTTACAAACTCACGTCTGCTAAAAATACCTTCTTGGGCTCAACGGCATTAATCACTCCTGTAAGCAGTCTAAACATCTTGGGGTCAAGTTTCTGCTAGTTATATCAGCGCAATCTTGACGGAATCGGCCAAACCAGCGCAAAAGATCAAGGAATTTTAAAGTTATGCCCAAAACCACTTACATATGTGATTTCCGCAATCTTTTAAGCTGGTTCAAGATTCAGTTCACCTGAATCAGGCACCGCCCACAAAACTGCGCTGGCTTGGGAAGGCTCTTCAAATTGCGCTCATTTTATTAGGTGCACAGGCACTAGTAGGCATGTTTTAAAAGTTTTTTCACATCAAAAAATATTTAATTTACTGAGAAACTGATTCATGTACACCAAAGAAACTATTAAATGGTTCAGTATAGTTTTTTTAAGTAATTTTGAATTTTGAATTGGGTTACTTACAGGTGGAGAACTGGATACCCTTATTAAAAATGCTTATTTTTTAGCATTAAACCTATTTTCAGCTGTATCAATAAAATTGCACGAGGTTACCATTCTTAAATGCATCAAGGAATACATTTTAATGGAAAGAAAAAAAGAAACGATTATGTTCTACTACGCTGCCTCGTTGCACTGCTTCATTAAAGATTTTACATTTGTCATTATGCAAATATCCATATCTTTTGCACATGTACTTTTTCAATCTCTCTAAATCACATTAACACTAGATGAGATGAGGCTTGGTTCAAATCGTTGCGCTGCTTTATTCCATTGGTAAGTTGCATGTACAGAGTAACATTTATGATTAGATTCCCTTAATTCAAATTAGAAAAACTTACCTCTGTATAATAATATAAAAATGTTACCGCCCCTCAGTGGATCATCTTCCTAACTTAAATAGAATAACTCCTGACTATTTTGATCCTGTCTTCCTCTGTCTCAAGTTACTGCTTCTGTTGCAAAAGCTAAACTGCCTTTTTAGGTATCTGACATAGTGTTCGTTTCTGACTGTTCACAATCAGAAAGAGATTGAATACCTTTTAACACATTGGTTGTGAGCTGTTTATCTATTACAAAGATAAGCCACTAAATTGCTTATTATTTCCAGTCTATCAGGAAACAGCATCAAGACTAGCTCATTAGCATTTTAACTATCTACTGTCCCTGACCCCCCCCCATTTTTGTTAAGCTAGCAGTAATATACTATGCTTCTGAAACACAACATTAAAAGTAACTCACTCCAAATCCTTTGTGGAATAGTGGTCAAAAAGTGAGCATCAAACCCACCCAACGTCTTCAGTTTGAGACCTAGGCTAACTTAACTCCCAGGCCTCATTTAGATCCCGACTACCAGCTGCCTACCCAAAACCTTTTATCCTCAATTAAGTGGTCTGGTGTAAAATTCTCCATATGTACTAATGTACTATTTCATATAGTCACAAGATATCCAGAAAGAAACAGATGAGGAAGGCTATTTGTCTAATCGTAGCTCATCCATCCAGAAAGGCCCTCCAGCCCACATCCCCCTGCCATCACTGTATCCAACTGATAAATGATTTAAGGGGCTTTGCCTCCCAAATGTCCTTTCCCTGTGTTGTTCACTCTTTATACTTCCTGACATCAATGCCAACTTAGTTATTTATTGGTTTGAATAGTGTTCCCTTGGTATTATATTACAATAATGAATTGCATTTGAAATGGGTGAACGCTCCTTGTTTTGCAATTCTGGAGATGTATAGTAATAAAATATAAACCTTCAATGTTCTAGTTTATTTGTTACTTCAGACCCCTGGAGAGATTCCTCTCCCCCAGCGTGGCACCAACTCTGGTATGCACGTATAAACTATAAAGCTCTATTGTTTTTAGGTCTGTCAAACATACCCCAAAGGCTGCCATTTTCACTATGAAATTCCAAAAAATAGTTTACTATAGTGACTGCGTCTGGTAAACAGTAGGGTGTAAGCTTATTTACATATAATTGATTTAGGTCCCCCTTTGTGATGCAATGTTTTTATGTAAAAAAAAATCTAAAACTATTGCCATATAGATTAAAAGCAGATTTCTTAGTTGGAGTGAAATGAAATTTGCAGTGATGAGGCATATTTAGTATTGGCCTACTTTAAAGAAAGAACAATCACTTCTTTGTCAGAGTAAATCTGTGGCTTGTTCTTTTCCCACTATCTCAACACTGCGCTGGCAGCTTTCACTTCCTGCCTAGTTTCAGAAGGAAAGAGAAAGAAACATCATTAAAACATCATTGGGAAAATTAGTGTTTTTTGTTCAACATGAAAAAAATAACTGCTACTAAATTCGTTTTCAGAAATTGGGCTTTTTATGAGCTTATTTTTTTTCTCTTTCCAGTCAGCTTTATCTCCCTATTCCTTGCAAAATACATCGCCAGGCCTTATCAGAAATGCATAACTGAGATTAGGATCTCACCAGGACTAGATGGGAATCGATGGCACAAACTCGCGTCCTCACTACACTGTGGTGCCCAACCAGGGTTTCTTAAAGGGAATGTTGGATCTGTGCAGATAAGGGGCAGGCTTTATTCATACTCATCTAGAAATTTCAAACATCAACCGCAAGTCTGGAATGAGTGACCATAACATGGTTGAATTCCATATTCAATTAGAGGGTGAGAAGGTTGGATCTCAAACAAGCGTGCTAAGCTTGAATAAAGGAGACTATGAAGGTATGAGAGCGGAATTGAGTAGAGTGGATTGGGAAAATAGATTAAAGGGTAAGACGATACATGATCAGTGGTGTACATTTAAGGAGTTATTTTACAACTTCCAAAAAATATATATTCCACTGAGAAGAAAAGGGTGTAAAAGAAAAGACAGCCATCCGTGGCTAAGTAAAGAAATTAAGGATAGTATCCGACTAAAAACAAGGGCATATAAGGTAGCCAAATCTAGTGGGGGGATAGAGGATTGGGAAAACTTTAAAAGACAGCAAAAAATAACAAAAAGATTGATTAAGAAAGGGAAGATAGATTATGAAAGTAAATTAGCAAAAAATATAAAAACAGATAGTAAGAGTTTTTATAGTTATATAAAAAGAAAAAGGGTGGCTAAAGTAAATGTTGGTCCCTTAGAGGATGAGACCGGGAAATTAATGGTGGGAAATATGGAGATGGCAAAAACACTGAATGAATATTTGTATCAGTCTTTACAGTAGAAGACACTAAGAATATCCCAACACTGGACAAACAGGGGGCTATAGGGGGGGAGGAGATAAACATGATCAAAATCACTAAGGAAGCGGTACTCGGTAAAATAATGGGACTCAAGGTGGATAAATCACCTGGACCTGATGGCTTACATCCTAGGGTCTTGAGGGAAGTGGCGGTAGGGATTGTGGATGCATTGGTAATATTTTCCAAAACTCCCTGGACTCGGCAAAGGTCCCGGCAGACTGGAAAACTGCTAATGTAACACCCTTATTTAAAAAGGGCAGTAGACAGAAGGCTGGAAACTATAGACTGGTTAGCCTAACATCTGTGGTAGGTAAAATTTTGGAGTCCATTATTAAGGAGACAGTAACAGGACATTTGGACAATCATAATTTAATAGGACAAAGTCAGCATGGTTTTATGAAGGGGAAGTCATGGTTGACAAATTTGCTGGAGTTCTTTGAGGAAGTAACATATAGGGTGGATAAAGGGGAACCAGTGGACGTAGTGTATTTAGACTTCCAAAAGGCATTTGACAAGGTGCCACACAAAAGATTATTGCTTCAGATAAAAAATCACGGGATTGGGGGTAATATTCTGGCATGGATAGAGGATTGGCTATCTAACAGAAGGCAGAGAGTTGGGATAAATGGTTAATTCTCAGACTGGCAATCAGTAACTAGTGGTGTTCCGCAGGGGTCAGTGCTGGGTCCCCAACTCTTTACAATCTATATTAATGATTTGGAGGAGGGGACCAAGTGTAACATATCAAAGTTTGCAGATGATACTAAGATGGGAGGGAAAGTAGTGAGTGAGGAGGACATAAAAAACCTGCAAGGGGACATAGACAGGCTAAGTAAGTGGGCAGAGATTTGGCAGATGGAATACAATACTGGAAAGTGTGAGGTTATGCACTTTGGCAGGAAAAATCGTCGAGCAAGTTATTATCTTAATGGCAAGAAACTGGAAAGTACTGAAGTACAAAGTATAAAGTCCTGGTGCACGAAACTCAAAAGGTTAGTATGTAGGTGCAGCAAGTGATTAAGAAGGCCAATGGAATGTTGGCTTTCATTGCTAGGGGGATAGAATATAAAAATAGGGAGGTATTGCTTCAGTTGTACAAGGTATTGGTGAGACCGCACCTGGAATATTGCATACAGTTCTGGTGTCCATACTTAAGAAAAGACATACTTGCTCTCGAGTCAGTACAAAGAAGGTTCACTCGGTTAATCTCAGAGATGAGGGGATGGACATATGAGGGGAGGTTGAGTAGATTGGGACTCTACTCATTGGAGTTCAGAAGAATGAGAGGCGATCTTATTGAAACATATAAGATTGTGAAGGGGTTGGATCGGGTGGATGCGGGGAGGATGTTCCCGATGATGGGTGAAACTAGAACTAGGGGGCATAGTCTTAGAATAAGGGGCTGCTCTTTCAAAACTGAGATGAGGAGGAACTACTTCACTCAGAGGGTGGTAGGTCCATGGAATATGCTGTCCCAGAAAGCTGTAGAAGCTACATCATTACATAAATTTAAAACAGAAATAGACAGTTTCCTAGAAGTAAAGGCAATTAAGGGTTATGGGGAGCGGGCAGGAATTTGGACATGAGTCTAGGTTCGGATCGGTCATGGCCCTGTGGGTAGCGGAGCGGGCCCAGGGGCTGTGTAGCCTGATCCTGCTCCTATTTCGTGTGTCTAATTCTGTTAGTTTCAGGAGATAGTTCTGTGATAGAGATTGGCGGTTACGATCAGATCAGCCATGATCTTATTGAATGGCGGAGCAGGCTCGAGGGGCCGATTGGCCTACTCCTGCTCCTATTTCTTATGTTCTTATTATACCCAATTTAGGTAAGTGCATGCAGTATACACTGCTGATTGGAATAAGGTCTGGCAAAATGTTAATTACATATCTGAGGTTTCTTCTAAGGTATTTGAACATATCACCACCCAGCTCTGTGTCTATCTCTCCCAAAAGATCCTGCTCCAATCATTTCAGTCTGACTTCTACCCTGCTCAAATCACTGAAACTGGCCAAAGTCATGAATGACATGCTCTGTGACTGTCATCATGTTGTGCTACCCCTCCTTGTATTCTTTGACATCTCCACTGCATTTGATACAGTTGACCACACCATCCTCCTCAATCATCCTCTTCCATTGTCCAGCTCCGTGGGACTGCCATCGCATGGTTCCAGCTCATTGCCACCAATAACTTCTCTTACCAGCTCTACACAATCACCTCCAGAGTCCCCAAGAATTTATCCTTGGTCCTCTCCTCTTCCTCATTTATATGCTGCCCCTCAGTGACATCATCGGCAGGCATAAGGTCAGCTTGTGTGGCGTACCGACCACAGAAAGGACACAATCCGCTTTTCGGTCCGTAGACTATAAATCAGGCGTCATGCCTTTAAGAAGGATCACACCTTTAAGAAACTCGATCTGCAACATAGTTAAGCCCAGAGCGGGGGAGGAGCAGTCGAAGCTGTGGACTGATGAAAGGCAGTCAGACTTGGTGTAGGCTCTGACGCCATTTTGTGTTCAACATGCAGTCTCAAGAATTAAACCTTTTCTGTTGAACCTCTCCGAGTTCAGTATTTTTTGCTAGGAGTACGTAGACTCCTACAAGCTTCCACATTTATGCTGAGCTCTAACTCTAGCTCTAACTTTCCACCATTTTCCTCAGTTTCACAAATCTCTTTGTCATCAGATTGCCTGTCCAACACTAAGTTATGGTTGAGTCTAAATTTCCTCCAACTGAATATTATTTTGGCCACTGCAATAAACTTAATTCTCTTGCTACTGACTCCATCCCCCTCCCAGCCAATTGCTCAGGCTGAACCAGACCATGCATCCTGTTTGACCTGAGATGAGCTTCAAACTGCACAGCTTAACCATTACCAAGGCCACTTATTTCTGCTTCCGCAACATTTCCCACCTCTGCCACTGAAATCCCTTTCCATAGATTTGTCACCTCCAGGCATTATGGCCTAGAAATTCAGTATAGCCACTTTTGGGGCGGTTAAGTCGGGCGGCCGCTAAAGTTTGCGCCCGGCGCAAAGTCGCGCCCCCTTCGCCGATATTCAGTCGCACCGCCCCAAGAGGTTGCTGCTGCACAAAAACAGGCGATGCACGACTATCTTTAGGCGCTAAGCCGGCGGTGCTGAGCGATACCCCCGAGGCCGGGCGCAGCGCAGGTGCGGCGAGTTCTTGATTGACGGCAGACACTCTGGCGCCGGTCATCTCTTAAAGGGGGAGGGTGGATTTGTTTGCCTGCCACGCCCTGCACACTGAAGCCCTCAACCTAGGCCTGACCACTTCAGCTTCACCTGTACAACGCCCAGGACTATGGAGAAGGCCAGGGAGAGAGCGCAGCGCTTCAGCGACGGGGACCTGAGGCTGCTGGTTGGCGGAGTGGAGCGCAGGTGCCATGTTTTGTTCCCAGAAGGTGGCAAGAGGCCGCTGCCCAGCACCTACCGGAAAGCCTGGAGGGAGGTGTCCAACAGGGTGTCTTCCAACAGCGTGTTTGCCAGGACTCCTGTGCAATGCCGGAAGAAGTTCAACGACCTCACTCAGGTTGTCAGGGTGAGTACCCTTTCCAGTGTCCCCCTGATCCTTGCATGTGCACCTCACATTATGGGCAAAGGGACCTGAAAGCCCTAATGGCCAGCCCTCATCCAGCAGCTATGGGACTGGCATGAAAATCAATTGCACATTCAGCACTTTACACACTGTCCAAGCTATTCGACCATGGGAGGCATTGCAGACAAGATCAGGGCTACACACTGTACTAGCTATTCGACCATGGGAGGCAGTGCAGACAAGATCAGGGCTACACACTGTACTAGCTATTCGACCATGGGAGGCAGTGCAGACAATATCAGGGCTACACACTGTACTTAGAGGCCATCCTTTCTCTTGCAGGCCAAGGTTGCGCACAACCGGCGCAACCAAACTGAGACCGGGGGAGGCCGTCCTGACCTCAAAGAGCTCTCCGACCTCGACCAGCGTGTGGAGCACATTATGGGAGGCCGGCCGATTGGCCCCGTCGCCACTGGAGATGCCGACCCTGTTCTGGGCACCAATGGTAAGGGCATCACCTTTTGGACCTCTCTCATTCCACTTACGCATCAGATCAGCATCCTTTGCCACTGTCCGACCAATGCGGTGAATGGCACCACTCATGCCTCCCTCGCTGCCGCCCTGTCCTCACTCTAAAGCTACTCTTGTGCCTTCCTGCTTTCAGATGGTGAATCGCCAGGTGAGGAGGCGGGCCCTCAAGCTGCCACTGTCAGCCCTTCGGAAGACAAGGAGGAGGAAGAGGAAGCCGGCCCATCAGTGCCACCCTCAGCCATGCCAGCCCATGGCGATGTAGGGGACACGTCTTCCCTGGAGGGGAGCCGGGGGGAAGGGTCGGAGGAGAGTGAAGCTCCGGGGCCCAGCGGCCTGCAGCAATGCGGGAGGGGTGGGGAAGCTCGGCGGACTTCTCCCCAGAGGGTGAGTGCGGCCTCCAGTCCTGCGACGGTCAGCGCAGAGGAGGTGCACCTCCTAGAGGAAATGGCCGTCCAGGCTGAGCGCAGGCACACTGAGCTCATGGCTGCAGTGGGAAGGATGCCTGACTCCATAGAGTCACTGGCAAGGAGTGTGCAGGAATTCGGGGCAGCACAGGCCAGGAGTCTGCAACAATTCAGTGCAGCACAGGCCAGGAGTCTGGAACAGTTCAATGCAGCACAGGCCAGGAGTCTGCAGGACATCAATGCAGCACAGGCCAGGAGTCTGCAGGACATCGCGGCAGCACAGGCCAGGAGTCTGCAGGACTTCGCGGCAGCACAGTCGGCTTCTAGCCAAGTGCTCAGTTGTGCCGTCCACTCACTGGCTGGTGTGATGCGGACACAGACCAGGGCCACACGGGCACTAACTGCTGCCACCCTCGCTGGATCAGCCAGGCATCGCCAGGGCACTCGCCGCGCAGCAGCAGCCCAGCAGTCTGTCCTTCAGCTGTTTGCTGCGCATGCTGCAGTGCTGGCCCGTGCGAGTGCCAATGTGTCAGGCGACCAGCGAGCACCTGCGATCTGCCAGGTTGCCACCATTCCTGCAGCCGACACTGCCACTCCGCCATTGCAGCTGCCAGGAGCTGCTGGACACACTGCTGCCGCCCAGCCAGAGTTGGAGCAGTCAGCAGCCGGCCACTCCAAGGCCAGAGCTGGTGCAGGCCGACCCCCAAGGGCATCTGCCGTCTCGCCATCTGCCCCTCAGCAGCCTTCCCCCAGCCTTGCTGCAGCCACTGGGCTCCCATTGAGGAGGAGCAGCAGGGTGGGCAGGGGCCAGGCAAGGATGCGCAAGGCATCGCCCTCGCAGGGCAAAAAGTAGAGGTATGCACAAATGCCTGGTGCTTCTTGGAAGGCCGACACTGGTGCAGTTGTTTTTGTGTAAGGCCGAGACTGGTGTCTATCTTTTTTTGTGTAAGGCCGAGACTGGTGTCTATCTTTATTTGTGTAAGGCCGAGACTGGTGTCTTTCTTTCTTTTTGTAAGGCCGAGACTGGTAGTTTTGTGTTTTTGGAGGGGGCTTCTCCACATGAGCATGTAATGTGGGAAGGGCAGAGGTTTTCAATAAATTTTTGTTGTTAAATTGCAGTGTCCATGGTTTTTTGGTTAAGTCCTGGTTGCCCTGCTCGGCTGAGGGCTTGTGGAGCGGCTACATTCATCTGCTGACATTGGCACAAGCCAGTCCCTGAGAGGGGGCCTAGAACCGACGTTCAATAAGCCGGCGACGGGCGGCCCTTGCATTTTGTGCCTCCCTCCTGTGCTGGTCCTCCTCCTCCTCCTCCTGCTCCTCCTCCTGAGGTGGTCCTCCAATCTGTGGTGGCAGTGGCTGAGTCCTGCGGATAGCCAGGTTGTGCAGCATGCAGCAAACGACCATGAAATGGGAGACTCACTCCGGAGAATACTACAGGGCTCCACCGGAATGATCGAGACAGCGGAACCGTTGCTTCAGGACGCCGATTGTTTGTTCGATGATGTTCCTGGTTGCTTGATGGCTCTCGTTGTATCGCTCTTCAGCAGGGGTGCTGGGCGCACGGAGCGGGGTCATCAGCCAGGTACACAAAGGATAGCCTTTGTCCCCGATAAGCCATCCTCGTGGGCGAGGCTGTGCCTGGAACATGTCTGCCACAGAAGTCTGTCGCAGGATGAAGGCATCGTGGCTGCTGCCTGGAAAGTGGGCATTGACAGCTAGGATGAGCTGCCTATGGTCACACACCAGCTGTACGTTCAGCGAATGGTAGCCCTTCTGGTTGCGGTAATCCTCAGCATTCTCCAGAGGTGCCCGCAAAGCCACATGCGTGCAGTCAATGGCGCCCTGCACCATGGGGAAGCCCGCAAATGCTGCAAAGCCCATTGCACGCTGTTGCTGCTTGTCAAGGGCCATGGAGAAGGAGATGAACTGATGTCTCCTTTTGAAAAGGGCATTGGTCACCTGGCGGATGCAGCAATGCACGGCGAACTGGGAGATGTTGGCAATGTCCCCAGTAGCGGATTGGAAGGAGCCGGTGGCATAGAAGTTGAGAGCCACCGTCACCTTCACTGCCACCGACAGAGACGTCCTGCTCCTCAGCTGTGGCTGCAGATCAACGGCAAGCAGCTGGCAGATCTCTGTGACCACCTCCCTTCTGAATCGCAGCCTCCGAACACACTGCTCCTCAGACATGTTGAGATAGGAGAACTGCTGGCGGTATACCCTGGGTGGGTAAGGCCTCCTTTGCCGACGCCTGTTGCCCCCTCTCCGTCTAACCAGGGCTGCCACTCTCTCACGGCGTCTGTGAGCCCTTTGGATGTAATTGAGAAAGCCAGCGTTGACACCCATTGCAGCCCCCATAATATGCTGACAAACAATGAGATGTCAATGAAGGCAAAAACTTTTTGAAAGCTGTGGCCTGAAGCCAGAAGTACCTGTCCGAGTGCTGGGCCAAAGCAGAAAGCTATCTACCTTGGTCTCTCTCCAAAGATCCGTTTCGCAAGAAGGTGTGCTGCAAAATGGCAGCCTTTTATATTGCAGGATGAGTGCCCTTTAATTTGCGCCCCCCGCGCCCCGCATCGGCTGAGCACCGTTCCACTTAACAGTCGCGAGGGGCGCCAGGCGCACAATGGGGCGGCGCGACTGAAGTTCCGGTTGGGGGCGCACAAAGGGCGTTGCACGAGGAAATGACGTCATGATCTGCGCGCGCAGCTGAGCGCGCACAAAGACTTTGCGCCGGCGCTAAATCTCTGGTGAAGTTGGGGCGAGGCGCAGTTCGCGCTGCGCCCGGGCGCTACCCGCCTAGCGCCCGACATCTACTCCTCCTAAGGCGCTAACGGCTGGCGCAAGCAACTGAATTTCTAGGCCTATGGGCTCAATTTTAACTCAGCCTTCAGGCGGGCTTTGCGGCGTGTGGGGGGTTCAAATCGCAAAACCTGGGGGTCGGGACCCCCCCCTGCCTGGTTCCCAACACCTAGCCATTTTAACCCAGGCGTGTCTGATGGTCCCGAATCAGTCCCGCCTGCAACAGGCGGGACTGGTCTTTTGGGCCCTTAAACAGCACTCACTGGCCTTTATAATCCCATTTTAACAGGCCCTTGCCTGTTTAACCCTTTTCCCACGTAAAACACACCTGGTGGGGATCACGCCTGTGAAACCTGGAGTGAACACTATTGGCTTGCTGACTATCAGCTGCAGGTCAACCATTAAAGAGGAGATTTGATCAGTCATCATTTGCAGGTGGCAGGACTTTGTTGTCTCAGGCCTGGGGCAACTTTTACCAGGCTTAACCACACCTGTGGAAGGTTGGAGCCTCACACACTTCTCCAGTGTGACCTCCTGCGAAACCCCTCTCGCCACCCTCACTCAGCGCTTCCTCAACTGAGGCATCTACCAGAAGCATGGGAGGCCTTTTTTTCCTACCCTTCTTGGCATTAGAGGACCTCCAGCACCAGGCACGGCAGCAGCAGAACCAGGAACAACCGCAGCACCAGCAACAGCAGCAGCAGCAGCAACAGGCTGCTGCTCACCCAACTGAGGCAGCACAGGCCAGAAGGGGCCAGCGCATGGAAGCCCGTCGGCGCAGGAGATACCCCCCAAACAGGGTCTACAGATACAGGGTCAGCTACCTCAACATGACTGAGCAGCAGTGCCAAAGGCGGCTCCGACTTTCGCGACAGGTAGTGACTGACATCTGCACAATGATACAGCAAGACCTGCTGCCCAGAGGACCAGGTGGACACTCCTTACCAGTGGCCATTAAAGTCACCACCGCACTCAACTTTTTTGCCTCAGGCTCATTCTAGGGATCAGCAGCAGACATCAGCGGTATCTCCCAGGCGGCCGCCCACACTTGCATCACGCAGGTCACCGATGCCCTCTTTGCCCTCACGCACAATCACATCAATTTCACCAGGGATCGCGCAAATGTGACGGTGCGAGCAGTTGGATTAGGTCATCTGGCAGACTTTCCAAGGGTGCAGGGCGTCATTGACTGCACATATGTGGCCCTTAGGGCACCCCATCGTAATCCAAGTATTTTTGTCAACCAGAAGGGCTTCCACTCCCTTAACGTTCAGCTGGTGTGTGACCACAAGAAGGTGATTTTGCATGTTTGTGCCAAGTACCCTGGCAGTTGCCATGACTCCTTCACACTGCACCAGTCTAGTGTGCCTCCACTATTCAGGCCGCCAGACCAACTTCACGGATGGCTGCTTGGAGACGAGGGCTATCCCCTGCGGACTTGGCTAATGACACCATTGAGGAGGCCAGCCAACGAAGCTGAGGAGCGTTACAACTCCAGCCACATTTCCACCAGATCCGTAATTGAGCAAACCGTCGGCTTGCTGAAGATATGCTTCAGATGCCTGGATAGATCCGGTGGAGCCCTGCAGTACTCAGCAGCCAGGGTCTCCAGAATCGTCGTGGTCTGCTGTGCACTCCACAACATGGCACAGCATCGTGGCTTGCAGATTCCTGAGGACCAAGTGGCTCCTCACATACCCTCCTCAGATGATGAGGAGGAGGAGGAGGGCGAGAACGAGCATCCAGCAGAGGCCCATCAACCAGCGGCAGCATTACGCGAGAACATTGCTGCTCGGGATGCAAGGAACGCACTCATCCTGGCCAGATTTGCTTAGCCTAGTAAATCAAACTCTTTTGCCTCGCAGCTTCTTACCTGAGCATCGACAATGGCTGCACCCTACGGATTCCAAGCGATTTGACCAGCATCCTGACAACTACAAGTAATCCTAAGCCTTCAATGTGAAAGCCCCATTCGCAAAATGACACACGCCAGAACTGCAGCAGTTGCCATCAGAATTTTTATGCAAAACAAACAACTGATGGCATTTTTACAAAATACACAACATTTCACCCAAAATACACAACATTTCACCCAAGTGACTACCTTTGTGACTATTTGTGCTTTATTTTCCTCTTACGCGTGCTCCTACATAGTGGTTCCCCTGTGGCTTCAGCAGATGTGGAGGCCCCTTGCTCACTTTCCTGCTGCTCCTGTCTCGACACCTTTGGCGGGCGTCCTCTGGGGTGGCGAGCCTGTGAGGGCTAGTCAGCAGTCTGCTGCTCCTGCGGCTGTGCAGGGGTTGAGACATCTATCTCAGTTGTGTGTGGACTTTGGCGGGACTCTGACCGAGGGCTCTGCAGTGACATGGAAGTGTGAGCGCTTGGAGAGGAGCCCCCACTTCCTTGAGGTCTGCCACCAATCTCCCTCTCATGGGTCTGGTCCCCCTCAGTGCCTGCAAGTGGCTTGAGATAGATGCCCATCGCTCCTCAAGAGATGTCATTCTATTCTGAACACTCACCATGTTTTCCATACCCTGGCGACTAACCTCCTCCATGGCTGTAGCCCTCCTCGCCTCTACCGTAGCCATCCTCTCCTCTACGGTAGCCAGTCTTACCACGGAGGCAGCAATCATTTCCACGTAGGTAGCCATCCTTTCCGTGTTGATGCGTTCATGCACCACTGACTCCACAAAGGCTCTGCTCATGTTCGCTATGGACTCCTCCATTCGCTCCACACTCGCAGCGACCCTAGAGACAAAACCTGCCAGAGACTCCTGCATCTGTGCCTGGAGTTCCATCACCTCTGATCTTACGGCTGGACCCAGAGGCAGAGGGTCGACATGCAGCTGAGCCGAGTTGGCAGAGTCCTGCGCCCTCCGACGAGGACTCTCCACTGCTGTCCTTGTCTCCACAATCTGCTGATGCTCACTTGTGAGCTGTGATACACCAGGTGACAACTGTACTCTATGTTCCCAAGGTCCCACCAAGGTGTGAGTGTCTGCGCTGATGCTGGGTGCGCTTATTTCTGCTGACGCTGCGCCCTCAGAGGTTGCAGATTCCTCTGAGGAGTCTGGCACCTCAGGCTCTTCCTCCTGCACACTGGGGGTGGGGGCTCTCGATGGTCCTGTGGGGGAGTCAAGGAAAAAGTTAGAGATGTGATGCCAAGGTTACATGCGCATTGCATTTTGCAGATGATCATAAGTCCATATGATGTAGCTTCAGAATCATTATCAGCGACTCATGCAATGCCAATGAGAGAGATGGAAAACTATTCTGTCACCAGCTAGCGGGGATTCACCTGTCTGTCCTTCCCCAACTTCCGCATCTCTGTCAGCCCCGACAATCTCCAGGACAGCTTCCTCCCAGGGGGTGAGCTGGGCTAATGAGGGCAGCCCTCCTCCTGTCCTGGCTTGCTCTCTCCTGTTGTGAGCTCTCTTTTCCTGCAATGAGGGAGACAAGTGGAGGTTGAGTGAGAATGAAGGAGTGAGTGCAGAGATTGCGTAGCATAGATACTTAGAAGGAGACAAAGATGAAGTGAGGTTGCAAGACCAAGGGCCCTCCTTGTGTGTTGTCAGTTATGTTCAAAGCATCAGAGTGAGAGGGAGTGTGAGGGCTGCATGGTGGAATAGTTATGTGAATGTGATCATAGAGAGAGAGGGAATGGATAAGGGTGCATGGATGTGGAGGAAGAGATTGCTAAAGCTGAGTGCTGGTGAGGAAAGGCAATGGGGATCAGATTGAGGGTGATGGAAACTTCATACAGTACTTACTTTTCCAGTGCGATGAAGGTCATGGAATCTTTTCCTGCACTGCATCCAGGTGCGCCGTGTGAGCCCCAAGGAGTTAACTTCCCCAGCCACCTGTAGCCACACAGCCTTGGTTTGACTGGGAGGCCTCTTCCTCCCTGAAGAAGGGAACAGGACCTCCCTGTGGGCCCTAGCACCATCCAGCAATGCCTGGAGTGAAGCCTCATCAAATTTTGGGGCCGCTCTTGCCCTCCCGCTGGCCGTTGCTCCTGCAGGCTCCTGTGCCATCTCTATGGTGAAGTTTGGAAGCCTGCAGAAGAAGCAAGGCTTGCTGTGGACCTTAAAAGCAGCAGCAATGATGACGTCATATTCTGTGACTTTCTGACTGGAAATACTCAATTGCCAAGGCTTCCCACACGTTGGAAATCAATTGGCCAATTGAGTTAAAATTGCATCAATCTCACAGACCCATTTAGATTCGTGTGGGAAACACCAAATTCGGGGAACCCGACAATTCCCCGCACCTGAGTTAAAATTGACCCCTATAAGGGAGAAATCTTGTAGTGCCATTGCACCACCAGAAGTGTTTACACAGACAGTGACCCCGTCCCAGCACCTTGCCACTCCAAGAGAGGGTGTCAGAGGGCGTGTCAGAGGGCGGATCAGCTTGAAGAACAACATATGCCTTTATTTGCCCCATATGTTTACTTTCAGCATAGTAATCCCAGTTTGGAATGGTGTACAATCCCCTCTGGAATTGATTGCTGTTGGCTTTTTAGCTGTTGGGGCTTTCACTATGCCTAGAGCGGAACTTTTGCCTGCTCTTAGCAGATGTAGATCTATTGCGCCTATTGGGGATGGATCTGCTAGGTTTCCCAGGTTAGCCTGTGAATGCTCCCAGATGCCCCCTCAAAATGCTGGCTTAATGTAACTGGGGTAGGCAGAAGAAGTGCTTGCCCCTCCTCATTTCCAATTTCCTGGTTTTCTACAAATGAGGCAGAAATCTAGCAAATCCTGGTTCTTCCCCAAATTCTAACAAACCCCTTACTGGAATTATTCTGTAACTGCACCATTTACATTGCACAATTTCTGCCCTTATGTCTCCAATATCCTCCCACAAACATACCAATTTCCACCATCCATAAACTCCAACTTGTCCAAATCTCAGCTGCCCATATTCATTCTAACCCCACCTATATTGGCCCCCTATCCCCTGATACATTGAAATATTAACATCCTCATCCTTGTCTTCAAATCCCTCCATGGCTTTCAACCACCCTATCTCTGCAACCTCCTCCAACCTTGTGTCCACTGCTGCATCCATCAGTCCTCAGACTCTGGCCTTTTCTGCATCTCTCCTTTCTTTCACCCCAGCCTTCAGCCGCATTGACTTTACTAGCTGGAACTCAACCCCACTGCCTCTCTCCTGCTCTTTCTGCCTTTAAGAAAGTACTTGCATTTATATAGTGCCATTCACAACCTCTGACATCAATGAAGTACAGACAGACAGCCTCCTTTTCGTATGTATAGCCTTGTATGACACTGCATTTTATATGTAGATCATTTAGAAAGACACGGATTAATCAAGAATAGTCAGCACGGATTTGTTAAGGGAAGGTTGTGTCTGACAAACTTGATTGAATTTTTTGAGGAGGTAACAAGGAGGGTAGATGAGGGGTAGTGCGTTTGATGTAGTCTATATGGACTTTAGCAAGGCTTTTGATAAGGTTCCACATGGCAGACTGGTCACGAAGTTAAAAGCCCATGGGATCCACGGCAAAGTGTCAAGTTGGATTCAAAACTGGCTCGGAGACAGGAAGCAGAAGGTAATGGTTGATGGGTGTTTTTGTGACTGGAAGGCTGTTTCCAGTGGGGTTCCGCAGGGCCTAGTAATAGGTCCATTGTGTTTTGTGGTATATATCAATGATCTAGACTTGAATATAATGGGTATGATTAAGAAGTTTACAGATGATACTAAAATCAGCTGTGTGGTTGATACTGAAGAAGGAAGCTGTAGACTGCAGGAAGATATCAATAAATTGGTCAGGTGGGCAGAACAGTGGCAAATGGAATTCAATCTGGAGAAGTGTGAGGTAATGCATTTGGGAAGGGCTAACAAGGAAAGGGAATACACATTAAATGGTAGGACACTTGAGTAGTGTAGAGGAACAAAGGGACCTTGGAGTGCATGTCCACAGATCCCTGAAGGTAGCAGGCCAGGTAGATAAGGTAGTTAAAAAGGCATACGGAATGCTTGCCTTTATTAGCCATGGCATAGAATATAAGAGCAAGGGGGTTATGCTTCAACTGTATAAAACGCTAGTTAGGCCTCAGCTAGAGTACTGCATGCAGTTCTGGTCACCACATTACAGAAAAGATGTGATTGCACGAGAGAGGATACAGAGGAGATTTACAAGGATGTTGCCGGGAGTAGAGAATCTTAGCTATGAGGAAAGACTGGATAGGCTGGGTCTGTTTTCCTTGGAACAGAGGAGGCTGAGGGGAGACCTTATTGAGGTGTATAAAATGATGAGGTGCATAGATAAAGTGGATGGAAAGGACCTATTTCCCCTAGCAGAGGGGTCAAAAACCAGGGGGCACAGATTTAAAGTAATTGGGGGAAGGCTTAGAGGGGATTTGAGGGGAAATTTCTTCACCCAGAGGGTTGTGGGGGTCTGGAACTCACTGCCTGAAAGGGTGGTAGAGGCAGGAACCCTAACCACATTTTAAAAAAGTACTTGGATGTGCACTTGGGATGCTCTAACCTGCAGGGCTACGGACCAAGAGCTGGGAAGTGGGATTAGGCTGGATAGCTCTTTGTTGGCCGGCGTGGACATGATGGGCCGAAATGGCCTCCTTCCGTGCTGTAACTTTCTATGTGTTGTGTATTTTGAATGTTGTATTTGAATTGTCCCATATAGCTTACCGTAGTTGTGATGTGCAATGCACTATGGGAAATAGAGTGCATGAAGTGAAGAAGATTCTGGAAAGTCATGGCTGTTAACTGAACTCTGTCTCCTGCATACTCTTTTAATTGTTATACAAACAAGGTTATTAAATTCTTGAGATTTAACAAAAGTGGCGATGAGGACGTCTGAACTTAAGTGGCTCTGCTGTGCGGAAGATAGTCGGGTTTTACGTGTTTAAAACTTATATTTGCCGTGGACAGTTAATTAAAGTGAGTAAATCGGGAAGGACATTTATTCAACTGTGAAACGATCTGTGAATTGAAGCACTTAACTGATAGCGATTTTAGTTGAGTTCAACATTGGAAGGATCCTTAGTGAATGATAATTAGGAGCCTGAGAGAAGGAAAATGGCTGGAATTATCGGTAACATTGGACTGTTTTGATGAGAATGTCGAACAATGGAGCTCGTACACAGAACGATTTGAATACTTCACACAAGCAAATGATCTTGGAGGGAACAACGTAGTACCTACATTGTTAAGTGTGATGGGACCAAAGACTTTCAATCTTTTGCGTACTTTAGTGCATCCAGATAAACCAGGGACTAAACAATATAGCGAAATTGTGGAGATATTAAAAGGGCATTTTTCACCCAAACCCCTAGTCATAGCTGAGAGGTTTAGGTTCCACAGGTGTAACCAGGAAGAAGGAGAAACAGTGACAGTCTTTTTAGTGCAGCTACAAACATGATCAGAGCACTGAGTTTAATGACGTGCTAAATGATACTATAAGAGACAGGCTACTGTGTGGTATGAGAACTGAAGCCATACAGAAGAGACTATTAATGGAGAGTAATCTGACTCTACAAAAGGCCATTGAAATCAGTATTTCCATGGAATTGGCAGCTAAGGAAGCTCAACAGTTGGGTGCAACAGAAAAAGTGCACAAAGTAAGAACAGAGAGCCAAGGGCCATGCTTCGGTTGTGGCAAAACAGGGCATCTTGCGTCTGCATGCTGGTGTGTGGACATGGATTGCCATAGCTGTGGTAAAAAGGGACATATTCAGCGTGCATGCAGAAATAAAAAGGACACAGAGAAAATGTCAAAGACAGAAGGAAGAAAATAAACATTCAGACAAAAGATAAAGAAGCATGTCCGCTCTGTAGAACAGGACAAAACAGAGGCGAGTGACACTTCAGAGGAGGAACTATTACTGAACGTGCTGACTGTAGCTAGGGATTCGCATGGCTACTGGGTCTCCCCCTTGCTAGAGGGGCAGCCTGTATGAATGCAGATCGATACCGGGGCAGCAGTATCTCTTATGTCAGAGACAGTCTACAAAAAGACATTAAAGCACCTTCCACTTCAGCCAACTAACATAGTGTTAAAGACATATACCGGTGAAAGAGTAACCGTGAGAGGTATCACTGAGGTCACAGTTCAGTTGAATGGACAAACTAGGAAGTTACCACTCTACGTAGCTAAAGGCGACTACCCCTCCCTGCTGGGACATTCGTGGATGGAGGGAATAAAATTAGATTGGTTATCAGTCTACATGATGTCACACAATGATCCAGGCTTACCCGCCATCTTAAAGAAACATGCAGAAGTCTTTAATGGAGAACTGGGTAGCATGAAAGATATTACTGTGAAGCTTCATATTAAGCAGGATAGCAAACCCAAGTTCATGAAGGCACGACCCGTACCTTATGCCATCAAACCAAAAGTCGAGGCTGACTTAGAAGCCCTAGTTGAAAGTGGAGTACTAGAACCAGTCACCGTGAGTGAATGGGCAACGCCCATCGTACCAGTGCTCAAGAAAGAGGGTGGAGTTAGGATATGTGGAGATTTTAAAGTAACTGTTAACCCTGTATTGTCAGTGGAGCAATATCCGCTCCCCCAGATTGATGATTTGTTTGCGGGACTTGCTGGGGGCCAGAAGTTTAGCACAATTGACCTCTGTCAAGCCTACCTGCAAATGCATGTGGATGAACAGTCACGAGAAATGCTGACTATTGTGATGCACAAGGACCTATTTAGGTATCGTCGACTTCCTTTCGGAATTACATCAGCTCCAGCGCTTTTCCAACGTGCTATGGACCAGATCCTTAGTGGATTGCCTGGAGTCCAGTGCTACTTAGATGATATCTTAGTTACTGGGTGTGATGACCAAGACCATCTGCGTAACTTGGACGCAACGCTACAGAGACTGAGGGATTACGGACTCAGAGTTCACAGGGATAAATGCGATTTTTTTCAGGCATCAGTTGAGTACCTCGGTCATGTGATCGAGGCCACAGGCCTTCACAAGGCACCGTCCAAGACCAAGGCAATCGTGGATGCCCCAGCACCTGAAAATATCAGCCAGCTGCGTTCTTTTTTAGGGTTACTGAACTACTATGGACGGTTCATACCGAACCTAGCCTCGATGCTGAGGCCGCTGCATTGGTTGCTATGTAAAGACAAGAAGTGGGAATGGACTAACAAGTGCCAGGAGGCGTTCATGACAGCAAAGGACACGCTCCTGAAGCCAGAGGCTTTGACGCATTTTAACCCTTCATTACCAATACAGTTAGCTTGCGATGCATCGTCATATGGTGTGGGAGCGGTCGTTTCTCATATCATGTCAAACGGAGAAGAGAAGCTGATAGCATTTGCATCTAGGACTTTGAACAGAGCTGAAACTAACTATGCCCAAATAGAACGAGAAGCACTGAGCATCGTTTTTGGCGTTCGCATGTTTCACCAATATTTGTACGGGAGACAGTTCACCCTACTAACAGATCACCGCCCTCTCACGACCATCTTCGGGCCACATACAGGGATTCCGTCACTTGCTGCGAGCAGAATGCAAAGGTGGGCGCTGCTGTTGTCTGCACACACATTTGACATTAGATATCGTAAGTCTGACCTGCACAGCGATGCCGACGGTCTTTCCAGGTTGCCGCTGCCTGTCACCAAGCCTATGAGGCGTAGCATGGACATCTACTATTTTAGGCAGGTGGAGAACACGCCTGTTACTTCGACACAGGTCCGACGAAACACCAGAAACGACCCAGTGTTGTCTGCAGTGCTGGACATTATTGTCAGGGGCAAGCTTGACAGCGATGACCCAAACCTGAAACCATATCTCTTAAGGAGAAACAAACTGTCGGTGCAGTCTGGATGTTTGCTGTGGGGGAGGAGAGTGGTTATTCCACCATCGCTACGAAAACCAGTGTTACAGCAACTACACTCCGGACACTGCGGAATGGTTCGTATGAAAGAAATAGCGAGGAGCTACTTCTGGTGGCCAGGTATGGATGGACAGATTGAGGACAAAGCTAAAACCTGTTCCTCTTGTCAGAGAGTTCATAATGTGCCACAGCTTGCACCTCTTCACCCCTCGGACTTTCCGGAGGAAGCATGGCACCGCATTCATGTAGACTTTGCAGGTCCATTCGAGGAGAGAATGTTCCTGGTGGCTGTTGACGTGCACAGTAAGTAGCCAGAGGTTGTTATACAGGAAATTTCACGATATCCGGCACCGACGGGACCGGCGTGATGCCGATCTATGAAAACTTCCGGACAGACCAGCGCTAATGTTGAAGGATACGGAGGTTTTCATCTCCGTATCTGACAACAAACACTGTTGCTTAGCAACAGCTTGTAAACAGTCGGCCCGTACCTTGGAAGCGTCTCTGTAGCTTAGCAACAGCTTCAGAGAGGCTTTCCAGAGACTGACTGTTTAAAAAAATGCTAGGAGAAGAAAAAAAAAGAAAAAAAACCTAACAAAACGGCTGTTGATTTCTGCCGTTAGATCGAGGTTTCCGGCCATGCAACTTCCAGATAAACCAAAGTTTCCTGTAATGAGGTCCACCACTGCTGAGAGGACCATCGAGAAGTTAGGTGAGGTGTTCAGCCGACTTGGATCTCCGATGCAACTTGTTTCAGACAACGGTCCACAGTGGGTGTCACAAGAAATGGCTACATTCCTGCAGGTGAATGGCGTACAACATATCAGGGCTGCACCATACCAGCCTACGACCAATGGTCTAGCTGAGAGGTTTGTTCAGACCATGAAACACTCTCTAAAGGCATCGCAAGGCCAGGGAACGCTTCATCAGTGCCTGAATAGTTTCCTGTTGAGTTACAGGAACACCACATGCGACCACAAAAGCATCACCTGCCACTCTACTGCTCAAAAGAGAGCTACGAACCAACTTTAACCTGCTGAAACCGCCAAAGGTGAAAGACGTGGTACAGTATCAGCAGGACAAGCAGATCAAGCGACGTGAACAACGCTCCAAAGACAGTCTTCAGTCCAGGTGAACATGTGTTGGCACGGAACTACAGTGGTGGACCTAAGTGGGTTCCTGCTACTGTCATTGCACAGACTGGCCCAGTATCCTACACTGTACAGACACCCGAGGACATTGTCTGGAAGAGACACACCGATCAGCTTCTACGAAGTGCAGCAACACCCACTGAACCACCAACAGCAGTTTATCTGCCATTGGGTGACACTGTGGGTCATCCGCCTTCTACACCGAGAGGCTCACCTTCTGAGGAAACAGCCGCTTCAGCCCCTATCTCATCAGCAAGGGAGACCTGTGTACAGGCACCTCAGCCGCCTACACCTGTGTTGACGTCATCTGTGAGAGACAATGAACTGAAAAGCCAGGTTGACCACCGGTATCCTACCAGAGAGCGGCAGCCCCCTATACGTTTGAACTTATAGTTCAGAGGCTTATCCTTTATCTGTGTTTTAAAAATTTTTGAATTATTATTGTGTTTTTAAATTTTGTGGTTCTATTGGGACATCTAATGTAAGAGGGGAGGAGATGTTGTGTATTTTGAATGTTGTATTTGAATTGTCCCATATAGCTTATCGTAGTTGTGATGTGCAATGCACTATGGGAAATAGAGTGCATGAAGTGGAGAAGATTCTGGAAAGTCATGGCTGTTAACTGAACTCTGTCTCCTGCGTACTCTTTTAATTGTTATACAAGCAAGGTTATTAAACTCTTGAGATTTAACACTATGATTCTATGATGCCTTTCCCCACTAACACTACAGATGATGGCACTTCCATAAGGCAGGGTTTGCAGTTGCCAGGTTAATTTCCAGTAAGGCTAACTAACAGTTACGTCGATTGCAAAGTTATGTTTCCCTAATGTGCAATACATTATCTTCAGAAATAATCCAATTGGAAAAAAAAGCCAAATGTGACGCTGGATTTAAAATAGATCTTGTTTGAACTGAGGCTAAGCATCTCATAGTGAAGGGTCAGGTGACCAGGCAGCTTCCAAACAACTCTGAAACCTGGGGTTACATATTGCCCCTTAGGATCTGCTTTCTATGGAGAACAGTAACAAGCAAAGAACATTTGGAAAGCAGCAATTGTGCTTTTGGATAGACTGGGTATTCCAAAGGGACAATGTTTACAGGGGTCCATTCTTACAGTTCTAAATGGATTGACACCACATGGCATTTTCTTCAGAACTGTTTTCATTTTGTCCAGATGGTATTTATATATAAACCTTAATCTGACTGCGTTCTGTTCAGCAAGGGTTTTGTACATCTCATTTCAAAACAAAATATGATACATTATTTTTCATTCTAAGTACAATTATATAAAGTAATATACTAATTCTATTGCTAAATGTTCCAATTTAGCTAATTTAAACCATGTGTATAATAGTATAATACAGTATTATAATCACAGTTGTTTTGCATTGCACTGCAGTGTTTAACCTTTAAATATGGAGTCCCATTAATTTCCTTTAAATATTAATGAGCAAACCAACATACTGTATTTTGTGCGCAGGGAATCTTTGGATTACATTCAGCCTTGACTCAGTGGTAGCACTGTCGCCTCTGAGTCAGAAGGTTGTGGGTTCAAATCCTACTCCAGAGACTTGAGGTTATAATGTAGGCTGACACTTCAGTGCAGTACTGAAGGAGTGCTGCACTGTCGGAGTCTTTGGGATGACATGTTAAACTGAGGCCTCACTGCCCTCTCAAGTGGACGTAAAAGTTCCCAAAGCGCAATTTGAAAAAGAGCAGGGGCGTTCTCTCCAGTGGCTTGACCAATATTTATCCCTCAACCAAATCATCAACAGATTATTTGGTCGTTATCTCATTGGTATTTGTGGGACCTTGCTGTGTGCAAATTGGTGCTGCATTTCCTACATTACAACAGTGACTACACTTCAAAATGACTTCATTGACTGTTAAGTGCTTTGGGACGTCCTAGGTAATGACAGGTGCTATATAAATGCAAGTTCTTTCTTTTCACCAAGACCTCAACATTGAACTATTGAGTGCTGGCTTCCTTTCTTCCTACAATCTTCAGGCTTTTAGAAGAGGTAAGTGATGGCATGCACTTCTATCCTATTTTTTTCACCTTTTTCTCCTTGGCTGCTTTGAACTATGGGCTTTTGTATTGAACCTTGACTGAAATTTAGTAGTAAGTATTGGTGGGGCATTGAACCAGGAGGAGTGCATCACAGTTGTGCCCAATCCTGTATCACTTGGCACTCCCAGCCAAAAGCACTTCAGTACAGTTAGGAGTAGGCTTCCCCATCCTCCATTCTCCTTGTGGTTGCCTGCCAACTGTGGCCAACTCATAGACCCAGGCACCTTGTGTACAGTTCAGTACCACACCATGGATTAATAACCAACTCATAGACTGGGTACAATTGTCTGTGCTGAGGCAATTGGAGTGCTTGACATAACCTGCTGTGAAGTGTCAGGATCAGCGATGCTACTTCCGCTGCCCTACCTATCTTTGGAAGAACCCGAAGGAAGAGAAAAGGAGCAAGATTTACAAATGTACCTCACATTTATCTGTGTTGAACTTCATTTGCCAATTATTTGCTCATTCTGCAAGTTTATTAATATCCTCCTGTAATTTGTTGCAGTCCTCATCAGTATTGACTATCCCCCCCCAATTTGGTGTCATCTGCAAATTTAGAAATTGTGTTGTTGATTCCAAAGTCTAAATCGTTAATGTAAATTGTTAACAGCAATGGTCCCAGCACTGATCCTTGTGGAACACCACTACCCACTTTCTGCCACTGTGAATAGTTACCCTTTACTCCCTATCTGGCCTGGACTAATGATCCAGAGACGTGAGTTCAAAATTCCACCATGGCAGCTGGGGAATTAAATTCAGTTAATTAAATAAATCTGGAATAAAAAGCTCGTATCAGTAATGGTAACCATGAAACTATCGGATTGTCATAAAAACCCACCTGGTTCATTATTGTCCTTTAGGGAAGGAAATTTGCTGTCCTTACCTGGCCTGACCTATATGTGACTCCAGACTCATAGCAATGTGGTTGACTCTTAACTACCCTCTGAAATGGCCTAGCAAGCCACTCAGTTGTAACATAAGAACATAAGAAATAGGAGCAGGAATAGACCACTGACCCCTCGAGCCTGCTCCGCCATTCGATCTTGGGCTCAAAGCCACTTCCCCACCTGCTCCTCATAACCCTTCACTCCCTTATCTTGCAAAAATTTGTCTATCTCCACCTTAAATGTATTTAATGACCCAGCCTCCACAGCTCTCTGGGGCAGAGAATTCCACAGATTTATGACACTCTGAGAGAAGAAATTCCTCCTCATCTCTGTTTTAAAAGGGCGACCCTTTATTCTAAAACTGTGCCCCCGCGTTCTAGAGTTCCCCATGAGGGGAAACATCCTCTCTGCATCTACCTTGTCGTGCCCCCTCAGTATCTTATATGTTTCAATAAGATCACCTCTCATTCTTCTAAATTCCAATGAGTATAGGCCCTGCCTGCTCAACCTTTCCTCATAAGTCAACCCTCTCATCTCTGGAATTAACCTAGTGAATCATCTCTGAACTACCTCCAATGCAAGTATATCCTTCCTTAAATGAGACCAAAACTGTACGCAGTACTCAAGATGTGATCCCACAATTACCCTGTACAGTTGTAGCAGGGCTTCCTCGCTTTAATACTCCAACCCCTTTGAAATAAAGGCCAACATTCCATTTGCCTTTTTGATTACTTGCTGCACCTGCATGCTAACTTTTTGTGTTTCATGCACAAGGACCCCCAGGTCGCTCTGAACTGTAGCATTTTGTAATCTCTCTCTATTTAAATAATAATTTGCTTTTTTATTTTTCCTGCCAAAATGTATAACCTCGCACTTTCCCACATTATACTCCATCTGCCAAATATTTTCCCACTCACTTAGGCTGTCTATATCCCTTTTCAGGTTCTTTGAGTCCTCTGCATAACTTGCTTTCCCACCCATCTTTGTATCATCTGCAAACTTGGCTACATTACACACGGTCCCTTCATCCAAGTCATTAATGTAGATTGTAAATAGTTGAGGCCCAGCACAGATCCCTGTGGCACCCCACTAGTTACCGTTTGCCAACCGGAAAATGACCCATTTATCCCGACTCTCTGCTTTCTGTTAGTTAGCCAATCCTCTATCCATGCTAATATATTACCCCCAATTCCGTGAGCTCTTATCTTATGCAGTAACCTTTTATGAGGCACCTTATCGAATGCCTTCTGGAAATCCAAATACACCACATCCACTGGTTCACCTTTGTCCACCCTGCTCGTTACCTCCTCAAAGAACTCCAGCAAGTTTGTTAAACATGATTTCCCTTTCATAAAACCATGCTGTCTCTGCTTGACTGCATTATGATTTTCCAAATGCCCTGCTACTGTTTCCTTAATGAAGGACTCCAGCATTTTCCCAACGACAGATGTTAGGCTAACTGGTCTATAGTTTCCTGCTTTCTGTCTCCCTCCTTTCTTAAATAGGGGTGTTACATTCACAGTTTTCCAATCCACTGGGACCTCTCCAGAGTCCAGGGAATGTTGGTATATTGCAACCAATACATCCACTATCTCTCCAGCCACTTCTTTTAAGACCCTAGGATGCAGGCCACCTGGTCCAGGGGACTTGTCATCTTTTAGTCGCATTATTTTACCAATACTATTTCCTTAGTGATAGTGATTGTCTTTAGATCCCCCCTCCCTGTGGCCCCTTGATTATCCATCATTGGGATGTTGTTAGTGTCCTCTACCGCGAAGACAGATACAAAATATTTGTTCAGCGTCTCTGCCAATTCCCCGTTCCCCATTATTAATTCCCCAGTCTCATCCTCTAACATTATCTTTAGCTACCCTCTTCCTTTTTATATACCTGTAGAAGCTCTTACTATCTGTTTTAATGTTTACCAGTTTACTCTCACAATTCATCTTCTCTCTCTTTATTATTTTTTTAGTCATCCTTTGCTGGTTTTTTAACATTTCCCAATCCTCTGGTCTCCCACCAATCTTGACAACATTGGGCTGGATTTTGCCAGGCCTGAGGAGGCAGGAATGGAGGCGTGTGGGGTATTAAAATTGCAAAAAGTGGCAGGCGGGCCCGACCCCGCCTCCATCCCCGACCCTGCCTCCATCCCGCCTCCAAGCAATTTTTCCAATGTGTGGTTTCTGATCCCGTCTCCATTAACAATGACTAAATTGCCTCTATAATTCCATTTTGAGAGGCCTTTCCCACGTGATTCACGTCTCCTCTGAAACACCACGGTGAAATCTGTTGGGAGCACAATTGGATTGCAGACTATTAGCTGCAGTTCCACCATTAAATAAGATATTTGATAAGGCATCATTTGCAGGTGGCAGGACTTTGTTGTCTCAGGTCTGGGGGAACTTTTAGCAGGCATAACCATAGCTGTGGAAGTTTGGAGCCTGACACCCATCTCCAGTGTGGCCTCCTGGGAAACCCCTCTCGCCACCTTGACTAAGCGCTTCCTCAACTGAGGCATATGCCAGAAGCATGGGAACCATTTATTTCCTTTCCTCCTGGACATCAGATGAGGACGAAGACCAGCCGCAGCAGAACCAGGAACAACAGCAGCACCAACAACAGGAGCGCCAAGCTGCTGCTCACCCACCTGAAGCTGCACAGGCCAGAAGGCGCCAGCCCATGGAAGGCCGTCGGTGCAGAGATACCCCCCAAACAGGGTCTACAGACAGAGGATCAGCTATCTCAACATGTCTGAGCAGCAGTGCCAAAGGCGGCTCCGACTTTCGCGAGAGGTAGTGGGTGACATCTGCGCAATGGTGCAGCAAGACCTGGAGCCCCGAGGAGCAGGTGGACACCCCTTACCAGTGGCCGTCAAAGTTACCACCGCACTCAACTTTTTTGCTTCAGGCTCATTCCAGGGCTCAGCAGCAGACATCAGCAGCATCTCCCAGGCGGCCGCACACACTTGCATCATGCAGGTAACCGATGCCCTCTTTGCCATCGTGCATAATCACATCCATTTCTCCAAGGATCAAGCAAGTGTCACGGCGTGTGTGGTTGGATTAGCTAATCTGGCAGGCTTTCCAAGGGTGCAGGGTGTCGTTGACTGCACACATGTGGCCCTTAAGGCACTCCATCATAATCCAGGTATTTTTGTCAACTGCAAGGGCTTCCACTCCCTTAACGTACAGCTGGTGTGTGACCACAAGAAGGAAATTTTGCATGTTTGTGCCAAGTACCCTGGCAGTTGCCATGACTCCATCATACTGTGCCAGTCTAGTGTGCCTCTGCTCTTCAGTCTGCCAGACCAACTTAACGGATGGCTACTTGGAGACAAGGGCTATCCCCTGAAGACGTGGCTAATGACGCCATTGAGGAGCCCATCCAACGAAGCTGAGGAGAGCTACAACTACAGCCACATTTCCACCAGATCCATAATCGAGCAAACCATCGGCATGCTGAAGATGCGCTTCAGATGCCTGGATAGATCAGGTGGCGCCCTGCAGTACTCAGCAGCCAGGGTCTCCAGAATCATCGTGGTTTACTGTGCACTTCACAACATGGCACAGCGTTGTGGCTTGCAGATGCCTGAGGACCAAGTGGCTCCTCACATATCCTCCTCAGATGAGTAGGAGGAGGAGGAGCAGAGTAAAAGCGAATATCTTGCAGAGGCCCATCAACCAGTGGCAGCAGTTCGCGAGAACATTGCTGCCCGGGATGCAAGGAATGCACTCATCTTGGCCAGATTTGCTTAGCCTAGCCAATCATGAACTTTTGCCTCGCAGCTTCTTACCAGAGCATCGACAATGGCCAAGAAACAATGGATTCCTAGCACTCTGACCACCATACTGACAATTGCAAGTAATCCTAAGCCCTCAATGTGGAAGTCCCATTTGCGAAATGACAGACGCCACAACTGCAACAGTTGCCATCAGAATTTTTATGTACCAGAACCAACTGATGGCATTTTAAAAATAAACACAACATTTCACCCAAGTGACTAGCCTTGTGATTATTTGTGCAGTATCTTTCTCTTACACGTGCTCCTACGTGGTGCTTCCCCTGTGGCTTCAGCAGATGTGGAGGCCCCTTGCTTACTTTTCCTGCTGCTCCTGTCTCGACACCTTTGGCAGGCGTCCTCTGGGGTTGCAAACCTGTGAGGGCTCGGCAACAGTCTGCTGCTCCTGCGGCTGTGCAGGGGTTGAGACGCCGATCTCAGTTCGGTGGGGACTCTGGTGGGGCTCTGACCGAGGACTTGGCAGTGGCATGGAAGTGTGAGCGCTTGGAGAGGAGCCCCCGCTTCCTTGTTCTCTGCCACCAATATCCCTCTCATGGGTCAGGTCCACCTCAGCGCTTGCAAGTGGCTTGAGAGCACCTTGCTGCACATCAGGGGGGCAATGGGGACCCGTATCTGCACTGGCAGTCCTACTCCGAAGGACTTCCATGAAGGTCTGGTTTCTCTGTTCAATAGCTGACCATCACTCCTCCAGAGATGTCAGCCTATTCTGAACACTCCATGTTTTCTACACTCTGGCGACTTAGCTCCTCCATGGCAGTAGCCATCCTCTCGTCTACTGTAGCCATCCTTTCCACTGAGGTTGCCATCCTTTCCGTGGTGCTGCGTTCATTCGCCAATCACTCCACAAAGGCTCTGCTCATGTTCGCGATGGACTCCTCCATTTGCTCCACACTCGCAGCGACCCTGGAGACAAAACCTGCCAGAGACTCCTGCACCTATTCCTGGAGTTCCAGCACTGCTGTTCTTAAGAACATAAGAAATAGGAGCAGGAGTAGGCCATACGGCCCCTCGGGCCTGCTCCGCCATTCAATAGGATCATGGCTGATCTGAATCTAGACTCACATCCACTTCCCTGCCCTCTCCCCGTAACCCCTAATTCCCTTATCTGCTAGGAAAATGTCTATCTCCATTTTAAATTAATTTAATGTTGCAGCTTCCACAGCTCTCTGGGGTAGCAAATTCCATAGATTTACTACCCTCTGAGTAAAGAAGTTTCTCCTCATCTCAGTTTTGAAAGGGCAGCCCCTTATTCTAAGATTATGCCCCCTAGTTCTAATCTCACCCATCAGTGGAAACATCCTCACCGCATCCACCCGATCAAGCCCCCTCACAATCTTATATGTTTCAATAAGATCGCCTCTCATTCTTCTGAACTCCAATGAGTAGAGTCCCAACCTACTCAACCTTTCCTCATACGTCAACCCCCTCATCTCTGGAATCAACCGAGTGAACTTTCTCTGAACCGCCTCGAGAGTAAGTATATCTTTTCTTAAATATGGAAACCAAAACTGCACGCAGTATTCCAGGTGTGGCCTCACCAATACCCTGTATAACTGCAGCAAGACTTCCCTGTTTTTATATTCCATCCCCCTTGCAATAAAAGCCAAGATTCCATTGGCCTTCCTGATCACCTGCTGCACGTGCATACTAACTTTTTGTGTTTCATGCACCAGGACCCCCAGATCCCTTTGTACTGTAGCACTTTGCAGTTTCTCTCCATTTAGATAATAACTTGCTCTTTGATTTTTTCTGCCAAAGTGCATAACCTCACACTTTCCAACATTATATTGCATCTGCCAAATCTCTGCCCACTCACTTAGCCTGTCTATGTCCTTTTGCAGGTTTTTTATGTCCTCCTCACTCACTGCTTTCCCTCCCATCTTTGTATCATCGGCAAACTTGGATACGTTGCACTCGGTCCCTTCCTCCAAATCGTTAATATAGATTGTAAAGAGTTGGGGTCCCAGCACTGACCCCTGCGGAACACCACTAGTTACTGATTGCCAACCCGAGAACGAACCATTTATCCCAACTCTTTGTTTTCTGTTAGATAGCCAATCTTCCACCCATGCCAGTGTATTACCCCCAATCCCGTGATTTTTTATCTTGATCAGTAATCTTTTGTGTGGCACCTTGTCAAATGCCTTTTGGAAGTCCAAATACACTACATCCACTGGTTCCCCTTTATCCACCCTGTATGTTACGTCCTCAAAGAATTCGAGCAAATTTGTCAAACATGACTTCCCCTTCGTAAAACCATGCTGACTCTGTCCTATTAAATTATGTTTATCCAAATGCTCTGTTACTGTATCGTTAATAATGGACTCCAACATTTTGCCAACCACAGATGTTAGGCTAACTGGTCTATAGTTTCCAGCTTTTTGTCTACTTCCCTTCTTAAATAAGGGTGTTACATTAGCAGTTTTCCAATCTGCCGGGACCTTTCCTGAGTCCAGGGAGTTCTGGAAAATGATCACCAATGCATCCACAATCCCTACCGCCACTTCTCTCCAGACCCTAGGATGTAGGCCATCAGGTCCGGGGGATTTATCCGCCTTAAGTCCCATTATTTTACTGAGTACCATCTCCTTAGTGATTTTAATCATGTTTAGCTCCTCCCTCCCCATTGCCCCCTGTTTGTCCAGTGTTGGGATATTTTTAGTGTCCTCTACTGTATTTTTAGTGTCCTCTACTGTAAAGACTGATACAAAATATTTGTTCAGCGTCTTTGCCATCTCCATGTTCCCCACCACTAGTTTCCCAGTCCCATCCTCTAAGGGACCAACATTCATTTAGCCACCCTTTTTCTTTTTATATAGCTGTAGAAACTCTTGCTATCTGTTTTTATATTTTTTGCTAGTTTACTTTCATAATCTATCTTCCCTTTCTTAATTAATCTTTTAGTTATTGTTTGCTGGCTTTTAAATGCTTCCCAATCTTCTATCCTCCCACTAGATTTGGCTAATTTATATGCCCTTCTTTTCAGTCGAATACTATCCTTTATTACTTTACTAAGCCACGGATGGCTGTCTTTTCTTTTACTATCCTTTTTCCTCAGTGGAATATATTTATCTTGAAAGATGTGAAATATCTCCTTGAATGTAGACCACTGCTCTTGTACCGTCTTACACTTTAATCTGTTTTCCCAGTCCACTTTAGTCAATTCTACTCTCATACCTTTATAGTCTCCTTTATTTAAGCTTAGTACGCTGGTTTGAGATCCAACTCTCTCACCCTCAAACTGAATTTGGAATTCAACCATATTATGGTCACTCATTCCAAGGGGATCCTTTACTAGGACATTTTTTATTAATCCTGTCTCATTACACAGGACCAGATCTAAGATTGCCTGCCCCCTGGTTGGTTCAGTAACATACTGCTCAAGGAACCTGTCCCTAATGCACTCTATGAATTCTTCCTCAAGGCTGCCCTGCCCAATTTGATTTGTCCAGTCAATATGAAAGTTAAAATCTCCCATGATTATAGCTGTTCCCTTATTACAAGCCCCAACTATTTCCTGATTTATACTCCGACCAACAGAGTTGCAACTGTTCGGAGGCCTATAGACTACGCCCACTAGTGACTTTTTCCCCTTATTATTCCTTATCTCCACCCAAACTGTTTCACTATCCTGATCCTTTGACCCAATATCATTTCTGACTATTGCAGTGATTCCATCCTTGATTAACATAGCAACCCCACCTCCCTTTCCTTCCTGTCTGTCCTTCCTAATTGTCAAATACCCTTGTATGTTTAGTTCCCATTCATGATTATCTTGCAGCCATGTTTCCATAATGGCCACCAGATCATACCCATGTGTAGTTATTTGCACCGTCAACTCGTCAATTTTGTTACGAATACTGCGTGCATTCAGATAAAGAACTTTCAAATATGTTTTCTGACAATTTATTCCTGCTTTTACCCCTTTTACTACTTTACCTTTATCATTATACATTCTGTCCCTTCCTGACACACTCTGGTTTTTAATTCCCCCAATGCTACCTTGCTCTATTGCCTTCTCCGCTGTCATTTTTATTTTTCGCTCTCTTAAAACCTCCCCCCCACTAATTAGTTTAAAGCCCTCTCTACAGCCCTAGTCATTCGATTCGCCAGGACTCTAGTCCCAGCACTGGCCAAGTGAAGTCTGTCCCAACGGAACAGCTCTCTCCTGTCCCAGTACTGATGCCAGTGTCCCAGGAAGCAAAACCCATTTCTCCCACACCAGTCTTTGAGCCACGCATTTAACTCTCTAATTTTATTTACCCTAGCCAAATTTGCACGTGGCTCAGGTAGTAATCCCGAGATTATTACCCTTGTGGTTCTGCTTTTTAATTTGGCCCCTAGCTACTCAAACTCCCTCAGCAGAACCCCCTTCCTTGTCCTATCTATGTCGTTGGTACCAACATGGACCCAGAGGCAGAGGGTCGACATGCAGCTGAGCCGAGCTGGGAGAGTCCTGCGCCCTCCGACTAGGACTCTCCACTGCTGTCCCTGTCTCCACAATCTACTGATGCTCACTTGTGAGCTGTGATACACCAGGTGACAACAGTACTCTATCTCGCGATGGTCCCACCGAGGTGTGAGTGTCTGCGCTGGTGCTGGGTGCGCTGAATTCAGCTGATGCTGTGCCCTCAGAGGTTGCAGCTTCCTCTGAGGAGTCTGGAGGGTCAGGCTGTTCCTCCTGGATAGTGGGAACGGGTGCTTGCGATGGTCCTGTGGGGGAGTAAAGGAAAGAGTCAGAGATGTGAGGCCAAGGTTACATGCACATTGCATTTTGCAGATGATCATAAGTCCATCTGTTACAGCTTCAGATTCATTATCAGTGACTGATGCAATGTCAATGAGAGAAATGAAAAACTATTCTGTCACCAGCTTTCTCTGATGCACCCATCTGTCCGTCCCCCACTTGTGCCTCGTCCTCGAGTCCCACGATCTCCAGGACTGCCTCCTCCCAAGGGGTGAGGTGGGCTACTGAGGGTGGCCCTCCTCCTGTCCTCGCTCTTTCCCTCTTACTGTGAGCTCTCTTTTCCTGCAATAAGGGAGACAAGTGGAGTTTGAGTGAGAATGAAGGAGTGAGTGTAGAGAATCCATAGCATAGATGCTTAGAAGGAGACAAAGATGGAGTGAGTTGGCAAGACCAAGGACCCTCCCTGTGTTTTGTAAGTTGTTTTCATAGCATCACAGTGATAGAGAGTATGAGGGCTGCATAGTCAAATAGTTAGGTGAATGTGACCATAGAGAGAGAGGGAATGGGTAAGGGTGCAGGGATGTCAGTGTCAAGTGGGATGTGGAGGAAGAGGCTGCTAAAACTGAGTGCTGGTGAGGAGAGGCAATGGGAAGCAGATTGAGGGTGATGGCAAAGTCATACTCACTTTTCCAGTGCGCAGAAGGTCATGAAACCTCTTCCTGCACTGAAGCCAGGTTCTGCGGATCATCAACAACGAGGTGACCTCCTGGGCCACCTGGATCCACACAGCCTTCGTCTGCTGGGGAGGCTTCTTCCTCCCTGAAGAAGGGAAGAGCACCTCCTTACTAGCTCTTGCTCTCTCCACCAAAACTTACAGGGCGACATCATCAAATCTGGGAGAAGACTTAGGTCTCCCACTGCTCATTCTGCCTCCAGGTCCCTCTCACTGCAAAGGCCAAAAGGTTGGCAATCTGCAGAAGAAGCAAGGCTTCCTGCAGACCTTAAATGCAGCAGCAATGATGATGTCATCGGAGGCGAGTTTCAGACTGAAAAAACTAAATGGGCCATGGGTTCCCACACGTTGGAACTCAATTGCCCAATTATGTGAAAATCGCATCAATCTCCCACATCGATTTGGAATCAGGTGGATAACACGAAAAGTGGATGACACGACCCCACTCCGCCCCAATGACAAAATCCAGCCCATTGTATGCCTTCAGTTTCAATTTGATACCATCCTTTACTTTCTTAGTTAGCCACGGATGGTGCTCCCTTCTCTTAAAATCTTTCTTTCTCACTGGAATATATTTTTGTTGAGAGTTGTAAAATATCTCCTTAAATGTCTGCCACTGCATTTCAACTGCCTTACTCTTTAATTTATTTACCCTTTAACAAACCGCTATGAAACACAATAATAAGAATAAAACAGGACGGATCACCTGGCATCGACCTCGGCACCGGCTATGGACACGACAACGGCACACCCAGCCCAGTCAACCCTGCAAAGTCATCCTCACCAACATCTTGCGACTTGAGCCAAAATTGGGAGAGCTGTCCTACAGATTAGTCAAGCAACAGCCTGACATAGTCATACTCACAGAATCATACCTTTCAGCCAATGTCCCAAACTCCTCAATCACCATCCCTGGGTAGGTCCTGTCCCAATGGCAAGACAGGCCCTCCGGGGTGGCAGCACAGCAGCATACAGTTGGAAATGAGTGACCCTGGGAGTCCTCAACATTTACTCTTGACCACATGAAGTCCCATGACTTCAGGTCAAGCATAGGCAAGGAAAACTCCTGCTGATTAACACCTACCGCTCTCCATCAGCTGATGAATCAGTACTCCTCCATATTGAAAACCACTACAGACCAGTTAGCCTAACGTCAGTAGTAGGGAAAATGCTAGAGTCTCTTATAAAGGATGTGATAACAGGACACTTAGAAAATATCAACGGGATTAGACAAAGTCAACATGGATTAATGAAAGGGAAATCATGTTTGACAAACCTACTGGAGTTTTTTGAGGATGTAACTGGTAGAATAGATAAGGGAGAACCAGTGGATGTGATGCATTTGGATTTTCAGAAGGCCTTTGATAAAGTCCCACATAAGAGGTTAGTGTGCAAAATTAAAGCACATGGGATTGGGGGTAATATACTGGCATGGATTGAAAATTGGTTAACAGACAGGAAACAGAGAGTAGGAATAAATGGGTCTTTTTTGGGGTGGCAGGCGGTGGCTAATGGGGTACCACAGGGATCAGCGCTTGGGCCCCAGCTATTCACAATATATATCAATGATTTGGATGAGGGAATCCAAATGTAATATTTCCAAGTTTGCTGACGACACGAAACTAGGTGGGATTGTGAGTTGTGAGGAGGATGCAAAGAGGCTTCAAGGCGATTTAGACAAGTTGAGTGAGTGGGCAAATTCATGGCAAGTGCAGTATAATGTGGATAAATGTGAAGTTATCCACTTCGGTAGGAAAAACAGAAAGGCTGAGTATTATTTAAATGGTGATAGATTGGGAAATGTTGATGTACAAAGGGACCTGGGTGTACTTGTACACCAGTCACTGAAAGCAAACATGCAGGTGCAGCAAGCAGTTAGGAAGGCAAATGGTATGTTGGTCTTCATTGCAACAGGATTTGAGTACAGGAGCAAGGGTGTCTTACTACAGTTATACAGGGCATTGGTGAGACCACACCTGGAGTACTGTGTGCAGTTTGGTCGCCTTAACTAAGAAAGGATATACTTGCCACAGAGGGAGTGCAGCGAAGGTTCATCAGACTGATTCCTGGGATGGCAGGACTGTCGTATGAGGAAAGATTGTGTCAACTAGGCCTGTATTCACTAGAGTTTAGAAGAATGAGAGGGGACGTCATTGTAACATATAAAATTCTGACAGGGCAAGACAGACTGGATGCAGGGAGGATGTTTCCCCTGGCTGGGGCATCTAGAACGAGGGGTCAGTCTCAGGATACGGGGTAGGACATTTAGGACTGAGATGAGGAGAAATTTCTTCACTCAGAGGGTGGTGAAGCTGTGGAATTCTCTGCCGCAGAAGGCTGTGGAGGGCAATTCACTGAATATATTTAAGAAGGAGATAGATAGATTTCTAGACACAAAAGGCACCAAGGGGTATGGGAAGAAAGTGGGAATATGGTATTGAGATAGAGGATCGGCCATGATCATATTGAATGGCAGAGCAGACTCGAAGGGCTGAATGGCTAACTCCTGCTCCTATTTTTCTATGTTCCTATGAAGAAGCAGAGAGTAGCAAGGGCACAGAATGTACTCTGTGTGGGGGACTTCAATGTCCATCACCAAGAGTGGCTCGGGAGCACCACTACTGACTGAGTTGACTGAGTCCTGAAGAATATAATTGCCAGTATGGGCCTGCGACAGGTTGTGAGAGAACCAACACGAGGGAAAAACCTACTTGACCTCATCCTCACCAATCTACCTGTCCTAGATGCATCTGTCCATGACAGTATTGGTAGCAGTGACCACCACACAGTCGTTGTGGAGATGAAGTCCCGTCTTCACACTGAGGACACCCTCCATCGTGTTGTGTGGCACTACCACCATGCTAAATGGGATAGATTCAGAACAGATCTAGCAGCTCAAAACTGGGAATCCATGAGGCGCTGTGGGCCATCAGCAGCAGCAGAATTGTATTCCACCACAATCTGTAACCTCATGGCCCGGCATATCCCTCATTCTACCATTACCATCAAGCCAGGGGACCAACCCTGGTTCAATGAGGAGTGTTGAAGTACATGCGAGGAGCAGCACCAGGCGTACCTAAAAATGAGGTGCCAACCTGGGGACGCTGCAACACAGGACTACATGCATGCTAAACAGCGGAAGCAGCATGCTATAGACAGGGCTCAGCGATCCCACAATCAACGGATTAGATCAAAGCTCTGCAGCCCTGCCACATCCAGTCGTGAATGGTTGTGGACCATTAAACAACTAACAGGAGGAGGAGGCTCCATGAATATCCCAATCATCAATGATGGTGGAGCCCAGCACGTGAGTGCAAAAGATAAGGCTGATGCGTTTCCAACCATCTTCAGCCAGAAGTGCCAAGTGGACGATCCATATCTGCCTCCTCCTGAGATCCCCACCATCACAGAAGCCAGTCTTCAGCCAATTTGATTCACTCCACGTGATATCAAGAGATGGCTGAGCGCACTGGATACAGCAAAGGGTATGGGCCCCAACAACATCCCGGCTGTCGTGCTGAAGACTTGTGCTGCAGAACTAGCTGCGCCTCTAACCAAGCTGTTCCAGTACAGCTACAACACTGGCATCTATCTGACAATGTGGAAAACTGCCCAGTTATGTCCTGTCCACAAAAAGCAGGACAAATCCAATCCGGCCAATTACCGCCCCATCAGTCTACTCTCAATCATCAGCAAAGTGATGGAAGGTGTCATCGACAGTGCTATCAAGCGGCACTTACCAATAACCGGCTCACTGATGCCCAGTTTGGGTTCTGCCAAGACCACTCAGCTCCCGACCTCATTACAGCCTTGGTCAAAACATGGACAAAGGAATTGAATTCCCGAGATGAGGTGAGAGTGACTGCCCTTGACATCAAGGCAGCATTTGACCAAGTGCGACATCAAGAAGCCCTAGTAAAACTGAAGTCAATGGGAATCGTGTGGAAAACTCTCTACTGGCTGAAATCACACCTAGCACAAAGGAAGATGGTTGTGGTGGTTGGAGGTCAATCATCACAGCCCCAGGACATCACTACAGGAGTTCCGCAGGGCAGTGTCCTAGGCCCAACCATCTTCAGCTGCTTTATCAATGACCTTCCCTCCAACATAAGGTCAGAAATGGGGATGTTCGCTGAAGACTGCACAGTGTTCAGTGCCAGTCACAACTCCTCAGACAATGAATCAGTCCATGTCTGCATGCAATAAACCTGGATGATGTTCAGGCCTGGGCTGATAAGTGGCAGGTAACATTCACGCCACACAAGTTCCAGGTAATGACTATCTCCAACAAGCGAGAGTCTAACCACCACCTCTTGACATTCAACGGCATTACCATTGCCTAATCTCCCACCATCAACATCCTGGGGGTCACCATTGACCAGAAACTTAACTGGACCAGCCACATAAATACTGTGGCAACAAGAGCAGGTCAGAGGCTAGGTATTCTGCAGTGAGTGTCTCACCTCCTGACTCCCCAAAGCCTTTCCAGCATCTACAAGGCACAAGTAATGAGTGTGATGGAATACTGTCCACTTGCCTGGTTGAGTGCAGCTCCAACAACACTCAAGAAGTTTGACACCATCCAGGACAAAGCAGCCCACTTGATTGGCACACCATCCACCACCTTAAACATTCACTCCCTCCACCACCGGCATACCCGTGGCTGCAGTGTGTACCATCTACAAGATACACTGCAGCAACTCGCCAAGGCTTCTTCGGCAGTACCTCCCAAACCCGCGACCTCTTCCACCTGGAAGGACAAGGGCAGCAGGCGCATGGGAACACCAGCACCTCCAGGTTCCCCTCCAAGTGACACACCATCCTTACTTGGAAGTATATCGCTGTTTTTTCATCGTCGCTGAGTCAAAATCCTGGAACTCCCTCCCTAACAGCACTGTGGGAGTACCTTCACTACAAGGACTGCAGCGGTTCAAGAAGGCGGCTCACCACCACCTTCTCAAAGGCAATTAGGCATGGGCAATAAATGCTGGCCTTGCCAGCGACGCCCTCATCCCATGAACGAATATAAAAAAAAACTCTCTGCTTTCTGTCTTGAAGCCAGCGAGCAATCCATTCTGCTACTTGTCCCCTGACTCTGCAATCTCTGACCTTATTCATTAGTCTAGTATGGGGTACCTTATTGAAGACCTTTTGAAAGTCTAGGTAAATTACATCTACTACATTATCATTGTCTACTCTCTCTTTTGCCTCTTCAAAAAATTCAATAAGGTTGGTCAAGCAAGATTTTCCCTTTTGAAATCCATGCTGACTATTCATTATTATATTTTTCATTGTTAGATGTTCTTCTATTTTCTCCTTTAGTAGGGATTGCATTATTTTTCCTACCACTGATGTTAAGCTGACTGCTCTATAATTCCCTGGACATGTTCTATCCCTCTTCCTAAATATAAGTATTACGTTAGCTATCCGCCAGTCCTCTGGCACTCCACCTTTTTCTAATGAATTACTAAATATGTGTAGTAATGCCTATGCTTTCTCTTCCCCAGATTCTTTTAAAATGCGTGGATGCAATCCATCTGGACCAGGGGTTTGATTCTCTATGAGTTTGATTAGTTTATTTAATATATCTCCTTTTTTAATTTTAAATGCACTTATCTCATTACTAATCTCATCATCCAATGTCATGTCCACCTGTTCTATCTCTCTGGTAAATACCAAAGCGAAATAATGATTTAATATTTCTGCCATCTCCCTATCATTACCTGTGGTATTGTCCTGACTATCCCTTAATAGCCCTATTCCCATCCCAACCTTCCTTTTTTTATTGATGTGCCTGTAAAATATTTTACTATTTTGTTTTATGTTCCTTGATAATTTAATTTCATAGTTCCTCTTTACCTTCCTAATTGTTTTTTTGACTTCTCTTCTAATCCCTTTGTATTGTCTTTTATTATGCACTCCTCTGCTGTCTATGTACTTAATGTATGCCTCTTTCCTTACCCTCAATTGTTCCCTATTGTCTTTATTCATCCATGGAGTCTCATTAGTGTTACTATCAGCTGTTCTGGCGTAACTTATCCACCGTGGTGTGGGGCGGTGTGGTGGAGAGGACATTAGGATCTCTCTGGATAGATGATTTAAGATGGACTGAATGGCCTTCCTCATTTGTAATTAACTGTTGATTATTCTAAAAGCTTGGAATCACTAACTGAACTCAGTAAATCCTGGCTAGCTCCAATAAAGAAGTAATTCTGGCTGTGAAATTCAGCCCCTTAGCACCAGCTGATAAGGCCGGTTCTGGTGAACAAATGGCGCCCCCCTCGCTTCCACCCACTTCTGGTGTGGATCGCGGCGGCCACCTGTTGCGTTTGCAAAGATAATCCAGAGGCCGTAAGGAGAGCTCAGTTCATGTTGCTTTTAATGGCTGATCCAAACACACTCTACAGGCAAAAGCAATCGAATACCTATATCCAATGTCAGACACAATACAACGATAATAGCACTATCAAACTCCATGTGCTCAGGCCAAGGCAATCAAGTACCTATCACCAATGTCAGACATAACATTTCCTCCCCCCCTCACAGAATTTCAAACATGAAATGTAGTGACAAAGTCCTGTAGGTGGCCAGGGCGAGAACATGTACGAACAGGCCGAGGTGCAGACTGGTGAAGAGCAGGCCAAAGTGGGGACTGGTGAGGAGCAGGCTGAGGCACAACATCTGCTTGAGGGTTGGCTGGCTGAGCCACATGTGCATCCCGCCACTCTTGGCGATTATGTCCGTATAATCCCGCATCAGGGGGTGCTGGCACCTTCCGAAGGCGGCTGACATGCCACCGAGAGCCGTCAGTGAGGCAGAAAGTGGCTGGTCCAAGTTGGCGGCTGATTTGGAGAGGGGAGGACCAGAATGAGGCCATCTTATTGTTGCGGTGAGGCCTGCGGACTCTGACCCAATCGGAGACTGAGATGTTGGGCGCCTTGGCCCTCTTCGACTGGTCGAAGCGGAGTTTCATCTTCTCCTGCTGTCTAGCGACTGTGGCTTGAGCCGGTGGAGCAGGGCTCTGAGCTAGCGAGGGGCAGAGCCTGACAAGGGGCAGCATGAGCTCACGGCCTAGCATGAGGGATGCGGTTGAGACCCCTGTAGTGGAATGCTGGGAGACTTTGTAGTGCAGCAGTGTGTGGAGGAGGGCCTTGTCAAACGCACACCCTTGGGACCACACCCATCCTACAAAATGGCGGTGCGCACGGACGCAGCGGCTTTGTCTCTCCCGAGACTGAGCGTTTTCACCCTCCTTCTGAGTCTCTTCTGGACTCTGCTGATTCGGCAATTAAAGGCTGACCTACCGTACAGCCGGCAGATGCTCCTAGACATCGGGGCCGACTGCGTGCGGCTTACACTCGGCGACATCGATCTGCCTCCCGACATCGCCCGACCCCCGGGACCAGCGTGGCGTCCTTCCCCAGCCGGAAGTCAGCGCAGACCACGCAGGGAACGCAAGCAGAAGCGGGGTAAGAGGGCAGGTATCCAAAACAGGCTGAAGAGGGCCCCACACAAACCCTCCCTCCCAAGTATTTTCCTGGCCAACGTCAGGTCACTGGAGAACAAAATGGATGAGATCAAACTGGAGATCTCCACACAGAAAAGGACAAAGGAATGCTGTGCCATGATCTTCACAGAGACCTGGCTGAACAACGGCATCCCTGACACCACCATCCAACTAGAAGGACGCACGGTCTTCCGCGCCGACAGAACTGCAGACTCTGGTAAGAGCAAGGGAGGCAGTTTGTGCATTTACACTAACAATGCCTGGTGCACTAACATTGATATAATTGATAGATCCTGCTCGGCTGATTTGGAATTCCTCATGGTAAGGTGCAGACCCTTCTACCTACCTCGGGAAATCACGGCTGTTATCATCACTGCGGTCTACATCCCACCACACGCTAATGCCAAACTAGCACTGAAGGACCTCTACAGGGCCATCAGCGAACAACAAACTGCGCACCCAGACGGAGCTTTTATCGTCGCGGGGGACTTCAATCACATAAACCTAAAAACTGTACTACCGAAATTCCACCAGAATGTCTCCTGCCCCACAAGAGGGGAGAACACACTGGATCAAGTCTACACGAGCATTGTAGACGCTTATAAGGCCATTCCCTGCCCCCACCTTGGGAAGACTGACCACCTCTCCCTGTTTCTAGCCCCGGCATACAAACCGCTCATCAAAAGAGGGAGAACATCAGTGAGAGCAGTGAAAGTATGGCCAGAGGGGGCAGTATCGGAGCTTCAGGACTGCTTCGAACGCACTGACTGGGGCATGTTTGCCCATAATGACATCGAGGAATACGCATCCACAGTGCTATTCTACATCAACAGCTGCGTCGAGGTCGTCACGACCCATAAAAATATCAGGACATACCCCAACCAGAAACCCTGGATGAACGGAGAGGTCCGCTCACTGTTGAAAGCACGCGACGCAGCATTTAAATCTGGCGACGCGGCGGCTTACAGTGCAGCTAGGACCAACCTAAAAAAGGGTATCAGGACTGCCAAAAGGAAACAGACACTGCGGATAGAGGATCACTTCCGCAACAACTCGGACCCCCGGCGCATGTGGCAAGGCATCCAGTCCATCACTGACTACAAGGGCAAAAACACCAGTCCCCCGGTTAGCGATGCCTCCCTTCCGGAGGAGCTTAACAACTTCTACACTCGCTTCGACAGGGACAACATGGAGCCGGCTACCAAAGCCTTGCCACCCCCGGAAGACCAGGTGCTCACTCTGTCGACCTCCGACGTAAGGGGTGTTCTACGTGGAGTGAACACACAAAAGGCTGCTGGACCGGATAGCATCCCTGGAAGGGTACTCAAGGAATGTGCTGATCAGCTGGCTGATGTCTTCACCGCCATCTTCAATCTGTCATTGGCCCAGGCAGTAGTCCCTACATGCTTCAAGACCGCTACCATTATTCCTGTGCCAAAACAAACGGCTGTGACGTGCCTGAACGACTATCGACCTGTCGCACTCACACCCATCATAATGAAGTGTTTCGAGAGACTGGTCTTGGCCCACATCAAAGCCAGTGTTCCTGCCTCCCTTGACCAACACCAGTTTGCCTATCGTGCAAACAGATCAACGGAGGATGCAATCACAACTGCTCTACACTCGGCACTGAATCACCTAGATGGTAAGGAGACCTACATCAGAATGCTATTTATAGACTACAGCTCAGCATTCAACACTATCGTCCCCAACAAGCTGGCCACCAAACTCCAAATTCTTGGTCTGAACACTTCCCTCTGCAACTGGACCCTGGACTTCCTAACAAACAGACCCCAGTCTGTCAAATTAGGTAACCACACCTCCCCCACCCTGACCCTGAACACGGGGGCCCCACAAGGATGTGTGCTGAGCCCCCTCCTCTACTCCCTCTTCACCCACGACTGTGTGGCTGTTCATGGTTCCAACACCATCATCAAGTTTGCGGATGACACCACGGTAATAGGCCAGATCACCAACAACAATGAGTCAGCCTAGAGGGAGGAGGTCCAGCATCTCATGAAGTGGTGCGCCGATAACAACCTGGCCCTTAACACCAAGAAAACAAAAGAAATCATTGTGGACTTCAGGAAGTCCAAAGGCGGAAGTCATACCCCCATCCACATCAATGGGGCTGTGGTGGAAAGGGTGGACAGCTTTAAGTTCCTCGGAGTCCACATCACGGAAGACCCCTCCTGGTCCCTTATCACCTCCTCTCTGGTGAAGAAGGCCCAGCAGCGCCTATATTTCCGAAGGAGGCTGAAGGGATGTAATCTGTCACCCCTGATCCTCTCTAACTTTTACCGCTGCACTATAGAGAGCATCCTGACAAACTGTATCACAGTATGGTATGGCAGCTGTAGCTACTATGACCGGAAAGCCCTGCAGCGGGTAGTCAAAACTGCCCAATGCATTACCGGCACCCGGCTACCAACCATAGAGCACATATACCAGAAACGCTGTCTACGGAGGTCACGGTCCATCATCAAAGACCCTACCCACCCCAGCCACAGTCTGTTTGCCCTCCTGCCATCTGGGAGACACTACAGATGCATTAGCACCCGTACGGCCAGATTTAGGAACAGCTTCTTTCCCAGGGCTGTCATCCTACTGAACTCCACAAATAAACTCTAAAGCCTGCACATCTGCCAATGCACTTTATTATGGTCATATTTATGTTAATATACTACAAGCCAAATGTATGTTGAATGTTTAAATGTCTTAATCCAAATGTACACTCTCGGGAGCCGCAAGCCTACATTTCGTTGTAGTGCACTTGTGCACTAACAATGACAATAAAAGTTGATTTGATTTGATTTGATTTGATTTGGAATAGGTGTGCTCTGAGGCCATTTTTCTGGTTAAAACGCTCCACCCCCCCATTTGACTCGGGGTGGTAGTACGTGACGGATGCCCTTGCTCTCAAGGTAAGAGGAGGGTTCTGAAGAGACCATTTGGGGGCCATTGTCTGTGGTGATGGCCTTTGGATGCCCCCAGCGGGAGAAGAGGGACTCGAGGATATCGATGATGACCCGAGAGGTGACGGAGCCCACGGCAGTGACCTCTGGCCATTTTGAGTGCAGGTCATAGGTCACCACTAGGAACCGTTGATGGTGGGGGACACCATGGATCTCCCCGCAGACGTCCAGCTGCAGGTGCCCCCAGGGCTGAGAGGGCCAGGCAAGGGGTTGCAGGGGTGGAGGAGCTTGGTGGCCAGTCTTGCCACTTACAAGGCAGGCTGCACAGTCCTTGACCAGGGCCTCGATATCCCTGTCGATACCCGGCCACCACACTAGGTCTTGGCATCGTTGTTTGAGCTTCACTATGCCCAAGTGGCCCTCATGCGCCATGGATAAAACACGCGCACGAAGGGCACTTGGGACCACAGTGCAGAGCCCACGTGCAACACAGGAGTCATTCCAGCAGGAGAGCTCCTCTTTAACTCTGGAGTAGGCAGACAGTTCCTCAGGCACCTTGCGAGGCCAGCCATCTCTGATGAAGGTGCACAGCTGGGAGAGGGCCGGATCCTGTTCAGAGGCCTCTTTGAGCTCCTGGAGAGAGACTGTGGTTTGGAGAGGCGTGTGCAGCATCTGGACGATATCCTGTTCCACATGTTCAGACCCGACGAGCGGGGCTGGGGCAGAGACAGTGCGGGAGAGCAGATCTGCAACAGCATTGTCACGTCCTGGTGTGAACTGGAGACTGAAATTGTATTGGCGGAGGCGGTCAGACCAGCGGTGTAGACGCAGTGGTCTGTGGCTCATGCCGGATGTTGACAGCAGGGCAGTGAGAGCCTGGTGATCGGTTCGCAGGGTTAAGGCACGGCCATACATGTACAGGTGCCACCGCTCACATGCCCAGACACATGCCAGCGCCTCACGCTCGCCTACTGAGTACTTCTGTTCAGTGGGGCTAAGGGCTCGGGAGGCAAAATGCGAATGGTTTCTCCACTCCATTCTGTATCTGCGATAACACCGCCCCCACAGCTGCAGCGGACGCGTCGCAGGTGACGAGGGTGGGGCTGGCGACGTCAAAGTGAGCCAACACTGGAGGTGACGTGAGCTGCGATTTGAGGAGGCGAGCAGCTTCTGTACAGGCTTGTGACCACACCCAGGGCTCATCCTTTCGCAGGAGCTGGCACAGTGGGGCTGTGATGGCTGAGTACTGGGGCAAAAACTTCAGGTAGTACCCAGTCATGCCAAGGAAGGAGGCAACCTGTGCTGCAGAGCTGGGTTCTGGGATGCTGTGAATGGCATCCACGTTTGACTGGACTGGGGATATACCGTCAGCCGACAACCGAAACCCCACAAATTTGATCTCTGAAACAGCAAAGACACACTTTTCGCCATTCAGTGTGAGCTTGTGTTTTGCTAGAGCCGTGAAAACTCTGTGAAGGCGTTCGTCGTGAGTGGAGGTCGAGGGCCCATGCACGACGATGTCATCCAGGTAGATGGCCACCCCAGGAATGCCCGCGAGCACAGAGGACATCACCTTTTGGAAGCAGCTGGGTGCAGAGCTAAGCCCAAATGGCATCCTGGTGTACCGAAACAAGCCAGCATGTGTCACAAAAGCAGTGAGGTCCCTGCTGCTGGGGTGGAGGGGAACCTGCAGATAGCCCTGTCGAAGGTCCAGTTTTGAGAACAGGATGGAACCATAGAACTGCGCTGTGAGTTCCTCTGACGTGGGCAGTGGATATTTGTCAGGGATTATGGCCTTATTCACTACTCGAAGATCGACACAGACGCGTAGACCACCTGACTTTTTCGTTGCGACCACCAGGTTGGAGACCCATGGGGAGGCATCAACTGGTTTGATGATGCCAGCTTCCAGTAGCTGCTTTAGTTCAGCTGTGACCCCGTCACAGAGAGCAAGCGGGATGCGGCACAGTGGCTGAATGACAGGGATAACGGTAGAGTCAACCATGGGCTGGTGGGTGAAGGCAGTCAGGCAGCCCAGACCCTCGAAGAGTGCTGGCCATGTTTGGCGCCACAGTGAGGCGACATGCAGAATCGCAGACCCGCCGGTGTCCAAGAGAGAAAAACCCAGGTCAGTGAAAAGATCCAGTCCCATCAGGTTAGCTCCTTGGCGTGCCACATGAAAACAAAAATTTGGCAAAACTTTTGTTCCATAGCGTACAGTGAGGTTGACTGAGCCCACTAGTCCAATTTTTGAATTACCATACCCGCAAAGGGCAGTGGAGGGCGCAGAGAGTGGCAGGGAGCTGAAAAAGCATTTGAATGTGTTCATATTCAGCAGTGAGACGCTGGCACCGGTATCCAACAACAGCGGGATGCACACATCATTCAGGTTAATTGTGCATGACTTGAAAGCCACTACTGGCCCAGAGCTCACGTCGTGAATTATAGTGCTTGAGGACTGAGAGTGTTCATTTGTAGCAACCGGGGCAGAGCGGCAGACATTGGCAAAGTGATTTTGTTTTCCACAATTGCGACAGGCTTGGCCGCGCGTGGGGCAATTCTGCGCTCTGGTAGCATGTGAATGAGATCCGCAGTTTCCACACTGTTGCCGCGGTAGCACGCGTTGCTGCCGTCGCGCGAGCATTACTGTGTCAGAGCTGTCGGGGCCGAGGGCACTGTTACTGGGTGTGTGTGCTAGTTTCGCTGCATGTTCGGCTGCAGACTCCACTTGAAAGGCGATGTTGACTGCCTGTGACAATGACAGATCGTCGGACTCGAGTAACAGTCTTTCACGCACTCTCACGTTGGTGTGCTCTATTAGTTGATCATGCACCATCTCGTCTTGTAGTGCACCGAACTTGCACGAGCTAGCTAACCCCCTCAAATTAGTCACGTATTGATGCACCGACTCGCCGGGGAGTTGGTGACGCTGTCTAAAAATGAATTGCTGCAGGAGGGCACTTTGTGGGGCAGAGAAGTGTGTGCTTAACAGAGCCACAGCCTCATCATATGTTTGCATTGAGTCTGCTGTGCATAATGTCCCAAGAACACGCTGGCCCTCCGCTCCCAAGCAATGGGATAACAGCGCCTTTTTCCGTGATCTGCTCACATTTTCTAGTCCAAGAGCAATGACGTAGGTTTCAAAGGACTGTAACCAGCGAACCCATGGGATCGGCGGCTCACCGGGTAGTGCAAGGAAGGGAGGAGGTGGTGGAAGAATGATTTCAGCCATCCTCGTCGCCAAATGTTGCGTTTGCAAAGATAATCCAGAGGCCGTAAGGAGAGCTCAGTTCATGTTGCTTTTAATGGCTGATCCAAACACACTCTACAGGCAAAAGCAATCGAATACCTATATCCAATGTCAGACACAATACAACGATAATAGCACTATCAAACTCCATGTGCTCAGGCCAAGGCAATCGAGGACCTATTGTGGTGTATGTAACCTGTTCCACCTTGAGAGAACTACTTTAAGAGATGTACTACTTTCTCTTGGCTGCTGTATACTGTAATACCGGTGGTGACCACACCGGTATATAAGTGTTGTGTAAGGATTTGCTGGGCAGTTCAGCCCTGACCTCCGAATAGTAAAGACCTGTTAAAAGTTATTCTTGTTGTCTGTGTCAGTGATTGATCCTAAACATAACTGGGACACACAGACTCAGCAGTGGTGATGAGTCCGATCTTAGCCTGCGGCAGTTTTACATCCAAGGCAGCTTCGTCCTCAGAACGGGCGTCGAGAAGAGGCATCCGCCCTCATCATCCTGCTGAGCACCATCGCACGGGAGGCATCGAGAACCCGGGTTAAAAAGAAAAAAAGAATTCTGACCACAAAGCCCTCCATCAGCGACAGGCAGTGATCATCCCTTCTACCACGGTGGTGGGTAAGCCGATCAGCGACACGAGCAGAAAGTCGGCCGCGTTGGCTGTGGAGTAGGGGAGGGCAAACGGAGGAATAAGGGCGGAGAGCTCAACCACGGTCGGTAGAAAGGGCTGGGCTGCAATCGAGGCCGAGAGGCGCAGCGACTGGGGCAGCTTAAGGCTCGAGAGCTGCGGAGAACTCAAACGCAGCTGGTGTACAGGACCGGGCTGCAAGCGGGGCTGCGAGGCAAAGCAACGTCGGGGAGTTGAGAAGCTTAAGGCACGAGAGCCGCGGAGAATTCAAACGCAGCCGGTGTAAAGGACCAGGCTGCAAGCGGGGCTGCGAGGCAAAGCAGCGTCGGGGAGTGAGAACCGCTGGGGAGGCGAGAACGGCAGCAGCAAGGCAATCGCCATTGCAGCCAGCGGGGGAAGAAGGCAAACGCGGGAATGCGCCATTGTAGTCGGCGGGGGGAAGAAGACGAGCGCGGGAAAGACCGCCAAGCGCGGGAAGCCGTCATTTTAGTAGGCGGGGGAAGAAGACAAGCGCGGGAATCTGCCATTTTGAGAAAAAGAAAAATTTAAAAAAAAAAATAAAAAATTGCAAGGATGCCTAAACATGGGAGCATTAATACCTTTGATAGCGATATCGAAGATTGGACCATGTATGTAGAACGCATGGAAGTGTATTGTACAGCAAATAAGGTACCAAATGATGAGAAAGCACTAACCTTATTAAGCTCAATGGGTGCGAACACATACGGGCTATTGAAGCACCTTCTATCACCAAATAAACCGGTGGATCAGACTTTCACGAATATTGTTACTGTCCTGAAAAATCATTTAAACCCCACGCCGCTGATGATAGCGGAACGATTTAAATTTTACAGAAGAACGCAGCTGAAAGATGAAAGCAACGCTGAATTTTTAATTGAACTGCGTAAGCTAGCAAAGTACTGTCAGTTTGGAACAGGACTAGCAGATGCGCTGAGAGATAAATTTGTGTGTGGATTGTTAAAAGAAGGAACACAAAAGAGACTGCTTGAGGAGAATGAGCTTACGCTTGATAAAGCTGTCACTATTGCCGCATCGCACGAAGCCGCAGCGAGAGGCACTGCGGAAATGCAGCTATGGTCACCGGAACTCAGCACCAATCAAATGGTCTTGAGTACAGTAAAATTTTATCGTTGTGGAAAGACAACGCACGATCAGAACCAGTGCTGGTTCAAAAATCAGGAATGCAGAAAATGTGGCAGGCTTGGTCACATAGCTAAAGTATGCCGGTCAGGAAAGAAGACCAGCAACAAAAAGTCACCGCAGGAAAAGTACAGAAAGGTACACAAGGTGACAGAGAACAGTTCGAACGAACAGAAGTCAGATTCAGACTCCAGCAGTAATGAACTGGGTAGTCTAAGAGTACACAATGTTGGTAAGGAAGCAGACCTCCAAACAATTTTGGTCACACTTCAGATAGCAGGAGTCCAAGTGAAGATGGAATTGGACACTGGATCGGCATTGACGGTCATGAATAAGAAAGATTACAAAAGGTTATTCCCACATATTCCCCTACGGGATACGGAGATTGTATTGAAAACATACACGGGGCAAAGAGTATACCCCATCGGGAAGATAGAGGTAAAGGTGGTCCACAAGGGCAAAGAAAGCTGAGGAATGGACTTATATGTGCTACCTGAGGGAGGTCCACCACTACTGGGATGGGAGTGGATTAGGAAAATGAATATGGACTGGCATTCCTTAAAAGCACTAACGGTAGATTCCGGTACAAAAGATGTCAAACCTAAACGATTGTCCAGAATATTGGACGATGCTAAAGAGGTGTTCCAACAGGGACTGGGAACACTGAGAGGAATTACGGCAAACATCAAGGTTGAAGAACATGCAAACCCAAAATTTTTCAAAGCCAGACTGGTACCTTATGCAATACGACCTGCTGTGGAAGCTGAGCTGGAAGGGCTAGAACGTTCAGGAGTACTGTCTAAGGTAGACTGGAGTGAGTGGGCCACGCCCATTGTCCCCGTCATGAAGCGTTCATCGAGCAACAAGCCGGGGGAACCGGGGAAGGTTCGCATCTGTGGCGATTTCAAGATCACTGTTAATCCGGTGCTTCACACAGTGCAGTATCCGCTTCCGCGGATTGAGGATATCTTCGCTTTGTTGTCTGGCGGGAAACACTTCACCAAGATAGACCTGGCGCAGGCGTACTTACAGATGGAAGTTGAGGAAGAGTCACGCCAGTATCACACGATCAACACGCATAGAGGCTTGTACCGGTATAATAGACTGGTTTTTGGAGTGGCATCGGCTCCGGCAATTTGGCAGAGGGCCATGGAGCAGGTATTACAGGGAATTCCAGGTACACAATGTTACCTGGACGATATTCTGATTACAGGAGATGATGACGAGGAACACCTTGCAAACTTGGAACTGGTGCTCACCAGATTGAAAGAATATGGTCTTCGAGTTAATCGCCAGAAATGTGAATTCATTCAGAAGCGGATCTCGTACTGTGGCCATGTCATTGACCAGGAGGGGCTTCATAAGTCTCCTGACAAGATTGAAGCTGTTGTGAAGGCTCCCGCTCCGGATAATGTATCCCAATTGAGGACGTTTCTAGGGTTGATTAACTATTACCATAAGTTTCTGCCAAATTTATCCACGGTGCTGCACCCGCTGAACGCTCTTTTGCAGAAGGGAGTACCATGGAAGTGGAGCGAGGACTGTAAGAGGGCCTTTCGCGAAAGCAAGGCACTGATCACCTCAGGAAGTGTTAGCTCACTTCAACCCAACGCTGCCTATTCGTTTGGCTTGTGATGCTTCTCCATATGGTATTGGGGCAGTACTCTCACACAAGTTGCCAAATGGCCAGGAGAGGCCAGTTGCGTTCGCATCCAGATCATTGACCTCCGCTGAGCGCAACTATGCTCAGATAGATAGGGAGGCTCTTAGCCTTGTGTGGGGAGTAAAGAAGTTTAATCATTACCTGCAGGGCCAAAAGTTTACGCTTCTGACAGACCACCAGCCGTTGGTATCCATTTTTAACCCTAAGAAGGGTGTTTCGGTGATGACAGCACAGAGACTCCAGAGATGGTCCCTTTTCCTAGGGGCACATCAATATCAGATAGAATTCAAAGGTACAAAGCAGCATGGTAATGCTGATGGGCTGTCGCGCCTGCCACTACCTACAGAGGAGGAGGCACCGACGGTTGACCCTGTTGAGTTATTTCACTCGACCATCATCGAATGTTTACCAGTCACCAATGCAAGTATTGAAAGAGAAACCAGGAACGACCCGACACTGTCCAGGGTCTACGAAGTGACAGTGAAGGGATGGCCAGCACATGGTGATCCACTGTTACCGGCATTCTCAGCAAGACGAGAACAGCTGTCCGTCTGTCAAGGAACATTGATGTATGGAACAAGGGTGATTATTCCTCCTAAGTTAAGAGAGAGCGTTCTAAAGGAACTGCATGAAGGTCATCTGGGGGGAGTCAAGATGAAAAGCCTTGCTAGGGCTTATGTGTGGTGGCCGGGTATCGACCAACAGATAGAGGAGCTGACGAAAAGCTGCTCAGGGTGCCAAAAAGTGCAAAATGCACCTCCGATTGCACCGCTGCATCCATGGGAATGGCCTTCAACCCCATGGCAACGTGTACATATTGACTTTGCTGGTCCTTTCATGGACTCCATGTTTTTAATTGCGGTGGACGCACATTCTAAATGGCCAGAAGTGATTAAGATGACTACCACTACCTCGGAAAAGACGATCGCGGTGTTAAGAACGATATTTGCAAGAAATGGATTGCCAGAACAAATATGTTCAGACAACGGACCGCAGTTCGTGTCAGAAGAATTCCAGAGATTCATGAAGAAGAATGGGGTGAAACATTATACCTCTGCCCCATATCATCCGGCTACAAACGGGTTGGCCGAGAGATTTGTACAAACGTTCAAAAAAGCGATAAAGGCCATGAGCGAAGATCAGATTCCACTACAACACAAGGTGGACAAATTCCTACTGGCATATCGAAACGCCACCCATGCAGTGACAAACCAAAGTCCTGCCATGATGTTCTATAACAGGAGGTTGCGGTCCAGGTTGGACTTGTTAAAACCAAATGTGTGGAGGGAAGTTGAAAACAAACAGTTCCAGCATATAAATAACAAGACCACTCGGAGTTTCGAAATAGGACAACCAGTGTTAGCCCGGGATTATAAAAATGAGAAATGGCAATCTGGAACAATTCGGGCCAGACAAGGACCCTGATGTACACGGTAGATGTTGGTGAAAATGTAATACGGCGTCATGCTGACCAACTGGTAGAATCGAGAACAAGGGTCGAACCCATGGTTACGGCAGAGACAACCGTGGAAGAAGTTAGTGAACCTGAAGCATCTACCTCAGAAGTGAATGTACCTGATGATGATGTCCAATCCATAAGAGACCAACTAGATGAGTCACCCCAACAACGAGAATCAGAGACCCCTGAAAGGCATTATCCAACTCGAATCAGGAGGCCTCCTCAGAGACTGAATCTTTGAACTGTTTTGCATGAAGTTGTATATATGTTATTATGTTATGTTAAATGGGGATATAACTGTTAAGCTAAAAAGGGAGGATTGTGGTGTATGTAACCTGTTCCACCTTAAGAGAACTACTTTAAGAGATGTACTACTTTCTCTTGGCTGCTGTATACTGTAATACCGGTGGTGACCACACCGGTATATAAGTGTTGTGTAAGGATTTGCTGGGCAGTTGAGCCCTGACCTCCGAATAGTAAAGACCTGTTAAAAGTTATTCTTGTTGTCTGTGTCAGTGATTGATCCTAAACATAACTGGGACACACAGACTCAACACCTATCACCAATGTCAGACATAACACCACCATTTTGGGCAGGTTGGCAGCGCTGCCATTGCCTGCGCTTACTGCAAATATAGTAATTACATAGATACATAGAAGATAGGAGCAGGAGTAGGCCATTCGGCCCCTCGAGCCTGCTCCGCCATTCAATGCGATCATGGCTGTTCATCCAAATTCAGTACCCTGTCCCTGCTTTCTCCCCATATCCCTTGATCCCCTTAGCCTTAAAAAATATATCTAACTCCGTCTTGAATATATTTAATGAATTGGCCTCTACTGCCTTCTGTGCTGGAGAAATCCACAGGTTCACCACTCTCTGGGTGAAGAAATTCCTCCTCATCTCTGTCCTAAATGGCTTACCCCTTACCCTTAGACTGTGACCCCTGGTTCTGGACTCCCCGGCCATCGTGAACACCCTTCCTGCATCTAGTCTGTCTAGTCCTGTTAGAATTTTATAAGTTTCAATGAGATCCCCTCTTATTCTTCTAAGCTCCAGCGAGCATAAGCCCAATCGACCCAATCTCTCCTCATACGTCATTCCTGCCATCCCAGGTATCAGCCTGGTGAATCTTCGCTGCATTCCCTCCATAGCAAGAAGATCCTTCCTCAGATAAGACGACCAAAACTGCACACAATACTCAAGGTGTGGTCTCACCAAGGCCCTGTACAACTGCAGCAAGACATCCTTGTTCCTGTACTCAAACCCTCTTGCTACGAAGGCCAACATACCATTTGCCTTCTTAACCGCCTGCTGCACCTGCATGCTTACCTTCCGTGACTGGTGCACAAGGACACCCAGGTCTCGTTGCACTTCCCCTTCTCCCAATCTATTGCCATTCAGATAATAATCTGCCTTCCTGTTTTTGACACCAAAGTGGATAACCTCGCATTTATCCACATTATATTGCATCTGCCATGATTCTGCCCAATCACCCAACCTGTCCAAATCATACTGGAGTTTCTTGGTATCCTCCTCACAGCACACACACCCACCCAGCTTTGTGTCGTCTGCAAACTTGGAGATATTACATCTAGTTCCCTCACCTAGATCATTAATGTATATTGTGAATAGCTGGGGTCCTAGGACCGATCCCTGCGGTCCCCACTAGTCACTGCCTGCCACTCGGAAAAAGACCCGTTTATTCCAACACTTTGCTTTCTGTCTGCCAACCAGTTCTCTATTCAAGTCAATACCTTGCCCCCAATCCCATGTGCCTTAACTTTACATGCTAATCTCTTATGTGGGACCTTATTGAAAGCCTTCTGAAAGTCCAAATACACCACAACCACTGGTTCTCCCTTATCTATTTTACCAGTTACATCCTCAAAAAATTCCAGTAGATTAGTCAAGCATGATTCACCTTTTGTAAATCCATGTTGACTTTGTCCGATCCTGTCACTGTTTTCCAAGTGCTCTGCTATTACATCTTTTATAATGGACTCTAGCATTTTCCCCACTACCGATGTCAGACTTTTCTCTCTACCACCTTTTTTGAATAGTGGCGTAACATTAGCTACCCTCCGATCCATGGGTACTGTTCCAGAGTCTATTGAATTTTGGAAGATGACCAGCAATGCATCTACTATTTCTAGGGCCACTTCCTTAATTCCCCTTGATGTAGATTATCAGGCCCTGGGGACTTATCAACCTTCAATCCCATCAATTTCCCCAACACCATCTCCCTACAAATACTGATTTCTTTCAGTTCCTCCCTCTCATTATGTTCTCCGACATCTCTGGAAGTTTATTTGTGTCCTCCTTTGTGAAGACAGAACCAAAGTATGTGTTTAATTGGTCTGCCATTTCTTTGTTCCCCATTATAAATTCCCCTGATTCTGACTGCAAGGGACCTATGCTTGACTTCACCAATCTTTTTTCTCTTCACATATCTATAAAAACTTTTACAGTCAGTTTTTATGTTCCCTGCAAGCTTACTCTCATATTCTATTTTCCCCTTCTTAATTAATCCCTTTGTCCTCCTTTGTTGAATCCTAAACAGCTCCCAATCCTCAGGTTTAGTGCTTTTTCTGGCCAATTTGTATGTCCTCTCCTTGGATCTTATGCTATCCCTAATTTCCCTTGTTAGCCACGGTTGAGTCACCTTTTGTGTTTTATTTTTATGCCGAACTGGGATGAACAAATTCTGTAGTTCATCCATGCGATCTTTGAATGTTTGCCATTGCCTATCCACCGTCAACCCTTTGAGTGACATTCCCCAATCAATTCTACCCAACTCGCGCCTCATACCATCGTAGTTTCCTTTATTTAAATTTAGGACCCTAGTCTCTGAGTCAACTACTTCACTCTCCATCTTAATGAAGAATTCTATCATATTATGATTGCTCCGACCCAAGGGGCCTTGCACAACAAGATTGCTAATTAATCCTTTCTCATTATATAATACCCAGTCTAAGATGGCCTGAGCTCTAGTTGGTTCCTCGACATATTGGTCCAGGAATTCCTCCTCCACAGTATTGTTACTAATTTGGTTAGCCCAATCTATATGTAGATTAAAGTCACCCATGATAACTGCTGTGCCCTTATTGCATGCGTCTCTAATTTCCCTTTTAATGCAACGCTGAATTGAAGCACAAGCTGCTATAGTGGACATTGTCATGCATTCAGCTGTATGATGGACTCCCCACCAGCGCTGAGGTCCTAGATAAAGGCCTCGAGTACTGCATGCGAGACCCTGGGTGCCCTTTCCCTGGCCTGTTGAGCCATTTGGGTTATTGCTGAAGAACTTTAAAAATCTTTCATCACCAGAAAGCAGCTCACCTTTGAGAGGTGCAGACTGCCTTCAAGAGGTCTAGGCTTGCTTTAAGTAAAGCTAGCTTCGCATGAACATCGAGAACTTGGGCTCCTTGCTGAGCGCACAGCTTGTCAGCAACACATTCAACACTGGGCTGTGCGTTACAATCATTATAATTAGCAGGCAGCACGAATTTGATGTGCTGCCTGAGCTCCTTTCAACAGGCAGATCTCGTATCGCGGTGCTTGTATCACGTCTGTTTTTATGCGTTATCGAATTTCACATCTCTGTCTTTTCCTTCAGTTACAAATAAAGTCATCGCTCAAGTATCATATTTGTATGTTGGAATTGAAAAAATGCAATATTGTCTCTCCCTGTTCATGGTGGGGAATGCTTGGCTTTATCCAAGTTTCATACGGGCAGGTTTGGGGGAGGGGTAAGCCATGATAGTTTGCATGTTTGGCTTAATTGTTGTAATTAGGAGAGCACCCAAAGCTCTCTTGCTATAAGTTAGCATATTCATTAATCAAGAAGTATGAAAAATGCATAGTCAAAATTTGAAAATACACTTTCTAATATGTTTATCTGGAGTCTTGGTGTCAGCTTTGGGCTTAGTGTGAAAATGAGTGAATCTGATTGATGGCCAATGCATACCATTAACTCTCAGTGGGGAAGCACCACTGTTGACATTTCATGCACATTCAGATCCTTTGCAATAGAAACATAGGAACAGGAGTAAGCCATTCAGCCCCTCGAGCCTGTTCCACCATTCAGTTCGGTTGTGGCTGATCTGTACCTCAACTCCACTTACCCGCCTTTGTTCACTATTCCTTGATATCTACTTTGTAACAAAAATCTATCAATTTGAATCTTTAAAATTCAATTGAGCCAACATCCACAGCCTTTTGGTGAAGCAAGTTCCAGATTTCCACTACCCTTTGTGTGAAAAAGGGCTCCCCGATATCACTCCTAAATGGACTAGCTCTAATTTTAAGATTATGCTCTCTTGTTCTGGATTTCTCCACCAGATGAAATAGTTTCTCTTTATCTATCCTATCATATCACTATATAACTTTGAAGAACTAGATTAGATCACGCCTCAACCTGCTAAACACAAGGAAATATAAACCAAGTTTATGCAACCTGTTCTCATAATGCAACCCTTTAAGCCCTGGTATCAGTCTCATGAATCTACGCTGTTCCCCATCCTAGGCCAATGTACCTTTCCTGAGGTTTGGTGTCCAAAACTGAATGCAGTACTCCAGATGGGTCTGACCAAGGCTCTGTACAACTGAAACATTATTTCATCACCTTTTGTATTCTAACCTCCTTGAGATAAATGACAACACACTAGCTTTTAATGATCTGTGGAATTGGACACCTGAATCCCTTTGCTCCTCCACAGCTTCATTGGGGTGAAATTGGGTGCCTTTGTGCCTCCCATTAGTGTTAAGTCTGTGCGTTATATTGCGAATTACTACACAGACCACAAGAGTAAACTTTAACAGGACTCTACTGGTTGAAGGTCAGGGCGGAACTGCCCAATAAATCCTTACACAGCACTTATATACCGGTGTGGTCACCACCGGCATTACAGTATACAGTAGCCAAGATAAAGTAGTGCAACCCTTAAAATAGTTCTCTTAAAGGTGGAACGTTACATACACTACAATCCTCCCTTTTTAGGTTAACAGTATATATTCCCATTAAACATAACATCATAACATATATACACAACTTCATGTAAAAACAGTTCACAGATTCAGTCTCTCTGGAGGCTTCCTGACTCGGTCCAGATAACGCCTCGGTGGTGTAGTAGTTTTCGGTGGTGTAGTAGGTTCTTCTGGCAAGGTCGATTCGGCTTGAAGGCCAGTGTCAGGTTCATCTGATTCCAGTATTACCGGATCGGAGGTAGATGCTATGGGTATCTCTGCTTCAACATTAGGCGTATAGAGTTGTGGAGTAGGTTGGCACTTTTCGGATGACTCTATGATCTGGTCAACATGGCGCCTTATTATGCTTTCACCAATGTCCACGGTATACATCAGCGGTCCTAGTCGTTTGCAAATGGTTCCAGGCTGCCATTTCTCGGTACGGTAGTCCCGGGCCAAAACTTGTTGACCTATCTGGAAGGTTCTAGTTGGCCTTTCATTCATGCCTTGAAATTGCCGGTTCTCTACGTCCCTTCTGATGTTTGGCTTGATCAAATCCAGCCGGCATCTTAGTCTTCTATTGAAAAACATCATGGCGGGAGTTTGGTTTGTGACCGCATGTGTTGCATTCCTGTACGCCAACAAGAAGTTATCTACCTTATGTTGTAGATTTATGTCTTCATTACCCATGGCCTTTATGGCCTTCTTGAAGGTCTGGACAAACCTTTCAGCTAATCCATTGGTGGCGGGATGGTATGGGGCGGACGTGTAGTGCTTAACCCCATTGTTTTTTAAGAACTTCCTGAATTCTTCGGACACAAATTGCGGTCCATTATCAGAACAGATCTGTTCCGGCAGCCCGTTCCTGGCAAATATGGTCCTTAATACTGTGATGGTTTTTTCCGTGGTGGTGGAGGACATCTTTATTACCTCCGGCCACTTGGAGTGTGCATCCACCGCGATTAAGAACATTGAGTCCATAAATGGACCAGCAAAGTCGATATGTACCCTCTGCCATGGAGATGAGGGCCACTCCCATGGATGCAGAGGAGCTTGTGGTGGGGCGTTTTGGACCTTCTGGCATCCTAGACAGCTCTTGGTCATTTCTTCGATGTCTCCATCGATACCTGGCCACCACACAAACGCTCTGGCTAGGTTCTTCATTTTCACTCCACCCAGATGCCCCTCGTGAAGCTCCTTTAGCACTTTATGCTGGAGTTTGGGTGGAATCACCACTCTGGATCCACACATCAAAGTTCCTCGGCACACTGACAGCTGTTCTCTTCTTTGCGAAAATGCTGGCAGCATTGGTTCGCCATGTGCTGGCCATCCCTTCACCGTTAAATCGTAGACTCGTGAGAGAGTCGGGTCATTTCTTGTTTCCTTTTCGATCGTAGAATTTGTTACTGGTAGACATTCCACTATGGTTGAGTGGAACATCTCCACTGGGTCCACTGTAGGTGCCTCTTCTACCATTGGCAACGGTAGGCGCGATAACCCGTCAGCATTCCCATGCTGTTTTGACCCTTTGTATTCGATGTCATATTGGTGTGCCCCTAGGAAAATGGACCACCTCTGTAGCCTTTGCGCTGTCATACTGGAAACGCTCTTTTTAGGGTTGAATATAGATACCAACGGCTGGTGGTCTGTTAGCAGTGTAAACTTCTTGCCCTGCAGGTAATGATTGAATTTCTTTACTCCCCACACAAGGCTGAGAGCCTCCCTATCTATCTGAGCATAGTTGCGCTCAGCGGAGGTAAATGATCTGGATGCAAATGCGACTGGCCTTTCCGAGCCATTTGGCAACTTGTGTGAGAGTACTGCTCCAATACCATAAGGGGAAGCATCACAAGCTAAACGAATAGGTAGCGTTGGGCTGAAGTGAGCCAACACTTCCTCTGAGGTGATCAATGCCTTGCTTTTGCGAAAGGCCTTCTTACAGTCCTCGCTCCACTTCCATGGTACTTCTTTCCGCAACAGAGCATTCAGCGGGTGCAGCACCGTGGATAGATTTGGCAGAAACTTATGGTAATAGTTAGTCAACCCTAGGAACGACCTCAACTGGGATACATTTTCCGGAGCGGGGGCCTTCACAACAGCTTCGATCTTGTCAGGTGACTTGTGCAGCCCCTCCTGGTCAATGACATGACCACAGTACGAGATCCGTTTCTGAAAGAACTCACATTTCTGGCGATTAACTCGAAGGCCATATTCCTTCAACCTGGTGAGCACCAGTTCCAAATTTGCGAGGTGTTCCTCCTCGTCCTCTCCTGTAATTAGGATATCGTCCAAGTAACACTGAGTGCTTGGAATTCCCTGTAAGACCTGCTCCATGGCCCTCTGCCAAATCGCTGGAGCCAAAGCCACTCCAAAAACCAGTCTATTATATCGATACAAGCCTCTGTGCGTGTTGATTGTGAGATACTGGCGCGACTCTTCCTCAACTTCCATCTGTAAGTACGCTTGCGCCAGGTCTATCTTGGTGAAGTGTTTCCCGCCAGACAATGAAGCAAAGATATCCTCAATCCGCGGAAGCGGATATTGCACCGTGTGAAGCACCGGATTAACTGTGATCTTGAAGTCTCCACAGATGCGGACCTTCCCCGGTTCCCCTGGCTTGTTACTTGATGAATGCTTCATGACGGGAACAATGGGCGTGGCCCACTCACTCCAGTCCACCTTAGACAGTACCCCTGAACGTTCAAGCTCTTCCAGTTCAGCCTCCACAGCAGGTCGTATCGCATAAGGTACCGGTCTGGCTTTGAAAAATTTTGGGTTTGCATGTTCCGCAAACTTGATTTTTGCCTTAATTCCTCTCAGTGTTCCCAGTCCCTGTTGGAATACCTCTTTAGCCTCATCCAATATTCTGGACAATCGTTCAGGTTTGACATCTTTCTTTCCGGGATCTACCGTTATTGCGTTTAGGGAGTGCCAGTCCATATTTATTTTCCTGATCCACTCCCGTCCCAGAAGTGGTGGACCTCCCTCAGGTAGTACATATAAGTCCATTCCTTGGTGTTCTTTGCCCTTGTGTAACACCTTGACTTTTATCTTTCCGATGGGGTATACTTTTTGCCCCGTGTAAGTCTGCAATACTATCTTCGTATCCCGTAGGGGAATATGTTTGAATAACTTTTTGTAATCTTGCTTATTCATGACCGTCAACGCCGATCCGGTGTCCAATTCCATCTTCACTTGGACTTTTGCAATCTGCAGTGTGACCCAGATAGTTTGTCGGTCAGTTTCCTTACTCACGTTGTGAATTCTCAGACTACCCAGTTCCTTGCTGTTGGAGTCTGAATCCGAATTCTGTTCATCCGAACTCTTCACAGCCACCTTATGTACCTTTCTGTACTTTTTCTGCGGTGACTTTTTGTTGCTGGTCTTCTTTCCTGACCGGCGTACTTTAGCTATGTGACCAAGCTTGCCACATTTTCTACATTCCTGGTTTTTAAACCAGCATTGGTTCTGATCATGTGTTGTCTTCCCACAATGATAACATTTCGTTGTACCCGAAGCCATTTGATCTACGCTGAGTACCGCTGCCTTCAGCTGCATTTCCGCAGTGCCTCTCGCTGTGGCTTCGTGCGATGCTGCAATAGTGACAGCCTTATCAAGTGTAAGATCATTCTCTTCGAGCAGTCGCTTTTGTGTTCCTTCCTTCGACAACCCACACACGAACTTGTCTCTCAGTGCCTCTGTCAGATTTTCCCCAAACTGACAGTATTTTGCTAGCCTACGCAATTCAACCAAGTACTCCGCGTTGCTTTCCTCTTTCAGTTGCGTTCCCACATAAAATTTAAATCGTTCCGCTAACATCAGTGGTGTGGGGTTCAAATGATCCTTCAGGACAGCAACAATATTAGCGAAGGTGTGATCCGCCGGTTTAGCTGGTGATAGAAGATGCTTCAATAGCCCGTATGTCTTCGCACCCATTGAGTTTAGTAAGGTTAGTGCTTTATCATCATTTGATATGTTATTTGCCTTACAATATATCTCTATGCGTTCTACATACGTGGCCCAATCTTCCACCTCGGAATCGAAATCGTTGATGTTACCACGCTCAGGCATCTTCGCAATCTTTTTTGAGAAACAACAACGAAATTTTTCTTTAACTTTCCTTTTTTTTCAAAAATGGCGGTTTCCTGCGCTTGCCTTCTTCCCCGCCTCCGAAAATGGCGGTTTCCCGCGCTTGTCTTCTTCCCCGCCTCCAAAAATGGCAGTTTCCCGCGCTCGCACGGTCTCCCTCGCTCGCTCGGTCTCGTTCTCCCTCGCTCGCTCGGTCTGTCTCTCCCGCTCGCTCGGGCTCTGTCTCTCCCGCTGGCTGTGACGGCGATTGCCGTATTGCTGCGTTCGCCCTCCCCAGCGGTTTTCAATCGCACCTCCCAGCCCCTCTTGCAGTCCGGTCCTTTCCCCCCCGGCTGCGGCTGAGTTCTCCGCGGTTTTCTTTTATTTGTTTTATTTTCTCCCGCGCAAGCGGTTTTCGATCGCTGCGCCTCGCGGCCTCGGTAGCTGCCCGGCCTTGTTTACCGGTCGCGGTCGAGCTTGCTCTCGACGCCGTTGTGTCTCCCAGCCCGCTTGCAGCCCGGTCTCTCACACCGGCTGCGTTTGCCTGCACCGCGGCTTCCATGCCTTACGCTGCCCCAGTCTCAGCGCCTCTGGCCCCGACTTCTGTCCGGCTCTTTTCCCCCCCCGGCCGTGGTCGAGTTCTCCGCCCTTATATCCTCCGTTTTTTTTAAATTTTCTCCCCTATTCACAGTCAACGTGGCCGACTTGCTTTTCGGCGCTGATCGGCTCACCCACCACCGTGATCGAAGGGACGATCACTGCCTGTTGCTGATGGAAGGCTTCGTGTCAGAATTCTTCCTTCTTCCTTTGCTCTGTAGACTCGAGTCCTCTCTCAGCAGAATGACGAGGGCGGATGCCTCTTCTCGACGCCCGTTAACTGCCTTGGATGTATCTCTGCCGCAGGGTAAGATCGAACTCGTCGCCACTGTTAAGTCTGTGCGTTATATTGCGAATTACTACACAGACCACAAGAGTAAACTTTAACTGGACTTTACTGGTTGAAGGTCAGGGCGGAACTGCCCAATAAATCCTTACACAGCACTTATATACCGGTGTGGTCACCACCGGTATTACAGTATACAGTAGCCAAGATAAAGTAGTGCAACCCTTAAAATAGTTCTCTTAAAGGTGGAACGTTACATACACTACAATTAGCACCCCCGGGGGCGCTAACGGGGCGCAAATAGCTTTGCGACCAGGCGCGGCGCTGACATCGACTCCCGCCATATTCGGCAGGAGGTTTGCGGTGGTGCTACGTCGTTGCGCCCCAATCTTCTTCACCTGGAGATCGTGACGTCGTCGCCGTACACATCACCCCGGACCCGAAATCGACTTCTACCCCCTGCAGCAGCGCCGGTCAAAAACACCGACAGCTGCAGGAGGCGTGCATCGGGCGGCCGGCCGCTTTGGGGGCGATGATTAAAGGCGAGGTGGCTGAGGTAAGTGGGAAAAAAAATTACCTTTCCTGTTCTAGTTTTTTTTGCGGGTTCCTGCCCGCTGATCGTGCGGGATCGCGGCTGTCTCGGTGGTCCAAGTAGGTACTTTTAAAATTGCACAGCCTGCAGCGATGACCCTTCCCTTTAAGGGAGGGAAGGAGCCTTTGAATGCGGCAGCGCTGCAAGGCCCAGTGTGCAGCGCTGCTGAAGTCTCTGCCCTGCTATCCGACATTAGCGCCCTAAGAAGGAAGTCTAGCGCTTGATTTAGCGCTCCACTTCCCTCTTGGGACACTAAAACTCAATTTTGCAGTTGCCGGCACTAAAGTTAGCGCCCAGGCGATGTTAGCACCCCAAAATGGTCAATACTGAATTTATCCCCCCTAGTCTCTTGACATTAAGAAAATATTCTGAAATATCTTCTCAGATCCAAAGTGGATGAACTCACATTTCCTGACATCGAACTCCATTTACCATAGTTTTGCTCACCTACCTGGCCTGTCTATATCCCATTGTAACTTCCTGCTCCCATCCACACAACTTACTGTGCCCTCCTAACTTAGTATCTTCTGCAAATTTGGATATACAAGTCTCTATTCCTTCATCCAAGTCATTAATATATATGGTGAAATGATGAGGTGCCAGTACAGATCACTGGGGAATACCATGTGTCACATGCCACCAATCAGAGAACAAATCATTTATCCTTGCTCTCAGTCTCCTACCTTCCAACCAATTACCGACCCAGGTCACAAGGTTACCTCCAATTCTTTGCATTTCCATTTTTCCTAATAATCTCTTGTGTGGAACTTTATCAAATGCCCTCTGGTAGTCCATATTAAGAGAATCCCCTTTCCACCACACTAGTGACCTCCCCATAAGTTTAACTATATTAGTCAAACATGACCTAATCTTCACAAATCCATGTGGGCTCTCTTTGATCAGCTGATACTCCTCCAAGTGCTCAGTCACTCTGTCTCTGATGAAAGATTCCAGTAACTTCCCCATAATTGATGTTAAACTGACAGGTCTGTAATTATCTGGTTTCTTTCTCCCTTCTTAAATAATATAGTGACATTTGCAATTTTCCAATCCAAAGGCGCAATTCCTGAATCTAGAGAGCTTTACAAAATTATGAGTAATACATCTGCAATTTCCTCACCTATTTCTTTTAATACCCTGGGGTGGAAACCAGCAGGTCTATCTTAAGTTCCATTATTTTCTCCATTACCATTTAAAAAATTTATATTAAACTCACTGAGTTCCTCTCCTTGACTTATTTTTAAGTTCTCTTGTAGCGCTGCTATTTTGTCCTCTTCCTCTACTGTAAAAACATATATAAAGTACTCATTTAACATCTGCCATTTCCTTATTGTCCATTAAAGTCTCGTCTACATTTGTCTTTAATGGGCACACATTCCCTTTCACCGCTCCCTTTCTCTTGATATATTTATAAAATCTTCTGCTGTTAGCTTTTACATCCCTTGCAAGTTTTTTTCATACTGCCTTTTTGCACCGCTGATTATTTTATTTGTATCGCTGTGTTGCTTTTTATAGCTCTCCCAGTCTTCTTGGGATATTTTTCTATGCTAAAGATGCTATATAAATGCAAACTGTTTTTTTTTACTTCAAACAAATAACTTAAAGCTGAATTGCCCCAGGTTTGTTCAGTATTTTTTCTGGCAGGCATCCAGGTAGAAGCTAAAGAAGCCTATTCTTCAAGAGCTCTTCCCAGTGACATCAATTTTGAAGATATTCAAGTTATGACAAGAGGTTAAATTTCACAAATGCATAGTTTGTGTAGTAGTAGCGCTGACCTTTTTGCAGCCCTGTCTTCTGCCAATCAAAGAGCCAGAACCAAGTGGTGAAGAGTGGAGTCCACAAACCACACATTCCTGAAATTGACCTCCACTGTGAAATAGTGAATGTCTCCATAACAGATGGTGCTGCACAGACTGTTTTATTTTTCTTTAAACAGATCAGTTTCTTTAACTCCTACCTACACGACGGAAAAAACTAATTATGGGACAACTGCTGGCGTGGCATCTATAAAACTAACAAAACAAAAAAGGGCAAATCTCAGGAGGCATGCAATTCTTTCCCATTTGGATGTCTCCTTTATATGCTTTGGGGCACAGTCAACACAGCTTTTGGCTGAGCTTCAAATAATATGACTACATACAAATGAACCTTTGTGATTTGTACAATTTGGGAAACTGCCAGATGTATTTGATGTGAACAAATAAACTTCTATACAACTGTTTTCAATTTTAGTAATTCACATACACGGCATAAAGAAAAGCACAGTGTTGTACTGTGTAGCTTAGATCTTTACACACAGATTCAAATGTTACAATTCTAAGCTCAGTATCTTAGGTCTTTATGAATCCACATACTCGTTACAAACAACCAGTTTTTACATATTTTTCCTACTCCATCTAAATGACAATCCACACAATTCGGCATTACATAATTATATAAAAGTTACAATACAACTCTATACAAGAAGATTTTAATTGGCTTATCCCTCATCAATAACTTCAGCTTTCCTTACTTAATGAGCTCTTTTTCCATTGATTAGGTATAACTCCCTTACTTTGTTATTTTATTGATAGTTTCACTCTTATTCCATATAATTCCTATTTTACCAAGTGAAATCTTTAATTATATGTCTGTCTTTGTTTCTGTGTCATTGTACCAATTTAAAAGGATGATGTGTGCCCAGATGTTTCCCTTTACAAACTAACTGTTTTCCCACATTGTTATCAAATGATTAAAGCTCTCTGAAACTTTAGGAACCAAAATGCAATTGGCTAAAAATTGGTTTGCACCTGAAAATGGGCGCGGGGATCGCAATGTGGGATCAACCCGCACCCGTTCAAATTAATGCAGGCAGCGCACTAACTTCATTCTGCCTGCTGAATAACATGATTGTGGTGTTCACCCAGCACTGAACGCGCTGCTGGGCATCTGAAGGCCTAGCAGGGGTCCCAAGTTTGTGTGAGGCTAGTACCAATTAAAGCTAGCCTGCACTTCTCAAAGGCAGTCTGCACCTCCTAAAGGGGAGGTGATTTCTGCCTGCAGCAGGTGATTGAACTGGCTGGGGAAAGAGAGTCAAGAAAATCTACTGGTATCACAACAGGGGAGAGAGTATGCTTCACAGTGCTCCGATGCAGCACTGGAGGCCTTGGTGCAGGAGGTGAGCATGAGGAAAGAGGTCCTGTTTCCACAGGGGACCAACAGGCCCTCCAGGCAAATACGCAAAAGGCATTGGGAGCAGATAGCCATCGTGGAGATTGCCACCAGAAGGAAGAAGTGGATGCATGCAGGAAGAAGTTTAATGACCTCACATGAGTGGTCAAGGTCAGTAAATTCATCTTTAAATGCCATATCCTACAATCTGCACCACTAGCCTCACACACTGCTCAACGCACTACACCCCCATCACTTACTTACCAACAATCTCTACCAAACACAACTCACACCTCACATTCATACCTTCATCTCACCCTCACACATTTAGCAATGCTGTAAGCCTCACACCCACATCTCACAGCTTGCACACACTGTCTGCTATTCAGCCATGGCAGGCACATCACCCAAACACATTGCACCACACTCACTGACACACTTCTCTTTCTCTTGCAGGACAAGGTGGCTCACAACCAGAGGCAGCAGAGCCTAACCGTCGGAGGACAGGTGCACCTGCATATCCTGACCCTGATGGAGGAGACGGTTCTGGCCATTATTGGGAGGGACATTGCTGAGCCCGTGGCCAGCGGTGGAGCTGAAAGAATACAAGATGACAGTATCCTCATACGTAATCCTCCTTTTCACATTCCACTTCCCCCTCATCCCACAATCTCTTCTGATTTACAAGCTGCACATGGTGCAAGCATTCATCTCTTGCTTCCCCCACTTCCCTCACCACAGCCTTACCCTTGTGCCTTTCACCTTTCAGTTAGCCAAAAACTGCCACCTAGTCAGGTACTTGTGGAGGAGCAGGAAATAGAAGAGCACCAGGGCACTGATGATGAAGACACAGCACCATCACTCAATTTCACACTCAGAGCCACCAGCTCAGATACTGACACTCCACGTAGTTTAGAGGATAGGTTAGACTCAGGATCTGCATGTGGTGAGACACCGGGCACGAGTGGTCTGCAGCCTGGGCAGGGGGAAAGGGTTGTGTAAGTTCCAGCTCCCCAGAGGGTGAGGGCGCACATGAGTTCTACTGCAGAAGACTCAACTGAGGACTTCTTTGGGGTGGCCTACAGAAGAACACTGATGGGTATGCACAATGAAATGCTTGGTGCATTGACAGGCCTGCCAGAAAGCCTGAGTGCAATGTCAAGGAACATGAAGCAGACCAGCTCCAACCTTGCACGGGGCTTTGCGCAGATCTTGGAGCCCATGATTTCCAGCAACTCCATTAGAGCACTTGTGAACTCAACCATCATGCTGCGTTTGATGGCCGATGTCTCAGCTTCCATTGCAGCACAAGCAGAAGCCGCCCAACATCTGAGTGCTGCAGTGGAAGCTCAGACATCTGTCATGCAAGCTTGGACTACTCTCATGCAGGCTCAGCTTGCTGCCACACAAGCTAAGACTGCTGCCATCATGGCTGGGTTTACCAGTGTTGAAATAGGCTTGCAGGGCGTTTCAGCAGTCCAGCAATCTCAACTTGTAGTGTATGTACCTTTAAGAGAGAACTTCTTTTACAGCTCCTGTATACTGTAGTACCGGCAGTGACCACACCTGTATATAAGCCTTGAGCAGGCATCTGTACTGTTAGTCTTTAGACTACCCTCATCCAGTAAACACCTGTTAATTGTTAAACTGCAGTCTCCATCTATTTATTGAAGAACACCATACTTTAAGATTCACGGATTTAACAGTGGCGACGAGGTCGATTCGAATCTACCTGCAACTCTGCATTTCCTCCCAGGGATTCGCTCCTGGAGGACAGTGGAAGAAAGTCTAGGCCAGAAGCACGGGCGTCAACCACGAGCAACCGCCCAGTCATCCGGCAGAGAGTGAACATCGCAGGGGAGGCTGTTGAGAGCTGGGCTTGGTTCTCCAGCCACGATGATCCAGCAACAGGCTGGCAACAGGTACAGCGCAGACCCTTCCCGGACAGCGGCGGCTGGAGCCGACCGACGGCACAGAAAAGGCCGAGCAGCGTCGACGGGGTAAGAGAGAGGGTAAAGCGCACAGGGCGCAGCCGGGGGTTGAAGACCGAGTGGCGTCGACGGAAAACAAAAAGAGAGAGAGGGTAAAGCACAGCTAGGGTTCAGGACCGAGCGGCGGCAATGAGAGAGGCACACAGGAGAACGCGCAGAGCGCAGCCAGGGCTCAAGGGCTGAGCAGCGTCCGCGGGGAAAGAAAGGAAGTGCGGGAGATGCCATTTGAGCCGCGGCGAAGAAGGGAGAGCGTGGGAGATGCCATTTTTGAAGCCGCAGTGGAGAAGAAGAGCGAGCGCGGGAAGAAAGGAAAGCGCGGGAGACACCATTTTGAGCCAGCGGAGAAGAAGGGAGAGCATGGGAGACGCAATTTTAGCCAGTCTAACCACACCCAGGGATGCCGAAGAGTGGCAGTGTCACAGTGTTCGACAATGAAGTCGAAGATTGGGCGGCATATGTGGAATGCATTGAGGTGTACTGCAAGGCGAATGAAGTGCCAGATGCCAGGAAAGCACTGGTTTTGTTGAATTCCATGGGTGCAAAAACGTATGGCTTACTGCGAAGCCTAGTAACCCCAGAGAAGCCAGTGGATAAGGATTTCGAAAGCATAGTGGAAATCCTACAGGACCACTTAAACCCCACACCGCTGCTGATAGCAGAAAGATTTAAGTTCCACAAAAGGAACCAGCATAAAGACGAAAGTAATGCTGAGTATTTAATGGAATTGCGCAAGCTATCGAAACACTGCCAGTTTGGAATGGGACTAGCAGATACGTTAAGGGACAAGTTTGTGTGTGGGCTTCAAAGTGAAGGAACCCAGAAACGGCTTCTATCAGAAAAGGATCTTACGCTGGACAAGGCTTTCAGCATGGCAGTATCACACGAAGCAGCCGCACGGGGCGCTGCAGAGATGCAACGGAGACCGCAAGAATATGGCACCAATGAAATGTCATATGGAGCAGGGAAGTGTTATCGCTGCGGCAGAACAACACATGACCAGAAGGATTGTTGGTTCAAGGACCAAGTGTGCAGACAGTGTGGAAAAGCAGAACACATAGCAAGAGTCTGCAGGTCAGGGAAGAAAACCAGCAGCAAGAAATCTCCACAGGAGAAGTACAAAAAGGTACATAAGGTGACGGAGAGTAGTTCAGACGAACAGAAAAGTGATACAGACTCCGGAAGCAAGGAGCTGGGTTGTCTGAAACTACATAATGTAATCAAAATGGAGGATCACCAGACTATCTGGGTCACGCTCAAGATAGACAGAGTCCAAGTGAAAATGGAATTGGACACAGGATCAGCCCTAACAGTCATAAACCGAAGGGACTACAAGCGGCTATTCTCACATATACCCTTGAAAGCTACAGAGATTGTCTTGAAGATGTACACGGGGCAAAAAGTCTACCCCAAAGGAAAAATAAGGGTGAACGTGATATACAACGGCCAGGAAATACCAAAAATGGACCTATATGTATTGCCAGATGGAGGACCACCACTACTAGGACGTGAATGGATCCGGAAGATACAATTAGATTGGCATTCCATACAAGCACTGACGGTAGAGGCCCAAAAGGATGACGACGTCACACCTGGACGACTGTCAAAAATGCTAACTGACGCACAAGAAGTGTTCCAGGAGGGACTCGGAACACTAAAAGGCATGACAGCGATGATTAAAATAGAGGAAAATGCAAGCCCAAAGTTTTTTAAGGCCAGACCAGTGCCTTATGCGATCCGCCCAGCCGTCGAAGCAGAGCTGGAAGGTTTGGAATGTTCAGGAGTACTGTCCAAAGTGGACTGGAGCGAGTGGGCTACACCCATCATTCCTGTAATGAAGAGGTTGTTGAGTAATACGCCTGGGGAACCAAAGAAGGTTCGCATCTGTGGGGACTTTAAGGTGACAGTGAACCCAGTCCTTCACATGGTACAATATCCGCTTCTGCGGATTGAAGATATTTTCGCCTCGCTATCTGGAGGAAAACGCTTCACTAAGATTGATCTGGCACAGGCGTACCTGCAAATGGAGGTAGAAGAAGCCTCAAAACAATACCTCACGATCAACACTCATAAAGGCCTCTACCAATACAACCGGCTGGTGTTCGGGGTAGCATCGGCTCTGGCTATTTGGCAAAGGGCAATGGATCAAGTCCTGCAAGGGATTCCAGGGACCCAGTGTTATTTGGATGACATCCTGGTCACGGGCGAAAATGACAGTGATCCCCTCGCCAACCTGGAGTAGGTGCTCACTAGATTGAAGGAATATGGGCTACGAGCTAATCGCCACAAGTGCGAGTTTTTCCAGAAGCAGGTCTCGTATTGTGGCCACGTTATTGATGAAGAGGGGTTACATAAGTCCCCTGAAAAGATTGAGGCAGTAGTCAAGGCTCCAGCACCAGAAAATGTGTCACAACTGAGGTCGTTCCTTGGGCTGGTGAACCACTACCATAAGCTCTTACCAAATTTGTCTACAGTACTACACCCACTGAACGCCCTACTGCAAACGGGGGTACCATGGAAGTAGAATGATGAATGTAAACGAGCTTTCCAGAAGTGCAAAGAATTGATCACATCAAAAGAGGTGTTGGCCCATTTCAACCCAGCACTACCAACTCGGTTGGCGTGTGATGCATCACCCTATGGTATTGGAGCGGTGCTGTCGCACAAATTCCCAGATGGGTTGGAGAGGCCAGTAGCCTTTGCGTCTCGGCACTAACCTCAGCCAAGCGCAACTACGCCCAGATTGACAGGGAGGCCCTCAGCGTAGTATGGGGAGTAAAAAAGTTACCAACCAGACCCCGGCCATGATGTTCTTTAACCGAAGGTTGAGATCTCGTCTGGATTTGCTCAGACCAAATGTGCGAAGATATGTTGAGAATAAGCAATTCCAGCACATCAATGAGAAGCCAACAAGGAGCTTCAATGTAGGACAACCAGTCTTGGCCCGCGACTACCGAACAGAGAAATGGCAACCCAGAACGATATGCACACGGCAGGGGCCACTAATGTACACAGTGGATGTCGGGGAGAACATTGTGAGACGCCATGTCGACCAGATCCTAGCATCACAGGAACGAGTCAACCCCATGTCTCGCGTACCTGGGGATGAACCCGACATACCGGTAGCATCTACCCCAGAAACAGTAGCAGCGGAAACTGATGAACTAACCGACGACAGGGGGCCAGAATCGCCTCTGCACCAAGAACAAGACACTCAGGAAAGGCGCTATCCAGAAAGGATCAGGAAGCCACCCCAAAGACTGAATCTATAAATGGACTATTTCAGTTAATGTGCATGTTAAAGTGTTAACTGTTATTTGAATGTTATGGTACTGTTAATCTAAAAGGGGAGGAATTGTAGTGTATGTACCTTTAAGAGAGAACTACTTTTACAGCTCCTGTATACTGTAGTACCGGCAGTGACAACACCTGTATATAAGCCTTGAGCAGGCATCTGTACTGTTAGTCTTTAGACTACCCTCATCCAGTAAACACCTGTTGATTGTTAATCTGCAGTCTCCGTCTATTTATTGAAGAACACCATACTTTAAGATTCACGGATTTAACACTACTCGTTTAGATTAATGGGATTGCTGAGGCAGTGCTGTCCAAAGCGGGGCCTAGAGCTGCTCGTGGTCATCCTGCAAGGCCATCTGCAGTCTCCCCCACTGAAAGTCAGTAGCCTTCCACCAGTCATGCTGCAGCCACTGGTGTAACACTGCATAGGAGCACTAGGATAGACAAAGGCACATGCAAGATAGTCACTAAGGGAATGCACACGGGTGATTAGTTGACTTTGTTATGTAATATTGGATGGATAGATGCATAAAGTTGGATTGAATGTTTGCATTGTGTTGGCTTTTATTTCAGTATTGTCACCGAGAGGATGCTGTGATGGTCAGTAACAGAGGGAAGGTAAGGTGTGGGACTAATGTGCATGGGGAATTGGAGTTGCGTTCACTGGTACCACAGGCGAATGATTCGATCCTGGATATCCCAGCCAGAAAGGGGCTGTCTGGGTTGCCTCCTTCCTTCCACTTCCGCTTCCTCCTCCTCCACACCAACTGCACATTCAGCAACCTTTGTGGTTACGGTACATTTCAGCATTTATATACGGAGTGCCCACAAAGCCATGAGCGTGCAGTCGATGGCGCCCTGCACCATGGGGAAGTCCGCTATCCTGGCAAAGCCACGTGCACGCTCCGTCTGCTTCTCTCTAGTCAGAGGGAAGTCAATGAAGGCCCCTCGCCTGGCATAAAGAGCGTCTGTCACATCTCTTATGCAGTAGTGGATGGTGAACTGGGAGATGTTACAGATATCACCTACTTCAGCTTGGAAGGATCTCGACGCAAAGAAATCCAGGGCCATGGTCAGCTTCACAGTCACTGGCAGCGCTGTCCCTGCCCTGGAGTGAGGTGGCAGGTCTGGTTGCAAGAGGTGGCAGAGTTCTGTGAACACCTCCTTCATAAAGCGCAGGCGCCTCACACACTGCTCCTGGCTCAGGTTGAGATATGAGAATTGCTCTCAGAAGATCCTAGATGGGTAAGGCCTCCTGCTGAGAGCCCTTCTTTCCCTCCTCCTCCTCCCTCTGCAAGAAGCTTGTCCTCTTCTTTGCTGCCTCTCCTCCGTCACCCTGTCATGCTGCAGGCCAAGGGGAATGACAACTAGAGCACCCATGACTGGGAGCTAGTGGTCTGACCAGAACTCTTGAAGTTAAAAATAAGGCCTTCTCCACTTGCAGCACCACTTCCTGTCACCTCACCAACTTTAAACAACACTAGAAAGCTCCACATACTTCTACTAACTTACACAGAGCCAGTAGAAATCAAAAAGCAAGTTACCTGAAAGTTGTTGACGATCCCTTTAAATATCACTGGTGGGGGGGTCCTTCCTACTGCTGATCACGTGTTCAGCTGCGCGAGGTTAACACAGGGCATTGGTTCCAGCAATGATGATTAAAATGGCAATGCTGCCGTCAAATCAGCATTGCACGTTGATTGACATCACAATCCGCCTACTTCCAGTGCACACTCCTAACAGACGCCCTACCACCCTCACCAAGATGGCGTCTGGTGCAACCCGCACCAGAAGTGTGTGGGCGCTGCTCAGACAGTATTTTGGACCCAATTCGATACCTGTAGTGCTCAAACAACGGACGCTACACAACCGAATTGCTAGGCCATTGTGTTGCAGTCTGGTTAAGAGACAGGATCAAATTTAGATGACATCATGGAGTGAGTAACTGAGCTGGGGAAGGAGTTGCACATGAAACATGTCAGTCAGCATCTGTGGACTGAATTAACATTTCAGGAATACAGCTCTTCATCTGATCTCTGCACAGATGCTAACTGATCGATGAGTTGACAGCATTTTCTGTTTTTGTTCCCGGTTTCCAGTTTTTTTGCTTTTATTTCCACAGTTTAAGTGGCTAAGGTGAACAAGGTTAATTGGTAACAAAGGGTTGCTGGAGAGAAAAACTGTGAATAGCAAATTTTCATCCCAGTTCATACAAGAAATTTAACCCAATGCAATTTCATCCAACCTTCTGAAATAAACTGGAGAGAAATTTGGCCTTAAAAACTCCAATTTTCTGGTAAGTTGCCCTCAAAGCCCTGCTGGTGGTGCAGGGCCTCAGACACTTCCATTCATACCATCACTGGTTATCAGTGCTAAAGTTGCAAGATAAATATGTCCTTAGATGCTAAAGTATTGGATTGAACAGTACTTGGTACATTGAAATCTTTTGATCAGTCTAATTCTACACTGCCTGATAAGAGCTTATGAACATAACAATCATCATGAATAGAAGGGCAGCAGACCCAGATAAGCTGGGCCCTTTTCATCGATCAATGGCACCTATTTGTTAGATCCATGTATTTTTGATGTAGTGTGTCCTTCAATAACTAGACACGAGACTGCAGGAACAATCAACAGATATTTACTGGATGAGGGTTACTCTAAAACTAAACGTACAGATCCCTACTCAGGGTTTATATACAGGTGTGGTCACTGCCGGTACTACAGTATACAGGAGCTGTAAAAAGTAGTTCTCCCCTTAAAGGTACATACACTACAATTCCTCCCCTTTTAGATTGACAGTACCATAACATTCATTTAACAATTAACACTTTTAACATGCACATTAACTGAAAATAGTCCATTTATAAATTCAGTCTTTGGGGCGGCTTCCTGATCCTTTCTGGATAGCGCCTTTCCTGAGTGTCTTGTTCTTGGTGCGGAGGCCCCCTGTCGTCAGTTGGTTCATCAGCTTCCGATGCTACTGTTTCTGGGGTAGATGCTACCTGTATGTTGGGTTCATCACCAGGTGCGCAAGACATGGGGTTGACTCGTTCCTGTGACTCTAGGATCTGGTCGACATGGCGTCTCACAATGTTCTCCCCAACATCCACTGTGTACATTAGTGGCCCCTGCCGTGTGCATATCGTTCCTGGTTGCCATTTCTCTGTTCGGTAGTCGCGGCACAAGACTGGTTGCCCTACATTGAAGCTCCTTGTCGGCTTCTCATTGATGTGCTGGAATTGCTTATTCTCAACATCTCTTCGTACATTTGGTCTGAGCAAATCCAGGCGAGATCTCAACCTTTGGTTAAAGAACATCATGGCCGGGGTCTGGTTGGTGACTGCATGTGTCACATTTCTGTAGGCTAACAGGAAATTGTCCACCTTATGCTGCAGTGGAATGTCGTCATCGCACATGGCCCTTACTGCTTTCTTAAAGGTCTGTACGAACCTCTCAGCCAATCCATTTGTGGCTGGATGATACGGGGCGGATGTGTAATGCCTTACCCCATTCCTTTTCATGAATCTTTGAAACTCTTCGGACACAAACTGTGGTCCGTTATCAGAGCAAATCTGCTCTGGCAAGCCGTTCCTAGCAAATATGGTCTGTAGGACTGCAATAGTTTTCTCCGTGGTGGTGGACGACATTTTGATCACCTCAGGCCATTTCGAGTGCGCATCCACGGCTATTAGAAACATTGAGTCCATGAATGGACCAGCAAAATCAATATGCACCCGTTGCCATGGAGATGAGGGCCACTCCCATGGGTGTAGAGGGGCATGTGGTGGTGCATTTTGGACCTTCTGGCATCCTGAGCAGCTCTTTGTCAGGTCCTCGATTTGCTGATTGATCCCCGGCCACCACACATAAGCCCTAGCAAGGCTTTTCATTTTTACCCCTCCCAGATGGCCTTCGTGAAGCTCATTGAGCACTCTCTCCCTTAACTTGGGTGGAATTACCACTCGGGATCCACACATCAAGGTCCCCTGGCAGACTGACAGCTGTTCTCTTCTGGATGAGAATGCTGGCAACAGTGAGTCGCCATGTGTTGGCCATCCCTTCACCGTCAAGTCATATACCCGAGACAGTGTCGGGTCATTTCGGGTCTCCTTCTCTATATCAGCGTTAGTTACTGGCAAGTGTTCAATTATAGTCGAATGAAATATTTCGACAGGGTCCACTGCTGGTGCTTCCTCCGCAGTAGGCAGTGGCAGGCGTGATAGCCCATCAGTGTTTCCATGCTGTTTCGTGCCCTTATACTCGATTTCATATTGGTTCACCCCTAGAAAAAGGGACCATCTTTGTAGCCGTTGCGCAGTCATCACCGGCACGCCCTTCTTTGGATTAAAGATGGAGACAAATGGTTGGTGGTCCGTCAGCAAGGTGAACTTCTGCCCGTGCAGATAGTGGTTGAACTTTTTCACTCCCCACACTAGGCTGAGGGCCTCCCTGTCAATCTGGGTGTAGTTACGCTCGGCTGAGGTTAGTGACTGAGACGCAAAGGCTACCAGCCTCTCCGAGCCGTCCGGGAACTTGTGCGACAGCACCGCTCCAATGCCATAGGGTGATGCATCACACGCCAACTGAATTGGTAGTGCTGGGTTGAAATGAGCCAACACCTCTTTTGATGTGATCAATTCTTTGCACTTCTGGAAAGCTCGTTTACATCCGTCATTCCACTTCCATGGTACCCCGCTTGCAGTAGGGTGTTCAGTGGGTGTAGTACTGTAGACAAAGTCGGCAAGAACTTATGTTAGTAGTTCACCAGCCCAAGGAACGACCTCAGTTGTGACACATTTTCCGGTGCTGGAGCCTTGACTACTGCCTCAATCTTTTCAGCGGACTTATGTAACCCCTCTTCATCAATAACGTGGCCACAATGCGAGATCTGCTTCTGGAAAAACTCACATTAGTGGCGATTTGCTCGGAGCCCATATTCCTTCAATCTAGTGAGCACCTGCTCCAGGTTGGCAAGGTCAGCACAGTCATTTTCGCCCGTGACCAGGATGTCGTCCAAATAACACTGGGTCCCTGGAATCCCTTGCAGGACTTGATCCATTGCCCTTTGCCAAATAGCCGGAGCTGATGCTACCCCGAACACCAGCTGGTTGTATTGGTAGAGACCTTTATGAGTGTTGATCATGAGGTACTGTTTCGAGGCTTCTTCTACCTCCATTTGCAGGTACGCCTGGGCCAGATCAATCTTAGTGAAGCGTTTCCCTCCAGGTAGCGAGGCAAAAATATCTTCAATCCGCGGAAGCAGATATTGTACCGTGTGAAGGACTGGGTTCACTGTCACCTTAAAGTCCCCACAGATGCGAACCTTCTTTGGTTCCCCAGGCGTATTACTCAACAACCTCTTCATTACAGGAATGATGGGTGTGGCCCACTCGCTCCAGTCCACTTTGGACAGTACTCCTAAACATTCCAAACCTTCCAGCTTTGCTTCGACGGCTGGGCGGATCGCATAAGGTACTGGTCTGGCCTTAAAAACTTTGGGCTTGCATTTTCCTCTATTTTGATCGTCGCTGTTATGCCTTTTAATGTTCCAAGTCCCTCCTGGAACACTTCTTGTGCGTCAGTTAGCATTTTTAACAGTCGACCAGGTGTGGCGTTATCATCCTTTTTGGCATCTACAGTCAGTGCTTGTATGGAATGCCAATCTAGCTGTATCTTCCGGATCCATTCACGTCCTAGTAGTGGTGGTCCTCCATCTGGCAATACATATGATATACCTATCAATTCGTCCAATAAAAGGCGACGAGTTAGGAACGTAACTAAAGGTTTTTATTGACTAAATAACAGAGCCCACCCTCGTGGGTGATCGGGTCCAACAAGGAGGAATACCAGCCAGTCGACTACCTTTATACCTGGGCAGGTAGGTGGAGCCATGGGCGGAGTCGGAGGTGGTCAGCCCAGGTATAACAGCGCGACAAGAGGCGACCTCGTATCGTGATACAACGGTGATAACAATACAACAGTGATAACTATAGTGTAACGATAAAGTGGTTTACCACATTCACCCCTTGTTTAGATTTGAGTCCGGCGGGGTGAAGTGTACTACCAGTTCTGGTATGTCAGTCTGTCCGGAGGCCTCGTAAGCCTCTCCGATCGTCGCAGCGGCGGTGCTGCATTATCCGGTGTTAGTGCTGGTGTCTGCGTGGTCGGCGAAGGCTCGTGGGGTTCCGGCATGCCGTCTACCTGGGCTGGAATTGGGGGGGTGGTGGGGGGGGGGTAAAGGTGGTGTCTCCGGAGTGCCCGAGGGTGCGAGGTCTCGTAAGGAGACAGTGTCCTCCCGCCCGTCTGGGTAAGCCACGTAGGCGTACTGGGGGTTGGCGTGCAGGAGGTTCACCCTTTCGACCAGGGGGTCTGTTTTATGGGCCCTCACGTGCTTTCGCAGCAAGACGGGCCCCGGAGAGGTCAGCCAGGTTGGTAGAGTGGTTCCCGTAGTCGACTTCCTGGGGAAAACAAACATTCGTTCATGGGGGGTGGCGTTAACGGCAGTGCAAAGTAGTGACCGGATGGAGTGCAGCGCTGTCGGGAGGACTTCCTGCCAGCGGGAGGTTGGGAGGCCCTTAGACTTTAAGGCTAAGAGGACGGCCTTCCATACCGTCGCGTTCTCTCTTTCCACCTGGCCGTTCCCTTGGGGGTTGTAGCTGGTGGTCCTACTTGCTGCAATACCTCTCGCTAGTAGGAACTGATGGAGTTCCTCGCTCATGAAAGAGGAGCCCCGGTCACTATGTATATAGTTTGGGAACCCGAACAAGGCGAAGAGGTCGTTCAGGCATTTAATGACCGTGGTACTGGTCATGTCTGGGCAGGGGAAGGCAAAGGGGAAACAGGAGTACTCATCAACAATGTTGAGGAAGTACACATTACGGTCAGAGGACGGGAGGGGCCCCTTAAAGTCGATGCTCAGGCGCTCGAAGGGGCGGGTGGCCTTGATCAGGCTTGCTCTGTCCGGCCTAAAGAAGTGCGGTTTGCACTCGGCGCAGGTCTGGCAGTTCCTGGTTATGGTCCTGACCTCCTCGATGGAGTAGGGCAGGTTGCGGGCCTTAATGAAGTGGTAAAGTCTGGTGACCCCGGGGTGGCAGAGGTCGTTGTGGAGGGTCTGAAGTCTATCACTTTGCGCGCTGGCGCATGTAATTCGTGACAGAGCATCGGGGGGTTCGTTCAGCTTACCTGGCCGGTACAAGATATCATAATCGTAGGTGGAGAGCTCGATTCTCCACCTCAAGATCTTGTCATTCTTGATTTTGCCCCTCAGCTTGTTATTAAACATAAAAGCGACCGAACGTTGGTCGGTAAGGAGGGTAAATCGTTTGCCTGCCAGGTAGTGCCTCCAGCGTCGTACCGCCTCCACAATCGCCTGGGCCTCCTTCTCGACCGACGAGTGTCGGATCTCAGGGCCCTGTAGGGTCCTTGAGAAGAAGGCCACCGGTCTCCCCTCCTGGTTAAGGGTGGCGGCTAGGGCGAAGTCGGATGCATCGCTCTCGACTTGGAAGGGGATGGACTCATCCACTGCGTGCATAGTGGCCTTGGCAATGTCTCCCTTAATGAGGGAGAAGGCTGCGCACGCTTCCTCCGTAAGGGGGAAGGATGTGGACTTCATGAGGGGTCTGGCTTTGTCCGCATAATTGGGCACCCATTGGGCATAGTAGGCGAAGAGCCCCAGGGTTCTCTTAAGTGCCTTAGGGCAGTGGGGGAGGGGTAGCTCCATGAGGGGGCGCATTCTTTCGGGGTCGGGGCCGATGAGTCCGTTCTCTACTACACAGCCAAGGATGGCAAGGCGCGAGGTGTTAAACACACATTTCTCCTTATTGTAGGTGAGGTTCAGCCGTTGGGCTGTACGGAGGAATTTCTCCAGATTCACGTCGTGGTCCTGCCGGTCGCGGCCGCAGATGGTGACGTTATCTAGGTAGGGGAATGTGGCCTGCAGTCCGTTCTGGTCAACCATCCGGTCCATCTCCCTTTGGAAGACCGAGACCCCGTTGGTGACACCGAAGGGGACCCTAAGGAAGTGGTATAGGCGCCCATTCGCCTCGAAGGCGGTGTACTGGCGGTCCTCGGGCTGGATAGGGAGTTGGTGGTAGGCCGACTTAAGGTCGATGGTCGAGAATATGCGGTATTGTGCAATCTGATTGACCATGTCAGATATGCGGGGAAGGGGGTATGCGTCCAGCTGGGTGTATCTGTTTATGGTCTGGCTGTAGTCGATGACCAGGCGATTTTTATCGCCGGTCTTAACGACCACGACCTGGGCACGCCAGGGGCTGTTGCTCCCCTCGATGATGCCCTCCTTCAGGAGACGCTGCACCTCAGAGCAAATGAAAGCTCTGTCCCCAGCGCTGTACCGCCTGCTCTTGGTAGCGACGGGTTTGCAGTCGGGGGTGAGGTTAGCGAACAGGGAAGGTGGCGGCACCTTGAGGGTGGATAGGCTGCAGGTGTTACGCGGTGGGCGGTTTAACCTTCGCTGGTTGTCGACTGTGAGTGGGGGGAGGGGTCCACCGTATGCTAGGGTTACACTTTGGAGGTGGGATTGGAAGTCCAGCCCTAGTAGGACGGCAGCGCAGAGCTGGGGGAGGACGAGGAGTTTAAAGTTTTTATACTCTGTACCCTTAACCGACAAGGTCACAGCACAGTAGCCGCTAATGTCCGTGGCGTGGGACCTCGATGCCATCGAGATTCGGTTGCGCGTTGGCAGGACAGGGAGGGAGTAGTGGCTCACCGTGTCTGGGTGGATGAAGCTCTCCGTGCTTCCGCTGTCGAACAGGCAGGTCGTGGCGTGGCCGTTTACTTTGATGTCCATCATCGACTTGGACAGGTGGTGTGGGCGGGCTTGATCCAGAGTGACGGAGGCTAGCGTGTAGGTAAGCGAGTCGTTGTCGTCTGCGGGCGAGGCGGTCGTCGGGTCCGGGGGCCCGGTGGCAGTCGGGCGTGGTGGGTAAAATGGCGTCTCCCACGAGGTAGGACAAAATGGCGGAGAAGATGGCTGCCCCCATAACTCACATGAGGCACTATTGGGGTCGGTTGCCTTGATCAAAGATGGCCGCCCCCATGACTCACGTGTGGGGATACTGGCCTCAGTTGCCGTGAAAGAAGATGGCCGCCCCCACAGTTCGCATGAGGCACTGCTGGCCTCTGAAGATCCGCTCCTGCAGGCCTTAGAGAAATGGCCTTTCTTCCTGCAGGTTGTGCAGGTAGAGTTCCTGGCTGGGCAGCGCGACCTCGGGTGCTTCTCCTGGCCGCAAAAGAAGCAGCCGGCGGCCCGATCGCGGGTGCCCGATGTCGGAGCCGGTACCGGGGGTGGCGGGCCCGGTCGGGTCCGGGACGCCGACGCTGAGGTAGGTCCCGGGGGCGGCGCTGCGAAGGGTATTGCGGTAGGGGTCGGGCCCGAGTCCCAGGGTCGCGAGCAGTACCTGGAAAACGCCTCCTGGTCCTGATGGGCCACCTCCAGGGAGAGAGCGAGGGCTTCAGCTTTGTCCAGGTCGAGGTCTTTAGCTTCAAGCAGTCTTTGCCGTGAGTAGTCGGACCGTAGGCCTTTCACAAAGGCATCGCGGATATTATCTTCCGTATTTTCAACAGCCGTCACCGCTTTAAAGTCACAGTTCCTGCCGAGTGCTCTTAGCGCCCGTAAAAATTCAGCTACAGACTCTCCTGGCTGTTGCGGGCGGGATCTTAGGAGGTGCCTGGTGTACATGTAATTTACCGGGCTGCGGTACTGCTGTTTCAGTAGGTTGATAGCGGCCTCGTACGTAGTCGTGTCCTGTATGAGTGCGTATACTCTCGGGCTCGCTTGGGCGTTCAGAAGTCTTAGTTTGGATCTCTGCGGGGCGCCGGATTCTTCCAGGTAGGATTCGAAGCAGTCCAGCCAGTGTTTGAAGTTGAGGGCTGCGTTTGCTGCCTGTGGGTTTAGATCCAGGTACGGTGGTTTGAGGGCTTGCAGCCAAGCCGGCTGGTGTGGCTGTGCTTCTGGGAGGGCTTCTGGCTGGCCAGTAGTAGACATCTTTAAAATTTAGTCAATAAAATTGATATACCTATCAATTCGTCCAATAAAAGGCGACGAGTTAGGAACGTAACTAAAGGTTTTTATTGACTAAATAACAGAGCCCACCCTCGTGGGTGATCGGGTCCAACAAGGAGGAATACCAGCCAGTCGACTACCTTTATACCTGGGCAGGTAGGTGGAGCCATGGGCGGAGTCGGAGGTGGTCAGCCCAGGTATAACAGCGCGACAAGAGGCGACCTCGTATCGTGATACAACGGTGATAACAATACAACAGTGATAACTATAGTGTAACGATAAAGTGGTTTACCACAACATATAGGTCCATTTTTGGTGTTTCCTTACCGTTATATACAACGTTCACCCTTTTTTTTCCTTTGGGGTAGACTTTTTGCCCCGTGTACATCTTCAAGACAATCTCTGTATCTCTCAAGGGTATATGTGAGAATAGCCGCTTGTAGTCCCTTCGGTTTATGACTGTTAGGGCTGATCCTGTGTCCAATTCCATTTTCACTTGGACTCCAGCTATCTTGAGCATGACCCAGATAGTTTGATGATCCTCCGTTTGGATCACCTTATGTAGTTTCAGACAACCCAGCTCCTTGCTTCCGGAGTCTGTATCACTTTTCTGTTCGTCTGAACTACTCTTCGTCACCTTATGTACCTTCTTGTACTTCTCCTGTGGAGATTTCTTGCTGCTGGTTTTCTTTCCCGACCTGCAGACTCTTGCTATGTGTCCTACTTTTCCACACTGTCTGCACACTTTGTCCTTAAACCAGCAATCATTATGGTCGTGTGTTGTTCTGCCGCAGCGATAACACTTCACTGTTCCGTATGACATTTCATTTGTGCCATATTCTTGCGGTCTCCGTTGTATCTCTGCAGCGCCCCGTGCGGCTGCTTCATGTGATACTGCCATGCTGAAAGCCTTTTCCAGCGTAAGGTCCTTTTCAGATAAAAGCCGTTTCTGGGTTCCTTCACTTTGAAGCCCACACACAAACTTGTCCCTTAAGGTACCTGCCAGTCTCGCTCCAAACTGGCAGTGTTTCGATAGTTCACGCAGTTCCGTTAAATACTCAGCATTACTTTCATCTTTATGCTGGTTTCTTTTGTGAAGCTTAAATCTTTCTGCTATCAGCAGCGGTGTGGGGTTTAAGTGGTTCTGTAGGGTTGACTATGTTTCCAAAATCCTTGGCCACTGGCTTCTCTGGGGTTACTAGGTTTCGCAGTAAGCCATACGTTTTTGCACCCATGGAATTCAACAATACCAGCGCTTTCCTCTCATCTGGCACTTAATTCGCCTTGCAGTACACTTCAATGCGTTCGACATATGTCATTCAATCTTCAACTTCATTGTCGAACGCTGTGATACTGCCACTCTTCGGCATCCCTGGGTGTGGTTAGACTGGCTCAAAATGGCATTTTCCCGCGCTTCCCTTCTTCTCCGCTGCGGCTCACAATGGCGTTTTCCCGCGCTCTCCCTTCTTCTCCGCTGCAGCTCAAAATGGCGTTTTCCCGCGCTCTCCCTTCTTCTCCGCTGCGGCTCAAAATGGCATTTCCCACGCTCTCCCTTCTTCTCCGCTGCGGCTGCTCGGCCCTTGAACACCGGCTGCGCTCTGCGCATTTTCTTTCGCGCCTCTCTCTCTTCTCCCGTCGACGCCATTCGGTCCTAAACACTGGCTGCGCCCTGTGCGCTCTACCCTCTCTCTTCTCCCGTTGACGCCATTCAGTCCTGAACACCAGCTGTGCCCTGTGCGCTCTACCCTCTCTCTTCTCCCGTCGGCGCCGCTCGGTCCTGAACACCGGCTGCGCCTTGTGCGCTCTACCCTCTCTCCTCCCGTCGACGCTGCTCGGCCTTTTCTGTGCCGTCGGTCGGCTCTAGCCACCGCTGTCCGTGAAGGGTCTGTGCTGTACCTGTTGCCAGCCCGTTTCGCTGGACCACCGTGACTGGAGAACCAAGCCCAGCTCTCAACAGCCTCCCCTGCGATGCTCAATCTCTGCTGGATGACTGGGCGGTTGCTCGTGGTCAACGCCCGTGCTTCTGGCCTCAACTTTCTTCCACTGTTCTCCAGGAGCGAATCCCTGGGAGGTAATGCAGAGTTGCAGGTAGGTTCAAATCTGCCTTGTCGCCACTGTTAGATCCGTGTATTTTTGATGTAGTGTGTCCTTCAATAACTAGACACGAGACTGCAGGAACAATCAACAGGTATTTACTGGATGAGGGTTACTCTAAAACTAAACGTACAGATCCCTACTCAGGGTTTATATACAGGTGTGGTCACTGCCGGTACTACAGTATACAGGAGCTGTAAAAAGTAGTTCTCCCCTTAAAGGTACATACACTACACTATTCACTTGGTCAATGATTTATAAGAACATAAGAACATAAGAAGTAGGAGCAGGAGTAGGCCATACGGCCTCTCGGGCCTGCTCCGCCATTCAATAGGATCATGGCTGATCCGAACCTAGACTCACGTCCACTTCCCTGCCCGCTCCCCATACCCCTTAATTCCCTTATCAGCTAGGAAACTGTCTATCTCCGTTTTAAATTTATTTAATGTCGCAGCTTCCACAGCTCTCTGAGGTAGCAAATTCCATAGATTTACTACCCTCTGAGTGAAGAAGTTTCTCCTCATCTCGGTTTTGAAATGGCAGCCCCTTATTCTAAGATTATGCCCCCTAGTTCTAGTCTCACCCATCAGTGGAAACATCCTCCCTGCATCCACCCGATCAAGCCCCCTCACAATCTTATATGTTTTGATAAGATCGCCTCTCATTCTTCTGAATTCCAATGAGTAGAGGCCCAACCTACTCAACCTTTCCTCATAAGTCAACCCCCTCATCTCCGGAATCAACCGAGTGAACCTTCTCTGAACTGCCTCGAGAGCAAATATATATTTTCTTAAATATGGAAACCAAAACTGTACGCAGTATTCCAGGTGTGGCCTCACCAGTACCCTGTATAACTGAAGCAAGACTTCCCTGCTTTTATACTCCATCCCCCTTGCAATAAAAGCCAAGATTCCATTGGCCTTCCTGATCACCTGCTGTACCTGCATACTAACCTTCTGTGTTTCATGTACCAGGACCCCCAGATCCCTTTGTACTGTAGCACTTTGCAGTTTCTTTCCATTTAGATAATAACTTGCTCTTTGATTTTTTCCGCCAAAGTGCATAACCTCACACTTTCCAACATTATATTCCATCTGCCAAATTTCTGCCCACTCATTTAGCCTGTCTATGTCCTTTTGCAGGTTATTTATGTCCTCCTCGTTCACTGCTTTCCCTCCCATCTTTGTATCGTCGGCAAACTTGGATACGTTGCACTTGGTCCCCTCCTCCAAATCGTTAATATAGATTGTAAAGAGTTGGGGTCCCAGCACTGACCCCTGCGGAACACCACAAGTTACTGATTGCCAACCCGAGAATGAACCATTTATCCCAATTCTCTGCTTTCTGTTAGATAGCCAATCTTCCACCCATGCCAGTATATTACCCCCAATCCCGTGATTTTTTACCTTGTGCAGTAATCTTTTGTGTGGCACCTTGTCAAATGCCTTTTGGAAGTCCAAATACACCACATCCATTGGTTCCCCTTTATCCACCCTGTTTGTTACGTCCTCAAAGAATTCGAGCAAATTTGTCAAACATGACTTCCCCTTCATAAAACCATGCTGACTCTGTCCGATTAAATTATGCTTATCCAAGTGTCCTGTTACTGCTTCCTTAATAATGGACTCCAACATTTTACCAACCACAGATGTTAGGCTAACTGGTCTATAGTTTCCAGCCTTTTGTCTACCTCCCTTTTTAAATAAGGGCGTTACATTAGCAGTTTTCCAATCTGCTGGGACCTTTCCTGAATCCAGGGAGTTTTGGAAAATTACCACCAATGCATCCGCAATCCCTACCATTACTTCTCTCAAGACCCTAGGATGTAAGCCATCAGGTCCAGGGGATTTATCCGCCTTAAGTCCCATTATCTTACCGAGTACCATCTCCTTAGTGATTTTAATCGTGTTTAGCTCCTCCCCCCTATAGCCCCCTGTTTGTCTAGTGTTGGGATATTTTTAGTGTCCTCTACTGTAAAGACTGATACAAAATATTTGTTCAGCGTATTTGCCATCTCCATGTACCCCACTACTAATTTCCCGGTCTCGTCCTCTAAGGGACCAACATTCACTTTAGCCACCCTTTTTCTTTTTATATAACTGTAGAAACTCTTGCTATCTGTTTTTATATTTTTTGCTTGTTTACTTTCATAATCTATCTTCCCTTTCTTAATTAATCTTTTAATTATTCTTTGCTGGCTTTTAAATGCTTCCCAATCTTCTATCCTCCCACTAGATTTGGCTACTTTATATGCCCTTGTTTTCAGTTGGATACTATCCTTTATTACTTTACTTAGCCACGGATGGCTGTCTTTTCTTTTATGCCCCTTTTTCCTCAGTGGAATATATTTATCTTGAAAGTTGTGAAATATCTCCTTGAATGTGCACCACTGCTCCTGTACCATCTTACACCTTAATCTATTTTCCCAGTCCACTTTAGTCAACTCTGCTCTCATACCTTCATAGTCTCCTTTATTTAAGCTTAGTACGCTGGTTTGAGATCCAACTCTCTCACCCTCCAACTGAATTTGGAATTCAGCCATGTTATGGTCACTCATACCAAGGGGATCCTTTACTAGGACATTTTTGATTAATCCTGTCTCATCACACAGGACCAGATCTAAGATTGCCTGCCCCCTGGTTGGTTCAGTAACATACTGCTCAAGGAACCTGTCCCTAATGCACTCTATGAATTCTTCCTCAAGGCTGCCCTGCCCAATTTGATTTGTCCAGTCAATGTGAAAGTTAAAATCTCCCATGATTATAGCTGTTCCCTTATTACAAGCCCCAGTTATTTCCTGATTTATACTCCGACCAATAGAGTTGCAACTGTTAGGAGGCCTATAGACTATGTCCACTAGTGACTTTTTCCCCTTATTATTCCTTATCTCCACCCAAACTGTTTCACTATCCTGATCCTTTGACCCAATATCATTTCTCACTATTGTAGTGATTCCATCCTTTATTAACATAGCCACCCCACCTCCCTTTCCTTCCTGTCTGTCCTTCCTAATAGTCAAATACCCCTGGATGTTTAGTTCCCAGTCATGGTCACCTCGCAGCCATGTTTCTGTAATGGCCACCAGATCACACCCATGTGTAGTTATTTTTACTGTCAACTCATCTATTTTGTTACGAATGCTGCGTGCATTCAGATAAAGAACTTTTAAATATGTTTTGTGACAATTTATTCCTGCTTTTACCCCCTTTACTACTTTACCTTTATCTTTATATATTCTGTCCCTTCCTGACACGCTCTGGTTTTTAATTTCCCCACTGCTACTTTGCTCTATTGCCTTCTCCGCTGACATTTTTATTTTTTGCTCTCTTGAAACCTCCCCCCCACTAATTAGCTTAAAGCCCTCTCTACAGCCCTAGTTATTCGATTCACCAGGATTCTAGTCCCAGCACTGGCCAAGTGAAGTCCGTCCCAACGGAACAGCTCTCTCCTGTCCCAGTACTGGTGCCAGTGTCCCAAGAAGAAAAACCCATTTCTCCCACACCAGTCTTTGAGCCATGCATTTAACTCTCTGATTTTCCCTACCCTAGCCAAATTTGCTCGTGGCTCAGGTAGTAATCCAGAGATTATTACCCTTGTGGTTCTGCTTTTTAATTTGGCCCCTAGCTGCTCATACTCCCTCAGCAGAACCTCTTTCCTTGTCCTATCTATGTCGTTGGTACCAACATGGACCACGACAACTGGATCCTCCCCCTTCCACTCCAATTTTCTCTCCAGCCCAGAGGAGATGTCCTTAACCCTGGCACCGGGCAGGCAACACAACCTTCGGGACTCTTGCTCTCGGCTGCAAAGAACCCTATCTATCCCCCTTATGATACTATCCCCTACCACTACAACATTTCTTTTTACTCCCCCCCCACTTGAATGGCCCCCCATTCCACGGTGCTGTGGCCAAGTTGCTCATCCTCCCTGCAGTCCCTGCTCCTGTCCTCACAGGGAGTAAGAGCCTCGAACCTGTTGGACAAGTGCAAGGGCTGCGGCTCCTCCAACACTACCTCCTGGATCCCCGTACCTGCCTCACTTCTAGTCACACCATCCTGACCCTGGCCACGGACTACATCTGAATTAATTAATCTAATTGGTGTGAATACCTCATGATACACAGAGTCCAGGTAATTCTCCCCCTCCCTGATGTGTCTCAGTGTTTGAAGCTCGGACTCCAGCTCTTCAACACGGAGCCGGAATTCCTCGAGCAGCCAACACTTACTGCAAATGTGATCACCGTGAGCATCAATGGTTTCCACCAGCTCCCACATATTGCAGCAGTAACACATCACCTGCTCTCCCATTCTATATAATTAATTAAATTTATTCATATTTTTAAATACCCTCTGCCCCGATTCTAGATGATGAATATCACACCATAGAAACTATAAACCACAGAGTTTAAGTTTAAAAAGAGAGAAATACTCACCAACCAATCACTTAACTGCTTTCTGGTGACGTCACACTTCGATTTCTTTTTACTTCTCTCCTTCCCTCTGAGTTCCGAGTTTGGAGACTAGTAAACCTACCTGGTCTCTGGAGCCTTGTATAGCCCCGCTGCTGCCGCTGAAATTCCCGCCGATGCTCTGAGGCCTTACCTGGTCTCTGGAGCCTTTTATAGCCCTGCTGCTGCCGCTGAAATGAAATTCCCACCAACGCACTGAGGCCTTACCTGGTCTCTGGAGCCTTTTATAGCCCCGCTGCTGCCGCTGAAATTCCCGCCGACGCTCTGAGGCCTTACCTGGTCTCTGGAGCCTTTTATAGCCCCGCTGCTGCCGCTGAAATTCCCGCCGACGCTCTGAGGCCTTACCACAAATTCATCCGATTGTCTCTTGAGCCCATCTATACTGACTGCTTCAGTGTCCTTCCCTGGTCAATTTATCATTTTATTTGCCGTTGTGTGAAAAGGTTATGCTCGATTTCATTATCACTCCTAACTTCCTCAATTTTAACTCCTGCTTCCTGGTTTTTGAACTATTCACAAGTTAACAATTTCACTGGATCAATTTTGTTCATTCCCTTTCTTATCTTAAGCTTCATTTAGCTCACCTCAGAGTCTCTTTTCCAAACAACACAAGCTCGACTTCCTTAAGTTTTCCTCATAACTTAAATTACTGATATCCTGAATATTCTTTGTTGCTTGTGTATTTACACTCTCAAAAGCAATAATATCCTTCCCATGAGTAGACGACTAGGATCCTATACAATATTTTAGATGGAGTCTGGCCAATGCCATATGCAGTAACAGTACAGCCTCTTTGCATGTGTGCTCCACCCTTCAGCGAATGCAACCCAGACCTTAGTTGCTTTTAAAAAAAATTGAACTAAGAATTATGCTGGCAGCTTCATAGATTTACCCTACATAACCCAAAGATCTCTTTTGAGATCAACATGTTGTACCACTTAACACATACTCCCTCTTTTGGTTCCAGTTATTTTACATTTATCACAATTAAATGCATCTGTCAACTATTGGCCCCGTTACCTAAAAAATCTAAATTTTTATGAATTTGGTTGCATTGTTAATCTTTATTTTCCTTGCCTGCTATTTTTATATCATTTGCAGTGCTAGAAATTTTGCTTTGTCCAAGTTATTAATATATATTTATATAGTTTAACGTTGGCATAAAATGGTTTCACTTCACACTGATTGCTGCAGTTAGTGTAAATGCAAACTGAACTTGCCAACTTCCTGGAGGAGGGAATCTCACTCCACTTCAGCAACAGTTTGGATCTTAATTCCCAATTTACACTAGCTTTGTTGTGAAACCAATACCACCTTGCACTGACAGTTAAGTTGTAGTGTAAATGTACCCTAAAAATAGCAAGATCCCAAGACTGGCTCCTGGGGCACTCCAATTGCAATATCTTTGCAGCCTAAAAAGTACCAAGAATGCTTCCTCGCTGTTTCTGAGACAATTTTCCACCAGGGCCATTTGTTTTTACTTGCTTCATTTCTAAATTAATAATTAATGACTAACTTTGTCAAAAGCTTTCTGAAAATCTAAGTATATAATATCAACTGCACTTCCCCTGCCCACAGCATCAGGAATACCTTCAAAACAACTCCACCAGCTAATTAAACATGACCTCCTCTTCTTGAATCCATGCTGACTATTCTTTAACAGGTTATGCATTTCCAATTGTTTACCTGCTTTATAGCATAGTGGTTATGTTACTGGACTAGTAATCCAGAGGCCTGGACCAATGATCCAGAGACAAGAGTTCAAGTCCCACCACGGCAGCTGGGGAATTTAAATACAGTTAATTACATAAATCTGGAATAAAAATTAGTAATGGTGACCATGAAACTATCAGATTGTCGTAAAAACCCATCTGGTTCACTAATGTCTTTTAGGGAGGAAATCTGCCGTCCTTACCAGGTCTGGCCTATATGTGACTCCAGACCCACAGCAAAGTGGTTGACTCTTAACTGCCCTTTGAAATGGCCTAGCAAGTCACTCAGTTATAAAAAACCACTACAAAAAACAATAAGAATAAAACCGGATGGACCACCAGGCATTGACTTCAGCACCGGCTATGGACACAACAATGGCACATCCATCCCAGTCGACCCTGCACAGTCCTCCTCACCAACATCTGGGGACTTGTGCCAAAATTGGGAGAGCTATCCCACAGACTAGTCAAGCAACAGCCTGACATCGTCATACTCACAGAATCATACCTTTCAGCCAATGACCCAAACTCCTCCATCACCGTCCCTGGGTATGTCCTGTACCATCGGCAGGACAGACACACAAAGGATGGCGGCACAGTGGTATACAGTCGGGAAGGAGTGGCCCTAGGAGTACTCAACATTGACTCCAGACCCCATGAGTAATCATGGCTTCAGGTCCAGCATAGGCAAGGAAACCTCCTGCTGATTACCACCCACCGCCCTCCCTCAGCTGATGAATCAGTACTCCTCCATGTTGAACACCACTTGGAAGAAGCACTGAGAGTACCAAGGGAACAGAATGTACTCTAAGTGGGGGACTTCAATGTCCATCACCAAGAGTGGCTAGGTAGCACCACTACTGACCGAGCTGGCCGAGTCCTGAAGGACATAGAAACATAGAAGATAGGAGCAGGAGTAGGCCATTCGGCCCCTCGAGCCTGCTCCGCCATTTAATGAGATCACGGCTGATCATCCAAATTCAGTGCCCTGTCCCTGCTTTCTCCCCATATCCCTTGATCCCTTTAGCCTTAAGAAATATATCTAACTCCTTCTTGAACATATACAATGAATTGGCCTCAACTGCCTTTTGTGGTAAAGAATTCCACAGGTTCACCGCACTCTGGGTGAAGAAATTCCTCCTCATCTCAAAGGCTTACCCCATACCTTTAGATTGTGACCCCTGGTTCTGGACTCCCCCGCCATCAGGAACATCCTTCCTGCATCTACTCTGTCTTAGTCCTGTTAGAATTTTATGAGTTTCAATGAGATCCCCTCTCATTCTTCTAAACTCCAGCGAATAGAAGCCCAATCGACCCAATCTCTCCTCATACCTGATTCCTGCCATCTCAGGTATCAGTCTGGTGAATCTTCGCTGCACTCCTTCCATGGCAAGAACATCCTTCCTCAGATAAGGCGACCAAAACTGTACACAATACTCAAGGTGTGGTCTCACCAAGGCCCTGTACAACTGCAGCAAGACATCCTTGCTCCTGTACTCAAATCCTCTTGCTATGAAGGCCAAAATACTACTTGCCTTCTTAACCGCCTGCTGCACCTGCATGCTTACCTTCAGCAACTGGTGCACAAGGACACCCAGGTCTTGTTGCACTTCCCCTTCTCCCAATCTATTGCCATTCAGATAATAATCTGCCTTCCTGTTTTTGCCACCGAAGTAGATAACCTTACATTTATCCACATTATACTGCATCTGCCATGCATCTGCCCAATCACCCAACTTGTCCAAATCATACTGGAGTTTCTCAGCATCCTCCTCACAGCACACACGCCCACCCAGCTTTGTGTCATCTGCAAATTTGGAGATATTACATCTAGTTCCCTTGTCTAGATCATTAATATATATTGTGAATAGATGGGGCCCTAGCACCGATCCCTGCGGTACCCCACTAGTCACTGCCTGGCACTCGGAAAAAGACCCGTTTATTCCAACTCTTTGCTTCCTGTTTGCCAACCATGTGGGACCTTATCAAAAGCCCTTCTAAAAGTCCAAACACACCACATCCACTGGTTCTCCCTTATCTATTCTACCAGTTACATCCTTAAAAAATTCCAATAGATTAGTCAAGCACGATTTACCTTTTGTAAATCATTGTTGACTTTGTCCGATCCTGTCACTGTTTTCCAAGTGCTCTGCTATTACATCTTTTATAATGTACTCTAGCATTTTCCCTATTACCAATGTCAGGCTTATCGGTCTATAATTCCATTTTCTCTCTACCAACTTTTTTAAATAGTGGGGTTGCATTAGCCACCCTCCAATCCAGGGGATCTGTGCCAGAGTCTATAGAACTTTGGAAGATGACCAGCAATGCATCTACTATTTCTAGGGCAATTTCCTTAAGTACCTTAGGGTGTAGATTATCAGGCCCTGGGGATTTATCGGCCTTCAATCCCGTCAATTTCCCTAACACCATTTCCCTACAAATACTGATTTCATTCAGTTCCTCCCTCTCATTAGACCCTATGTTCCCCGACATCTCTGGGAGGTTATTTGTGTCCTCCTTTGTGAAGTCAGAACCAAAGTATGTATTTAATTGATCAGCCATTTCTTTGTTCCCCATTATAAATTCCCCTGATTCTGACTGCAAGGGACCTACGCTTGACTTCACCAATATTTTTCTCTTCACATATCTGTAGATGCTTTTACAGTCAGTTTTTATGTTTCCTGCAAGCTTACTCTCATACTCAATTTTCCCCCTCTTAATTAATCCTTTTGTCCTCTTTGCTGAATCCTAAACTGCTCCCAATCCACAGGTTTGTTGCTTTTTCTCTCCAATTTATATGTCCTCTCCTTGGATCTTATGCTATCCTTATTTTCCCTTGTTAGCCACGGTTGCGCCACCTTTCTTGTTTTATTTTTATGCCAGACAGAGATTAACAAATTCTGTAGTTCATCCATGCGATCTTTAAATGTTTGCCATTGCCTATCCACCATCAACCCTTTAAGTAATGTTCCCCAATCCATCCTAGCCAACTTGCACCTCATACCATCATAGTTTCCTTTATTTAAATTCAGGACCCTAGTCTCTGAGTCAAATACTTCACTCTCCATCTTAATGAAGAATTCTGTCATATTATGATCGCTCTGCACCAAGGGGCCTCGCACAACAAGATTGCTAATTAATCCTTTCTCATTACATAATACCCAGTCTAAGATGGCCTGATCTCTAGTTGGTTCCTCGACATATTGGTCCAGGAAACCACCCCGTATACACTCCAGGAATTCCTCCTCCACAGTATTGTTACTAATTTGGTTAGCCCAATCTATATGTAGATTAAAGTCACCCATGATAACTGCTATGCCCTTATTGCACGCGTCTCTAATTTCCAATTTAATGCCATCCCCAACCTCAGCATTACTGTTTGGGGGTCTGTATACAACTCCCACTAACGTTTTCTGCCCCTCAGTATTTATCAGCTCTACCAATACAGATTCCACATCATCAGAGCTAATATCCTTCCTTACGATTGTGTTAATCTCCTCTTTAACCAGCAATGCTACCCCACCTCCTTTTCCTTTTTGCCTGTCCTTCCTGAATATTGAATACCCCTGGATGTTGAATTCCCAGCCTTGGTCACCCTGGAGCCATGTCTCCATAATCCCAATTATATCATATCCATTTACATCTATTGGCACAGCTAATTCATCCACCTTATTACGAATGCTCCTCACATTAAGACACAAAGCCTTCAGGCTTGTTTTTGTAACACTCTTAGATGTTTTAGAATTATTATTTACTGTGGCCCTGTTTGATTTACACACTTGATTTCTCTGCCTTCCACTTTTACTTTTCTCCTTCCTGTCTTTTGCTTCTATCCTTGCTTCCCTTTCCTCTGTCTCCCTGCACAGGTTCCCAACCCCCTGCCATTTTACATTAAACCCTCCTCAACAGCACTAGCAAACACTCCCCCTAGGACATCGGTCCCGGTGCCGCCCAGGTGCAAACCGTCCAGTTTGTACTGGTCCCACCTCCCCCAGAATTGGTTCTAATGTCCCAGGAATTTGAATCCCTCCCCCTTGCACCATTCCTCTAGCCATGTTTTCAGCTGAAATATCCTTCTATTTCTACTCTGACTAGTACGTGGCACTGGTAGCAATCCTGAGATCCTGAGTTGGTCACACTGCAGGTAAAGGCTGCACAGGCAGGAAGGGAATGGGTGACCACCTAGGGGTAGCATTGCTGGTTAAAGAGGAGATTAACACAATAGTAAGGAAGGATATTAGCTCTGATGATGTGGAATCTGTATGGGTAGAGCTGAGAAATACTGAGGGGCAGAAAACGTTAGTGGGAGTTGTTTACAGACCCCCAAACAGTAATGCTGAGATTGGGGATGGCATTAAATTGGAAATTAGAGACGCGTGCAATAAGGGCACAGCAGTTATCATGGGTGACTTTAATCTACATATAGATTGGGCTAACCAAATTAGTAACAATACTGTGGAGGAGGAATTCCTGGAGTGTATACGGGGTGATTTCCTGGACCAATATGTTGAGGAACCAACTAAAGATTAGGCCATCTTAGACTGGGTATTATGTAATGAGAAAGGATTAATTAGCAATCTTGTGTGAGGCCCCTTGGGGCAGAGCGATCATAATATGACAGAATTCTTCATTAAGATGGAGAGTGAAGTATTTGACTCAGAGACTAGGGTCCTGAATTTAAATAAAGGAAACTACGATGGTATGAGGCGCAATTTGGCTAGGATGGATTGGGGAACATTACTTAAAGGGTTGACGGTGGATAGGCAATGGCAAACATTTAAAGATCGCATGGATGAACTACAGAATTTGTTCATCCCTGTCTGGCATAAAAATAAAGAAGTTGACTCAACCGTGGCTAGCAAGGGAAATTAAGGATAGCATAAGATCCAAGGAGGGGATATATAAATTGGCAAGAAAAAGCAGCAAACATGAGGATTAGGAGCAGTTTAGGATTCAGCAAAGGAGGACAAAGGGATTAATTAAGAGGGGGAAAATAGAGTATGAGAGTAAGCTTGCAGGAAACATAAAAACTGACTGCAAAAGCTTCTACAGATATGTGAAGAGAATAAGATTGGTGAAGTCAAGCATAGGTCCCTTGCAGTCAGAATCAGGGGAATTTATAATGGGGAACAAAGAAATGGCATATTCTTTGGTTCTGTCTCCACAAAGGAGGACACAAATAACCTCTCAGAGATGTCAGGGAACATAGGGTCTAATGAGAGGGAGGAACTGAATGAAATCAGTATTTGTAGGGAAATGGTGTTAGGGAAATTGACGGGATTGAAGGCCGATAAATCCCCAGGGCCTGATAATTTACATCCTAGGGTACTTAAGGAAGTGGCTCTAGAAATAGTAGATGTATTGCTGGTCATCTTCCAAAATTCTATAGACTCTGGAACAGTTCCCATGGATTGGAGGGTAGCCAATGTTACCCCACTATTCAAAAAAGGTGGTAGAGAGAAAACGGGGAATTATAGACCGGTAAACCTGACATCGGTAGTGGGGAAAATGCTAGAGTCCATTATAAAAGATGTAATAGCAGAGCTCTTGGAAAACAGTGACAAGATCGGACAAAGTCAACATGGATTTACAAAAGGTAAATCATGCTTGATTAATCTACTGGAATTTTTGAGGATGTAACTGGTAGAATAGATAAGCGAGAACCAGTGGATGTGGTGTATTTGGACTTTTAGAAGGCTTTCGATAAGGTCCCACATAAGAGATTAGCATGCAAAGTTAAAGCACATGGGATTGGGGGTAAGGTACTGACTTGGATAGAGAACTGGTTGGCAGACAGGAAGCAAAGAGTTGGAATAAACGGGTCTTTTTCCGAGTGGCAGGCAGTGACTAGTGGGGTGCCGCAGGGATCGGTGCTAGGATCCCAGCTATTCACAATATATATTAATGATCCAGACAAGGGAACTAGATGTAATATCTCCAAGTTTGCAGACAACACAAAGCTGGGTGGGCGTGTGTGCTGTGAGGAGGATGCAGAGAAACTGCAGTATGATTTGACAGTTTGGGTAATTGGCAGATGCAGTATAATGTGGATAAATGTGAGGTTATCCACTTTGGTACCATTGCTGCAGGCAACCAAAGTCCACAGCAGCAATTTTCCACCTTCCCCAAAGACAAGTACCCAACGTGAGCCTACCAAAATTATTCTAATGAGGCTGACCCCAGAAAAAATCATCGGGTTAAATGATGGGCTAAGTGGACAGGCATAAACGCTACCTTAGTCACTCAATGGGACAGATTTTCATCTAGGTCCATTTTCAGTGGTCCTTGGGGTCGGGTGTTGGCACTGGTCACACTTCAACAGGCAGCTCACTGCATGAGCAAATTCAATTTCCGGTTACCTGCCTCGCAGGCAGCGGCCCTCAGGTAAGGTCCGGGGTGCAGGCATGGTGAGGAGAACTCCTGCTCCTCCTGGCTCCACAGAAAGTTTTTTTTAAATAAAACTTACCTTTAGCAGCCAACTAAAAAATTCTGTCAGTGGTGCTGCTGCAGATAAACAAGTGCTTTGCCTCAGTTTTCATAGAGGAGGCAGATATTGAGATTCTAGAACCATCACAGGTGAGTGTAGAACAGTTACTGGAAATTATTATGAAAAGAGAAATGGTACTAAAGGTGTCACCCAAACGTACGGTAGACAAATCACTGGGACCTGATGGTTTAAATCCAATGATCTTGAGGGAAACTGGAGAGGAAATAAATGGAGGCTCGGAATAAAATTTTCCAGAACTGGAGGGTGGCAAATATGGCAAATTACGATGAGTATTGTGAAAGAATGCAGGAAGATAGGTTAGCATGATGGGCAGATATGTGGCAGATGCAGTTCAATGTAGAAAAATGTGAAGAATAGGAAAGGCCACTTAAATAATAAGATTTTAAATGGAGTAGCAAAGCAAAGGAACCTTGGTGTGCTGATACACAGGTCATTAAAGGATGGCAGCGCAAGTAGATAAGGCCACAAAAAAAGACAAGTGGAATCTTTAGTTTTCTATCTATGTTCATTTATGTTCATTAATAACTAGACATTCTTATTATGAACACAGCTAGCTTCTAGCTAGTTATTTATTCAGTACACGTTCTCTAGGTACAGTATCTGTAGAGGCTTCCATGTGTGCTCCTGTGTGCAGGCTGCCATCTTGACTGTTGCCTTCTGGGTAGCCTAGTGCCTCATGGGTAATGTAGTCTTAAACATACAGCTATATACAGCTCTACACAGCTCCACCTAGTGTCCACTATAGAATGACATGCTATTGATCACTACATCCACCTTTCTTTGAGGTTTAACAAAATCAGTATCAATCAACTTTCAAGAAAACAATAAAGATATCAGTAACACTTTTGTTAGTGCTCTATAAACATAAACATTTTCAAAACAGTCAACACATTTTCAAAGCTTTACATTGTACTCAAAGATTAAGTCTATCAGGCTCTTTTACTTCACGTGTGGATCTTCTCAACACGGGTAAGTCTGATGTGTCTTCATGAGATTGTTCTGGCGGTGAATGACAAGATGCAGTTGCGGCATTGTCATCAATCTGGTCTTGAATAGTCTCTTGTGTTTTTAGGAGGGAACGGCGGTTCCTCCTGAGAATCAGTCCTTCCTCAGTTCTAACAGTGTATGACCTTGGTCCTACTTCCTCAAGAACTGTAGCTTTCCTGTTCCATGCATCTGGATCCTCAATCCTGACAACATCATCCTTTGTCAATGGTTTTAGAGTTTTGGATGACTTGTCATAGTATGATTTCTGTTTCAGCTTTAACAGTTGAAGTCTCTGTCTCAGTTCCTCACTTTGCTGTTCTTTTGCACAGCAGGGTAGCGTGGTGCGCAACTTGCGACCCATTAGTAGTTCAGCAGGTGAAGAACCACAGTCTAAAGGTGAGGCTCGGTAGTTCAGCAGGGCGAGATAAGGATCAGACTTGCTTTCTGTCGCTTTCTTCAGTAGCTGCTTGAGAACTTGAACACCTTTCTCTGCCTTACCATTTGACTGAGCATACAAAGGACTGGATGTGATGTGCTGAAAGTCATAATGAGCTGCAAACTGTTGCCACTCCTTACAGTTGAAGCACGGACCATTGTCGCTAATGGCAATCCTGGGAATTCCATGTCTGGCGAAGATGGATTTCACATGCATTATGACACTGCTTGCTGTGGTGCTCGAGAGCAGAGCCATCTCAGGATAGTTAGAATAGTAGTCAATCACTATTAGATAGTCTTTACCATTTAAATGAAAAAGGTCCATACCAACCTTTTGCCATGCTGCTGTTGGTATGTCAGCTACTATCATTGGTTCCTTTGCTTGTTTGTTTTGGTGTTTCTGACATGTCTCACATTTGCCTATCATGTTCTCAATGTCCTTATTTATGCCAGGCCAATAAACAGTGTCTCTTGCTCTCCTTTTGCATTTTTCATTTCCGAGGTGTCCCTCATGAATCCTTTTGAGCATGTCTTGATGTAGAGCCTGTGGAATGACTATTCTGTTCTGTTTTAGTAATAGTCCACTTGCGACACTCAATTCTGACCTTATGTGAAAATATTTTGGACAGGAACCTTTTGACCAACCATGATGAATGTTCTCTATTACTGTTTGTAATATTGTATCTTTTACTGTTTCTTCTGCTATTTGCTTTGATTTTGTGTCTGACACGGGCAGCGCAGCAGTGACCATACTCACATGAACATCCACGTCTTCTTCAGTAGAGCTCACATGACTCATTGTGGGTGCTCGGGATAGTGCATCTGCTAACACTATGTATTTGCCTGGTGTGTAGATCAGTTCAACGTCATATCTTTGCAGCTTCATCATGAGTCGTTGAATCCTTGGAGACATCTCATTCAGGTTTTTTTTTATGATGGCAACCAGAGGGCTGTGGTCTGTCTCAACTGTGAAGGTGGGAAGTCCATATATGTAGCCATGAAACTTTTCTATTCCAACTACCAAGCCTAGACATTCCTTTTCAATCTGGGCGTATCGACACTCAGTATCAGTCATAGACCTGGAGGCATAGGCAACAGGCTTCCAATCTTCACCATCTGCTTGTAGCAAGACCGCACCTAGGCCATCTTTTGATGCATCCGTTGACACTTTGATTCTTTTTGTTGGGTCAAAGAAGGTGAGTACAGGTGTGGTTGTCAGCACTGTTTTGAGGTTTATCCACTCTTGTTCATGTCTTTCTGTCCATAAGAACTCATTTGTTTTATGTAGCAGGTCTCGCAGACAGGCTGTCTTGCCTGACAAGTTAGGAATGAACTTTCCAATGAAGTCTATCATCCCCATGATGCGTAGCACTCCTTTTTTGTCAGTGGGTCGGGGCATTTTGAGTATGGCGTTTACTTTTTCCATATCTGGCTCTATTCCTTTACCAGATATATTATCTCCTAGGAAAGTGACTTCCTGGACACCAAACTGACACTTGGCTTTGTTGAGCTTCAGTCCATTCCGGCGTATGCTCTGTAGCACTTTAGTCAGTCTCTCATTGTGTTCTTTCAGTGTGGAGCCCCAGATGATGATGTCATCAACATAGACCCGAACTCCTTCCAGACCTTCAATTATGTGTTCCATCGCTCTATGAAAGATTTCAGATGCAGATATTATCCCGAAAGGCATTCTGAGGAAACAATACCTGCCAAATGGTGTGTTCAAGGTACAGTATTTGGTGCTCTCTTCATCCAGTTTTTGTTGCCAAAATCCTTGTGAGGCATCGAGCTTTGTAATGTACCTGGCACCTGACATTTCACTGGTGATTTCTTCTCGCTTGGGAATCTGGTAGTGTTCACGTTTTATGTTTGCATTTAAGTCCTTTGGATCCATGCATATTCTTAGATCATTGTTCTTTTTCTTTACACATACCATGGAGTTAACCCAGTCTGTTGGCTCTTCGACTTTCCTGATGACTCCTAGTATGGTCATTCTGTCCAGTTCATTCTTGAGCCAGTCACGCAGGGGTGCTGGAACTCTTCGTGGAGCATGTACCACTGGCTGAGCATCCTGCTTTAGCTGGATCTTGTAAGTGAATGGTAGAACTCCAAATCCTTTGAACACATCCTGGAAATTATTCACTACATAATCCACCGAGTCATCTGGTCTGCTTATGGCACAGTTTATACGGTAGACTCTTTTGACCAGTTCTAAGTCCTCACAAGCTTTGTCACCCAATAGTGAATCAAGCCTTTCAGCCACAACAGAAAACATGAGATGATGCACTTTGTCTTTGACTGTCACTTTAAGTCTGCATACACCTAAGCTATCTATTTTCTGTCTATTATAGTCCTTCAGTAATACTGACTTTTTCTGTATTTCGGGCTTTTCTTTCATATTGTTAATGTCACTCATACTGATTAAGTTTGCTTTTGCCCCAGTGTCCAGTTTCAATGTAACTAATGCTCCATTTATCTGCAGTGGGATCATCCATTTGTCCTCTTTTACTGCATTAACTTTATGTTCAGCATTGTCTATTTCTGAGGGCTGCACATTTTCTGTATCTTTTTTGATATCTTCACGTGACACCATTCCTACAAAAAATGTCGCACTTACATCAGTGTCCTCAATCACATTAACTCGTTGCCCTTTCGTCGTTTTTACTTTTGAAAAGCATTGTTTGGCAAAGTGATTCTTTCCATTACACTTTGTGCACATTTTTCCAAACGCTGGGCATTGTCTTAACTGGTGTTTGTAACCACAGTGTTTACAATTAAAAATGTCATCCTCCGATTGCTTTTCATTTCTGTTCTGCCCATGTTTCTTCCCCTTGTAGGACACAGCACCGACAGCAGCATTATCACTCATTACATTCACATCATTATTGATTTCACTGAAAGTCTTCGCGTGATTTCGAGCTAGCTCGCTGGCTTTGCATATTTTCACTGCATTTTCCAAATTTAGTTCGGTTTCTCTCAACAGACGTTCCCTGACTTTTTTATCATGAATACCAAACACAATCTGGTCACGAATCATGGATGCTTTGAGCTCAGAGAAATTACATGTCTGTGCTTTCAGTTTCAGATCAGTTATAAAGCTAACAAAAGTCTCATTTTGTTGCTGTGTCCGAGAACGGAAGATATATTTTCATACGTCTCATTCTTTTTTGGCAGAGCAATGTGCATCAAATTTTTTTAGCACATCTTCTAATTTTTCTCTGTTCTCCGCTGGATTAAATACAAATGTATTAAATACCTCTATCGCCTGTGGGCCTGCAACCATAAGCAGCAACGCTATCTTCCTTGCATCTGGCTTCGTACCGAATCCGATGGCTGCAATGTAGAGTTCAAATTGTTGTTTAAAAATCCGCCAATTGTAGTCGACATTTCCCTCGAGATTCAAACCTCCTGGTGGCTTCAAATTCTCCATGTCGCTTTTCACAATTTTCAGCAGATCTTCACCACCCTGGTACCATGTTATGTTCATTAATAACTAGACATTCTTATTATGAACACAGCTAGCTTCTAGCTAGTTATTTATTCGGTACACGTTCTCTAGGTACAGTATCTGTAGAGGCTTCCATGTGTGCTCCTGTGTGCAGGCTGCCATCTTGACTGTTGCCTTCTGGGTAGCCTAGTGCCTCATGGGTAATGTAGTCTTAAACATACAGCTATATACAGCTCTACACAGCTCCACCTAGTGTCCACTATAGAATGACATACTATTGATCACTACAGGGGATAGGCCCTGAAATGCCATGAGGCCAATTATATCCATTTGCACGCCTGAGACAGGAGTTGGGCCTTCTAATCCTCTGCTGTGCTGACTGCACCATAATTCATGGGGCCAACTCATTTAAATATCCATGGCAATTTTGCCACACAAACCCCATGTAAAATGGAAGTACTGTGCCGGGGATTAGAGTGTTTGGAAATTAGAGTGCGGGATTTAAGAAGCCATGCCTGGCTGAAAAGTGTAGCAGCAGGCTGAGGGAGCAGCAGGTAAATTGGAAGCTGGTTATTTCAGTGAATTGACTGTCAGGTAGCTGGGTTGGTTGACTCATTTGTGATAAAGAATGTTGTGTCATAAGAATGTTGTCCACTGGAGACAGCCAAAGAAGGCAAAAGAACATTGCAAGGAGACAGAAAGAAGAGCACATGAATTTCTAAGAGACTGACCTACAAACCTTCCTGAGTTAGATTCAGCAAAGAAGAGAGAGAGAGACTGCTGGGTCTCCCTGGGAGGAAGGTACAAAAAGGCGTGCCTCATGCCATGTGGAGGAAGGTGGCACTGGCACTGAATGCCAACTCACACTTTTCTTCCATGAGCACCAAAACTGTTCACCCTCGAAAATTAATAACTGCAAAAAGTAACGCTTCACACTACTCTGTAGTAAAAGGGTGCCCTATCTTGGGATCTTACAGTATGTGTCACCATCTCCACTAACAATATTACTTGCATAAAGAGCCTTAAGCCCTGTTCCTCTGCTTTAACAGGGTGGTAGTATCACTTCTCACATCAGTTGTCCATCCCACCTGGGAGACATCCCTCAAATTCTAGCCTTTACCTAATTTACTCAATTTTGTTACAGGAAAAATTTGCACACCGAGAGGCAGGGCGACAGAGGGGATATTCCTGACAACCCAACGAGGACCAGGTCATGGAGCTACTGGGGAGTTAGTCTACTCTAGTTGTGGAAGATAGAAAAATTGTTGGGAAGTGCAGGTAGCAGGCTAGTGGGTGCACACCTACATAGTCACGTCTGATGCAGCACACAGCCACAAGAAAACGCTGAAACACTCAGCAGGTCAGGCAGGTGATAAGGTATACCCCCTGCTGCCATAGGTAATGACTGAATTTAGAAGTTAGAGCTTTTTGCTGTAGATCTGAGAAGGTTGAGGGTGGCCTAAAGAGGTCTTCAAGCTTGTGAATGTAAATGTGGTAGACTGTTCCTTTAGTTAGTGAAACCAAAGAAGGCAGAAATTTAAAATAACCACAAAAACATTAAAGGGGATGTTAGAAGGAATTTCTTACACAGAAGGTAGTTAAATTGCAGCATTCCCTGCCACAAACAATTAAAGCAGAGTCCATTAATTAGTTTTGAAAGTAATTAGATTATTGCTTGAAAAGACATTGAAACAGTATGGGGAATGAGCAGGAGAGGGAATTAGACTAGGTGGCTCATTCGGAGAAAAATACAGCCACTGTGCAGACAGAAATACATGAGCCTTGACGTAATAAAACTCACTACGCACTTGGTTTGAGCATAAAGCAAGGCTTTAATCAACTTGTTTCAGAACATGGAGGTCTAGTTGTACTTCACTAGTTCCTTGTCTTACAAAATGTCCCTGAAAAGCTGGACACACGCCCGAGAATTTATACTCCTTGCACTGCGCCACCAGCTGGCCGTCCAGTGTTATTTCATGAGTAGTTTCTTGATGACGATGAGATTTACATAGAAACATAGAAGATAGGAGCAGGAGTAGGGCATTCGGCCCTTCGAGCCTGCTCCGCCATTCAATGAGATCATGGCTGATCATGCAAATTCAGTACCCTGTCCCTACCTTCTCCCCATATCCCTTGATCCCTTTAGCCTTAAGAAATATATCCAACTCCTTCTTGAATATATTTAATGAACTGGCCTCCACCGCCCTCTGTATCAGAGAATTCCACAGGTTCACCACTCTCTGGGTGAAGAAATTCCTCCTCATTTCAGTCCTAAATGGCTTACCCCTTATCCTTAGGCTATGACCCCTGGTTCTGGACTCTCCGGCCATCAGAAACATCCCTCCTGCATCTAGTCTGTCCAGGCCTGACAGAATTTTATAGGTTTCGATGAGATCCCCTCTCAATCTTCTAAACTCCAGTGAGTATAAGCCCAATCGACACAATCTCTCCTCATACGTCATTCTTGCCATCCCAGGTATTAGCCAGGTGAATCTTCGCTGCACTCTTTCCATGGCAAGAACGTCCTTCCTCAGATAAGGCGACCAAAACTGCACACAATACTCAAGGTGCGGTCTCATCAAGGCCCTGTATAACTGCAGCAAGACATCCTTGTTCCTGTACTCAAACCCTCTTGCTACGAAGGCCAACATACCATTTGCCTTCTTAACCGCCTGCTGCACCTGTAGGAATTAAACAAGCGGGGTTGGGGTTATTGTCTCTGGCCAGTCAGAAGCCTCTGAGCTGCTCCAGGGACCCCCGTGCGGTTTCAAAGCGCTCCCCTATTCCTGGTTCTGACCACCGGACGTATTCGGTAGCGATGTAGACAGAAAAACATGACTCGTGGTTTGGGTGCAAAACAGACCAGTATTTATTGAAACAAAAGAAAGAAACAACTTAAAATAATCAATACAGCACACCTGTGCCTGGTACAGCACTTTTGCTTAACGCAGTACACTTAGTGTACACTAGAGCGCTCTTTGCTCAGTGCAACACTCCTTTATTTCAATACAGCACTTTAAAATACAGCTACTTAGTGTCCACTGAAGCACCTTTCTGCTTAGCGTAACACTGTTATTCAAATACAGCTACTTAGTGTTCACTACAGCACTTCTCTGCTCAGTGCAACACCCTGTTAATAGCACTTTCAATATAGAACTTTTAGTGTTCACTACAGCACTTCTCTGCTAGTGCAACACTGTTACTCAAATACAGCACCTTTAAATACAGCTACTTAGTGTTCACTACAGCACTTCTCTGCTCAGTGCAACACCCTGTTAATAGCACTTTCAATATAAAACTTTTAGTGTACACTACAGCACTTCTCTGCTAGTGCAACACTGTTACTTAAATAGGGGAGGAGAGAACAGACACAACGAGGGAAAATTGACTAAAATTACAGTTCTAACGAAATTCCCCTTTAATTCCCACCCCTATACCTATTCTAAGTTGCCTTGTAATGGGCCAGAAAAATATATGCTCACCAATGAAAACCACCTGCTCCGTGCCCTGCGATCTTTGATCTTCACTGCCCCAAAATAAAAACACCCCAGTATTTTAAAAGTAAACTGCTGGTGTTCCACTCCTTTAGGTAGGCTCCCACGTTGTAGAGGGCATGGAGGCGAGGCCACAGAGAGAGTGATGGCTTCTGAGAAGCTATCTTTTATACCCCATTTGGGGCTGAAACCTTCACGCCCAAATCCGGATGTATCTGGGCTAAACAAAAGGGATCCAAACTGTCCCCATTGTCTGTAACGGGTTTGGATGAATTACCCATTTGTTTAAACTTTTTTTTTTCAGTTTAAATGTATCCTCATTGTCTGTGATGGGCTTTGAATAAAGCTGCAGTTTAAATGTGTCCTCATTGTCTGTGATGGGCTTTGAATAAAGCTGCCATGGTTTGAAAAAAAAAGCATGTCTATTTCCTTGATTGCTTGAGTAAACAGCCTTCAAGGTTAGTGTAAACAAAAGTCATTGTCCTTGTGGTCAGACTGAAACCGCAGTCTCAAGTGGTTAATCCTTTGTGTAAACATTGTAGCAGTTTCTATAAACACAACGATTGTCTGCTGCAGGGAGGGGAACTCCCTGAACTGCCGTTGATTGGCAGTTTGACTGCTCCATTGAACCTTTTTCACAGACACAGATGGCTGCCTTTTCAAGTCCTTGTCTTCTGCCACGTAGTCTGGTGGCCATTTTGATCACTGGATTTTTAAAGGTATATTGCCCAGGTATTCTTTAATCAAAAAAATCAATCTATCTATGAACTGTAGGAAATTTCGAAATTATTGCGAAATCCCTACAGTCCCCCATCAGATACTAAAACTTGCTTGTAGTATCCTGTCCAAAAGTGTGCAATAATTTCTTACCCCCCCACAAACAATCTTCCCTTGGACTTATCTAAATCTATCTGTGATCCCCCGACACCTCCATTTCCCCTGCCCAGAGAGAATCGCAGCACGGTAGGCATCTATCGACAGAAAACAAGATTAATTAAATAATCAATACACGGAGGGGGTCCAATGCCCCTGTATCACTTATATTCACAATAATTCAAGTGTGGAGCGGTCCGATGCCCCTGCACTGCTTGTAATATAATTTTAACATGATACAACATCTTTAATGTGATTGTCACCCAGCCAACATATCTGCTAAAAATACACATGGAAGCCAACGAGCTTCTCTTTTTTTTTAATTACAATACAGTTGCCTGGCACTTTATTAAATGGCTCTATTCTTCAGCCATAAATGCACAACAATTCCTAGGCATATGCAATTTGTTCCCTTAACTCCAAACAAGCAGTAAAATAATTAACAAGTTCTGTAAATTCTTAATCTTAAATTGAATTTCCAGTAACAGTTTAAATGTTGTGGGCATCCACCTCCTGCAGACCCCTTCCTTCGCGGGCTGGGAGTGCTCTTTCCTTGAGCACTCCTCGACACGCTGGTCCTCTGTGCCTTCCGGAACTCTGAAAAAGACAAAAAAAACATCTTGCCAGGTCCCTGGCTCGGGGGAGTGTAATCAGGTCCCGTGACCTCGATCCACAATACAATTCTGGAATGGTACCACACTTAAAACTTATACACTAATATTAATTGCGATATAAAAACAAAAATTAACACGTTCTACCTTAATCCTACATACATTACTTGCCCAAAGCTATATACAAGCACCGCCCATCTCCGGGCAGCCAGCCTAATCCCTGGTTGGGCTGCCACAGGCTGTTCCCTGTGGCGTGGCTGGACTGATTCCAGCTTCTAGTCCCTCCCAGCTTATGGCTGCTGGTTGGGGACCTCTGCCTTTTGGCTTCTCCCTGACTCGGGAGTCTGCCCTACTCCACTGAAAAGTGGGTGACCATACTTTCTTGGGCTGGAGTACCTGAAGAGATCTCCTAGGGAGTGTCGCTGGTGGGGCTACCCTGGCGAGCAGACCCTTAGCTCGGGTCACACTCCCTGCTGGCTGGGGACCTCCTCCTTCGGGTCCCTCCCTTCCCAAACCTGGGCTGGGGACAGGCACTCCCTTGCCACCGGCTGCCGGTGGCTGAGAGCCTTCCCCTTCACGTCTAAAACCTGGTTCAGGCTCCTCCCCGGAGTCCCACAAGAGAGGGGGAATCGCTCGGGCCAAGTACTGGGGAGCTTCTACAATCCCAGCTGCCTGTTCCCCTGCCCCCTGCTTAAACAACCTGCATTGTTTGATATAACTGGCTGCCTGCCAGTAATCCTGTTCAAAATCATGAATAGCTCCTCCCCTAACACAAGCCACAGCGCCTGCCTGTGCAGCCTGTGAGCTTGTACCTGCTGTGGGCTGGGGATTTCTATTCTCAGGTTCACTCCCAGCTGCCTGTTTCCCTGTGGGCCCCATTAAGCTAGATGGGACCCCGTTAGACCGGGGTGAATTGGTCAGGTCCTCCGAGTGGACCACCGTGCTGGAGGCTCCAGTCTCCACCGAATATCTCCCCTGCACCATCTTCACCCCTGTCTCAACATAGGGCCTGCTCCCCTCAGCATTTTTGCGGGGACACAGGTCAACAGGCTGCGTTGGCTCTAGTCATTGCTGGAAGTGAGGTGGGGCAGACGGGGTTAAAACACCAGTGGTGGCTGCTACTCTTCCCCTGGCCAGTCAGAAGAGACCGTAGGGACTGTAAATATGACTCAATTGCTGCAGGAGGGAGGTCTGGCCATGCCTTTTGGGATGGGGCTGTGGGATCCTTTCCCTTGTCCTTCCAAGGACTTTTACAGTCTTTTCTCCAGTGACCATCTTTCTCGCACCCATAGCAATTTAACCTAGCCTGAGAGGGCCGGTTCCCCTCCTGGTGCCACTCTTTCTTACTCTGGCTCCCAGGTTTAACCTCATGGACTCTTCCTTTGTGTTGGGGAGCCTCGATACCCCTCATGTTCCTGAAGGGTACTGTGAGCCAGCGGATCACCACTTGTTCGGTGGTCTGGGGGTTTCGGGTGTCAAACCAAGCCATGACCTGGGCTTGGATTTGGGGTAGACTGTTTGTCATGAGACACCGGAGCCAGTGGGTCAATTGGACTGGGTCCAGTGCTGCCCACCCTGGCATTCCCGGGCATGCACTCCGGTAGACTGGCCACAGCCTGTCTGCGAACGCCTGCCGGGACTCCCCTGGGAGCTGCACTGTTCTTTCCACCCGAGCGAACGGGCTACCATCATTGAGTCCCATGACCTCCAGTACCTCATTCTTGAGACCCTCATAATCCCTCTGCCCCCTTTTGCACTCGCCAGATAGGGACTGGCAGCAGGAAAACAGCCAGGGAAAACAGCAGCATTTTTGCTTGCTCTGCCTCATCGCAGTCATTTACACAAGCTGCTTGCTCTAGCTCCCTGAAGTGCAGAGAGGGGTCTCCCTTTTTAGTGAGCTTGAGGATGTGGCTAACCATGTCCCTGAGCTGCTGGGTGCCATACGGCACCAGAAACTGATTTTGGATGGCCCCTGGGTCATCTTCATCAACGGGCGGACCGTACCTCCATTGTCGGAGGGGGTACACTGGTTCTGGTCCCTGCCTATCTAGCGGGGCCTGCTGTGCTTCCTCTACCACCTCATCCTCCACCCCCCTTTGCTGCCAGAGCTCCTGAAAGCTCAGAGCCGTGGGTGGCGGTCGTGGGACCTCTGATTCCCTGACCGACCTTTCCCTGGGTGTTGCCTGTGGGACGGTTTTACTTGGGCTGCCAGTAAAATCCGACTGACCTGCCTTCGGGCTGATCAGACATATGATCTCCTTTGCTCTTTTTAAAGCCATACTCAGGCTTTCTATCTCTGCTCTACAGGGGCCATGATCTGCTTCCTCAAACCCTTGCTCGCAGGCCAGCTTATATGCTGCCTTTACCTCCCTAAACTTTTCCTCCTGCTCTTTTATTTCTTGTATGAGGCGAGCATTCTCCTCCCGCACCCTCATCTCATTGTTCTTGGCCTCTGCAACTAGGCACTTCAGGTACTCTGACTCGTGCCTCGTGTCGCTTTTGCCCTCACTAAACTGAACTACCAGGCGATCTACCTTGGCCTGGTATTCCTCAACCTCCCTTTCCCTATCCCAACTCTCTGCCCTGGCTTCCCTAAGCCTGCGGGTGACTTCCCCAAGCCTGCGGGAACCTACCCATAAACAAACCAGTGGGATAAAAAGAAACCCAATAATTGCTGCTCTCTCCAGACTCAAACCATTGTCTGCCACATCGCACACCGTTGCCGACGGTCCTGCCGTGGTCACCATTTTGTAGGAAATAAACAAGCGGGGTTGGAGTTATTGTCTCTGGCCAGTCAGAAGCCTCTGAGCTGCTCCAGGGACCCCCGTGCGGTTTCGAAGCACTCCCCTATTCCTGGTTCTGACCGCCGGACTTATTCAGTAGCGATGTAGACAGAAAAACGTGACTCATGGTTTGGGTGCAAAACAGACCAGTATTTATTGAAACAAAAGAAAGAAACAACTTAAAATAATCGATACAGCACACCTGTGCCTGGTTAAGCACTTTTGCTTAACACAGTACACTTAGTGTACACTAGAGCGCTCTTTGCTCAGTGCAACACTCCTTTATTTCAATACAGCACCTGTAAATACAGCTACTTAGTGTTCACTGCAGCACTTCTCTGCTCAGTGCAACACCCTGTTAATAGCACTTTCAATATAGAACTTTTAGTGTTCACTACAGCACTTCTCTGCTAGTGCAACACTGTTACTCAAATACAGCACCTTTAAATACAGCTACTTAGTGTTCACTACAGCACTTCTCTGCTCAGTGCAACACCCTGTTAATAGCACTTTCAATATAGAACTTTTAGTGTACACTACAGCACTTCTCTGCTAGTGCAACACTGTTACTCAAATACAGCACCTTTAAATACAGCTACTTAGTGTTCACTACAGCACTTCTCTGCTCAGTGCAACACCCTGTTAATAGCACTTTCAATATAGAACTTTTAGTGTACACTACAGCACTTCTCTGCTAGTGCAACAATGTTACTTAAGTAGGGGAGGAGAGAACAGACACAACGAGGGAAAATTGACTAAAATTACAGTTCTAACGAAATTCCCCTTTAATTCCCACCCCTATACCTATTCTAAGTTGCCTTGTAATGGGCCAGAAAAATATATGCTCACCAATGAAAACCACCTGCTCCGTGCCCTGCGATCTTTGATCTTCACTGCCCCGAAATAAAAACACCCCAGTATTTTAAAAGTAAACTGCTGGTGTTCCACTCCTTTAGGCAGGCTCCCACGTTGTAGAGGGCATGGAGGTGAGGCCACAGAGAGAGCGATGGCTTCTGAGAAGATATCTTTTATACCCCATTTGGGGCTGAAACCTTCATGCCCAAATCCGGATGTATCTGGGCTAAACGAAAGGGATCCAAACTGTCCCCATTGTCTGTAATGGGTTTGGATGAATTACCCATTTGTTTAAACTTTTTTTTTCAGTTTAAATGTATCCTCATTGTCTGTGATGGGCTTTGAATAAAGCTGCAGTTTAAATGTGTCCTCATTGTCTGTGATGGGCTTTGAATAAAGCTGCCGTGGTTTGAAAAAAAAAAGCATGTCTATTTCCTTGATTGTTTGAGTAAACAGCCTTGGAGGTTAGTGTAAACAAAAGTCATTGTCCTTGTGGTCAGACTGAAACTGCAGTCTCAAGTGGTTAATCCTTTGTGTAAACATTGTAGCAGTTTCTGTAAACACATCGATTGTCTACTGCAGGGAGGGGAACTCCCTGAACTGCCGTTGATTGGCAGTTTGACTGCTCCATTGAACCTTTTTCACAGACACAGCAGGTTGCCTTTTCAAGTCCTTGGCTTTTGCCACGCAGTCTGGTGGCCATTTGGATCTCTGGATTTTTAAAGGTATATTACCCAGGTATTCTTTAATCAAAAAAATCAATCTTTGGAACTGTAGGAAATTTTGAAATGATTGCGAAATCCCTACAAACTGCATGCGTACCTTCAGTGACTAGTGCACAAGAACACCCAGGTCTCTTTGCACTTCCCCTTCTCCAAATCTATTGCCATTCAAAAAATAATCTGCCTTCCTGTTTTTGCCACCAAAGTGGATAACCTCACATTTATCCACATTATAGTGCATTTGCCATGTTTCTGCCCAATCACCCAACCTGTCCAAATCGTACTGGAGTTTCACGACATCCTCCTCACAGCATACCCTCCCACCCATTCTTCCTGCCTAAAAGATTTGGAAATCCGATGACTTCCTCTTAACGGATTAGATGGACCACGAATAGCCGTAGTCTTTTAGATTTTTGTTTATGGCTAGAAGGCACGTCTCCCCGGACCATGCCTTGGTCCCTGGGCTGCTTGATCTGTACCGGTGGATCGACAGGGCCCGTGTTGCTGTGATCGACCTGAGGGAGGCTAGGGAGATCGTGACTCCGGGTGCGGGTCCCCACAGGCATAAAACTGGCTTCATCCTGTTTGATAGCCGGGGATTGACCAGCGTCCTGGCCTCGGGTGGCCATCCCACAGGGAGTGCTTGGCTACCTGTGTGGATCCGGCGGGGCAGCTGGCAGATCTCTCGATGTCCCAGGTAGGGCATCATCTTCGGGGGAGCGCAGAGTGTCGGCAACATCCCCATGGGTCCCTCTATCAGTTGGGTCCGTGGAACCGGCTGGACAGGGAGCCAGGTCCCGGAGCAAAACTGTGGACTCCCGGCCATCAGGGTACCGCACGTGCGCGTATGTGGGATTGACATCCATGAGTTATACCTCGTCGACAAGAGGATCGTTTTTAGACGATCAAACGAATCTTCGGAGCAGCACGGGGCCAGGAGCTGCCAACCATGATGGTAGAGACGTCCCATGCGTGGAGCGACGCTGGAAGCTGAAGAATCACTCGTGAGGTGTGACATTGGTAGACATAGAAAGGAGAGACCTGATGGAATGCAACACGTCAGGGAGCATAGTTTCCCACTGCTGGTCTGGTAGGTTGCGTAACCTCAGCGCAAGACAAACAGCGTTCCAAATGATAGCGTTGTATCTCTCAACCTGTCCGTTACCAATGGGATGGTACGGTGTCGTTTTACTTGTGGCGATTCCCCGTTGGGAGAGAGAACTTTTGAGTTTGCTTGACATGAAGGAGGGACCCCAAACAACGTGGATGAAATTGGCCGTACTGCAAAGGGAAAAGACTTGATCAAGGCATTTGATCACTGTGGAAGTAAGCATATTGGGACAAGGGAAAGCAAAGGGAAAGCGTGAATATTCGTCCACCATAGTCAGTAAGTAGGTGTTTCACGTTGAGGAAGGCAATGGCCCTTTAAAGTCAATGCTGAGTCGCTGCATAGCGTGTATGAGCGAGCCATCCGATGGACGGAAGAATTGCGGTTTTAATTCCGCACAAATTCTACAGGAGGAGCACATTCTTTTCACATCTTCCGTAGAAAATGGGAGATTTTAGATCGCACAAAGTGCAACATACGGGTAACGCCAGGATGGCATAAGTCAGTATGAATATCCGCAAGAGTCGAAGTTGATATAGAATAGCAGAATGCCCGTGTGAGGGTATCCGGGGCCACGTTCTCTTTGCCGGGTCGATAATGTATGGTGTATCCAAAGGCAGACAATTCCATCCTCCAGAGTTGTATTTTGTTATTCTTGATCTTAGTGCGTTTCCGGTTATCCAGCATAAAGGCCATGGAGCGCTGATCGGTTATCAGTGTGAAATGGCGACAAGCGAGAAAATTACTCAATTTACGTACAGCTTCGATGATGGCCGTAGTTCCTTCTCGACAGGAGGATAATGGAGCTCGCTACCCTGCAAAGTTCTGGACAGAAATGCAACGGGTCGACCACCTTGATTCAAGGTAGCAAAGATCGCCACATCCGATGCATCGCACTAGACCACGAAAGGAAGGTTTTCATCAGTGGAACGAAGCATAGCTTTTTCCAATTGTCGCTTGAGGAGGTTGAAAGCTGAAATAGCCATTGCCTCCAATGGAAATGACACTGTGTGAAGCAGGGGCTGGATCTTGTCGGAGAAGTGGGGTATACATTTCGCATAATAGGCGAACATACCGAGTGCCCGACAAAGAGAGCCGAGATTCATAGGGGGAGGGAGCTCCTGAAGCGGACGAAGTCGCTCCGGATCCGGTTTGATGACACCGTTGCCCACGCAGTAGCCAAGGATGTTGACTGATGGTACTGATTTCACAGATTTGGACTCATTTAAGGTTAAGTTGCGACGACGGAGAACATCATAAAATTTCTGGAGGTTGGCATCATGCTTCTTCTGGTCATGACCAGCAATGGTGGTATTATCCAGATATGGAAAAGTGTCCGTTACGTTCTCCTGTTTGACTAGACTATCCATTGCCCATTGAAAGACGGCCACCCCATTGGTGACCCCAAATGGAAGGTGACAGAACTGGTAAAGCCGACCATTGGCCTCAAAGGCCGTATACTTTTTGTCAGAGTCCTTTAACGGTACTTGATGATATGTGCTCTTTAAATCAAAGGTTGAAAATACCTTGTAGTTAGCAAGGTTTTTGACCATGTCATCGATGCGTGGTAGTGGGTAGTCATCCAGGTGAGTATACTGGTTAATATTTTGCGAGTAATCGATGCAAAGACGTTTCTTGTGTTGCTTCAGAGGATTTTTGACAACGACGACTTGAGCCTGCCAGGAAGATGAACATGGCTCAATGATACCGTCAGCCAGAAGGCGAGAGATTTCTGCCTCGATAAAGGATCGATTATCTTGGCTGAAACGTCATGATTTGGTGACTATGGGCTTACATCGGGGGGAAAGATTGGCAAACAAGGAGGGCTTGTCGAGCGAAGCCGCCGAAAGCGCACAAAATGGTACTTTGGAAATAGTAAGCTCCGGTTTTGACCCTCCAAACTCGAAAGTGAGTCTTTTGTGTTGTTTCTGGAAATCCTGTCCCAGGAGCACATCACTGCATAGGTTCTTGAGCACCCCGAGCCGGGTGGAGAAATAAGTCCGGCCGTTGAGAATAAGGTCGACAAGACAAAAGCCAGAAGAATTGGTGGTCATTGTCGTCAGAGCCATTGCAATTTCCCTGTCTCAGGGGTAAATACACAGTTTTAACTTACTGACAGCCCGCTCACTAATGAAGCTGTCAGAGCTGCATGAGTCGATTAATGCACTCAAAATGTGTCCATTTACCGAAACCTTCGTGGCTACATGGGACAGACTTTGGGGAAAAACAGCTGTGATGGGAGGAGGGGCAGTTTTACCCTTGACAGCTGTAACCTTAGTAGTGGTTCTTGGGGGAGGAGCAGTTTTATAGATTGCATCTGTAACCTTAGTAGTGGCTCTTGGGGGAGGAGCAGTTTTATAGATAGTAACTGCAGAACTAACAGGAGCTCTCGACCGGTATACCTTAGAAAAGTGGCCTTTCTTACTAACAGCGGCTCTTGACTGGCATACCTTAGAAAGGTGACCTTTCTTGCTGCAATGATTGCAGGTTACGTTACAAGCAGGACAAAATTTCCTATAATGGAAGGCAGCTCCACAGAAGAAACACTTCCTTCTGGATTGTCAAGATGCCGCTAGGGCGGGGTCATCATCAGTGTAGGTTTCTAGGGTAGGGTTGTCATCAGCCAGGTTGGAGTCGTCATCTGTGAGGGCTTCCGCCCGAGGTCTATCGAAGGAGTCACTAAAAGTAATAGCAGCAGCCCGTGCACATGGTGAAAGGTAGGTGTCTGCATTCCTCTTTGCTAAGTCCAGAGAACATGCCTGGTCATAGGCAGCCTGTAACTTGAGGGTTTAATTCTCCAACAGACGCTGATGTATGAAGGGAGACGCAATCCCATTAATAAAGGAATCACGAATTAACTCCTCCTGGTACTGCTCAGCTGTAACAGCTTTAAGATTACAATCCTTGCTGAGCCAGCGAAGTTTCTGAAGGAATTCGTCAAGTGATTCACCGGGTTGTTGTCGAGTTGTGGCCAGTAGATGCCGATCAAAAATTTCAGTTGGTGACTTGACATATAGCTGCTGTAGTATTTGGATAGCGGAGTCATAGTCTACACAGTCGTCGATGTAATCAAACACATGAGGGGATACATAATTAGCAAGCTGTTCCCGAAATCGCCCAAAGCGTGGAGTCGATATCAAGTTGATTAAATTGACATAATAAAACTCACTACGCACTTGGTTTGAGCATAAAGCAAGGCTTTAATCAACTTGTTTCAGAACATGGAGGTCTAGTTGTACTTCACAAGTTCCTTGTCTTACAAAATGTCCCTGGAAAGCTGGACCCACGCCCGAGTATTTATACTCCTTGAACGGCGCCACCAGCTGGCCGTCCAGTGTTATTTCATGAGTAGTTTCTTGATAACATAAGAACATAAGAAATAGGAGCAGGAGTAGGCCAATCAGCCCCTCGAGCCTGCTCCGCCATTCAATAAGATCATGGCTGATCTGATCCTAACCGCCAATCTCTATCACAGAACTATCTCCTGAAACTAACAGAATTAGACACACGAAATAGGAGCAGGATCAGGCTACACAGCCCCTGCGCCCGCTCCGCTACCCACAGGGCCATGACCGATCCGAACCTAGACTCATGTCCAAATTCCTGCCCGCTCCCCACAACCCTTAATTCCCTTTACTTCTAGGAAACTGTCTATTTCTGTTTTAAATTTATGTAATGATGTAGCTTCTACAGCTTTTTGGGGCAGCATATTCCATGGACCTACCACCCTCTGAGTGAAGTAGTTCCTCCTCATCTCAGTTTTGAAAGAGCAGCCCCTTATTCTAAGACTATGCCCCCTAGTTCTAGTTTCACCCATCATCGGGAACATCCTCCCCGCATCCACCCGATCCAACCCCTTCACAATCTTATATGTTTCAATAAGATCGCCTCTCATTCTTCTGAACTCCAATGAGTAGAGTCCCAATCTACTCAACCTCTCCTCATATGTCCATCCCCTCATCCCCAGGATTAACCGAGTGAACCTTCTTTGTACTGACTCGAGAGCAAGTATGTCTTTTCTTAAGTATGGACACCAGAACTGTATGCAGTATTCCAGGTGCGGTCTCACCAATACCTTGTACAACTGAAGCAATACCTCCCTATTTTTATATTCTATCCCCCTAGCAATGAAAGCCAACATTCCATTGGCCTTCTTAATCACTTGCTGCACCTGCATACTAACCTTTTGAGTTTCGTGCACCAGGACCCCCAGATCCCTTTGTACTTCAGTACTTTCCAGTTTCTTGCCATTAAGATAATAACTTGCTCTACGATTTTTCCTGCCAAAGTGCATAACCTCACACTTTCCAGTATTGTATTCCATCTGCCAAATCTCTGCCCACTTACTTAGCCTGTCTATGTCCCCTTGCAGGTATTTTATGTCCTCCTCACTCACTACTTTCCCTCCCATCTTAGTATCATCTGCAAACTTTGATATGTTACATTCGGTCCCCTCCTCCAAATCGTTAATATAGATTGTAAAGAGTTGGGGACCCAGCACTGACCCCTGCGGAACACCACTAGTTACTGATTGCCAGTCTGAGAATTAACCATTTATCCCAACTCTCTGCCTTCTGTTAGATAGCCAATCCTCTATCCATGCCAGAATATTACCCCCAATCCCGTGATTTTTTATCTTAAGCAATAATCTTTTGTGTGGCACCTTGTCAAATGCCTTTTGGAAGTCTAAATACACTACGTCCACTGGTTCCCCTTTATCCACCCTATATGTTACTTCCTCAAAGAACTCCAGCAAATTTGTCAAACATGACTTCCCCTTCATAAAACCATGTTGACTTTGTCCTATTAAATTATGATTATCCAAATGTCCTGTTACTGTCTCCTTAATAATGGACTCCAAAATTTTACCTACCACAGATGTTAGGCTAACCAGTCTATAGTTTCCAGTCTTCTGTCTACTGCCCTTTTTAAATAAGGGTGTTACATTAGCAGTTTTCCAGTCTGCCGGGACCTTTGCCGAGTCCAGGGAGTTTTGGAAAATTATTACCAATGCATCCACAATCCCTACCGCCACTTCCCTCAAGACCCTAGGATGTAAGCCATCAGGTCCAGGTGATTTATCCACCTTGATTCCCATTATTTTACCGAGTACCGCTTCCTTAGTGATTTTGATCATGTTTATCTCCTCCCCCCCTATAGCCCCCTGTTTGTCCAGTGTTGGGATATTCTTAGTGTCCTCTACTGTAAAGACTGATACAAAATATTCATTCAGTGTTTTTGCCATCTCCATATTTCCCACCATTAATTTCCCGGTCTCATCCTCTAAGGGACCAACATTTACTTTAGCCACCCTTTTTCTTTTTATATAACTATAAAAACTCTTACTATCTGTTTTTATATTTTTTGCTAATTTACTTTCATAATCTATCTTCCCTTTCTTAATCAATCTTTTTGTTATTTTTTGCTGTCTTTTAAAGTTTTCCCAATCCTCTATCCTCCCACTAGATTTGGCTACCTTATATTCCCTTGTTTTTGTTCGAATACTATCCTTAATTTCTTTACTTAGCCACGGATGGCTGTCTTTTCTTTTACACTCTTTTCTTCTCAGTGGAATATCATTTTTTTGGAAGTTGTAAAATAACTCCTTAAATGTACACCACTGATCATGTATCGTCTTACCCTTTAATCTATTTTCCCAATCCACTCTACTCAATTCCGCTCTCATACCTTCATAGTCTCCTTTATTCAAGCTTAGCACGCTTGTTTGAGATCCAACCTTCTCACCCTCTAATTGAATATGGAATTCAACCATGTTATGGTCACTCATTCCAAGGGGATCCTTTACTAGGACATTTTTAATTAATCCTGTCTCATTACACAGGACCAGATCTAAGGTTGCTTGCCCCCTGGTCGGTTCAGTTACATACTGCTCAAGAAACCCATCCCTAATACACTCAATGAACTCATCCTCAAGGCAGCCCTTCCCAATTTGATTTGTCCAATTAATATGATAGTTAAAATCCCCCATAATTATAGATGTTCCCTTATTACAAGCCTCAACTATTTCCTGATTGATACTCCGTCCAACCGAGTTGCAACTGTTCGGATGCCTATAGACTACGCCCACTAGTGTTTTTTTCCTCTTATTATTCCTTATCTCCACCCAAACTGTTTCATTATCCTGATCTTTTGACCATGATGATGAGATTTATAACAAGTCTCATGGCCTCTTTCTGTGCTATAACATTCTCGAAGGCCTTTACTACTAATCTTGACCTGAATCCAAGGCCACGATTTTGCCAGTGCTCAGAGGGCGGGTTTGGAGGCGGGTCAGGTGTTAAAGTTGCAATGATTGATGGCGGGTCAGAAACCCGCCGTGATCCCGCCTCCATGTGAGTTTCAAGAGTGTTGGGTCTGTGATTTCACAACAGACCCGACACCAAGCAGCAGGTTAGGGAATTAAGGCACTTAACTCCTTGTTAAGTGCATGTTAACTGCTATTTTATGTGCCTTTTGCAATTTTCTAACATTTGATTCGGGTTTCACAATGTTCGGAATTCATGCCAGGTAAGTGTGTCGGGAGGAACAACGAGCTGGAAACTTCACAAATGCAACTGCAGTCTAAAAGCTGCACTCTCAAATCTGCTCAATTTCAGATGTCAGAGGTTGCTGATTTCATGATTTGGGAGACGGTCTTGAGGCTGTAAGTGTCTGCTGTTAACTCTATATTCACCATCACCTGCATTGCTGGACATATAAGGCACCCTCACCCTTCACTGTGCCACCTCAAATTGGGTTCACACATTTATTCCAACATAATAAAAGAACAGAAACTTAATATTGCATTTTATCAGAACACCCAAGTGAGTACCCTTGTGATCATTTATGTGTCAGCTTTCTCTTATGCGTGCTTTTACATTGTGCTAACCAAATTAGTAATCATACTGTGGAGGAGGAATTCCTAGAGTGTATATGGGATGGTTTCCTGGACCAATATGTCGAGGAACCAATTGGAGACCAGGCCATCTTAGACTGGGTATTATGTAATGAGAAAGGATTAATTAGCAATCTTGTTGTGTGAGGCCCCTTGGGGAGGAGTGATCATAATATGGCAGAATTCTTCATTAAGATGGAGAGTGAAGTAGTTGGCTCAGAGACTAGGGTCCTGAATTTAAATAAAGGAAACTATGATGGTATGAGGCGCAAGTGGGCTAGGATGGATTGGGGAACATTACTTAAAGGGTTGACGGTGGATAGGCAATGGCAAGCATTTAAAGATCGCATGGATGAACTACAGAATTTGTTCATCCCTGTCTGGCATAAAAATAAAACAAGAAAGGTGGCACAACCGTGGCTAACAAGGATTAATTAAGGATAGCATAAGATCCAAGAAGAGGGCATATAAATTGGGAACAGTTTAGGATTCAGCAAAGGAGGTCAAAGGGATTAATTAAGAGAGGGAAAATACAATATGAGAGTAAGCTTGCAGGGAACATAAAAACTGACTGTAAAAGCTTCCATAGATATGTGAAGAGAAAAATATTGGTGAAGTCAAGCGTAGGTCCTTTGCAGTCAGAATCAGGGGAATTTATAATGGGGAACAAAGAAATGGCTGACCAATTAAATACATACTTTGGTTCTGTCTTCAAAAAGGAGGACACAAATAACCTCCCAGAGATGTCGGGGAACATAGGGTCTAATGAGAGGGAGGAATTGAATGAAATCAGTATTTGTAGAGAAATGGTGTTAGGGAAATTGATGGGATTGAAGGCCGATAAGTCCCCAGGGCCTGATAATCTACATCCTAGGGTACTTAAGGAAGTGGCCCTAGAAATAGTAGATGCATTGCTGCTCATCTTCCAAAATTCTATAGACTCTGGAATAGTTCCCATGGATTGGAGGGTAGCTAATGTAACCCCGCCATTTAAAAAAGGTGGTAGAGAGAAAACAGGGAATTATAGACCGGTAAACCTGACATCGGTAGTGGGGAAAATGTTAGAGTCCATTATAAAAGATGTAATAGCAGAGCACTTGGAAAAAAGTGACAGGATCGGACAAAGTCAACATGGATTTACAAAAGGTAAATCATGCTTGACTAATTTACTGGAATTTTTTGAGGATGTAACTGGTAGACTAGATAAGGGAGAACCAGTGGATGTGGTGTATTTGGGCTTTCAGAAGGCTTTCGATAAGGTCCCGCATAAGAGATTAGCGTGCAAAGTTAAAGCACATCAGATTGGGGGTAAGGTACTGACTTGGATAGAGAACTGGTTGGCAGACATGAAGCAAAGAGTTGGAATAAACGGATCTTTTTCCAAGTGGCAGGCAGTGACTAGTGGGGTAGCGCAGGGATTGGTTGTAGGACCCCAGCTATTCACAATATATATTAAGGATCTAGACGAGGGAACTAGATGTAATATCTCCAAGTTTGCAGACGACACAAAGCTGGGTGGGCGTGTGTGCTGTGAGGAGGATGCCGAGAAACTCCAGGATGATTTGGACAAGTTTGGTGATTGGGCAGATGCATGGCAGATGCAGTATAATGTGGATAAATGCGAGGTTATCCACTTTGGTGGCAAAAACAGGAAGACAGATTATTATCTGAATGGCAAAAGATTGGTTAAAGGGGAAGTGCAACGAGACCTGGGTGTCCTTGTGCACCAGTCGCTAAAGGTAAGCATGCAGGTGCAGCAGACGGTTAAGAAGGCAAATGGTATGTTGGCCTTCATAGCGAGAGGATTCAAGTACAGGGGCAAGGATGTCTTGCTGCAGTTGTACAGGGCCTTGATGAGACCACACCTTGAGTATTGTGTGCAGTTTTGGTCGCCTTATCTGAGGAAGGATGTTCTTGCCATGGAGGGAGTGCAGCGAAGATTCACCAGACTGATACCTGGGATGGCAGGAATGACGTATGAAGAGAGATTGGGTTGATTAGGCTTATATTCGCTAGAGTTTAGAAGAATGAGAGGGGATCTCATTGAAACGTATAAAATTCTAACAGGAGGCCCGACCAGTTCGGGGGAGAGCAGCAGCAGCGGAGGTGAGCCCGGTATAAAAACCGGCGCCAAGGCAGAGGCCCGACCAGTTCGGGGGAGAGCAGCAGCAGCGGAGGTGAGCCCGGTATAAAAACCGGCGCCAAGGCAGAGGCCCGACCAGTTCGGGGGAGAGCAGCAGCAGCGGAGGTGAGCCCGGTATAAAAACCGGCGCCAAGGCAGAGGCCCGACCAGTTCGGGGGAGAGCAGCAGCAGCGGAGGTGAGCCCGGTATAAAAACCGGCGCCAAGGCAGAGGCCCGACCAGTTCGGGGGAGAGCAGCAGCAGCGGAGGTGAGCCCGGTATAAAAACCGGCGCCAAGGCAGAGGCCCGACCAGTTCGGGGGAGAGCAGCAGCAGCGGAGGTGAGCCCGGTATAAAAACCGGCACCAAGGCAGAGGCCCGACCAGTTCGGGGGAGAGCAGCAGCAGCGGAGGTGAGCCCGGTATAAAAACCGGCGCCAAGGCAGAGGCCCGACCAGTTCGGGGGAGAGCAGCAGCAGCGGAGGTGAGCCCGGTATAAAAACCGGCGCCAAGGCAGAGGCCCGACCAGTTCGGGGGAGAGCAGCAGCAGCGGAGGTGAGCCCGGTATAAAAAACCGGCGCCAAGGCAGAGGCCCGACCAGTTCGGGGGAGAGCAGCAGCAGCGGAGGTGAGCCCGGTATAAAAACCGGCGCCAAGGCAGAGGCCCGACCAGTTCGGGGGAGAGCAGCAGCAGCGGAGGTGAGCCCGGTATAAAAACCGGCGCCAAGGCAGAGGCCCGACCAGTTCAGGGGAGAGCAGCAGCAGCGGAGGTGAGCCCGGTATAAAAACCGGCGCCAAGGCAGAGGCCCGACCAGTTCGGGGGAGAGCAGCAGCAGCGGAGGTGAGCCCGGTATAAAAACCGGCGCCAAGGCAGAGGCGTACCAAATCAACAGCAGAGGAGAGAGGTAAAAAGTAATCCAAGTGTGACGTCACCAGGGAGCAGGTAAGTGATTGGTTGGTGAGTATTTCTCTCTTTTCAATACAAGCTTGAATTCTGTGGTGTTACATTTCTGTGGTGTAGTGGGGACAGTTGGTAAATAAAGCGCCCTAGAGTATACCTGTAACTGGGGTATTGAATAAATTTTTTAATTAATTAAAGGAGTAAGTCATGGGAGGAGAGCTCAGACCCGTGTTCTGCTCCTCTTGCTCCATGTGGGAAATCAGGGAAGCTGCCAGTGTCCCTGACGACCATGTGTGCGGGAAATGCATCCAGCTGCAGCTACTTGCAGACCGCATTGCGGCGCTCGAGCTGCAGGTGGATGAATTTTGGAGCATGCGCGATGCTGAGAGGCTCGTGGATAGCACGTTTAGCGAGTTGTTCACGCCTCAGGGCAGGGCAGCACAGGGGGTGACCATCAGGCGGAGCAACAAAGGCAGGCAGGTAGTGCAGGGAACCCCTGCGGGCATCCCCCTTTCAAACAAGTATACCGCTTTGGATACTGTTGAGGGGGATGACTCACCAGGGGAAGGCAGCAGCAGCCAACTTCCTGGCACTGGGGGTGCTCCTGCTGCCCAGGAAGGGGGGAAAAAGAGTGGGAGAGCAATAGTGGTAGGGGATTCTATAGTAAGGGGAACAGATAGGCGTTTCTGTGGCCGTAGACGTGAATCCAGGATGGTTTGTTGCCTCCCTGGTGCCAGGGTCAAGGATGTCACTGAGCGGCTGCAGGGCATTCTGGAGGGGGAGGGTGAACAGCCAATGGTCGTGGTCCACATTGGTACCAACGACATAGGTAAAAAGAGGGATGAGGTCCTGCATCAAGAATTTAGGGAGCTAGGTAACAGATTAAAGAGCAGGACCTCAAAGGTTGTAATCTCTGGATTACTCCCAGTGCCACGTGCTAGTAAGTATAGGAATGGGAGGATAGAGCAGATGAATGCGTGGCTAAAGAGTTGGTGTAGGGGGGAGGGTTTTACTTTCCTGGATCACTGGGCCTGCTTCTGGGAAAGGTGGGACTTGTACAAGTCGGACGGGTTGCACCTGAACCAGAGCAGGACAAATATCCTTGCGGGGAGGTTTGCTAGCACTGTTGGGGGGGGTTTAAACTAACTTGGCAGGGGGATGGGATACAGAGGGGAGCTGAAATAGGGGGGGATGTGCTGCCAATTATAGAGAAAAAAACAAGTCAGCTTGGTAGACAGGGCAAATATATAAGGGCAAGGCTGGATGGCATCTATTTTAATGCAAGGAGTCTTGCGAATAAGGTGGATGAACTGAAGGTGTTGATAAACACATGGGAGTATGATATTGTTGCTATCACGGAGACATGGTTGAGGGAAGGGCAAGACTGGCAGCTCAATATTCCGGGGTACAGAATCTTCAGGCGAGACAGAGGGGGAGGTATAAGAGGAGGGGGTGTCGCAATATTAATTAAGGAGTCAATTACTGCAGTAAGGAGGGATGATATATTAGCAGGGTCCTCTAATGAGGCCATATGGGTGGAGCTTAAAAACAAAAAGGGGGCAAGCACTTTGCTGGGAGTGTACTATAGGCCTCCAAACAGTCAGGGGGAGATAGAGGAACAGATATGTAGGCAAATCTCAGAGAAATGTGCAAATAATAGGGTAATAATAATGGGGGATTTCAACTTCCCCAATATTAACTGGGATAGTCAGAGTGTGAAAGGCTCAGAGGGTGTAGAATTCTTAAAGTGCATCCAGGAGAGCTTTTTGAGCCAGCATGTAGAAAGTCCTACAAGAGAGGGGGCGGTACTGGACCTAATTCTAGGGAATGTGGCCGGCCAAGTGGAAAAAGTGCTAGTAGGTGAGCACTTTGGTGACAGTGACCATAATATGGTGAGATTTAAGGTGGTCATGGAAAAGGACAGGGATGGGCCGGAAATAAAGGTTCTAAATTGGGGGAAGGCCGATTTTAATAGGATAAGGCAGGATCTGGCCAAAATGGACTGGGATCAGCTACTTGTAGGAAAATCCGCATCGGAGCAATGGGAGGCTTTCAGAAGGGAGATTGAGATCATACAATGGCAACATGTTCCCGTAAAGGTCAAGGGTGGTTCCAAAAACCACAGGGAACCTTGGATGACAGGGGATATACGAGAATGGATTAGGAAAAAAAGGAGGGCTTTTGGTAGATACAAAAGGCTAAAGACGGAGGAAGCCCTAGAGGAGTACAAAAAGTGCAGGGGGATACTTAAAAAAGAAATTAGGAGATCAAGGAGGGGCCATGAAATAACACTGGCAAGCAAAATAAAGGAAAATCCGAAGATGTTTTATAAGTATATTAAGGGTAAGAGGATAACTAGGGAAAAAATAGGGCCCATTAGGGACAAAAGTGGCAATCTGTGTGTGGAGCCGAAAGATGTAGGAGGGGTTCTAAATGAATTTTTTGCATCTGTTTTCACTATGGAGAAGGACGATGTAGACATAGAAATAGGGCGGGGGGACTGTGATATGCTCGAACATATTAACATCGAGCGGGAGGGGGTATTGGCGGTTTTAGCTGGCCTAAAAATGGATAAATCCCCAGGCCCGGATGAAATGTATCCCAGGCTGCTGTGTGAGGCAAAGGAGGAGATTGCGGGGGCTCTAACACATATATTCAGGACCTCTCTGGCCACAGGGGATGTGCCAGAGGACTGGAGAACCGCTAATGTAGTACCATTATTCAAGAAGGGTAGTAGGGAAAAACCGGGGAACTACAGGCCAGTGAGCCTAACATCAGTGGTAGGAAAATTATTGGAAAAAATCCTGAGGGACAAAATGTGTCTCCACTTGGAGAGGCAAGGATTAATCAGGGATAGTCAACATGGCTTTGTCAAGGGAAGATCATGTCTGACTAATTTGATTGAATTTTTTGAGGGGGTGACTAGGTGTGTGGATGAGGGTAACGCAGTGGATGTGGTATACATGGATTTCAGTAAGGCCTTCGATAAAGTCCCGCACAGGAGACTGGTCAAGAAGGTAAGAGCCCATGGAATCCAGGGTGCCTTGGCACATTGGATACAAAACTGGCTTAGTGGCAGAAGGCAGAGGGTGATGGTCGAAGGTTGTTTTTGTGACTGGAAGCCTGTGGCCAGTGGGGTACCACAGGGATCGGTGCTGGGTCCCTTGCTGTTTGTGGTCTACATTAATGACTTGGATATGAATGTAAAGGGTATGATCAGTAAGTTCGCGGATGATACAAAAATTGGTAGGGTGGTAAATAGCGAGGAGGGTAGCCTCAGTCTGCAGGACGATATAGATGGGTTGGTCAGATGGGCGGAACAGTGGCAAATGGAATTTAACCCGGAAAAGTGCGAGGTGATGCACTTTGGGGGGAATAACAAGGCAAAGGAATACACAATGAATGGAAAGACCCTAGGCAAGACGGAGGGTCAGAGGGATCTGGGTGTGCAAGTACACAGATCCCTGAAGGCGGCGGAACAGGTGGATAAGGTGGTAAAAAAGGCATATGGGATACTTGCCTTCATTAGCCGAGGCATTGAATATAAGAGCAAGGAGGTTATGATGGAGCTGTATAAAACACTGGTTAGGCCACAGCTGGAATATTGTGTGCAGTTCTGGTCGCCACACTACAGGAAGGATGTGATCGCGTTAGAGAGGGTGCAGAGGAGGTTCACCAGGATGTTACCAGGGCTGGAGCGCTTCAGCTATGAAGAGAGACTGGGCAGGTTGGGTTTGTTTTCCTTGGAGCTGAGGAGGCTGAGGGGGGACATGATTGAGGTGTACAAAATTATGAGGGGCATAGATAGGATGGATGCTGAGGAGCTTTTTCCCTTAGTAGAGGGGTCAATAACTAGGGGGCATAGATTCAAGGTAAAGGGCGGGAGGTTTAGAGGGGATTTGAGAAAGAACTTTTTCACCCAGAGGGTGGTTGGAGTCTGGAACTCACTGCCTGAAAGGGTTGTGGAGGCAGAAACCCTCACAACATTTAAGAAGCATTTGGATGTGCACTTGAAATGCCATAGCATACAAGGCTACGGGCCAAATGCTGGAATATGGGATTAGATTAGACAGGGCTTGATGGCCGGCGCGGACACGATGGGCCGAAGGGCCTCTATCCGTGCTGTATTACTCTATGACTCTATGACTAGACAGACTAGATGCAGGAAGGATGTTCCCGATGGCGGGGGAGTCCAGAACCAAGGGTCGCAGTCTAAGGATAAGGGGTAAGCCATTTAAGACTGAGATGAGGAGGAATTTCTTCACCTAGAGAGTGATGAACCTGTGGAATTCTCTACCACAGGAGTCAGTTGAGGCCCACTCATTAAATATATTCAAGAAGGAGTTAGATATATTTCTTAAGGCTAAAGGGTTCAAGGGATATGGGGAGAAAGCAGGGACAGCGTACTGAATTTGGATGATCAGCCATGATCTCATTAAATGGCGGAATAGGCTCGAGGGCCGAATGGCCTACTCCTGCTCCTATCTTCTATGTTTCTATGTGCTACCCCTGTGGCTTCAGCAGATGTAGAGACAGCCTGCTCACTTCCCTGCTGCACCTGCTTAGACGCCTTTGGCAGTCATCCTGTGGGTTTTGGAACCAGTGAAGGCCCCGACAGAGTCTACTCCTCCTGCGGCTGCTCCAGCAGTCATCTGGGGACTCTGAAAGGGGATGGAAGTTGGAGCGCTTGGAGAGGAGCCTCCACCTGCATGTCGTCTCCCACCATCATCCCTCTCATGGGCCACCTGCAGTGCTCTGCTAGCAAGTAGCTGGAGAGCACCTTGCTGCACATCAGTGGAGCCATGAGGACCCGTCTCTGAACTGACAGTCCTCATAAGCAGGACATCCATGTACCTCTGGTTCCTCTCCATGAGGTCCTTCTATCCTCCATAGCTGACCATCTATTTAGAAGTTTCACCATGTTCCTTTGATTCTGGTGATTTATGTCCTCCATGGAGGTTGCCATCCTTTCCCTGGCGGGACCTACATTTGCCATTGTGTGCACCACGGCATTGCTCATGTTTTAGATGGACTCCTCCATTTTCTGCACATTCGTAGTCACCGTGGTTGCAAACCCAGTCAGAGCCTCCTGCACTTGTTCCTGAAACTCCAGCACCGCTCTCTTTCTGGATGGCCCCCGAGGCTCAGTGTTTACATGCAGCTGAGCAGAGCTAGAAGTGTCCTGCGACCTCTGACAAGAACTCTCCACTGCTGTCCCTGTCTCCACGATCTGCTCTTGCTCACTCATGCGTTGTGATACACCAGTTGACAAACTACTCTATTTCGTGAATGACCCACCAAGGTGTGCGTCTCTGCGCTGGTGCTGGGTGCGATCATTTCTGGTGACGCTGCTCCCTCAGAGGATTCAGTCCATTACACTGGAATGAGTGTAAAGAATGGATAGGATAGATGTTTAGAGGGAGACTGTGAATTAGTGGGTTCCCATAACAAATTTATCTTCTTTTGAGTTGTTAGTTGTTGTCAGTGCATAACCTTGAGGGTGGATGTGAGGGGTGCAAAGTAAGATGGGGAAGTGAACCTGCATAGGGAGAGAGGGATGGGTGATGGTGCAAGGGATGTTAGGTTGAGTCAGGATGTGCAGGAGTAGGGTTAGCAATGCAGGTTGATGGGGATGTGATGACAGGCACAGCAGAATTAGGGTAAGTGATCCTTTCTATTCACTTTTCCAGAGCTCAGGAGATCATTGAACCTTTTCCTGCATTGGATCCAGGCGCGACTGTACATAGACCTGGCACTGACCTCCTCAGCTATTCACAGCCAGGCTGCCTTTGTCTGCTGAGGAGGTTTCCTTCTTCCATCAGCTGGGTATAGGACCTCCCGACGTCCTCTGACTCTCTCCACAAGAACATGGAGGGAGTCCTCATTGAAGCAGGGAGCTCCTATTGTTTCTCTGCAGACATCGTGGTGAGAAGCAGCAGTCAGAAGCCCCAGAAACCACCTGAGATCTAATGGAAAAATGGCCCCCTTAAATACACTGGCTGCAAACGCGTCAGTAGATCAGCTGAACAGATCCACACTTTGTGATGAGGGCGGGTAACCCACCCGGCGGGCTTAACTAGGCCAATCAACAAAAAAGTGTGTCAGCAGGCCGGCAGAAGCCGGCAGCGGGATGGGAACCTGCCCACTACCGTTCCCAACACAAACCACCTCCATGAAGAAAATCACGGCCAAAGGCCCTGATTAGCATTTTTGGAAACTGTTTCCCAGCCACAGCCAGCCAGATGGAGAGGCTGGCTGGCTATCGGGCGGGTAGGCCTTCGGCACCAGGCCACAGCCGGGGAGCAGAGAGAAGGGAGGGAGAGGTCGGGGGAGACATCAATTGCGGGGTGGGGGGTGGTGCAGCCAAGTTAGATCGGAGGAGCGGGGAGAAGATCGCGAGTGGCTCATGGAGGACACGGGACGGGGGCGGGGGTGGAGTTGAGAGGAGATCACGGGCCGTGATTGACATTGGGAGGGCATCGGGTCGCGGGGAGGGGGATGTCCAATCACTGTGGAGGTTAACAGGTTTGTTTGGAGCGCTGGGAGGGGAAGCATTTCTGCTCCTCCTGGCCCACCAACAGTGTTGGAAAAACACTTACCTGTCATATCCAGCAGTTCTCACCTCTCTTTAGCTGCCTGCTTTAGCAAGGTCCGGGAAACCCGGTCGGCCAGCATTAAAGCTGGAATAGCGAAAATAATCTGAGGCACACAGCCTCATTAAAATATTTAAGTGAACAGCCCACCTCCTGGGAGTGGGCTGGTCGCCAGCTCCCCATCCCATCTCCGTTAGAACAAGAAGTGGGCGAGCTCGAGACGGGTTGGGTTCGGGTTTTAGATTTTTTACATTTTTACTTCCTACCCGACCCAAACCCACCTGTTTTTGGGGTTTAAAATTCCCCCAAAAAACCTTACCTGACTAATTTACCAATATACCTACATTCTGACATTAAGAAAAACTACAGAAAGCATCTTGTAAGGTTATGCCTCCCCCTGCTGGATTTGGTCAATGCATATATAGAACAGAAAATGCAGCATTTAAGGCTGCAATTTTGAAGATTTTTGAGGCCCTTAAATTCTTGGTCTGAAGATTGCCCTTTGGCTTCTGCTATCCCATATAATGTAAAAGATTTCTCTTTTCCTTATTGGCCAGTTGTAGGCTGTTTCTTCAGTCTTTGCTGCATTTGTTTTAACATTCAATGCTGGCTGAAGAGAAAAACAGACAACTACAGTAGATCTCCAAAAATATCAATGCCATGGAGGCCAAAGTTGTGGAGAGTGGGCACATTCCAAATGGATCCCTTAAGTTCAGTTCCTGCTTATTATCCTCTGCTGTTTACTGAAGGAAATGAATAAATACTCGGCTCCACAGAAGAGAGTGGTAAATACAAATATTGCAAATAAAATAAAGAACTAAAAGACTATGCAGTATGAAAGTTTGAATAAGATAATTTTGTTTAACTTAACTATTAACCAGTGTTCACAATACATGCGGCCAGCGGTCGTTAATGGCGTGCGTGCAAACCCTTTTACCAAGATGGCATCCTGCGCACTTCCCATTGGAAGTGTGCGCGTGCATCTTGGACCCCATTTTCGAGTCTCAGATGGCCGCATCTGAAAGTGCAAGAGGAAGTGGAGGAAGAAGAAGGCAGGCTACAAAGTAGACAGCCACTCTCTGCCTGGGTTCTTCGTGATTAGATTATTCATGAGCGATATCAGTAACCTCAACCACACCTCCCCATTCACCAACAGTCTGACACTCCTTACCTTTCCTCTATCACTGACAATCACATTGTCATCTTTCTGACAACACAAAAAAACCACCAGCAAATTAAAAATTCAAATTCAATTTTAGAAATTCACTCATTAAATAATGCATGCAAAATGAAACTAATCATGCTTGTGCATTCCCTTAGTGTCTGTCTTCTGTGCAGCTTTACTTTTCCCAGTGCTCCTAAGAAGTGTTTCCCAGTGGTTGCAGCATGGGAGGTGGAAGGCTGCTGACCTTCAATTCAGAAGGCTGCAGAGAGCCTTGGAGGGTGATCTCGAGCAGCTCTGGACCTAGAGGAGCTGGCTTTAGACTGCACCATCTCGGCCTGGGCTGCAGAAGTCTTTGCTGGCTGGCTGACAGGCAACAGCAAGGGACCTGGCTGAGTGGTAGGGGTGGGAGCAGGAATGCTGATCCATGGAGCCGCTGCCATTCTTCTGGCAGGGTGGGCGGGGGGGGGGAGGAGGCTCAGCAATCTTAGTGATCTGTTGGAGAACAGATTGCTGGACAGCTGTGATGCCCTGGAAGCCCCTTTGAACAGTGGTATCCAGAGCCACGATGGCAGCAGTCTGAGCTTCCACTGCAGCAGTCAGACCTTTGATAAAAACTGTTTGTACGGCAATGGAAGCTGAAACATTGGCCATCAGATGCTGCATCATGGTGGGTTCCACAGGTGTGCTGATGGAGGTGACCACTCATTCTATGTTTGAAAAGATGGGCTCCTGTGCCAAGTTGGTGCTGGACTCCTCCATGCTCCTTGACATTGTGTGCAGGCTTTCTGGCAGGCTTTCCAGTGCACCAAATATTTGGTTGTGTATGCCCACCAGCCTTCTTCTGTAGCCTGGGCCATTAAAATCCTCATCTGACTCCTCTGCAGCACAACTAGTGTGTGCCTTTGTCCTCCGACGAACTGACACCTGCACTATCCTTTCCCCCCGCCCTGGCTCTTGCGCACTTGTGCCCAGCATCTTACCCCGTGCAGATCCCCCCTTTTACCTAGTCGCTAAAGTATGCGCAGTGTCAGTCTCTGAGCTGGTGGCTGCGAGTATAAGATCGAATTATGGTATCTCTTTGACTTCACTATCTTCTTCCTCTTCCTCCACTGATTGGGAAGGCTCCAGTTCTTGGGTATCTGAAGTTAAGAGGGCCAAGTGTTGGTTTGCGGTGAGGAAAGAGGAGAAAGTAAGAAGTGCATGCTTATGACATCTGCAGCTTGTGAGTCAGAAGAGATTGTGGGATGAGAGAGAATTGGGAAGAGAGAAGAAGGAGTTGGTATGCAGAGACCCTCATTATCGATCCCTCCAGCGCTGCCAGTGGCCATGGCCTCAGCAATGCCCCTTCCCATGATGGCCAGCAATAACTCCTCCATGGGAGTTAAAAAGTGCAGGCGTGCTTGTCATCCCCCAGTTTTTTCCTGCTGCCTCTTGTTATGTGCCAAGTTCTCCTGCAAGAAAGCAGGAAATATGTCAGTGAATGTCCTACAATATGTTTGGGTGATGTGACTGTCATGGTTGAATAGCTGTCAGTGTGTGCACGCTGTGAGTTGTGGATGTGAGACTTGAAGCAGTGTTAAGTGTGTGAGGGTGACGTAAGCCATATGAATTGAAGGGTTGAGTACTGATTGATAGACATTATTGTTGGCGATTGAGGGGGGTGTAGGGAATTGAGCAGTGAATGAGGCTATTGGTGCAGTTGGTAGGATATGCCATTGAAGATTGAACTCACTCACCTTTACAACTAGTGTCAGATCACTAAACTTCTTCCTATACTACATCCATGTTCTTGGAGCTATACTCCTAGCATTGACCTCCACCGTTACTTCTTCCCACTGCCTCCTGAGTTTATATGTTGAGGGTCCCTGCACCCCTGCGGATACAGGATGTCTCTCCTTCTCTCCACATCTTGCACCAAGGTCACCAGTGCATTATCAGGAAACCTTGGTGCACGCTTCCTTGCATGTTCAGTGATTCTTCAATATATTATAGCACCAATTCAGTTAACAAAGGACTCCCACCGCTTCTTGCAGCCACAATACACCTCCCCTTTAAGAAATGCAGGCTGCCTTTAAGTAGCACTAGTCACCCACAATATCGGGCCCCCTGCTGATGCATGCAGCCAATGAACAGCATGGGTAGCGCTGGCTGCATGCAGCAATCATGTAAAACAACAGGTAGCACGAGTTTAACATGCTGCCTGCAACGCAATGAACAGGCGTGGATTAATTGCGTACCACAATCCCCACACCATTTTCAGGGGGTTTTCAATTTAATCCTCTTGGTGAATTCCAACTTCAGTGTGCATACAATCCTCCAGAATCACACTGAGAAGAGTTTTATTCATCTTTCTTCAATGATAGCAAAATCCCCCAATACCAGTTAAGCTTGTGGTATAAAAGACACATGTCCAAACATTCCTCCTTCATGGTTCAGATCTCTTAGGCATGTAACAGAAGGGCTTGCTCTGACCAATGTGCAAGATCCAGAACCAAGCTGTGGGGTAGATTTGTGGTTGCAAAGAGGAAGCTAGAAGGGGAGTTATCTTCAAGGCGGCCACAATTCTTTGCTAAAGCCCCTCACGTATGGTCTTGGATTAGTAGCTGGTGATGAGTAAACATTGGACGTTGGACTTGGATGTCTAGAACATCAAGATGGTTGGCACAATTTGACCTTGACTTGCATATACTTATAAGGCTCCTATCTGTTTCCAATGGGAGCTCTGGCCGTCAGGATGGAGGTCCACCCGAATATTGGGATGGACTTGAACGCAACAGTAATTGATATTACCACGTTGTTTTTAAGCACAAATGGGGCAGTAGCAACATGAAATTACCCCTAGGACATCAATCAGGGAAAGATCCATCTACTGCATTAAAATGCCCAACTAAATCTTAGATTTATATTGCTGTTAGTGTTTCAGTTCTGATGTTTATTCTTTTGAGCAAAAATCAATTTCAAGCAATTCCTCCTCACACCCTCTGATTTTTTGACTTTGATCTATTGTGCCTCTTTTGTCCAACCCCAACCCCCACACTAAAATCTGAAGCCCTCCCATGCCAGAAATCTACCCCATTTGCAAAAATCAAAGTCCACCTGAATAGTATAAAAGATTTTTTAAAATCTACACAAAGACTGTACTGCACAGACCTTTTTATTCTTTCTGGCCTGCTCTGCAGTCCCACGCTCTCTTCTACAGCCTAGTTTGGTCCACTATAAACCATCCCAGTAGCTCTTTCTGCTATCCCACAGTTCACAAAGTGGAAGCTGTTTCCTGATTGGTGCATTTGGACCAGTAAAGGAGCAGCATTTTTGAACTAATCAGGAAGCAGGTTTTCAAGTTTTCAAGGCCAGGGAGTTTGAACTGCTCAGGGAAGTCTTCGTTGTGCCAAATACACATACAGAAGAAAGGAGTCAGGCACCGAGTTGATGGAGCTTGTGGAGTTAAAATGTAAACGTCCCTCCCCAACGAATGCATAGGATTACATAGGATATACAGCACAGAAACAGGCCATTCAGCCCAACCAGTCCATGCCAGCATTTATGCTGCACATAAGCCTCCTCCTGTCTTTCCTCATCTAAATCTATCAGCATAACCCTTTATTCCCTTTTCCCTCATATGCTTGTCTAGCCTCCCCTTAAATGCATCTATACTATTCACTTCAACCACTCCCTGTGATAGTAAGTTCCACATTCTCACCACTCTCTGGGTATAGAAGTTTCTTCTGAATTCCCTTTTGGATTTCTTGGTGACTATCTTATATTGATGGCCTCTAGTTATGCTTTTCCCCACAAGTGGAAACATTCTCTCTGTATCCACTTTATCAAAAGTTTTCATAATTTTAAAGACCTCTATTAGGTCACCCCTCAGCCTTCTTTTTCAAGAGAAAAGAGACCCTGAAGGAATAATTGCTAGTCCTAGCCCTTTTCGGGCTACCCCAGATCAAGCGTATTCCCCAGACGTTCACCTTAACTAAAGTTAGAGATAGCCGAATTCTATAAAACGCTTAATTGGGTCTAAAGGTCCAGGCTATCTCTCTCTAAAGGAAAGGAACGACGTAAAGATGTTACCGTCCTCCAGATAGCACTTTTAATAAGTTTAACTAGACTGTAACCTTTCGGATATTATGAGGGTCCGGAAAACCCCCCAGAATTTTGCAACTCCTTACAAAAGAGTGTACAGAAATTGAGTTTGCGAGTTTGATACAGAAATACTATTTGAGACAATTCTAAAAATATATAGATTTATTTAAGAGCCGACATACAGTTAACAGCTGTTGAGTCAATCGTAACTTTAACAGTTCAAAATACAAATAGCTTACATTTCTTATTCTCAGAGATCCTTATTCTCAAATCTTAACTTCGTACATTTTTACATTTCTTATTATTCTAATCCAGAATATCCACCAAAATCAAATAAGAGTACCTTTTTGATCCCCGAGACTCAATGAGTTAAAAAGTTACAGATCATGCCTCTGAAGTGCAGAATCGCTTGCCCTTTCCAGCGACTTCTGACTTTCCATCTGAAAAGCTCTATTTTTATACCTTTTTTTAGTGGTTTATCCTTTGAAGTTTTCTGCTGATGTAAGCTAATTATCTCAAGTCATTCTTTGTTGAATTCTTTCTATATCTACTGCCAATTCAACTGTTAGCTTTTAGAATCCTGTCTGCTGCATAGCTGTTTCAAAAATGTATCATAAAATGGCTACAATAGATTTATCTCTTTGATGTCATTTTTATCGAAGGGCTTCCATTCAATTCTAAAATCACCTAGCTGTTTGGAAGCAGACGTCGTGACTCCTATGTGTTCCAAGTTCAACACAAACACAATGTGATTGCTTGATGCATCTATTGAAGTCATATCTACAAAGCCTTCTGCTTGTGTACCTTTTACAATATGTAAATCAAAACCACTTCAACCAGGGTGTTTGTTTTCTTAGCCATCTTAGTTGGTTATATTACTGACTTATGTTTCCTGTCTTTCATTTGATGTTACTTTTACGAAGGCACATGGTTTTTTAATATTCTGTGTTCCTGTTCGACGTGTTAGTTTTTAACACTTTACTTGGGCATAGCTATTGTGTTGGTTCCAATGTTCAGACATAGAGGAACCTCCAATCCTTTGCTTCAATAGGGCCATTGTCTTAGTATTAACAATCAATTCCCATTTCAAAAGCTTGTGTGGTGTTTACAGCTTGTGTTAACAACTGATCTTATCTCAAAAGCCTGTATTGACAGCCTGTGTCGCCAAGGCTTTCCAGACTTTTAAACGCAGTATGTCATGTATTAATAATATCAGCAATCTGCTCATAGGATGGTGTATCTCTTGGAATATGGCTATTTCCTTTACAACCCAGCCTATTCATCCTTTTCTGATATGTATACCTTCGCATTTCTGGTATCATTCTTGTAAATCTTCTTTGCACCCTCTCCAGTGCCTCTATATCCTTTTTATAATATGGCGACCAGAACTGTACGCAGTACTCTAAGTGTGGTCTAATCAAGGTTCGATACAGGTTTAGCATAACATCCCTACTATTCAATTCTATACCTCTAGAAATAAACCCTAGTGCTTGGATTGCTTTTTTTATGGCCTTGCTAACCTGTGTCGCAACTTTTAATGATTTGTGTATTTGTACTCCTACATCCCTTGGTTCTTCTACCCCACCTAGACTCGTACCTTCCAAGTGATAAGTGACCTCCCTATTCTTCCTACCAAAATGTAATACCTCACATTTAACTGTGTTGAATTTCATTTGCCAATTATATGCCCATTCTGCAAGTTTATTAATGTCCTCCTGTAACTTGTTGCAGTCCTCCTCAGTATTGACTATTCCCCCCCCCCCAATTTGATGTCATCCACAAATTTAGAAATTGTGTTTTTGATTCCTAGGTCTAAATCGTTAGTGTAAATTGTGAACAGCAGTGGTCCCAGTACTGATCCTTGTGGAACACCACTACCCACCTTCTGCCACTGTGAATAGCTACCCTTTACTCCCACTCTCTGAATGCAATCAATCATGGGATGATCAATGTATTCTCCCCCACTGATAGATTTGGCTGGTTGGCTCTAAGAATCCACACTGCTTTCTGCTTGGTGGCAACCATCCTCTAAGCTGCTGCAGGCAACATAGTCTAGCAACAGCAGCAATTGTCTTCTCCCCTCTCTTTTTAGGCTCCCCAACACAGGCAGGAACACTGGTGAGGTGTCACCCAAAAAAGGTACATATGGCTCACCCTAGGAAATTCACAGATATCAGCCACAGAGCAGATGG